>NC_091665.1:34645000-35267500 GCF_042453785.1 Malus domestica
TCAATTATCTACTGTATCTATTCCTAATAGTGTGCATGAGGCCTTAACAGATTCCTGCTGGAAAGATGCAATGAACGAAGAATTGAGATCGTTGAAGAAGAATGCTACCTAGGAAATTACTAACTTACCAGCTGGAAAGAAATCTGTGGGATGCAAATGGGTCTATACAATGAAATACAAAGCAGATGGAATGGTGGATCGCTTTAAAGCAAGATTGGTGGTAAAGGGACATACACAGAAATATGGCATCGACTGCATTGATACGTTCGCACCAGTGGCAAAGATCAATACAGTCTATGTTCTACTGTCCATTGCAGCAAATCTAGATTGGCCTTTGCAACAATTTGACGTAAAAAATGCATTCCTCCATGGAGATCTAACCGAGGAGATTTACATGGACCTTCCACCAGGGTGTAATGATCCGGACATACGGAAACAAAAGGTATGTAGGCTCAGGAAATCATTGTATGGGTTAAAGCAGTCTCCGAGAGCTTGGTTTGGTAGATTTACCAAGTCCATGAGAACATTCGGTTATAGGAAAAGTAATTGGGATCACATGTTATTCCTGAAACGCCAGAACGGTAAGGTTACAGCTCTCATTGTATATGTGGATGACATGGTGATGACTGGTAACGACCCTGGTGAGCAAGCAGCCTTGAAAAAGTATTTGTTCGCGGAATTCGAAATGAAAGATCTGGGTTCGTTAAAATATTTCCTTGGGATTGAAGTGTCAAGATGTAAGTCCGGGATATTTCTATCACAAATGAAGTATGTTCTTGACCTGTTAGAAGAAACTGGTATGTCGGCATGTAAGCCGGTAGCTACTCCGTTGGCTGAATGAGTGAAGTTGGGTATCGATCAGAACCAAGTACCGGTTGATAAAGGGAGATACCAAAGGTTAGTAGGAAGATTAATGTACTTGGCCCATACTAGGCCGGATCTTGCTCATGCATTAAGTGTAGTTAGTCAATATATGCATAATCCAGGAGAACGACACATGAGTGCCGTTATGAGAATATTGAGTTAATTGAAAGGAAGCCCTAGTAAAGGAATTTTGTTTCGGAAAAATGGGCATTTCAGAATTGAGTGATATACAGATGCAAACTGGGCAAGATTGACGGATGATAGGCACTCGACATCGGGGTATTTCACCTTTGTTAGGGGAAATCTAGTAACATGGAGAAAGCAAGAAGCAGAATGTCGTAGAAAGGTCAAGCGCGGAAGCCGAATTTAGAGGTACGGCACTTGGTATTTGTGAAATCTTATGGCTTAAGTTTCTGTTAGAAGACTTGGGGGTTAAACATGGTCAGCCGATGAAGTTATTTTGTGACAATAAAGCTGCTCGTGATATCGCTCATAATCCAGTGCAACATGATCGAACTAAGCATGTAGAGGTTGACAGGTTCTTTATTAAAGAGAAGCTAGAAATCAAAATAATTGAGGTTCCTCCCATAGGAACGGAAGACCAAGTAGCAAATATTCTCACTAAGGCGGTTTCAAGTGACAAGTTTTCGAGGTTTCTAGACAAGTTGGGCATGTGCAACATCTATGCACCAACTTGAGGAGGAGTGTTGACTTGTATTAGGATTCCTATAATTGTGGGATTCCTACCATATTTGGTTTCCTAGTTTAGGATGTAATTATTCTTTCCTTTATTGTGATAGGATTGTATATGATTGTATATATACCTTTGAATGAGATGAATACAAAATCATTGAAAAGCATTCTTTCTTCTTAAACGAGTCATAAATAGTCTCCATATATATATCGTTTTTCTAATGTTATCGCATGTGCATAGCTCTGTAGCATCGGCTCCAAATACATCACTTAAAAGATAAAAAAAATAGGTATGAAACAAAATGACAAGAGAGCTGCTAGACCCATGCCCACAAAATCCTATTTCCCCACCCCATCTTATAGTCTCACCCCTCATAAAAACTTTGGTTACCTGTCGTCCCGTCCTTGGCGATTACCCTAATTAACTTCCAAACTATCGGTCGTCGCAAGGGAGGATTCATTCTAATTTGATCTTTCGATCAATCAGCCTCCAGGCCATCTCTGCGTCGTGTGGACGTTCCGCTCGTGGTACACCTCGTACTTCCCGAACAGGTTCACCTGTCTAGAGCTGGAAACTCCAAAAAATATCCCAATTCTTCCTCATTGTATTCGCCGCTGATATCAACAAAGAATCAGTTGGAGCTTTGAAATGCTTTCTCCGGAAAAATCTCAATGGTGTCGTTTGGATTCGAAATATAAGAAGTTCAAAAATAAATTTTAAAAAATTTGATCCGAGAAGATTCAGAGGAAAGTGTGTTTTCTGAAACGGATTGGTTGGGCTCTTTTCTTTTTTTCTTAATTTTATTCTCATTTTTTCATTTTTTCTCTTCTTCCATTTTGAAGAAAGCTTCTTCGTCTACTTTAATTTTTTTTTTTATTCTTTTGGCTATAAAATAGTTTAGGATTAATTTTCATTAGGGCTTTAGAAGTCATTTTACAAAAAGTCAAATATGCCATTAAAATTTTCATTTAAAAGTGGGTGGAGAGATAAGGTTGTGAGGTGGGTTTAGCAGCTCTCAATAACAAATGAAAACCCTAGCTATTAATTGAGCTTATCATCTCACTATGACAAGTTTTTTAACATGAAAACATAGTCAAAGACGTAAGTTTTTCAAAATATTCTAATGAAATTGAGTAGATATCAACTTTTCTATAAAAAGTATAATCAATGGAGTATTTTCTCAAATTGCTTTTGATTATTTGGACTATAAAATAATCTAATATCATGCTCTCAAAATATGTGAAAATAGATGGAAGTCAATATTATTATTTTTTTAGTTTTAAATATTGCTGGAATATGCTAGAATCCAGAATGAAACTATAACAATTCTGTGTAAAAATTTCTAGTCTAGTAATATATATAAAAGCTTCATATAGACGAGGTAGGAAAATACATTATTGTTGTGGGGCTAAAGATCTTATCAAAACAATGTTTTGTCCAACAAAATCTATGGGCTCTTCTTTTCTGGGACCCTCCCAAGATTTTCTGTCACTTACTTCTCTCTATATAACCTCCTGCTCGCCTTCACCTAAAGCCCCCCCCTTTCATCCCTCTCTCAATCTCAACACACACCCAGCAAAATTTGGCCAGTTAATCTACCTTCATTTTATTTTTGGTCAATCGTATATCTTGAATTTCTTTTTTTCAGTTTTTAACCAATTGGTCCCTAAAACTGCAATTGAGCTTTTAGATCTTTTCTTTTTTTCTAACTCCAGCTGAGAAAATGGAGAGTCAGAGTGGTAGAAAACAAGGTTCTACGTCTCCATGCGCAGCATGCAAACTTCTGCGAAGGAGATGTGCTCAGGATTGTGTTTTTGCTCCTTATTTTCCAGCTGACGAGCCCCAGAAGTTTGCCAGTGTCCACAAGGTTTTTGGTGCTAGCAATGTCAACAAGATGCTACAGGTTCAACTCTCTCTACTCTATAAGTACGTACTTGATAAGTTTGTGCAATATATACGTAGCATTATTCTTTAGGGCTTATGTGATCTTTACCAGATTCATGTCATACTGTTAACATCTCAATCTAAATTGTACATTCAAATAAAAGATTTTTCTACCAAAAAGGTCTAGTCAAGAGTAAGACAATATATAATGCCCTTGAGGTTTCAGGGTGAGGGAGAATGATGAAATGTATTGGGGTTATGACAGGTTAATGGTTAAACCATTTCAATGTAATTTCAAATTGTCCGGTAAGATACCATTTCTCTTATTGTGCATATTGAAGCAAAGAATAGATGGAATTACGGCTTTGGATAGTTACAGTAAACTTCTAATTAACATAATTAAGGCAGTACTATTACCCCAATCAAATATTTTTATGAATTTATTTTGAGAATGCTTTGAGGAAGGCTATGTTTGGATAAGAGATTTCTATGTCTAAATTAGAAATGCCTTCATAAGCATCAGACTGCAAATCCCTACTTGGGAGGAGTCGATTACAAAATCCATCTCACATGTCTTATTCACAACGGACATTTTTAATCATTCCTATCTAACATTTTATGATCCATTCCTTGATAACTTGGCTCTATTTCCTTGGGACTTCTGGAAATTCCTCACTTAAATCTAACCAGTTTCTCTTCAAGGCCGTCAACTCTAAATGAAAGAAAGTGACTTGGGAAGGACATTGCAACATGTCTTGTCTTAGTTAATTTCTTGTTCTTGTCATTACAACAATTGTAGCATGGATGTGGGGCGAGTTGAGGGTTAAATGAGTAATATACCCAAAAGGCATAAAATATACTAAGATTCAGTTTTAGGAGATAAAAACAATGTTTCAGTTGTTGGCCATAGATTACATGAGGTGGTTACTTCTAGCTATCATCTCAGCTGAAAGAGATGGCTTTATTAAGTTATGATCCACGCCATTTAATGTTTAAAAGCATCCACATCACACTTCATCGATCAGATCCTTAGTTGTTATAAAATCTAAACATATATATGTGTATGTATGTGTGTGTGACTCGACCCGCGCGCATGTAAAAAGCACTTTGATTCTATCTTTTGTTGGTGTCTTATAATGATGAAACCCATATTATAGGTAGCTAGCATGTGGCAAGGAAAAAACATGCATGCCTTAGTTTGTCCAAAGGAAAAGAAACAAAAAGGAAAAGCAGTCATTCTAACAAAGAACTAAATTATCTCTAAAAACTAATTGATAAGATGTTGGCTAATTGATACCACAACAATTTTCTTCTTTCACTCAAAAGAAAAAATGAAAATGATGATGTAGACCACGCATGTTGTAAGGATCATCGTGTAACTCTTGTAAACATTTCCCTACTTGTGAGCTTTTGCAATATTAAACAATTTCTCAGCTGTTAAACTAGTTGATTTTTCAATGCATCTAGAAATATAGAGTAGTGTTGTACTTACCATTTAGTTGTACCATCACTTGTATTATCTCTCTAATAGAGAGCCCACCAACGCATGCAGATCCCATCTCTATCAGAGAGATGGTACAAGTGATGGTACAAATAGATGATAAATATAGATTATACAAATAGATGGTACAAATAAATAGTAGGTGTAGCATTATTCTTTTGAGAAATATATGTATACATTTGACACATCCCGAACCAAATAGCCATGTAGGCGATGCGTCAAACTGTGCTAGCCAATGATATCGTGTGGTTACGAAGCCATAATAAAGTAATTAATATGTGACAATTAAAAATTTCAGGTCCAATTCTACTAAAAATCCAGCAGAATCTCCCCTACAAATACAATAATACCAAATAAAATCTTGCAGGGGAAAACACAGTTAAAACTCAACTTCCCCGAAGGGCACACCAAAGGGTTTATACCTTTTATTACCTGTCACATAAGTTCATAGCACAGAAGTAGTAAAGCAACAATATACACAAGTAGTCATGCAATGTGCAAGAGTAACTGTAAATTCGTTTATTTATTACGACAACTAAGACAATAGACAGAGAGTATGATCACCCTATTCCGTAAGAGAGTGTACGACTACGCCAACTAGGTCTCACATGGAGGCAAAAACAAAGTGTGAGGGAATCGTAATCAATCATCAAGTCAAAATATTTACGAACATATATATACTAACCTTCATTTTAGAAAAATTGTATAGTTTAAAATTACGTACTAGTATCTACTACGTAATAGTTGAAAAATACATATTAGTCAGAAATCAAAAATCATACCTGAGGAACTACCATATTAACAACATCTACTAGTGCGAGTACATGCACATGTGTGCACGGCGTCTAACTTTGTAATACTAGCATCCACTGACTATCAATCACACTAGCGTCTACTAGTGAATCTACCATCTACTAGAAAATATAACACATGCAAACATTCTATTGTCGTAGAGAAACTATACTCTATGTTTAACAGACCATATGTTGAAAATAAATACAATATAAATATAAATAACATTTTAATATCATCTAATCATCGCAATCCAAAATCTAGTCTCATCTAAGACTAATATCAAAGGCATGCAAGTTTTATTAAAACATGTTCGTCAAAATATTTAAGAAGAGATCTACTTACAAAGATTCAGATCAATCCTCCTCAACATGTGGCTTCTCTTTGTTTATCTTAGGGGAACTCGCACCTGTATCAATATATTGGCTCCATCCAAGGAAAAATCTAATTTTGGTGGGTTGTGTTGCTATTCATGCTATTATTTTATTTGAGTCTTTATCAACCAAATTGATACCATGCTATTATTTTATTTGAGTCTTTTATTGACCAAATTGATACCTTCTTACTGTTTTAGGTAGAAAAATATTCAAAAAAGCTAAAAATATGTTCTTCCATTTCTTTGCTCCACCTTTACCCGGTTATTGTGGTTAAATACAGTTGAAAACCGCCGGTCGTTATTTACATTTTCAATGTCCCAACCTATTTCTCAAATAACTTTAGAGTCAAATGCTACATAAAGATGCTCCAATTTTCCAAAAGGAAAAGGAAATTCGGCTGTTTGCTTAAGTATTCAATTGGCC
This sequence comes from Malus domestica, assembly GCF_042453785.1. NCBI lineage: Eukaryota > Viridiplantae > Streptophyta > Magnoliopsida > Rosales > Rosaceae > Malus > Malus domestica. Next base: position 34,651,536 of record NC_091665.1, read on the forward strand.
ATTTTGCTTTATTAGGGTTAGATAAAGACAAAATAGATATCATATAGTCCAAAAATGATGTTGATCCCCACGTAAGTATAAGTAAAAGTTCTTGAATATTGTAAGGTTTCAATAAAATATAGAATCTAAATATTACACTACCATGATGTCACGATGACATCTATTCATTTAAACTCGTAAAATGCCTACGGCTGTTAATCTCATTCATTACATTACATCCTTATTTTACACGCTTTAGCAAGTCAAACCATACATAAAAGATTAAAGATAAAAATTAGGGTTACAAAACCAAATCAAATAAAAGTTAAAACTAAATGGTATATTAAAGATAATAGTTATTAACTATTATTATATAAAATATATATATATATATATAATAGTTGGTTTTGGATATCAGTACCATACCAAATATCTTTGGTTCGACACCATTACTGTTTGGCACAAATAATTGATACAAAATTAGTATGGTAATGTTATGGGTAAGGTAGAATGACAAAAAATTATTAAGTGTCTCATACAAATCGGTTGGAGTGTGAAAATAACTCCATTGAATTGATGCCTTTTGTTGATTTTCTTCTCTAACTTTCATGGTCGATCACTTAATCCACAAAACCAGGCCAGTGATATGGCTTAGAGGACTTTAACTTTTTCATCGTCAAACTTTATATTTCCCAATAAGATCAGATCAATTCTTCTTCTTTTCTTTTGTCATTTTCTCAAGTGCTTGTCTACACAAATACTATTACTTCATAGAAAAAGCTAGGGCTTGCGGTACAAGAAGGAAAATTAGGGTTTGTATATAAGGTGCGGCAAAGGAAAGAAACCTAGGCTTTAGAAAATAACTGATACCATGTAGAAATATTGAAATTGAATTGATTGATTGATCTCAGAAGGTAATAAACTTCTTTATACATGCATCACAGGCCTTAGACTTCAAAGATTAGGATTCTTGGAAAATAGAAAAGCTAAATTTACATCTAATTACAATACTTATGAAAAAAAAATACTAACTAGGGTTTTATTCTATCACGTCTACTTTACCATTATTAAATGAAGTTTCAATGGGTATTACTTAGGAATTACCAGAGCACCAACGCAGTGATGCAGTGAGTTCCATGGTGTATGAAGCAAATGCAAGAGTCCGGGATCCTGTGTACGGTTGTGTTGGAGCAATATCATCTTTACAACAACAAATCGACGCACTCCAAACCCAATTGGCCATTGCACAAGCTGAAGTGGTGCACATGAGAATGGGCCAATTCGCTATTACCACTACTACTGCTTCAACGACTACTTGCTCACCAGACCAAAAGATGGCACCTGATAATTCTCATCACCACCATCATCATCGCAGTCATCAGACGGCTACCACCAAGTCCTTTTTTTCAATGGACATGGCGGCCGATCAGGCCAATATGGGAGAGTCTTTGTGGTCATGCTAGCTCTACCTACCTGAATTTGCATGCCTCTATGCCACTTTGATTAGTTAATCTGTTTTGCTATAATATTTAATATGTCTGCTATCTCCTCTTTAGTTATAGTACGTACCTCTTTTTTTTTCTCTTTTACTTTCTTATGTAGTGCATTTCTCTCTCTACTTGACCAGGGATGCGATGATGATTAATTAGTTGACCATATTGTAAATATGTCTAAACTTTGTAAGTATGAGTTTTTACTTAAAATATTGTTAATATATATATGGTGAAATTCTTGATGTGATGAATACTACAGTTTAATTTGTGTTATATGATCATGTTATGTTGTATATAGTTCGTTTGTGTTATAAAATATCTATCATTTATCAAAAATACAACTTAAAATATAAATATGAACGTTGTCAATACCTATATCATATGTAATATGTGAAATTAATATAACTTCACGTGACAGTACCCTAGGATTCTATTTTATTATGAGGTTGTTGACTGCCTTTTTAAGCACTATCATATATTATTATACTTTATTTCATTTTAGGGTTAAAATTACTATATCATATGTAATTAATTTATCACTGCAGATATATAAACCATCTCGTAACAATTAATTAAGTCATAGTAGGATACGGGGTAGTTTCACACCCTCTATGATCATATATTACTGCTAGCAATATGAAATATGATGACCTAGCTTAGTTAACTAATCCCTTGTTTAATATTAGTAAGTATGCATAAAACTGTATTTTCTGACGTGGGTTTGGTGTGTGTATATATATTGTTGGTTTCTAGCTATTGTAGCCTGATACAAATCAAGTAACGCTCTTTATATCATTGGCCACTATAGGTGTCCCACTGCTTAAATTAATGTTTTCACTAAATTATGAAAAGAACATCACAACTAAATCTCCAAATGAGAAAACAGTAATCAAATTAATATAGACGTGGAAGTAAAAATCTCCACACAATAGAAATCAAAGGAGAGATTATTTTTTTGAAACTTACGCCTAATTCTCGTGGTGTCACTGATTTATTAAATGTTTGTCATGTGTTAAAAAATTATCTCATTATTAATAAATATTTGTCATGTGGCGTCACCAATTATAGGAGAGTATCTCTCGTAGAAAAATGTCATTTATGCAAGTAAGCACACACATAGTTATGCATATGCTCAATAAGGATTAGTCATCACAAAATGAAATTACATACCTATGTTACAGCGGCCAATAAGTCCCTGCTGCATCACATTTTGAGCATGAAAATGATCGGGTTCGGTGGATTACTAAGCAACAATCAGGTTGCTCTAGCCCAACTGTACTCATCAGTCCATATCCAAGTCCAGTTACCTGCTAGTTTCTACAGTTTATTTCATTTTCATTCGGATTTCTGATGGATCACCTCAACAGGCTCAACTGCTTGTACTTGATGGACAAGAAAGCTTCCAATCAGTCAAGTGGATCGGTCCAAAACAGAGAAAGAAAACACACGTCAAGTTTTAGAAAGGGTATTTCAACATCACTGTATTCAATTGTCATGCATCTAATTCAGTTCATCAAAGAATAGGGAAAAACGGATTTGTTCAAGCAATCAGGTCATTTATTGTTTTATTTCATACCACACATTAGAGAATATTCATTTAATACAAAAAAAAATATCTCTAAACTATTTAACACACTAAACCCTAATATATAACCTATAAACTAAACTGATTTACATTTCACATATTCATTAATCTCAATAGTCCCTCCTCCTAGACCAACACCTTCTAAGAGTCCAAATGGGTGTGCACTCATAATTAGGCAAGTTGGGAGGACGTTGAGGGGACAAAATAATGACAAATATTGAAAAGATGCACTTCAGATAAGACATCTTTGATAGACTTCACTATTTAAGAACCAAGTATAATGAGCATTTGTAGGCTTTATTATTCGGTATCTCGAAGTTCAATTTTTTTTCTGTGTAACTGGGACATCACAATCATATCCTTATAAGAATCTACATTGACTAAAGACAGTGAAATACAAGGAGGTGGATTGTCTGCTCTCCTATTTCCATACTCTTTCCATTTATTTCTGTTTGTGTGGTTACGGTTAAGCCACGTCAACATTTTATATTAATTTTTTTTTATAAAAATAATAAAACAAAAAGTAATAGGAATATTAAATGTTGACGTGGTTTAACCGTGACCGCACAAAATAGGAGGGGATGGAAAAAATATGAAAATAGGAGGGCAAACAATCCACCTCCGAAATACAAATACAAGGCACATATATATGTTCTATTTCTGTCATCATTTGGCTCCACAAATTCTGCATGAACTTGTGGCCTCAAGTTCAGATTATACTTTGAGTGCACACCAAAATTGGTCAACTAATACATTGTTCTTGCAATCCCATGGACCTGAGATTGCAGATGCTGCAAATGTGGCCTCTTGCTAATCTTGTGGGTCATCCATGGTGGCTATGTTGGCCATTATCACCGACACATCTTTCTGAATAGTGTTGAGATTGAGCTAAGTCTGGACGTAATTCAGCAACCCCACTGCAATAGTTTAACAATTTCATTGATTCTATATATTGGCGTCAAATATTACTATTTAGCCTTCCCTCCCCTTCAAAGGGCAGAGAACGATTTTGATCAGTTTTCATGTATATATAGTATTTGATGTATCAAGCCACTCATTAGTTTGAGGATTAATCAAAATTGTAAAACCGTAAGAGCTTCACAGTATGTACTTGTTATTCGATGCACGAGATTTCCACCATAGGACATAAAGTTTTTCTATGTTGTGGTTAACCGCATATTTTTAAATACAAATATGTTGTTGATATGCGTCAATATATAAGGTTAATGTCATTGATATTATTGATATTCTCAATATCATCATGAGAATATTGTAGAGATTGTTCTTTAATTTTAACTCAATTGGAGTAATTGTCACAGCCCGTCCCGAATTATTATTATCGGTGATGTAAAATGACAGTTTTATCCTTGGATGTTGAAATTTTAGTGTGTGTGACTTATTTTGGAGACTTAGATGTTATTTCCTTGGTTGGATGGTGACCACGTGGAGCTCACACACACAACACACACCCTTTCTCTTCTCTCTCGTGCTCTCTCTCTCTCATACTCGCTCTCTCTCTTCTCTCTTGTACGGACGTCACCCAAAACCTTTTGAAACGTGACAGATCGAGGGACTGAAGCACACCATTGTGTTCGTGAAGCTCAGACGAATCGATTGGTACCATTTATAGGTAAGGAATCCTCCGATTTCACGTCGAACCATGAACCACCAATTTTGTCACTGTTCATGCATACGTGAAATATTGTTTTTCAGGGAATTTGAAGCTTATTGGAAGCTTATGGAGGTCCTCACGAGTCTCGGGGTATTTCGTTGGAAGGAAATGGACGTCGGAGGGCTGAGATCGACGTGTATCTAGGTAAGCCGAACTATCGAGCTTTCTCGGGGAAAACCTAGTAAAATTTAAGCCTTGAAACTTATATAACGTGATTCTACATGTTATTAGCTTCATTTTGGTACCAATTTTGTGGACAATGGTGAAGAAACGAAGGAGAATAAGCATTTTAAAGTTTTACCCATAAACCAGCGAAGTCGCCGGCGACCAGCGACTCGCCGGAGAAGAAATGAGTGTCTTCCATCAAGGTTGAAGGAATATGCTAGCGCCGTCAATCATCTTTAACAGTTATAGTTAGGTTTTAACGGAATATTCCTAACGGCAATTAGAGAATCCATCAGGATTCCTTGCGCGTGGCCGCGTGGCGGCGCGTGAGGGATCAAAAAAATATTCTAAAAATTTGGGAATGATCCTGAGGTTGTATAGGTCACTGTGGTATATTCAAATACAAAAATTGAGCATTGTATGAGAAGTTATTAGCTAGTTTTGCCTATGTGCTTTAAATAACGTTGTTATAGTTAATTCGCATATAGGTGAGACTTATCCCCATGACGAGCTCGTTCAGGGGTGACTCAGGGGCTACGACCCTTCGACATACCAGTGAGTGGGCTTTTGGTTTTCAGTATATATTTATATACTTGATATTTTCCCAGAAAATGTGTTTAAATGAGATTATGCCTTGAATGCCATGCATATAAGTTTATAATTCGTATATGACTTTGTATATGATGCATTATATATATAATTGTGGTACTGTGGACACTCAGGTAAGCTCAGGTGAGTTATGTTTGGTTATGTAAATTATCAATGGTGTGATATGTGATTGAATAACGTTGAGCTCATCAAACTGCACCTAGGGTGATTGTGATTTTAGCCAGAGATATGGCACAGGCCTGGTTATTATGTCACCTCCCGCACCATATGCTCATATTGGATCCAATTTAGGTGCACAGTCATGTCGTATAGACCATCTTAGGTGGTTCCAACTCGTAGGTGACTAGCGATTTATCGCTCAGTTATTATGTGTGAGTAGTATTGAGCATGATTATATTACACCCATTATTGTCGTACAGACCTTTTCATTTGGTTCCGACTCTTGTGCAGTATAGTGCCGTATAGGTCATTGTAGTGACTCCGGCTAGATTGACATTTAAGCTACTAATTCAGCCATTTAGACTACCACATGGGTTCCGGCTAATATGTTATATTTCTATGAAGTTATTCTCACCTGAATTACTTACTCTGTTATATCTTGGCATGGCATACATATGAATATGATTATGTGAAGCATGATTTGAATTGATATAATTACAAATATATTTATGTATATGCATATATCTTGATTCTGAGAAAAATTATACATGTTTTACAGCGAGGGGTTAGATATGTTGATAAATGAAATGGTTTTGTAAAACATTTGTTTTTGCCCACTCACGTTTCCTGTTTTGCGCCCCTTCAGGTTTTAGGTAAGCTTGCTGTCGGTGGCCTTGAGGATTTCAGCGGTTCTGACATATCTAAATAATAATAGGACATTCCTGGTACTGCATAAATAGTATTTGTCCTACTGGACTGCACCTAGACTTATTATGCTCTGAATAAGAGTATTTACTTTTGTAATTGACTCCTAACACTTCCTGTTTTCTAGTGCACTCTAGTAGTTTCGGTTTTTAAATATTCGTATATTTCTTATCTTAATTGCTTCCGCACTGTGCACATGGCTACGTCACCCTCACATGACGGCCATCATGTCTTGATCTCGGTTGGGGTGTGTCAGTAATAGTTCCTCAACTAAAAAGTCATGACTATTGGTCCCTTAATTCATCAAAATGTGCAGGTATGATCATTTTTGTCAACTCTATCAAAAAAGATAAGGGACCATTGCTCCAGTTGCGTTAAAGTTGAGGGACTATTGCTACAATTTTTCTCATTTGGTTTTCCATTTTTGCCTCCTGATTCAGCCTCACGTGTATGGCACATGACTTATTTTGACGGATGTTCTAACAGAGTTAACAAAAAGGACCATAACTGCACATTTTGATGAGTTAAGCGACCGATAGTCAAATATTTTTAGTTGAGAGACTGGTGAGTCGATATTATACTATATATTTTACCCTATTCTTAGTTATAATTTAGTGGTTATTTTGTGAGAATTTTGATACTTTGATTTATATTCTTAATGTAGGACATTCAATTTCCTCTGGAGAAAAACGTGATCAGACGGACGAATTTTGGAGTGATTCATATTGGAGGACGTTCATGTGTCTCTTGGTGTGTTCGTATCAAAATTTGGGATTTTTCTACCGAGTGGTTATTTTCTGGCGATGAAATAAAGAAGCAGTGCGCAGTATTGGAAAGTGACGTTTCTGGGCTTAATTGTGAGTTTTGAAGCCCAAGATGACATCTGATAGGTTCGTGGCCTTCTGAATAAGTGTTCAGAATATTCCAAAATTTAAATTGAGCTATTTTGGGCCTGTTTTGGAGCCCTGGAAATCCAAAAACGTGGCTGATTTGTGGCAGTGCACTAGAATAGGAAGGTATTTCTTAGTTATCTTATTCTATTATGTTTCCTAATTTATTTAAATTTATTTGGTTTCCTAGTATTATTCTAATACCTTTCTTAGGTAGGGTTTTATTTTCTAGTAGTATAAATAAGGCTTTTTAGCCATTAGGCTGAGGAAAGACAAAAGGAGAGGAGAATAACGCATTAGTTTTTTTGGAGAACTTTGCTAGACTTTGACAATTTGTATTTCAAGGTGTTTTCTATCCTTTTTTTTATAATTGTTAGTAACTAATTTCCGTTTGCTAGGGCGAAGCCATGAACCTTAGCAAGAATATGTAGTTTCTTTTCAATTTGCTTATGATATTATGCATGCATGTTTGAATTATTAATCACCTATTTATACTGTCTAATTGTCTTAATGCTTAGCTACCATTAAGATCTTTAGAAAAGTAATTTGATGCAATTTTGATCGAAGGTCGGTCCCTGAAATTGACGAATGCTTCTTGTGGTTATTATGTACAAGTTTACTTAGGATGAATATCACGTCTTAAGGGTTGTATGGTTTTTCAAAAGGTTTCACAAAGCTTAACGAGTCATGCATGCTTAGATTTGATCTGAATACCATAGACGGGTTGCATGTTTGATATACACTCTATGTTGGGGGTCCAAGTAGGCATATATTAGGAAAACCTAACCTTCAAAATATGCATATGTAATTCATAAGTAATTGGAAGAACTACATAGGATTTTTAAGGTGACGACAGAATCCTAGGCTTTTACAATTTAATTTTCAAAAACCATTTTCTTTTAGTTTATTTTATTTTGTCACTTTATTTAATTATTTTCAATTAAATTCGTTTTTATTATTTGAAATCACAAAATCAACTTTTTCTCAAACTTTGTTTTAAATAATTAATTAAGATTTGATTTAACATAGATTATTCATTCAATCCCTGAGGAGAACGATCTTGCTAGAGCTGCTATACTACGATAACCTTGTACTTTTGCAAGTATTTAAAGTGTTTTTATCCCTACTTTTGCAGGCGGTAAAAATCCTATCAATAAACTATCGCTCCAATTGAGTTAAAGTTAATAGACAATTTATACAATTTCTTCTATCATCGTATGCGTGTTTGTTGAGATCATCGATATATTATTAGCAAATGCAATTACCTATAATTGACATTCATTTCCCATCAAAAAAATTTGGTCAAACATTTCCCATAAAAAATTTGAACTGCTAATGTGAATACTTTGAGAAATCATGAATTTGTCACTACGTTCAAACCCCCAAGGGAGTTGTATTGTATGATATTGAAATGGGGTCACCTAATCAACATGATGACATTGGTGTGACTTTGGGAGGGTGCCTAGCTAGTGGTTTCTTACGATTGTAAGAATGCTTACTTGTGACACCCCATTTTCCTTTTCTTTACTTATCCCCATTTCCTTTCTGAGACAAAGAAGTGAAGTGTAAACAAAGTAGCCGAAAATACTCAAATTTTTTCTCCTATATATATTGCCTTGTCATGGTCATGTTGACTCAAAATATGTTAGGAAAAAAAAAAAAAAAAACCCCTGCCAAAAACCTGAATCGTTATGACAAAATTTCCAAGGGAGTTAGCCTTGCTGCTTTGCTTTCCTTGTTTGCCTTGGCATGCCTTTAGATGCCAGGGCCAAAGCAATAATCCCCTTCGAGTCAACCCATATCTAAATGGAGAGAGAGATACCCAAAAAACACTATAACATGTGAAGTCTTTTTTTTTTTTTTTTTTTTTTTTTTTTAAGCAAATGATACTATCTACACTAAAATGAGAGAGTGTGCTTATGGCTGGTTTGATATTGCTGTGCTTTGAAAAAAAAAGTTTGTTCTGTTGTGCTGTGAGAATAAGCAGCTGTGAAATAAAGCAGCAGAGTGTTTGGTAAACTTTTTTTTGTAAAAGTGCTTTTGAAAAAAAAAAGCAATATTATAGTGTTTGATAAACTTTTATGTAAAACAAATGTGGAAAAAAACCTGTTTTTCAAAGCTGGGTTTTGCAGCCTTGTGTTTTTTGCTTTTTTTTACCCAAAACTGTGAAAAAAAAAACTGAAGCTGAATGTTTACCAAACACAAGAAAGCTCCCAGCTTTTTTTTATACCCATTTTTTTCAGAATCACCTCAGTACCAAACCAGGCCTTAGTCTCATAAGGGGCTAGCAATAATGTGGTTTAAATTCGCCTTTGGCGAGAATCGAACCTAATACCTCTCACTTACAAGTGAAGAGGAGTATCACTAGACCGTAGTACTAAGTGACATGTAAAGTATGTTTTATTACCACTCAATAATTTTGGGAGAAAGAGAAAATGGTACAAAATCTTTTTACAAGATTCAAAATATAAGGAATAGAAATTGAAATCATTTTGATTTTGGAGTTTAGTGCATTTATTAAAATATGTATAAAAGAATCATTTCACTTCTTAACATTTTTTATATTTTATTTACACGTAAGGAATCGAAAAAGTAAAACTTTCCTTTGAAAATAAGGAACTGGATCGACTAGGGGGCACTTGTTGTTCTAATTCTCTTTCCTTAATTACTTCTCCTATTTTTAAGTTTTTTTATTCCTTCATTTTTTTTTCATTTTTTTATTGAGTAATTAAGAAAATAAATATAAAAGGATTAAGAAAATAAAGGATTTGTCTGCTTGCTTACAAAAAAGCCCAAGAATCGAAAAGCTACGAATCGTTTAAAACTATTTATTTTTTATTTTTAGTTTTTATTTTTGTGTTTGATATAGGGTGAAAATACATGAGATGTTGGGGGAATGCAGTATATATGGTGGTGGGAGGGAAAGAAATAAATAAAGAATAAACAAAAAAAAATTGTTCAAAGTGAACAAATTAAAATTATTTTGGTTTTTTTTATTCTCATTTTGTGTCTCATTCTCTTCATCCATTTATTATGCATTTTCACACAATCCTTCCTTCCTCCAACTCTTATGTATCTCCGGTTTTTCTCATGATGTGATGAAGACTACAAACTCCAGATGAAATGGTTATCAAGAAGCTAGTAACTCAATTAGTTAAAATCATTTTTCCTTGCACTAGATATCTCGAGTTCAAATCTCCTTCCCCCAGTATCACTTATATATAGTAAAGAGAGATGGTTACCAAATGAGTCCTAAGAGGTTAGGCTTGAAGCTTACATATTGACTAAGTCAATAATTGAAAGCTTTAATTAGTCCAAACCAAGATGCCTTACGAAATTGGTGTGTGCGTGTATGTATGTATTTGAGGAACAATGATGAAATTCAATTAAAAAAAAAAATATTTTAACGAAACACTCCGGATGCTGTTCACTTTAACGAAAAAGAACAATTTTACTCTAAAAAATCACTCATGATACTATTCACTTACAACACCTTTTAGTCATTTTGATTAAAACTCAAAATTTACAAGCACTTTTCATTAGTTTTTCTAAAAAAGAAAGCCCAAATAAATGAATTTGGATGAGCTCAACAACCCCAAATACTGGAGGGTTCATATGTTTCTTGACTCCATTAGGATGCAGATTGAAGTGTTTTCCTAGATTTGGGAAGGTTCTCATTTGTTTAGGTTTTGGTTTTTTTCAGATAAGTGGAATTTGAAACATGCATTTAGAGGAGAAGCCGATGGTATTGTGAGTTTTGGTGGTTTAGACCTAGTGGAGATGAAGGCTACGTTCAGATGCTCGTCGGAGTCTGTCGGGAGAAAGGAGTGGCATGCCCTTCTTCTTGGTGTATTATCTCATACGGAATTAGATCCTCTCCGGATCCCCTCATTGGGGATCCCAGGGATCAATGCATAATAATCGTTCATCAAAGATCGTGTGGTCATAATTTTTTATTTTTTTATATTTTTCATGCAAAACAAAACTGCTTTACTTCTGAAAATATAAAAAATATTCAATTGTGGCCATACAATCTTTGATGAACGATTATTATTCATTGATCCCTCGGATCCCCAGTGAGGAGATCCGGAAAGGATCTAATTCCATCTCATACCTTGAATTTGTGGCCAATTGTCGACCGTTGGGTTCTAGATAGGACACTAGTACCATTGTGCGCTGGAGATGCTCATATTTTCTTCTAAATAAGTTGAGATTAGTGTTGATTTTTTTTCCTCTCTGTTCATGCCCTGTATTTTATATTCGTTGTTTATTCTGTATTTTTGAGAGAGATGATTATTGTCTTAAGTTTATGAGCGTACCAAGATATGAGCTCATGTTAAAAGTTGTATGAGTACCACAATGTGAGCTCGTGTTAAAAGTTAGCAAATCAACAATACTACAAGAAAAGCGATAGCTTTTACAGCTACATTTTGATTTTTTATCGTGTTTTTAGCAATAGCTACTTAATAATCATGTTTGTTCCATTATTGTTCTTTTTTTGCTTTTTAGTCAAAATGGTCTTTGAGATTTGCATAATACATCACTCTGGTCCCTGAGATTGAAAATCAATAGAAATAGTCACTGAGATTGCCCACCATCCATTATTTTGGTCATTCCGTTAAAAACTTAAGTGTCCCGGAACTCTTGGCCGGATACTTGAGCAATTTTTAAAGTTTCGTAACTCAATCGTTTCTTAACCAAATTAGACCCATAATATATCAAAATGAAGATAGGAAAGTGTAAAACAAAATTATGTCTATTTAAAAGCCCAATGGTTGCCGGAGATAGCCGGAAAATAGCCTGAAATGTGACTGATCCGCGGGAAAACTGGAAAACTCGCCGGAAACTGGGTAAATTTTAAATGTTCATAACTTCTTCAATACTCCACGAAATCAATCGATTCAAAAACGAAAATCATACTTCTCGACAAGATGAAGAGACTAGTACCTTTCTTGATGGCTAAATGGCCGTGGTTTGGCCGGAAAACTGCTCGAAAGTGGCTGTCTTGGTCTCAAGTTAGCCACTTTTGAGTCGTTTTCTGGCCAAACCATGGAGAATTAGCCATCAATAAAGGTATCATTCTCTTTTTCTCATTGAGAAGTATGATTTTTGTTTTTGAATCAATCGATTTCGTTGAGTATTGAAGAAGTTATGAACGTTTAAAGTTTACCCAGTTTCCGGCGAGTTTTCCAGTTTTTCCGCGGACCAGTCACCTTTCAGGCTATTTTCCGGCCATCTTCGGCAACCATTGGGCTTCCAAATAGGTATAATCTTGTTCTACACTTTCCTATCTTCATTTTGATATATTATGGGTCGAATATGGTTAAGAAACGATTGAGTTACGAAGCTTTGAAAATTGCCCAAACTTCCAGCCAAGAGCTCTGGGACACTTAACGGAGTTTTTAACGGAATGGCCAAAATAATGGATGGTGGACAATCTCAGGGACTATTTCTATTGATTTTCAATCTCCAAAGACCAAAGTGATGTGTTATGCAAATCTTATAAACTATTTTGGCTAAAAAGTCTTTTGTTTTCTTGTATGTATTGGCTTTCGTATGGAAAATGTATTAATGTTGATTAAGAAGATTTATTATTAATTAGTTACCACAGAATAATTAAAAAAAAACAATTATCATACAACCATACTAATTCATTCGTGATTTAAAGTATACTGATTAAAAAATATATATCATACAAAAAAAATTGACTACTTACTGAAAAACTATGTCAAGTATGTGCCCTCACTTTCCAGGCATAAGAACGCATCTTAATCATTTTGCGGCGGTGCAAACGCAAGTTGGCCTAACAAAGTGCGCCGTGCTATCATTATATTTCATTTTTTCCCAGATCGATAAGAATATGACTAACACAGCTAGAGCTAATGACCAGAAGCCCTATATATAGTGAACGTGATCATACATTTTGAGATTTGGTGGGGAATATTAATTATCATGAAAATAACAGCACTAGGAAAAATTCGAACTAGGTGAAGTTGACAGTTATTAGGAAGTGATTGAAGGCTGGAATCAATAGTACTACTACTTTTCCACAATAGCAGAGTAAAACATTTAGGGAATGTTATTTTATCAAACTACATTATGCATGGTAACAAAAAAATACTTATGCTGCAGACTTCGAATTAGACTATTAACTTTGACATGTTACCCTCCACCTCAAGTGCATGCAAAAAGTGATTGAAATTATGGATCCTTGAAATGAATCACAGAATTCACCGTTTTTCACCAAGAATTGAAGACAAGGCAATCTAGGGTTTTAGAGAGAACTTACAGAGAAAGATGAAAGACTGAATTCTCATTTTCAACAACTTATTATCATAATTACAACTGTACATGCTACGCTTATATACTATAGGAGCTAATCATCTGTAAGCTAAACGTAATAACTGATCATGAAAATTGTCCTAACTAACTATATATAATTATATATCTTAACTAAGCACAAGCAATGAGACCCTAGCTAGTATACTTTTAGAACAAGATAGAATCTGGAAGGGAATTCTGTCATACTTTAACATACCTCTCCTGATTCACAAACAAGCCTTGTTGATGATGGACTTGTAAGCTTAGGAAATAAGAAAGGGATCCAAGATCCTTCGAAATCAAACTTATTTCCCATTGTAGAAATCAGAGAGTTAATTGTATCAGTGCTGGTGATTGTGAATCATCGACATAGAAAAGGAAATAAATTTGCTTGATGATGTTTAACAAACAAGGTCAAATCTAAATTTGATTGAAGAAAATTGACGGCTCAGTAAATAACCTTTCCATGACGTTTATAAGGCAGAATCTGAATTTGGTTGAAGAAATCCAAAATTAAGGGGTCATTTGATAATTATTTCGTTTTTATTTTCAGTAGTTAAAAAACAAGTTTTCTATATTAAAAAAGTGTTAAAAAAAACCAAAAACTAAAAACAAAATGGTTATCAAACGTTACTAAGTAAATAACCAAATTGGGTTGACTTGCCATATATATGTAACATGTTTAGTTTACAGACCAAGTTGAGTTGATTTGCATCCACAAAACCTGGTGGCTCTCCACAAAGACATCCTCAGTGAATAGCATGTAATCATTCTTCTCTCAATTTCTCAAATTCTAGGGTTACGATATTGAGAGATTCCACAAATTAATGCCCCCAAGTCAACTAATCTATTCGAGAGTTCGAGTATATTAAAGATGAGTCAAACTCCAAGTCATCATCCCAACGAATTATATTACTTGTTTGATTAATTAATCACGCACAGGGGTGAGATCTACCATGCATACAGCAGTCGATTCCTTTTTTATATATATAATTTAATTTAATTTATTATTAGAGCCTGTGGAGAGTGGGGGCATACATGCATACTGAAGAATATTTATCCATAGTAAAGAGGAATTAGAAACCTTAATCATAGTAAGGTTAATCAAATTATTGTGCACACGCCCTCGTACACGTACGCATTGATCTGATCCCACGCACTAGAACAACTTTTCAAAGCCATGAAAGAATATAATGTCAATGTCCTGGACTGTCTAAAAGCATCAAATTAATGATGGAAATTGTCTTAACTACCTGTACGTATATACTAGAACTCAATGAGAAATTTTGAGCTTTAATATATCGATTGACCAATTAATTTTACAAATATTAGCTAGTTAATTAGAGCGTACAATTCTTCGATTAATATGAAATTCCATCTTCGATCAAATTACTGGTTACTATAACATTGAAATGGAAGCTAGCTAGCTAGGTTTCACCATGTCAACCAGCTGTGACATAAGGGAAGTACATTAGACTTGCCATAGCCTCTTGCAGCCAATCATCATCGTCATATTTCATCTAAATCAACGAGTAAATGGTAAGTAGTTATTGCAAACAAAAAATGATAACTAATTATTGTATGTGTGGGTTAATTTGCATGCATGCATGCACCAATTAAGATATTTCATTTGCCTGGAGAAATGTTATATATTATATATTAAGAACCCTACCTGGACTGTACCGCTACTACAATACAGTTCTGATCGCTGATCTTTGCAGGTTTGAATATTGTTCTCAGTCTTCTCTTGTGCCATTTCCTCATGATTGTCAGTGTTCCTTGCAAATCTCCCACGAACTCGGACCCTTCTATCAGCTAGAGTTTTGCGGCAAGCATACTGTAGTTGCACATACAATTAGTAACGAATTCCTAATTATTGTAAAATTATTGTAAACTGCTTATATTGTCAAATTATTGTAAACTGTTTATATTGTCAAATTATTGTAAACTTAACGCATTAATTAAGTTCTTTTGTCTCATTTTGTGATTTAGATTCACTTTCTAATAATGTGATATCCATGTTTAAATTTTAAATCGTTGTACCTTAATAGTTTTGTTGAAGTTTCTCTGGTTTCTTTTCTTCAAATATCTGTCAATCCGTTCTTTCCTTTCTTCTTCTGAATACCTTCCCACCTTCATAGTAGACTGATCTTCAATTGTAGGCACCTGCTGATTCGCTTGATTAATTGCCTACACAAAATTTTACGCAATTCATATTCTAGCTGAAATCAATTAACCATATGCACAATAACACTATGCACCATATGTATACTAAATGATCGAACACAATAATTAATGCACAAAATCATTATGATGAAATATGATCAGCTAGAAATAGAATACCCAATTTTCTTGGCCAGCAAGGCTAAACGGCTTGAAATCGGCTGACATGAGTCCAGTACAATGATCCTCCCCCAACTGATCATTCATATAAGGTAGGTTTAGTTCTCCACCAAAATGCGGAGTCCCTGCAATTCCATGCATCCCCATATTACCATATTCCGAATATGTACCAGGGACAGCAATATCTTCCGAAAATCCTAGTAGCTCCGGGAACGAAGCTACTATAACAGACGAAGAGATGTTGGATTCTGGTGACACCACTTCAATATTAGCCGCAGCATTGCTAATATCACAAAACGGTACCAAGCTTTCTTCACAAGTAGTACTAGCACTCCACATTGTTCCACCTAAAACTGCAGTACTGCAACCATTTTCTCCACTCACCACTGGAGTCGGGTACCCATAAAAATGAGAAGGGAGTGAATAGTCATTGTAGAATTGATGAGGAATGGAAGCCATGGACAAGAGAGCTAGCTGGTGAGGGGCTAATAAGGAACTGACTTTTTGTGTGCACATAGCGTTGATGAGGCTTTGAACATTTATATAGCAATGGCAAATTGGATAGTAGATACTGGCTTTTTGGACAAGTTGGTCTACCCGTACAGTTTCGGGCAACTGCCGGGGTGCTGCTGCTTAGACAAAAATAGCAAGTTGGAGCTAATCATATAGCTAGCTCCGTGTAACTATCACACTTTACTGCTATTGTGAAGTTGTAAGCGCGTAAACTTTTGGTTTTTAACCGTTTAAGGTTACAGACAAGTTCTACCTAAAGTGCTGTTAATTAACTATTAAGGTACGAATTTGTTCAAGATGTTACCTACACATGTGGGAAGGGGCAGGGCAATAATTAATTGTGCTTTCTCTAGTGATATTAGTGGTGAACCATGTTTGGGCTTATAAAGTTTCTCATGATATTAGAGAAAGGTATTCTTTAGACACATCCTGGGCCGATTTACTGGGATCAAATTTGCCTCCTTAAGTTGAGCTTTCGAAAAGTTGCGCTAGCTCCAACTTAAGGATATTAAATGATGGGCTGACTCTAGTACCTGAATGATGTTGGGGCTCTCGAAAAGTTGTGTTTGCTCTGGTGTAATGATTTGACCAGTTCTCGATGTGGGAATTAGTTTCCCTTGTGACCCTGTGTGTGGTCACTCGTGAGGAGCGTATTGGATAATAGGATTCTACATTGATCATATAACAAGAATTAATATATGGGAGTTTCCATTCCTAATATCACTTAGGCCTTGTGATAAAACCCAACACCTAGTAATAAAATGATTAAGTTGGGACAATATTGTGATATTAGTGATGAATCATGTTTAGACCTATAAAATTTCGCAGTTTGTACAATTAATATTTTACAAAGTAATGTTAACAGTCTTTTATATAAAATAGTAAGGGGTTTGTAACTATCCTTCCCTAATAGTATCTCCAACAAAAAGTACAATAAAATAAAAAATGTGAATTAGGATATATATTTTAGGTCCAATTTGTTATTGTTTTTTTCACTAAAAGCTGCTTCACTTTAAAGTTAAGCAGTAAAAAAAATGTTTAGTAAAATAAGATATCCTACTTATATTAAAAGAAATGACCTCCAAACAACAGCTTTTAGAAGCAGTATGTAGATTACTTTTAAAAGTTACTTTAATGAAAAGCATAGTTGAGCCTTTATTGAATATTTTTAATTACTGTAATATGCTCATTAATTTTAAAATATGACGTTATTTATCCTTCTAGACACATTTTATCCTTAGAGAACAAAGTAACCTCCACCACCATACCACAATCGCACCACCACCACCACCACCACTACAACGATACATGCTAACACTACCACCACAACCACAATTGTCATAACCATTGTTGCCGCCACCAACCGCCACCGCCACCACCATAAACACAAACGTCACTTCTGCCACCACAACCACAACCGCCACCATCGTTGTTGTCGCTGCCCCTACCACCATTGTTACCTCTGCAACCCAACCACCACACTCATTTATTGGCATCACCACCAACATCACAACCATTGTCCTCGCCATCGCCAACATTGCTATCATGTTCATTTTTGTCATTATATACAATATATCAATTTTACATTAAAATTTATCAAATGCTTTTACATTGTTTTTCATACTCACAACATTTTTAAAAATACAATTTATAAAACACTCAACTACTTTAATTTGCTGCTAATTATTCTTAAAACACGTCAAAAATAGTTTTTATAAAAAAAAAAAAGTAACAACATTTCCAAACTAACCCTTAATTGGACAATACTTGACGAAAGTTAATTATGTTCCATGGTAAAATAATTAGCAGCGGGAGGAGTAACTCACCTTCTTATAAGCTTGTGCAAAGTTTCTAACTACTTATCTATCTTTTAGATCAATCTCCATTGCGACCTTCCCTCTTTGGTTTTTTTTTTTTTGTTGACACAAGTGATATTAAGATCGAACACAAAACTTCAAATACAAAATTAAAATACTCTTAACCACCTAAGATATAAATTGATTATCAATCTCATCATTTTTTAGCGTCTCTAAAACATGCGACATTCGTTAATTCTCAAGTACATGAGACTGTTTAACTTCACAAGAAAGCTAGCCAAACTTTGGATGCCTATAGTGCTAGCTGCATACGATTCTATCCTACCGCACTATTTAATCACAACAATGTCTTCTGTTACTAAGCAAGTCCAATCAAACCATGCATGCCCTATACTCATTCAAACACAAGATATTAATGCCTTCAGTTCTACCAATAATAATGCTAAATATAGAGACTTGGATCCCAAAACCCTAGTGTCGTTTGCCTCTCATTAATGTGATACATGATCTAGTAGAATGTTGTTATAAACTAATCCCTTATATATAAGCAAACACCCCTTTAACTATGGTAGGCAATTAGGAGCAGAACTACACTACCAAGAGAGACTATGAAATAATATAACGTATTTTTGTTCATTCTTCAAGACAACTGTTTTGAAGAAGCATACGTATATGATAAAGTAGTGAAAGAATATGTAGGCAACTTAGAACAAAAAGTTGGCCTGATGAGGAGACCAGATAAAGAGATACAGAGGGACTCATGTGAATACTATTCTTAATGTTTAAAGCTGTACACCTATAGGTACTACTAAAGAACTGACCCAGTTATAGGCCAAGAATCTAACACATGGGGCATGTATGGTTTTTGCATCAACAAATCAAGTACAAGATATATGCCTGCCTTAAACTTGATCAATTCCTTTACACATGCAAATACAAGTGAACTATTTCACTGTCATTTGCTTCTTACATGTAAGAAGTGTTTTATGTGTAATTAATTCGGGTTACGGCAATAATATATGAATGCTTCTAGTAGGAAGATATTTGTTTGATACATATGTGTACGTCTGGCAAATGCCCCCGTCGTTTTAGGAAGCTGTTTAGTTCAATATGCCTGAGCATGGGAACATGTTCTGTTTTAATCACATTTTTGGTAGTGTTCTTATTGTTCTTTATTTCTTGTTTTAGGTAAACAAGTAAACATGGTTTTAGCATTGCATGTGAATAATGTATATGTGATTAGATATTAGAATTTATCCTATGTAAAATGGCAAATATATATATATATTGCTCGTTATGCTTGTGAGACATTCTAATGCTAGGAATATATCTCAATCATATCGTGGCCCCATATTACGGCTGTGTAACAACGCCAATAAATCGATTAAGCCTACCATATTATGAAATTAATTATATGTTCATAAAGTTTCTTAGTTTGGTAGAGATTGCTTAATTTTCCTCGTATACAGGGCATGGTCCGAAGAGCTATAGCGCTTTTTTCATTATTAAGAAAATGGATTCTCCACCTATTTCAAGTTTGATTATGCTTAATCATTCACATATAAATATAAGATAAGGATATTTAGCTTAGGTAGGAACACCCTATGGAATATGGAGATGGAATATAACCATATGCTTTTAGCTTGAAAACCAATCATCTAAACACAATTCAAAGGTTATCTTGATTCTTATGATTTGATTGAGTTTTTAAATTGTGAATCCCAGATGGGTTAACCAACCAATCTAAACCATATAAAAATGAGTAGTGTCAAGTTCACCCAAAAGATTTGTGATGTGGAATATTTCTTCTGAATTGACCAAATTACCAACTCAGAAATCATCTTTCCAAATGATTTATTATGATAAGTTAATTATAAAAAAAAATTCTACGTTGGAAGCTAAGAGCTATATACTAAGAAAAAAAATGTTCCCACACATTTAAATTCATTAGGGGTTAGATGAGGTATGTATGCATATGCTGTTTCTAGCTAGACGCATAGTAATTTTCCTTCTTTTTGGAAAGATTAGGAACTTTCGTATGCACCGACTCCCTTTTCCTGATTTTACAGCATCCATTACTTGGGTTTTTAACATTTTGGCAAAATGTTGATGGTGGTAAAATGCAGCAGCAAAGATTGTCGCACAGAAACAGAAACGAAGCACGGCTTCGATCTTCTTATTTATTCTTGTGAAGTTCTGATTTTTGTGAAGGTATCTGGTTCAATAAGATTTCTTGAAGAGGCTTTGCACATTGTCTTTGAAAGATTCTGGGATTTATTTTCATACCAACTCAACTCTTGTATCAAATAAAATATGGAGGAATTCAAAAGCGATCACAAGTTGGGGAACCTGTTTTCTAAGAGATTTCAGAGTATCTGAAACATAATGTGATACACTATGTGTTATAATATGAGTGAAGAGATATTAAAAAATATATACTAAAATGGGACATATCAATCATGTCATCTACTTATATCATAACACGTAATACACCACATTGTATTCCGGACACACATAATGTTTTTGAAGGGAATTTTTTGGTACCATTTTTTGATGCAATTTTATCTGTCACTAGCTATTTGCCACAAAAAGTGAAATTTGAGATAGAATTGAAAGATATTGTGGGCAGCAGTAGTACATAGTATCAGGTCCTCTGGTAAAACTTTCCATGTCATCAACCAGCCAGATTTGCATGCAGAACTCTAACACCCACTTGCATGTGAAACTGTTCCTCACTAAGCAACGCTCTCACTCTTCTTTTGACATTCACGAAAGAATGAAATCCAGACACAATTTGCCCAAAATCTGAGAGATATAAAAGATCTTAAAGAAAAAAAAAAATTATATATATATATATATGATCTTATTAGGCCAACCCCTTATTTCCTAGGGTACATATGTAAGTGCAAGAGCATCTTTAGTGGATTAGATAAACTCACTTTTAAATTCCGTCAAATCAGACACTAGCTTCTGATCATTAGTTAAATCTAGTTTTGTAGACACTGACTAACCTGGCCATAAGAGTAATGTTAGAGAAATTATCTATATAAATTATATTTTGTGAATAATATGACGTGGTTGTTGATAATTGGATTTCACTTAAGTGTTGATTAACATGCTTATTTTCTATTTATGACATATAACATAATTTGCAAACTTGGTCTAAAAATTTGGACTGCTTAGCACTACTCCTAGAGAAAATTAAGTTAGCCAAGTTTTAAAAACTTGAATTAAATATTTAATGTATTTTTATTTAAGTTAGCCAAGTTCTTCCCATGTACAACTTGAAGTAAAAATAGGTTTATTTTTTAAAACTTAAATTAAATATTTAATGTATTTTTATTGACCTGATTGCAAGAGTACATCAAACACGTGTATAAGACAATGGAGTGTTAAATTCTATCATTTGATCTACTTCAATTCTTCTGATCTGACGACCGAAAATTAAAAAGATGTGTAAGAATAAAAAGAGGTGTGTGAATAGCACATCTCATTATCTTATACAAAAGCAACAAATATAAAGGGGCAAAATTTACACAGACATAAAAACCGCACTAACAATTAGAAAATCCACAGAACAAAAATTAAGCCAAATTTCCAGGCAAGCTCACACAACACAGAACAACCTGACTCTAAAGCAAAGCTATAATCCTAAATCATAAGCATATCATCACCACCAAGAGTGCCACTATCAAACCAATCACTTCCAATCAAGAAACAAACAGGATTGTCTCTCTGAGATTTTTAGGATCCTGTGCAAAATTTATAAAAGGGTCCCTCCTTAAGATAGTTTTCAAAAAAAAGTAGGACAATGACCTAAATCAAAACAAACTTTAGAACTCACTAATTGTAAATTTACAATTATTGTTAAATAATAAGTAAGAGGTCTACAAACATAACCTTCACTAATAATCAAATATGTTCAATCTTAAACAACTAAACAAGAAAAAAACCCTTAAAAAAATTTAACTTTATAGTTTCACTTGAATATATAGCATTATTATATAATAACTTAAAAAAATATATCATTTTGAGGGTATTGTTATTGGCATTTCAAATAGTGCACAACGAGATTTTAAAGTGTTAATAGAAACAATTTTTCAATATATAGCATTATTACAAGTAAATTTTACAAAAAATGGGGGGGGAGGGATTTGAAGCCCTATGCGATTGCACCTTTCGTTCCCTCTCAACGCTCCCTCCAGCAACAAATATTATAAAAGAACGAATATTGAAAAAAAAACTGAGTTTGCGACGATTTAACTGGCATAATACCAAATAAGAAGAATCCTTATTTGACGACGACCAAAACTAACAGGAAAAATAGCAACAAAATCCTTCATAAACCGAGTGGCACTAGTTTTAAAGAAAATAATAATAAAGGGAGGATTTTTGGAGAAAGATTAAATTAAAAAAGGGTTTAGGGTTTATGTTTAAGAGATTTCTAACCCAAATTCAATTAGACCAATCCAACATGTTCATGTTGGTACAAGGTGCATGTTGTTTGGAAATAAATCCAAAGGCAGATTTTGTTGGGAGCATAAGATCACCACACCATTTTTTTTTTTTTTCTGTTTCCCATCATTTACCCTTCAAGATCCTCCTTGCTCAGATTTGTCCGGACTTTACAGTACAGGCTAAATCCTCTTCAAGCCTAAGCATTGCCCCCTTTGTATAAATCCCATTACACTGCTTTTTCTTGTTCGTATTCCTTTGGAAGATATGTTTGTGACCAGAAAGATTTTACAAGAAATTAGGGTTGGGGAAGAGTCAATCAATAGATATCAACTGGACATTTGATGTATATCTCTTGAAAATTTTGATATCTATTGGAAGATATTATTTAAGTCTAAACCCTAATTAGAATTCAGAAAAAGTTTCTTTTCTCTTCTTGCACACCTATGTTTATTTATGACATTTCTGATCAATAAATTACGAATGAAATTGTTATTAGAACTCTAAAAATCTCTTTTGGCATTCTAAACTTTCTATAATTAGAAAGAAAAATACACTTGTAAGAAGTGTAGAATAAGATTTTTGGAATGCTAATAACAATTCCTATTATTAAATTCTCATATTTTCTTTCAAATTCAAAAAGCACATTAGCAATATTGTTTTGTTCGAGCGATAAGCTACAGTTAAACCTTAATTTAAACTTGGGAAGAGTAATACGAATATAGATGCATTGAGAGGAGCACTCAGTTCTAACCAACTTGATTGAACTCAAGTCGCCGGCATTTGAAGTATTTCACATGCGCGTGACGTGCCAAAAACTTGCGAACCCCAGATTGTGGAACAGTGAATAACACACTTTATTCCTTGTCTCAATTTTACGGCATGCATTCACATGTTTCAGTACTTATCTTGTACTCGGCACAATACGAGAAGCAGACAGAAAAATACTGCTGAATGCACGCACATCTTGAATCAAATAATCGACTCCGAGCTGAGAAAAAAAACTTTACATCCAATCTCAAATCCAACAGCTCGAAACAAAATGTTCACGATGTCGAGAGCAGATATTATGCTATGCTAAGTCACTGTAGCTGTTCAAAGAGATAAAGCCATAGGAGATGCCTTCCCAATTTCTGTGCCACAGTGACTAGGAACATATTCTGCAATCTACACTGATCATCAATCCGCTTGATTGTTTCTAAACACTCAACATTTATCACGCAGCTCCGACACATTATGCAGCACAATGGTGATAGATGCGAGTGGATATGACTATGACCGAACAAAACAAAGACTAAACTTGCACAGCGGTTGAACTATTTAAGAAACCTGAGACTGGATAGATATTGATATTTTTCGATCTAATATAGTTGAGAGAGAGAGAGAGAGAGAGAGAGAGAGAGTTGAAATGTCAATTAGCTCTGTTTTAAATGAACAGGCAGGTAGTCAGAATAATTAAGCAATTATTTACACGGCAAACCTGCATTCTAGGACATTCTGAAGCCTACAAAACCTTACTCTAGTTTGCTGAAACTCAACTCGATGTTGATTACATCTCAAAAAATGATATGCCACAGAGGACAAGCCATGAACCTTCCATCCAAAGGACCAAAGCAGCCAAGAACAAGCTCAACCCACAGCCTAACCAAGGGATCTGCAAATAACCTTTGCACAACCTGTCAAAAAGGACTTGACTGTTCACTAACATCGACAGGGCCCAATGATGAACTCAACATTCGGGATAATTCAGAAGAATAAACAGTGGTGGTGTATTTTTAAAACAAAGAAAACTCAAAAAATTAAAACCCATCAATTATGGATTTCACAACTTAGAAAAGTAAAACAGAACTGTTTTTTGTTATTAAGGGCCCATACATTGTCCAGCGTCACAGGTCAATCTAAGCCTTAAGGGTGTGCCATCTCATGCGACTCATAACAATGATGTCTGGAGCCTCACTACATAAACTTACATCAATATGGCTAGCATGTGCAAACACACGCACACACAGATTAAGGCCGGGTGTGAGAGAAAAACTAGGGTTTGACATACCGATTATTATCTGCAGCAAGCAACTGCACTGTGAATGCTAGTGTATATTGCGGCTAAGCAACCCTTGGAATGATAAATATAGGTCTTTGTTGTCAGTCCCGAATATTTCTTCTGCTTTCCTTAAAGTTTCCTGAAAAAGATGCACATAAAATTTTAACTACATTGCTAAACATGGGTCTTCTAAAAGTTTAGCTGTATCAATTTGGCAAACCATCGAACAATTGACTATTGCTTTACCTCTCTGGTTTGTTTATGAGCATTTAGTTCCTTGATGTTAGCCAGAAATGCACTGAACTGCTCATATGATAAACGACTCCTGAATTGCAGTATATTTAGATCAGTCCGTGAAGGGCAAGTTACTATTGCAACAAATCAGTCACAGTATACTGTAATTGCAATTATTGCACCAACCTGGCTTGACGAAAGAACTCTTTTCCATCAATTCGAGGAGTGCGCCCTACCAAATTTGCAATGCAGAAGATGAAGAGTTTTAATTCCAAAAGGTAATTCAACATAGTAGAATTAGTATAATTGAGTGTTCATATGGTATCATCAACAACTGACAGTTGTACAGAAAGACCCAGAAATTTTTTACTTTTGGAGTAAGAGGGGGGAGGGGTTGGTTTCGAAACATAACCGCAGATTTGTGGCAAATGATAAAACAGGCCACAGAGAACCAGAAGTTCCCGAGTTCAGGTGCAAAAATGAATTCAAACCTGAATGTGAACGCCCACGAGGTGGAGAGTTTGCTGCTGATGACTGCTGGCTTGATGAGTACCATGAAGAGAATGAAGTCCGTTCTTTATAGGCGGGTTTTTGGGGAGATGTGGCACCAGATGATTGCTGAGGAGAAGAAATGGCAGAATACCCTCTAGGTGACCCACTTGTGGAAATAATCTTTGGAGTTCCAGTTGGAGTAAGCCGCGGAGTGATATATGGAGTTATAGAAAATCCTTGAGTGGAATTCTTCAAGACTGTCAGCCAAGAAGTTGGTTTCATGATTTTCGTTAAAAAGAATAACTGAATGATAATTGAATATGTTACTTCATCATAACAAATTGAGATAATTTAAGTAAACGTACTAGGAACATTTTTTTAAGAGAAACAAGAAAAAATATAAAAATAGAAATAGCCGGATACAATTGTGTGTTCACCAAATTTATTAACTAATCTATCAGTGCCCACCCAAAGAAACCAGAAGGTCCAATGTCACAAAAGACACCAAACTGGCTAAATTATGGATCCGTACCCCCTACAAAATTCAAAAGATTCAGCATCACAAAACCCTTCGTTAAAATTTCAAAAATCACCCACATATTCTTTTCTAATCCAACAAAAAACTATGCCTCAGAAATGTTTGTTGCAATGTTACTTATTCTAACAGGCATACAGGCAGGATCAAGGTCCATGGACATTAGAGTCAGATTATGTACCTTCATCAGTTGCTCCCTTATCTGTGGAACCACTTGAGGAATATTGTCCTATGTAGCCATTTGTCTCCTCATCTGTAGCAGAACAGAGACACAATCCACATTAACCACCAAATGAAAGGAAATAATAAGAAACAAAGTTAGAATCTACACCATTGGGCCAAAAATGCTAGACATAAAAAGAAAATATGGAGCACTTGGTCAAGTCAAAGAAACCGTACCCTTATCAGGATATGCCTTCGGAACAGTGCCAATATCAACAGTTTCAGCTGGCTATAAACAGAAAATATAGTGAATGAGTTCAATAAAATATATATAAGAACACAAATTTCCACATGAAAACGTCCATCACTGGATGAAAAAAGACAGAATTAGATTTCCAAATATAGAAAAGAAACCATAATTGGTAGAGAAGTCCTTACAGATCCATTATCATCATTTAGTGACTGCATTAGTTGTCTCTTAAATGTCTCCAACTGTTAACAGGGTGAAAAAAAATCAGTCCATAGGTTGACATGCTACAAGAATGAAAACATGTTGAAGAGCAAGTTTGCAATATTACGAGAGGTGGAAGGATGAAGGAACAAGAAAATAAATCATGAGTTAGCTTCAATTTCGAAACAAGAATACTACATGCATTAGGATACACTTGAGCAACAAAGAAAAAATCCACATCCTTTAAACAACTAACAAATCGCACCTTTGATAAGTCACGGCTGAGCTTTTTAGTAGTCAATGCCAACGAATCTCGCTCTTTGGAAAGCTTCAACTTCATGAACAACAAGAACATAACAAAGTCACAGTTAATGCAAGTTTGTTTCAACATGAAACTCAAAGGTGATGCACCATCCATTGTCGAGGATGTGAAGTTAACAAGAAAACAAAAACAATGCTTGAATCTTGAACACTAATACTCTTTTGTTTATTGAGAGACAGTAATACAGCAAAAAGAAGGTGCATCCACCTTACTGAATGTCACAACAAGCTGATGTAAATGTGATCAATGTTTATCCTTTTCATAAACCAAATCGAAAGAAACACATGTGCATGTTTATTACAAACAATATACGTATTCTAACAATTCCAACCAATTTACTCAGCAACCAACCAACCGAAAATTCCCACCGGAATCAAATTCAAAAGCAAGGTCTTACATTTTGCGGATGCTAATTTTTTGGTCGAATTACTTGATGGTAATTTAAAAAGGTAGACAACAGTGATAACCTTCGACCCCCTCCCCCTTCGTCCAGATGAAAAAAAAAAAAAAAAAAAAAAAAAAAAGAGATTAAATTGTCTCCCTTCTCTTCAATTTCCACCAATTTTCAGCAGCCAAGCAACACATAAAGGTTAAAATATACAAAAACAATAAAAAAAATTGGGGAAAAAGCTCCTGAATTTCAAATCCAAAACAAAAGGAGATGAATTTAAAAAAAAAAAGGAAAATTGGGGGTTGAAATTCTTACATTCTCATCCAAGGAAATTCTCAGGCGGGACTCAGCCTCGTGGTTGGCGTGCTGGAGGCGCGAGACCCTTTCCTCGAGCTCAAACACAACCCTATCTTTGTCCTGCAGCTTCTGCCTCATCTTCCCCATCTCAGACTCCAGCTTCGAAACCCTAGACGCTATGGCCATCGACGTGATCTTCCGCGCCAGATCCAGCTGGTCGTACGGGTCGCTCGGTATCACCGATAAGATCTCGTCCGGCAGCTGAAAGTCGAGCCCACCGCCACCTCCACCGCCGCCGACGCTTCCACTGCCCTGCGACATAGCTGACTCCTCCTCCGAGCTTCAGAGTCTCCGCGCGGCGATTGCAGTCGTTGGTTTGATTCGATTGTTTTATTTTTTTAATTTCAATAGTTTCATTTGAATAAATTCCCACTCTCTGGCCCTTCCTTTTAATTTTTTTTAATTTAATTTTTAAATATATTTTTTTTCCAGCTTACTTTTGGCCTTTCCGGGGTTGCTGCCTTATTTCGAAATTTGCGTGGGGTTTCCCTCCAAAATCCAAACAAACATTAGGCCTGAGACATATCGTGTTTGAGCCCAAAACAAACCCCGATTTTACAATAAAGGCCCACCAAAAAAACCTTTTTTTGGGGCCATCGGAGCTTCTCCTTTGGTGTCAAATTTTAAGGATTTGGATCCTCTCCGAGGCAATTGATCGGGACCTTCCTGATCGGTGTCTGTGGACCGTTGAATTTTTATCTAACGACTACAAATATGAGGTCCTCTAAAAGTTATAATAATTGTAGCTGTTAGATAAAAATTCAACGGTCTACAGACACGGGTCAGGAGGATCCCGACCAATTGCCTCGGAGAGGATCCAAATCCAAATTTTAAAATGTAAAATTTAAGTTTAACATCTTATGTGAAGTCACATGACTAGTAGGGGTATTTCTCTTTAGTTGTAAGTGAAGGGTTTTAAATTCGATTTTTATCAAAAGTGAATTTGAAGCATATTATTGTTAGCTCATTGTAAGGCTAAGTCCACGCCTCTCTCCCTTATGTATATAATATTTTTGTCAAAAAAAAAAGTTATGTATATAAGTTTAACAACCTATGTGACGCCATTTAGTATTCTTTTTCAATTGTAAGTGAGATGTCTTAGATTCGATTCTTGTCACAACCCGTCCCAAAATTATATTTATTGACGGTGTGAAATGACGGAAATACCCATGCACGTTAAATTGTGTGATGTGGTCTAGGTGTTATGCATGGATCATTATTCTCAAATTCTAATTATTTTGGACCAATTAGGATTAGGTATATTATGTGTTTTGAATTGTTGACCAATTCTAGGCCATACACCCACATCCACATCACCCTCTCTCTCTCACTCCCGTACTCTCCCTCTCGGACTCGCTTTCTCCTCCCTCTTCTTCGTACGGACAAGGTCGAACCAAGCCAAATTTTCACAGATCGTGGCCAAATTTAGTATCATTGTGTTCGTGAGGACTATACGAGTTCAAAGGTACCATTTCAGGACAATCCAAGCTTATAGTGAGCTTATTGAGGTCCCAAGGAAGCTCGGAGTGCTTCGTTTGAAGGTTTTGGACGTCGGGATCACGAGGTTCGAAGTTGGCCAGTTTTGGTGAAATTGTCCCGATGAGTTTTCGAAGGATTTGGAAGTTTTAAAAGGTGAGACTTATCCCGAGGACGAGCGTATCCACGGGCGAATCGGGGGTTACGACCCTTCGACTTATCAGTGAGTAGGCTTTTGTTTTCAGTATATAATTATATACTTGATATAATTCCCAGAAATGTGTTTTAAATGAAAATATGCTTTGAAATAATATGCCAAATGCCATTATATTTTGAATATGCATTTCATGGTTGCATATATATATATATAATTGTGGTGCTGTGGAGACACATGTAAGTTCAGGTAAGTTATGTTTGGTTCATGCGAACTACGAACGGCTTGATCCCTATTTATGGTACGTAGGCAGCCTAACGAAATGTTAGGTGCAACCATACAATATATGACATGAAATAATTGAGATATAAGTTTATTTGAAGAATTAAATAGCGTGATGAATATGTTTGGTTGGATATATGAGATGTGACTGAGAAACGATGAGCTCATAAACCTGCACCTCGGGTGATTGCGATTTAGCCAAAGAGAGTTGGCACATGCCTGTATATTATGTCACCTCCCGCACCATATGCTCACATTGAATCCAATTTAGGTGCACAATCTTGTCGTACAAACCACTATAAGTGGTTCCGACTCGTAGGTGACTAACGTATAATCGCACAGCTAGTATTGAGAAAGTAGAATTGAGCATAATTGTATCTCACCCAACCTTGTCGTATAGACCTTTTTTAGTGGTTCCGACTTATGTGCAGTATATTGCCATATAGGTCATAGTAGTAACTCCGGCTAGATTGAGTTTAAGCTATGAATTCAGTCGTACATACTACTCAGGAGTTCCGGCTAACATGTCATACTTCTATGAAATCATTATTACCTAGATTGCTACTTATTATATTTTGACATGGCATACATATGAATATAATTATGTGAAGTATGAATTGAATTGATATGATTTCATATATATATTATGTATATGCTTACATCTTGATTATGGGAAATTTTTTACAGGTTTTACAGCGAGAGGTTAGATATGTTGATAAATGAAATGATTTTGTAAAACGTTTGTTTATGCCCACTCATGTTTTCTGTTTTGCGCCCCTCCAGGTTTTAAGTAAAATTGCTGTTGGTGGCTAGATGACGTCGGCAGTTCTGACTTATCCATATAATAATAGGACATTCCTGGTATTGTATAACTAGTATTTGTCCTACTGGACTGCACCTAGACTTTATGATCTGACTAGGAGTGTTACTGTTGTACTTAACTCCTACCACTTTCTGTTTCGAAGTGCACACTAGTAATATGATCTTTAATTATTCGTATGTTTGCTATATTTATCGCTTCCTCACTGTGCACATGGCTACGTCACTCTCATGTGACGGCCAGCATGCCTTAACCTCAGTCGGGGTGTGTCAATTCTCGCCAAATGTAAATTTGAACCAAATTAGTGTAGATAATATAATTTGTTATAAATAAATAAAACAGCTTATGTGACAATTTAAATTTTAAAATTTGCTATCATATGTCAAATTAAAAGTATTTCATAAACAATTGAAAAAGAATAATAAATATTTATAAAACAAAAAAAATAATAATAATGATAAAACATTTAATAATCTATTAAAAAAAGGGACATTTTGATCCAAGTCCAAAAAATTCAAGTCCAGTTTTATTTAATTTGTTATTATACCGGTTTTGCTTTTTAGAGTAAAAATAAAAATCGATTTGAATTTCTTAGATTTAAAATTTTATATGGCTTTATCTACCCACTTCCTAATAACAAACATTTTAAAAATTCATATACTATAAATATGATAAGTTTATCACAAATTAAAAATTGTGGGAGGCAAGGAACCTGTGATATAAATATAATTAAGGATCTATAACATAGATATATTAAAAAGAAGAAAAACATGTGAGGTAGATTATAAACAAAAACCTATTATATAGGTAGACAAACAAAAGTATTGTCTACCTCCATATATACATATGATATAGGAAGGCAAATACGTTGTATCTAAAAAGCAGATATACTCTACAAACTATGAGCAAAAACCTTTGGTACAAATTGATAAACATTTAATTTGAGATAAATTATCAAAAACCTATGATATAGGTAGATAAATTACTATTAATATATAATACAAAGAGTATATAAGAGGGTAGATTGATTTAAAATAAAAAATAAAAATCCTATAATACAGGTAGATAAACACCATCGAAACCAAAAGCGCGTTTACTAACCCGTAATTGGAATAACAATAAGGAATCCGATTCCGATTACAGATTATACATGTGTTTACTAAAATTGGGAGGAATCAAAGGCGCATGGAGCCCACACAAAAAATGGAATCCAATTCCTGAAATTGGAGGATTTGGATTCCCAACATATACAATGTATTTGGATTCCGGATTGCCCAAGCAATCAGAATGATAATTTTTTTCCCTTTATGCCCTCACTTACTTTCATTATTTCCAAGATTATCCTTTTAACCCTATACTTATTTTTCTTTTCACCCAACTCCTAATAATTTCTTTCCATATCCTTCTAGCTCATTAAGCATAATTTTATGCTCATTCACATTATGCACAACTTCATACATAAGTCGAAGAGAAAAAACTACAACTTTAGCGAGAAAATTTAAATATTAAAGTCAATAATTAAATTTATAAAAAAAATTAAACAAAATCATTTTAGTATGTCTATAAAATAAAAAAGCAGTTTAATTTTTTCTTACTAATATATACTATTTCAAATTTTATAAAAAAAAGTATATAAAATATTTGATTTGAGACAAGGGCATTTTAGTAATTATATTGGTTTATATTCCGATTCTGCTGAATTAGTAAACAGCTTAATAAAATTGTATTCCGATTCTGGACAGTTTTAGTAAACAACTTCGATAGTATTCTGATTCTGATTCCACCTTATTTCAATTCTCCTCAATCCAATTCCTCTTCAATTCAATTTCTTTCAATTTGATTACGAATTAGTAAACGCGCTACAAGTGTGGCATCCGGATCACTTTCCCACGCCATACCTTGCATATGAGCCACACTGTATACTTCACTTTAACCATCATTAAAACGGACACAAGAAGTTAAATGCAAAAAAAGCACCCAGGTGGAAGGATCATCATCATTAAAACGGACACAGGAAATTAAAGCCCAATAGTATTTGGGCCACAAACAAAGCCCCATGTTGCAATAAAGGCCCACAGAACAAAGATTTTGTATTTTGGCCCATAAAAGAAAAACCATACCCATCCCTCTCTGCATCCAATTGCTTGGGACGTAACTCGAATAATCGAGTGAGTTCTTCAGACCCCTAATTTCAATCGTGAAATTTCCCGCAAAAATTTGTTGTTCTTTGCTATCTGTTGAGTGTTGAGGGTTTTTCTTAGGTATTTTTCTTCCCATTCTCTGTTGTTGCATCGCAGAAGGCTTACAATAACAGCTCTTCAATCAGCAGCTTCAACAAGGGAAATCGAAAGGTTCGTCAAAACCCAACTGTTATTTTTGGATTTAAAGGATCTTTTTTTTAATGTGGTAGATTAAAGCTGTAATTTTTTGGGGATTTTTTTGGTAATGCAGTATTGGGTTGTTAGAGTTTCAAGCTAATGAATTTTTCCGGGTTTGTTTTCGATATGTAGTGCCCAATTTCTGTTCAAGAATAATGAATTGAAAACAAATTAGTAAATTATTAATTGAAAACGTAAGTTTTGGACTAAAATTTGGTGCAATTTGGATTTTTCAGCTGTATGTAGTGTAATTTGCATCAGGAGGGTTCTGTTTAGCTTCAGTAATTATCAAAAAAGCGAATTGAATTAGTTTTGTTTTAATGCAGTGAGAGACAATGTCAGTGCTTATAGTGACAAGCTTAGGGGAGATAGTTGTGGATTTGCATACAGACAAGTGCCCTCTCACTTGTAAAAACTTCTTGAAGCTCTGCAAGTAAGTCGATATTCATTCTTCACTTGCCCTCTAGTTAATAGCATTTGGTTTACTTTTGGTTTTTGTCACTGATTGATGGCAGGTCGTCGTTATTTCAGCTATGAAACTTGGCAAATAAATCATGATCTAAGGCCTAAGCTTTTTTCTTTATTAGGTTGAATTTCATGTATTTTCTCTCAGCAATCAAATATCTTATTTCTTGATCTATGGATATATGAGCCTTGAGCATAGAAAAGTGGGTTAAGTTGCCCTTTATTTGATGAGTCTTGAGATTCTAGTCAGCTTTGTGTAATTACTAGTTTCTTGTGCAATTGCTTACGTGTTGTTAGAAATATTTTCTGAATTCATAAAGCTTCTTACTTGCCTCAGAATTTTTTGTACATCATCATTGTTATGGCTCATTGGGACATGAATCATAGGTCTTGTATTTATTTAATTTGTATTTTGGCATATCATCTCATTACTATCTTTTTCTCTTTTCTTAACCTTTATCTTGATTCAGGATAAAGTATTATAATGGGTGCCTTTTTCACACGGTTCAGAAGGATTTCACTGCACAGACTGGTGACCCAACTGGAACGGGTTCAGGTGGCGATTCAGTTTACAAGTAAGAATTTGCATGATCTGTTCCATGCAGCAACTTAAGTTGTGTTATGGTTCTCAATTACTCTACTTGACAACAAGTTAAGTGACTAAAGTTTTTAGATTACCGCTCAAATCACCTTGGACCATGTTCTGCTTTCAGATTTTTATATGGTGATCAGGCTCGCTTTTTCAACGATGAGATTCATCTTGATTTGAAGCATTCTAAGACAGGCACTGTTGCGATGGCTAGTGCTGGAGAGAATCTCAATGCTTCTCAGGTATGAGATTAATGTTTTTCTGTTATAAGTTTGTTTTCCCTGCATCAATCTTTTTGAGAAAGGGGTTTTATTGAGTTGAGTTGTGTATCTTTGTAAACTTATGCTTTTGGATGATGAACTTTTAATTTTTCAAAAACATTGGAGTGATGCACTGATTTATTTTTTGTTCAGTTCTACTTGACATTGCGTGATGATCTTGAGTACCTCGATGGGAAGCACACGGTAACTGTCCAGTCCTATCTACAATTGTTTTACTAACTATATGTCTTGGATTTTTTATTACTCAACTCTGTCAACTACACAGAATTTTATTTCTTTTTTAATTCTATGCTGGGTGAATGGATTCTTAGGTCAATTGAGGCATAAAGTTAGATAGGTTCAGACAAGTGAACTAAAGTATTGTGATACGATAGTTTTTTCCGGTCTTAATGTCTTTTAAAATATTATGTCTAAACATGTTAGCAATATTTCTTGGTTTCTACATCTGCTAGTTAAGTGCTGGATTGTGGGAGAGGGATTTCAATCTACTGCTGCACTGCTTAATGTGGAAAATAAAAGTGGTTATCACCTTCCTGTGCATAAGTGCTTATGAGTTTGTGTTTCATATGTGAATTACAGCAAAGCTTCCTGTGCAATAGTGTTCTCTCTGTTTGATGGTTTACATGACTATCCTTCCTTTGTGTGTCTTTATGTAGTGTGTATTAGATATATTTATAATTTTATACTAATAGATAGCCTCTCCAATAAATCTACAAAATAAGCATGCAGATGGCGTATGCCTGTGTGGTGA
Source organism: Malus domestica (assembly GCF_042453785.1). Taxonomy (NCBI): domain Eukaryota; kingdom Viridiplantae; phylum Streptophyta; class Magnoliopsida; order Rosales; family Rosaceae; genus Malus; species Malus domestica. Next base: position 34,686,423 of record NC_091665.1, read on the forward strand.
TTATTCAGTTAGTCTACTCCTAAATAAGCCAACGGCAAAGGGGTTTGAAATATAAGCTGAGCTATATATGTTCTCCTGCCTTCTGCTAGTATGGAATTGTTCTCTTTGGTTTTTTGTTTTATGTCCAGCATTATTCAAGCAATGTATGTTATTGCAGGTTTTTGGTGAGATAGCAGAGGGGTTTGAGACATTGACAAGGATCAATGAGGCTTATGTGGATGAGATCAACCGACCCTATAAAAATATCCGGTCAGTTCCTGTTTGGCCTTGCATACATTTTATTTCCTGTTTGTCTCGATCTAGATTCTAGATTGACTTCCCTTTCCCTTATACTGTCACTTTTTATTTGTGTTGGCAGAATCAAACATACTTACATATTGGATGACCCTTTTGATGATCCTTCACAACTAGCTGAGTTAATTCCTGACGCCTCCCCTGAAGGAAAACCAAAGGATGAGGTAGTGACGTATTGCTATTTTTATTCCATATTTATCGGGTACTATGAAAAACCAAAATAAGATAACAATGAGAAATGTATTCCTCATGACACTTGAAATCATGCATTCTTCGATAGCAATGCATGGTTGTGGATCTGCAGCATAAACACAGGCCTCCTATTTTGGCTAATTCTGATCAACTTTAGGATGTGAACGGTAATTGTTTTATATTCCACCCTTACATATGGGTCTCTCTCCATCACTGGGCCGTTGAACATTTAAATCCAGCTTTTATTGGAAAAGTTCAGTTGTAGGGATCCGAATCAGAATCTTATTCTTTGATAGTTGATACCATGATAAGTTTGTTAGTTAACCACCATTCCCAAAAGCTTAAGCTGAGCTGACAATTAATATATATTAAAAAATTGTCAATGTTCTTACTCATCTCCATCCTGGCTAGGTTGATGATAATGTGCGGCTTGAAGATGATTGGGTTCCTCTGGATGAACAATTAGGTCCACAAGAACTTGAAGAGCGTCTTCGTGCCAAAGACGCACATTCCAGTGCGGTTGTGCTAGAGAGTGTAAGCACCTCAATCATTATCCCATCCTTCTAGTTTCAGAGTGAGCTGTTGTGTAATCACATGTTAATCCTCTTTTACCATTTTGCTTGTCATATCTGTACAACAGATTGGGGATATTCCTGATGTTGAGATAAAACCTCCCGACAATGTGCTTTTTGTTTGTAAATTGAATCCAGTCACTGAAGTAAGTAGCGTTTCCTTTCCCATTTCATAGTCTAACTTGTGGAGTGGTGCATGTAATTTTTGCTCTGGTTGCTTTTGATGCAGGATGAGGATTTGCACACAATTTTTTCGCGTTTTGGAACTGTTCAAGCGTAAGTATTGACCTTGTTTGTTCATTATTGATAGACTTTGGGGTTGGTGGATTAGGGATTGTAAAGTTGTGTATGTAATGTAATGATATGTGAATGATGGCAGGGCTGATATAATTCGTGATTTCAAGACTGGAGATAGCTTATGCTATGCATTCATAGGTGAGTATTTTATTTCTGTTTGTAATAGGAAATACACTATCTCTTGACTGTTATGCTGGAGAATGTAGGTTTTAGCACCTTTGTTTGATGAGTCTTCGGACCGATATTTCTGTTTCACAATTTAGTTATCCACCTTAATGCTCTTTGTCCTACTTATGTTCATCTTTCTCTTTATTCTCTTTTAAACTTTTTTGAATTAATATTCATATTTCTAAGAATGAAATCTAATCACTATGATATATTTTGTAATGCCAGAATTTGAGACCAGAGAAGCATGCGAACAAGCATATTTTAAGGTACTGTGAAAGAAATAAATGTACTTACATGTTGAATCTAACATGCATCTTCTGCCTGCATACCTGCCATTCCTAGTTCGTGCTCCAATCATTTCATTCTTATTTTAGTTCTTAGCTATAGTCAGTAACAACTTTTATAGAGTTCATTATGATTGAAATCTTGTAGTTATGATTATGGGAAGAAAAAAAAAAAGAGAAACTTTGTTGCCCTACCAACAAACCCCTTGACATTTTTCTGATTCACTCTATACATTTAAAAGAAACCTAATGAAAGGGGCTTGAAAACTTTGAGTTTGAATCAAAAGGACAAAAATGTGTTGTAAGTGAATAGTACAAGGAGTGACTTTTTAGAGTAAAAATGTCCTTTTCATTAAAAGTGAACAGTACTGGGAGTGTTTTGATTTAATACCCTTATCTATTGCATTTCCACGTGCATTTTTAAGGCATGCTCAGATAGTCCTTTCCAGTTCGGATTGCAAAGATACTTGTTGCAGAGCTTACGTAAATCTTGCAAATATTTTTGGCTTCTCTTCTCATCTGGATGCAGTTCCATTAAAAAATAAAGAATGAAATCATTAGAATTTATGTTTTGTATGAACCCATTTTGCTTTGCTCGTCTTGTATGATTTCTTTTTGTAGATGGATAATGCTTTGATTGACGACCGGAGAATACATGTGGATTTTAGTCAAAGTGTTGCAAAACTGTGGTCCCAGTACAGGCGCAAAGATCAAAATGGCAAAGGTATAGACTTTAAGGCATGCAGAAAACTCATATGTTGGGTTTCTTTTTGGCCATTTTTTCAATATGTGCTCAGAAGAAGCTTGCTTAATCACCTGCTACTTGAGGGAATGGTTTGAATATCTTTTTGTATGCTATTGTTTTTTCTGTTCATTATGTGTTATTGTTTACTCGTCCTTTTTTTCTTTTTTTGACTATCATTATCAATTAGGCCTACATGTGGCAAAATCGAAGTGGACCTATGAAAAGCAACTTAGCCAACATATGGACTCGTTTATTGTGCTGTGTAATGAATAGCACGAACTTCATATGTCATAGTTGTGAAAAAAAATTTGTAGCTTGCCCTAAAAAAATAATTGATTGTAGATGTAAAATATCAGTAATAGGCTGTGCAAGTTTATTTTCTTGCATGATGGAATATCCAGAAGTTGTTTCATTCTTGTGGTCTTTGTTGTATCATGTACCATGGTAAGTCTCAATGTATCGGCCTTTAGCTGGCAAAATACGGAAAAAAAAGAATGTAAACATGTAAATTTAAAATGAGTTAGTAATATCTTGGATCAATCATGTTGTAAAGTGGTAAGTTTTCATGCAACCTATATTTGTTTGATTACTACCTGAATGAGGAAGTAGTTATTCGGCTGACAGATCAATATAGATATGCTTATATGCTGTAGGCACCTAGATGGTTCGGAGTTGAGTTTCGGGTTATGATGTTCTGATTAAAATAATTAAAATACGGTAAATTAAAGATGAAATTGGAGAAATAAATGATTTATAAATTCGTTGGATGCCTTTTTATTGGAAGGAATTTGCTATATGATCTTTGGTTTTAGTGAAATTCCTGGATTTATTGTCAAAAGGTGTCCTGTATTTGAAATTGCATTGAATCCTTTCTCCTCTAATTCGAAAACCTGGGAGTTAATCGAGTTCTATGTTTTTGTGGTTGTAGGCAAAGGTTGCTTCAAATGTGGTGCACTTGATCACATTGCCAAGGATTGCACCGGTGATCCTGCCAACAAACAGCAACCTCAAAAGTACATATTGAAGGATGATAATGTACAGCGTGGTGGTGGCAAAAACTCCAGGTTGGTAATCTTTCATGCTCTCTCTCTCTCTCACACACACCCACTCACACACACACACATCATATAAATATATATATCTGATATCAACTTGTTCTTGTAGTTATGATATGGTATTTGATGGAGACACTCCAGAAAGTCCAAGGCAAGAGAAGAGAAGTCAGGGTCACAATAATGACCGTGGACTTGAGAAACAAAGGATGAATAGGCAGAGTTCCGAGGACCTAAGGCGTAGGGATCGAGAAAATAAAGACTCAAGTTATAGGGAGAGGCACAGTGACAGAAGTAGAGGGTACATAGAGGATTCAAGTCGAGACAGTAAAGCAAATCGATCCAGTGGAAGCAGAAGTGGTCGAGATCATCTTGAAGAGGGAAGGGATAGAGAAAGGCGTAAGGACAGACAAAGAGACACAGATGATAAAACAGATCAGCGTGAGAGCAGATATGGAGATGATACCTATGCAGACAGGAGGGGTGATAGAGATTACAGAAAGAGGAGTGCAGATAGTGATAGAGAGAATCATAAGGAGAGGCAGGGAAATATAGATGATAAGATCGATCAGCTGGGGAGTGGAAAGAGAAATGCAGATGGTGGTGAGAGGGGTGAGGTAAAATACAGGAGTGCAGATAGTGATAGACTAGCGGAACGGAGTAGTGACAGAGAGTACAGAAAGAGAAGTGCAGCTGATGATAGCCTTCGAGAAAAGAGGGACAATGGAGATTATAGAAAGAGAAGTGTAGAGAGGAGGGATGAAACAGACTATAAAAAGAGGCATGCAGATGGTGACCGTCGAGACAAGAGAGACGAGCCAGTCCATAAGAAAAGAAGTGCAGATGTTGATGCCTATAGAGCTACAAGGGATAGAGAACATAGAAGGTGATAATGGCATCTTGATCCCGAGAAAAACTTTTCATGATGTATAATTTTGACCTCCGAATATCGACTCAGACTTGTTTTTCTTTTTGCAGCAATGTACTTTTGTACCAAAGAAATTAAAAACTTTGGAGTTGGCATCTAGGTCTGTGTCTGAATTTCTGAATCAATTCGTTACAGAGGGCGAAAAATTATGGTGTTTGGTATTAATCCCGCTATTTGAAAGTGAATAATTATTGGCACTACAAAGAAGTCATTTCGCACTCTCAAGTGCAAATATATAAATCCCACCTCGGAAAAGTGAGCATGTAAGAAAAAATAGGTTCCTTTGGAATGTAACAGGAGCAAATATTTATGAATTATGACCGAGTTTCAATGTCTGAATCGTTTAGAAAAGATATCCAAAAGGGTTTCTTGTCTATTTTTACTGCTATGATTCTACAATAAAATTATCATCATTTGAACTATCGTACACAGTTTACATCCAAACTTGTTTAGTAAGACGTGAGATTCAAAAGGAACCTGTAAACTAAGTCCTTTTGGGGCTTTCATGAGCCTCTTCGACATTTCTCAATGGCCGAGGATGTTGTCTACATGGAGGCAGGTCAAAAACATCAAACGACGGAGCCTCAGAGCACACAAGCACAAACACGACTTCATATTCCTTTGGAGAATAACCGTTGGCAAAAATATTTGCAGCAGCTTGCCTGTATCCATGATCATCACCAAAGAAATCGCAAAAATCTTGGACGTGAACAGAAATTGAGGGCTGAACAAAAACCTCTGGCGAGCAGCAGGCATGAAACACCACCTCATAGATGATTCTCATGTGCATGTCTTTTGTTATCTCTTTCTGTGTGGCCAGCCCGACCCACTCTGTTGTGATCATCTGTATAATCACTGTGATTGCGGTGAGCACGGTGATCATCTGGTGGGCTTCCTGCCCTTCTCTTGCGACTGCTTGATTTGGGTGAATGAAATTCATGTCCAGAATCAAGTGCCGATACCTCACCTTCTTCTATATTGTTTAATTGTGGTCCATCTCCAAGTTCTGGTCTATTTGAGGGCTTTGGCCAGCTTTGCCTCCGGTCTCGCTTGTTTTTCTCACTCCCCGAAGCCAGTTCAATACCATCTTCCAGTTCTCTCTCAATCAAATCATCCTCATCCAGAACATCTGTCTTTCGAGTGACATCGGCAACAGATTTCCTTCGTTTCTCCAGTGCTGCCCTTACCTTGTCCTTGTCAATTTTTTTGATAGCTTCCTGAGGTGATCGGCCGTGTGCACTTTGCCTATTATCCAGATTTCGGCCAAAATGTTTATCCTTTGGTTCCCATCCTTCCCTTGTTTCACCTTTCCCGATATTGCTCTCTCTTTCTTGACCATCTTCACTACGTCCCTCTGATACAAACCTTGATGCATTTTGAGCTTCACCCATCTTCTCCTGGTGCCGCGCTTCAGGGGGTTGAATATCTTTCACTTCAGCATTCATATTCTGCTCCAAGGCACCTTTCAATTCAACGTTTCTGTAGTCATTATTTTGACTTTGGGTAATTCTAGCAGGTCCACCATTCTCAACATATGAATGCTCAGACCCTTGCCTCGACGCTAGCTTTGAGGTTCCAGGTCTTGTACTTCCAGCCTGCAAGTAACTGTTGCCAGTTGCTTGTTCATCATTGCTAGTCGCAGGTTTTGCAGAAGCCTGGTGATTAGCACCACTCACTGAACTTCCTTCAACTTCATTGGAAGGCGGTAACCGATTTTGTTCATATAGTTCCAGCATTTGATTGCTAACCTCTGCAGAAATAATGATCAATTAAAACTCATACCAACATACTAAAACTGACACCAACATATTAATAAAGAATCCTACAAAAAGAATCCTAACTAATAGTTTAGACAAGATCACAAGATTGTACAAAGGTAGGAGGGAAGGAGAGAAGAAGAGATTTCACTACTTTCCGAAACATTTTCTGTGCTATGGATTGATTCGACAGTGATTAACAAAAAGAATAAGAGGGCCAAAAGTAATGAAAGAGTGATGGAGTAAATTCATCAGATGAAGAAAAAGAAGGATGGCAAGGAACAATTTTGATTGCTCTGCAGCATCACTTATTGAAATAAAGCAAGGACACCCACCCTCCAATTGGCGTGGGGTGACATCAAACTCTTGCCACCAGACCTTCTCGCCATCTGATGGAAGCTTTACTTTGAGGAACTTAGCAGCAAGAAAAATGGCACCAGCCGCAATGTGGTGGGGCTTAAATTGCAGGCAAAGTGATGTCCGAAGTCTGCATGCCACATACCAAGTTCAAGCAAGAAGAAACTGAAGAAAGCCCAAGAACAAGAAAGACAGATGAACTAGGAGATCCATACCCATCATTTACAAAATTCCATGCAACTTGGGCAAGGGCATTTTGAGCTACTTTGAATTTCTTTATTGCCTCAACCAGGGGTTTATACGGATGGTGTACATTAAAATCGAAAGCAAGGGTTCCAAGAACAACCCTCTCTCCTAGTAAAATTAATTCTTTCTGCTGTTCGTATACCTCCTGCATAATCATTGCAAACGTATGAATAAACTAAGCAATTACAAAGAATGAAAGAGAAGTAATTGCATAACAAAACAAACAATAAACTAAATATCGGATTTGGATAGAGTGCGCATATCTGGGGAACATCCAAAAGTAAGTTCTTTAAATAAAATAAATAAAAGAATGAAAGGGGGAAAAGTTGTTGGAGCGTGTTGAGAGTGAATCCAACATTGGAGAAAGGAGGGACCTTGCATGTGCTTATAAGTAGTTGGGCTACTCTCCATATTGCCAATTGGTTTTATGGTGGAACCCCAACTACTTATAAGTCCATGGTGGAACCCCAAAATCCGGTGTTGGATTCACTTCAACAAAAGCAACATAGACATGTGAGGTAGACAGGATAAAAGAATAATTAAAATGAAAAATAGAAAAGTAACATGGAGGTGTGAGGTAGACGAGAAAAAGCAAGTTGGTTTTTCAATCTATGTGATTTAGCAGCTGACTACACATTACTATTGCAACATGGGTACGCAGAGTCTTTGTACTTAACCTATAGATAGCACTTAGATATGGTATAACAGAGGGCTGATAGTAAGCAGCTGAGAACTTGGGGGAAACAATAGACAAGAAGAGTAATGGTTCGAATCTCAGAATTATCTTTTTAAAAATTAGGAAGACCTAAACAAATAGAATCAGCAACATCAAATAAATGTTTTTGATTGATAAAAGTACAGCAATGCCAGGTACAAGAACTAAGTGATAAGTTGATAACTACCTTTTGCTTGATTCTATGAACTGCTGCAGGATCCTTTTTATGAATAATTTCATATGAGACAAGAATAACATCTTTCAGTGGCCTGGGAGTTTCTTCAACCTTCCCAGCGAGAAACATACACACCGTTGCGATGGTCTGCATAACAGTATTACAGAATTTAGTGAAGTACAATAAAAACTTCCCTTTTTCAGTAATAGGATTCATTTCTCTATTACTTGTTAGATGGGAACTTCGTGCATTTTCAACTTAGAGTATGAAATTTTCCTATTTATTCAACCTTCCCTTAAAGGATCTCATCTGTCTCAAATCCTGACAGACAAGATACTTTAAGGGGCCTCTGGGGGTGCGCTAATGTGTGTAGGCGTCAATTATGAAACAGGTATAAACAAGTGTGTTAAAAAAAAAAAAAAATGAAACAGGTACACAATTACATATTAGTTTAATGATAACTTAGATATAAGAAATCATAGGGGTTGGGGGCCATTCAAGGTTGTTCATACTCACCCATCTATCATTCTTTGCATGGGATTGGCAAAGGAAGAATCGGTGGCAGAAAATTATGGCCGTCGCAATTGTTACCTGAGGTCTGCATAAAAAAATGTTCAGGTTCAGAAATTATTATCATAAATTATGCGGTAGAATTTAAGTCACAACAGAAATTGGTATCAAATCTACAATGATACTCAGTTCCAATCACTAATATGCTCCTAGAGTTAAATACCAAAATATTGAGTAAAACTGAATTCAATATTTATTTAGGTTTTAGAAGTTAAAAAACATTTTGTAAGGAAACTAGTGAAAGGAATAGAATATTCAGTGCTCATGACTAGCCTTTTAAAAGCCATCTAATTTTTCGTATGTACATATACAGAATATAATGACCTTCAGCAAGGTGTCAGAAAACACAATTACTGTTAACTAACATTGTATGTTATAAGTATATTAAGGCACTGAAACATCAAAGCTCTCATCCACACCCAAAGCTAGATTATCAATTCCTTTTCAACAGGGTATAATAAAGGAAAATGCACAAAGGTTTAGATAAAAAACATAGAATGACAATCAAACAACGGTAACACTATTAGTTTGGAGATAACAAGTGAAGGAAGAGAAATTTATGGATAAGGCTTACTCACACTTTAAGTCTCATCCCCAGGTCTTGTAAAAAAGTACAGTATGACTTGCGCAGATATGCCTCTTTTTTTAAGTCAATGCCATCTTGTTTAGATGGAGAGTTTTCTTCAATTTCCTTCCTGGAAAAATACCAATTGGCTCCTTCTTCTGATATGTCATGAGCTTGTTTATAGGAACCACTTTCACTCATTCCATAATTAGAGGAATCACCAGACAAGAAAGAAGCCATATATATCTCTGTTCACCACTTAAAAATGTATATGACATAGACAGTTCATAGTTCAGTGCTAAAACTGTGAACAAATAACAGAATCTTCCTGCCAATAATAGGTCATCAACAAAAGTCAGGAAGGTGTCTTAAGAATATCACAAATGGGAATCAAAGAAAAGGCAAGACATGAACACATGTTACTTTATCATTAAGTAGGAAGCATCTCAATGGTATTATTCTTCCAACTTTTGTTTATTAGCATTACTTGTGTTTTGGATGTGTGTTTTACTGGGGAAGAAAAGTCACAAACAGCTACTGCCTGAACATAAGTTAAGACGGCACATAGTTTTTTTATTTAGGAAGAGTTAAGACAGCAGATAGTTGCATACATAGTTACATACTATTTTCTATAGTCTAATTGTTGTTCTGGATTATGTCCACTGTTAGATAGTGTATTGCTTTCTATATTGATTAGTCTACTTGATAATTATGGCCGTGAGCAACTTATCTATAGTGGTCGTACAGTATCTTGGCTTTAATAAAAATTTATTTCTTATTTTAAAGACAAATATATAGGGCCACAATAAAGCTCAAGAGAAAACTTAATAGGGCGTGTTGTGTGATCGTTGTATACCACTAAAGTTTAAGGGAAAATTTTATAGGATGGCAATAAAGCCAACAATGCTTTATAGCACGGAATCTTGGGTGGTCAAAAAGCAACAAGTACAAAAAATGAGTGTAACAGAAATGAGAATGCTTCGTTGGATGAGTGGGCACGCGAGAAAGGATAGGATTAAAAACGAGGATATCCGAAGTAAAGAAGGAGTGGCTGCAATTGAAGATAAGATGAGAAAAAATCGGTTAAGATGGTTTGGACACGTGAACCGAAGACCTATAGGTGATCCGGTTAGAAGATGCGACTATGAGACAGAGGCTCATGGCAAAAGGGGTAGAAGAAGACCTAGGAAGACTTGGAAAGATACTATAAGAAAAGATATGGAGTACTTGAAGCTAACGGAAGACTTGACGCAAAATTGAGTGTAGTGGCGTTCTAGGATTCATTAAGCCAAACCAAGATCCAAAAGAAGATTTTGATCCATTACACAATGAAGGGATCCATATTCCAATCACACTAAATATGAAAAAAAACTCATAAGCAACACATTATGAGCAAACAAAAAGCAAAGATAATAGCATGCACACATATGATAAAGAAGTATAAAAAGTTTAAAACAGTCACCCAATCCATCCTTTTGAAATCCTATGACAACCGCTCTTATCTCTATACATGGTAATGAAAATACTTCCACAACATAACTTTTGAAAGTCCACGTTTTCATGTATCAAGAATCCCTCACTTCCAATCACAAAACAAGACCAGTTCCACTACCAAAGATTTATAAACCCTATAATAGTTTTATATAAGAGGTCGTAACAAGCTCTATCATATGACCTATATCTTTGTTTCATTTTAAAATGTTCAAAGCACACCAAATTATATGGAAGACTAATTTCCAGAATCAAAATAACTATTCATCCACTTCTCAGGACTGCCTCAATCCTAATCAAGGTTCAGAAGCATACAGAGTGGAGCAATTTATTAAATTTCAGAAAATGCAAAAGAAACCCAATAATTACCACACAACACAATTTATACATGCATTCCTTATCACTAAGAATCTCTTAAGCTACAAAGACCAAAAGGTGTACCTGGAAACCAAAAAATAAAAAGCTCACTAAAGAAACAGTGTACTCGTCTTGCACATTGTCATCTCATTCAATAAACAACCAGATTAAAAAAATATAAAACTCTTTTTAAAGGTAAATTCATTAAATTTTGATACTAATTGAATAAAATAAAACCAACATAAGGATATATGGCTAAAAAGCATTATCAAAAACCCCTAATTTTTTCAAATTATCGAAGGGAAAAGGAAAAGGATGCACACAAATTCCGCCAAAGTCAATCACTTTTCTATCGAAACCGAAAAGACCCGATATTTGGTGTGCGTGAAGTAGCAATTAACCCTAAATTTCATACAATTTCCTTAAACAATAAACAGGATCAAATACTACGATTCGTGGGATGGAATTAAATAGTGGAAACAGAAAAGAAGAAAAAAAAAAGTTAAACGAGGGATTGTTACCTTGAATTGACGAAGACAAAGAGCAGTAGGGCAGGAAAGTTGGCGAATTTTCCCAATTCGAATTTCGAAGCTAGGGTTTTGTGGTGTGGAGCGAGAGCAAGAGGGAGAGACAGAGATCGATGTTTCAGTGTTTTGAGGGCCACCCTTTGGCTTTCCTCTTTTGTTTTGGTTTTGGTTCCTTTTATTTATTTTCCTTTTTTTACTTCTCGTTGCTCTATTAAAAAAATTTAAAAAAATATTATTCGTTATGTATTTAACAGGGATTTTAAAAGATTTTATTAAAAATATCGGAGAGTTCGATCATGATATTTTACAAATAAATTTTAGTTTAACTAGAATTTTAGAAGAGTTTATATGACAGTCGTTGTATTATCGAACTACTATTTAAGATATTCGAACTTAAGATTTCTTCTTGTTTGTACCATACTTGACCAATCCCGAAACTACTGAGCACCGGTCAACGTTATACCGTCAAGGACCCAGAAAAGTTTCCCTCCAACCAGGAGGCCAATCACAGTGCGACACGTGTCGACATCAGAAGCCAATCATAACGCGACACGTGTCAACATCAGAAGCCAATCATAACATGACACGTGTTAATGTCTGAATGAAACTAGAAACTCTCTTCTATAAATAGAGATCATTCTCTTACACTATTTCCTAATGTCATTTGTACTAAATCATTCACTAGTACTCACAAAAGGAGAGCCTGAACCTATGTACTTGTGTAAACCCTTCACAATTAATGAGAACTCCTATACTCCATAGACGTAGTCAATCTTGTGTTTGCTTCACTGTCTCTATCCATTTACATACTTATCCACACTAGTGACCGGAGCAATCTAGCGAAGGTCGCAAACTTAACACTTTATGTTGTACCAAAGTCCTCACTGATTTTGTGCATCAACATTTGGCGCCGTCTGTGGGAACGACACTTATTCCCACTCTTTTTAGCTTTGCCAAACTAGTTTCCACCATTCATATACTCTCTTTTGACCAGACATCCCTTTCCAACATGGGCAACGAAGGAAGCCACAGCACACAGAATGACACCCCTCTTACACCTAGTGCGAAGCAACGAAAGAAAGAAGGAAAGAGGGTTGCTCTTCAAGCTAAAGTCGATGAGCTAGAAGCTCAGAACAATAAGATAGCAATGAAAAATGAGGTTCTCCAGGAGCAGTATAAGAAGCTCCACAAAACTAGGCGTACTCAAACATGCAAGCTCGTTGCCCCTGTGGACATCAACCATTATCTGGGTGCCCCCCAACACTGAGGGTCACCTCCCTTCGACATGGGTTTCCCTAATGAGGAGCGAGCTAATCATCAAAACATTGATCAACATGAGACTTCTCTCAACCCAGATGCTTCGACCCGAAGTAGAAGAAGTGGAGGAAGACACCTCCTTGCAGAAGGGTTGGAAGGATCGAAAGTCGTTTATCATGACTTCCGAGACTTCCTAAAGCAACGTCGAGAGAATCCCCTCCACATATGCTCGAATATCAATGACCCAAGGGTTTCTGAAAGACTCGGTGCCCTCCCACGACCCAGGTCAGCTGCCAATCTAGGGAATGAACGACATGTCTCAGAGGAACATGAAAGTACGGGGGACTCTGAGGTATTCCGACAAACTCGCCCTAGAAGTCAATACGGTGAGTCCAAGAAAAAACCACATGCCCATGCTCCAACTTTCCTACTTCCAAGAGGCGATAGAAACTTACGAAAGAAAATTCCAGTGGTACATAACTCCATTCATGACCCCCTTGTCCTACATCTTATTGAGGAAGTAAACAAGTTGAAGGCCGAAAGTCAAGCCAAGATACCTGACTGGAACTAACCCAGGCCTAGCCCTCTCACAAGAAGGATCATCGACACCCCCTTCAAGCGAAAACAAAACAAAAGCTTAGTTTACAACTCTATGCTGGAAGGGATGACCCAATTGAACACCTTAACCTCTTTGAATCCACCATGACATATCGGATGCACACCGACGAAGAGCGATGTCTTCTCTTCCCCTCCACCCTCTCTGGCGGAGCTTTAAACTGGTATTTCCGTCTTCCACCTGAGACAGTAGACTCATTTGATGAATTGAGGAAACTGCTTGTCTCTCAACACATCTTCCAGACCGATCACTTGCATTCTGCAGATGACTTGTACACTATTCACTAGAAGCCAGACGAGTCACTACGAGAGTATGCCGGTCGCTTCAGCCATGAGTATTCTCGCTGCGCTGAGGCATATGACAAGACCGCCCTTAAGGCCTTCACGGCAGGCCTACGTGATTGTTTCTTCAAGTACATGATCAATGCCAACACTTGGAAGACTTACTTTGAGGTGATGGCACATGCTTACAACCACGCCTCCGCCGAAGCAAGGACATACCAATGGAACCCCCATATAGTTAACCCCTATCAACAAATGGGAAGTGGAAGTCAAGTTCTACCAAGTGAGGAGATATTGGCCATTCAGACATCCATTGCATCATCTCCTGCCTCATTTAGCTACTCGCTAAGTCACCAAACGTATTTGTCTTTTGGTAAGAGGAAGGATTTTTACTCTCAGCAAGCCTATTACAACAAGAGGGATAAAAGTTCGTATCAAGACAACCAGGGGTGAACGTACCGTCGACTATTATGACTATGGGGCCAAGCCTCACTCTTTCAAAGTGGAGGACTAGGTATTGAAGAAATGCTATTATAAGAAGGCATACACATTACAAATGTTTTGACTCTCAACCGCTTGAGATCTTTTGTCACATAAGTCATTCGGCAAATATTTAAAGAAGAGGGAATTCAGACAACTTCTTCTGAGTCTTTTGCGTTCCTAGCACTAGAACAGTTGGTCTACGCTGACCTACCCTTATACTCTAACTCAGAGCTTCAACATGCTTACTTTGACACAAAGTATGTGATACTAAGTGTTACAACCAACATGGTTCACATATCAAAAGCATGGATCCCTTCATGCATAGCAAAAATTCATAAGCATCACTCATATCAATCAACATAAACATCATACATTCCAACACATTCATACATAAACATCATACATTCCAACACATTCATACATAAACATCATACATTTCAGCACATCCATACATAAGCCAACTATGCTTCGAAAGGGTTCAACATACTTTGTGTCTTTGACACTCACTACAATGTGCCTCGACACCTTGCCCTTATTCTCACCAACCATGTGATGAAATGTGAAGAAGGAACTCATCTTCATGCCACAAACCAGGTGATGAAATGTACAACTCGTACTCTCCTTCATGCCATCAACCAGGTGATGAAATGTACAACCCGTACTCTAATATCATTTGGCAACTTGCCACTCATGCCACCAACCAGGTGAAGAAGGAACTCATCTGCATGCCACCAACCAGGTGATGAAATGTACAACTCGTACTCTTCTTCATGCCACCAACCAGATGATGAAATGTACAACCCGTACTGTAATATCATTTGGCAACTTGCCATTCATGCCACCAACCAGGTGAAGAAGGAACTCATCGTCGTGCCACCAACCAGGTGATGAAATGTACAACTCGTACTCTAATATCATTTGGTAACTTGCCACTCATGCCACCAATCAGGTGAAGAAGGAACTCATTTTCATGCCACAAACCAGGTGATGAAATGTACAACCCGTACTCTCCTTCATGCCACCAACTAGGTGATGAAATGTACAACCAGTTCTCTAATATCATTTGGCAACTTGCCACTCATGCCACCAACCAGGTGAAGAAGGAACTCATCTTCATGCCACCAACCAGGTGATGAAATGTACAACCCGTACTCTCATTCATGCCACCAACCAGGTGATGAAATGTACAACCCGTACTATAATATCATTTGGCAACTTGCCATTCATGCCACCAACCATGTGAAGAAGGAACTCATCCTCGTGCCAACAACCAGGTGATGAAATGTGATGAAGGAGTTCACCTTCATATCACCAACCAAGTGAAGAAAGCAACCCACCATTCATTCCACCTACCAGAAGACGAGTGGTACAACTTGTACATGTGAACTCCTAGCATTCACAAATAATAAAAAATCATCAAGCTTGACAACTCAACTAGGGGAACACTTATGTCCAACAAGAGTTATAGTCACCAACAAAGTCTTATTGCAAGCCAACAACAACTTCAGTGCATGACATACGAAGATTAAGTTATTCAGCCCTCTTGCATCTGCTTCAGACATTTCCACTCTGTAACAATGCAAACACTACAACTCGTAGAAAGCTTCACACTCTTGATCAAGACAGTGTGAAGCAAAACCAATTTATGGTGCCAACAAGAGCTACATCAAAGGAGTTCAACCACAATTCTCAAAAGTTTCACACACTCTTGATCAAGACAATGTGAAGCAAAACCAATTTATAGTGCCAACAAGAGCTTCATCAATGGAGGACAACCATAATTCTCAAAAGCTTCACACACTCTTGATCAAGATAGTGTGAAGCAAAACCAATTTATGGTGCCAACAAGAGCTTCATCAATGAAGGATAACCACAATTCTCAAAAACTTCACACACTCTTGATCAAGACAGTGTGAAGCAAAACCAATTTATGGTGCCAACAAGAGCTTCATCAATGGAGGGCAACCACAATTCTCAAAAGCTTCACACACTCTTGATCAAGACAGTGTGAAGCAAAACCAATTTATGTTGCCAACAAAAACTTCATCAAATGAGTTCAACCACAACTCTCAAAAGCTTCACACACTATTGATCAAGACAGTGTGAAGCAAAACCAATTTATGGTGCTAACAAGAGCTTCATCAATGGAGGGCAACCACAATTCTCAAAAGCTTCACACACTCTTGATCAAGACAGTGTGAAGCAAAACCAATTTATGGTCCCAACAAAAGCTTCATCAAAGGAGTTCAATCACAATTCTTAAAAACTTCACACACTCTTGATCAAGATAGTGTGAAGCAAAACCAATGTATGGTGCCAACAAGAGCTTCATCAATTGAGGGCAACCACAATTCTCAAAAGCTTCACACACTCTTGATCAAAACAGTGTGAGCAAAACCAATTTATGGTGCCAACAAAAGCTTCATCAATGGAAAACAACTACAATTCTCAAACCTTCGAGGCAAATTCAAGACTGTTCGAAGCAAATTCAATTTATATGGTTCATCCAAACCTTCGACTACTACAAGGTGTGGCTTGCATCACAATCTCTTGCTCAACAGTGTGGAAGCAAAATTTGTATATGTTATCTCTCCCACATTTTCAAATTTCTAGTTTCCCAGAAAAAAAAATTGAAATTCAACAATGCTTCATCAATGGAGAACAACTACAAATTCTCAAAAGCTTCACACTATCTTGATCAAGATAGTGTGAAGCAAAATCAATTCGTGGTACCCAACAAAGCTTCACCAATAAAAGCTTCATCAATGGAGGACAACTACAAATTCTCAAAAGCTTCACACTATCTTGATCAAGATAGTGTGAAGCAAAATCAATTCATGGTACCCAACAAAAGCTTCAACTCCAAAGCTTCACCTACAAAGCTTCAACTCCAAAGCTTCACTTACAAAAACTTCACCCACAATAGCTTCACCTACAAAAACTTCACCCATAAAAGCTTCACCCACAAAAGCTTCACCTACAAAAGCTTCACCCATAAAAACTTCACCAACAAAAGATTCACCCACCACAAAAGCTTCACCCACCACAAAAGCTTCACCAACAAAAGCTTCACCCACAAAAGCTTCCCCCACAAAAGTTTCACCCACCACAAAAGCTTCACCTATAAAAGCTTCACCCATAAAAGCTTCACCAACAAAAGCTTCACCCACAAAAACTTCCCCTACAAAAGCTTCCCCCACCATAAAAGCTTCACTCACAAAAATTTCCCCCACCACAAAAGCTTCACCCACAAAAGCTTCACCCACAAAAGCTTCACCTACAAAGCTTCAATACAAAAGCTTTACTTACAAAAGCTTCATACTATCTTGATCAAGATAGTGTGAAGCAAAATCAATTCATGGTACCCAACAAAGCTTCAACCTCAAAGCTTCACCTACAAAACTTCACCTATAAAGCTTAATATATATATATATATATATATATTCGGAAATTCAAAAATTTTAAAATTCGAAAATTCGAAATTCGAAAATTAAAAAAAAAAAAAATTGCCTAGGCCTCATCTTCTTTGGGCCTAACAACTTTCATAACAAATATATATGAAAGAGGAGTTTTGGGCTACCATTTAGAAAGGAAAATGGTGAAGTTTTGTTACTTTGGAAACTTGGCTACTAGCAAGACACCTCATTCGTCAACTCCTTCAACCGGAGACTTGGGGAACTCCTACCATATGCTACTGCACCTTGATACTCGGAAGTCTCACGACCACTCAGTGACTTGGATTTTTTCAAGTCTCCAACCGAGAAGTTTTCCTCACTCGGGAAATGAAGGGAGCACTACCTTAACCTACATGCTTCACTCACAAAGCTTCAACATACAAGATTCAACAAAAGGAAAAATCGAAGAGGCACCACTCTTTGGATTTCGAAGAGGCACCACTTTCCACACGCAACATCAGCTCCTCAGGTACCATAGATAATTTTGCCAAAGATCTCTGACAAAGTTTAGACATATAAATTTTGAAGGTCCAGCTACCCTACTATTACCTACAAGGGTAAAGGAACAACACCACTGCTTGATAACTAGAAAGTCTCAATATGTGTCAACCTCCGTGCTCCGTGGCAAGGCATACTGTAAAAAATGCCCAACCTTTACTCACATTCGAGAAAACACTCCCAACAAAATTGCTTGCTCGAAAATCGAAGAGGCACCGCCCTCCGAATCTCAAGAGCCAGACTCACAACAGGATTACTTTCTAAAAAATCGAAGAGACACTGCTATCCGAATCTCAAGAGTCAAGCTTCCAAGGATTGCTTTCTCAAAAATCGAAGAGGCACCGCTCTCCGAATCTCGATAGCCATACTCCCAATAGGATTACGTGCTCAAAAATCGAAGAGGCACCGCCCTCCAAATCTCGAAAGCCAGACTCCCAACATGATTACTTTCTAAAAAATCAAAGAGACACTGCTCTCCAAATCTCAAGAGTCATACTCCCAACATGATTGCTTTCTAAAAAATCGAAGAGGCATCGCTCTCCGAATCTCGAGAGCTAGACTCCCAACAGGATTACCTGCTCAAAAATTGAAGAGGCACCGCCTTCTGAATCTCGAAAGCCAGACTTCCAACAAGATTACTTTCTAAAAAATCGAAGAGAACTGCTATCCGAATCTCAAGAGTTAGACTCCCAACATGATTGCTTTCTCAAAAATCGAAGAGGCACCGTTCTCTGAATCTCGAGAGCCAGATCCCTTACAGATACCACATACCATTTTTTTCAAAGTGCTCTGACACTGATCTCTGAATCTCGAAAACCGAAGAGGCATCGCTCTCCGAACTTCGAGAGCCAGATTTCCTTGGATAAAGCTTGTATGCAATCGTCACACGCAACATCAGCTTTCCAGATACCACAGACCACTTTTTCAAAGTGATCTAACAAAGTTAAAACATGTGAAGCTTGCAGCTCCCACTACATTACTATGACCAAGAAGGGTAAAGGAATAACACTACTACTTGTTGTTAGGGAGACTCCTATATATGTCGACCTCCATCCTCCATAGTCAGGCAGACCTGTAAATAAAAAAAATGCTCAATTTTTCTTCACATCCGAGAGGGCACTCTCAACAAAGTCTTTCGAAATACTCAGCTTTTTTTCCTCCCGATAATACCTCTGCAAACAAGCCACACCAGAGTAAGAGTATCTCATATCATCAGGGTTAAAAGCAGGAGTATCCCATATCATGCTTTTTTCCTGTCTTTTCCTTTGGCCTTGTTCTGACCTGCAAGACAAGGAGAAAGAGAGTAATCAGTCAGCACTTGGAATCAAGCTTCCAGTCAGGAACTGACTGCCTGGAACCCCTTGCCTGATTACTTACCTGACATTGCTCTCGAGTACTCATCTTCAACATCGTATGCTTCCAGAGAAGATACCATATCTGCCTAAGGAACAGATATGGCAAGTGAGAAGGATACAAGGAAGCATGTGGACAAAAGCGTAACAACAAAAGTATCTTATATCATCAGGGTCGAACGTACTCTAGATTTGATGGACTTGTTTTGACCCTCAAATTCTTGAGTCGGCCTTATACTCTGGAGGAAACCAGAAAACCCTCCAGCCCAGTTCAAGAATAAATATGTGGAAAGTTACTTTTTCAAAAGCAAAAGTATCTCATATCATCTCTTCTTCATTTGCTTCTCCTTATCCTTGTTGCTGTTTACGACACAAGGAGAAGAAGAACAATCAACCGGAAGCCGAAGTCGAACCTCCGATCCAGGTTGCTTGCTTGGAAGTCTGATTGCTTACCTTATCTGTTACCTCATTCAACAAATCTCCTAGCTCGGCGACTTAGGGGACTCCTACTATAGGGTTTGTATCGCACTTGACCAAGCCCGAAACTACAAGTAAGCTTCAAGTGAATTGATACATTACCTTGTGCATCTTCATCGGTTAAAGATACCACCCTTAGATGAATGAAAAGTACTTCCAGAGAAGATGCCACATCTACATATGAGACAGATAAGGCAAGTGAAAATGATACCACACTTCGGTACTTAGAAGTTTCGTGATTACTCAATGGCATGGATCTTGCAAGTCCCCAACCGAGGAACTTCCCTCACTCGGGAACTTAAGGGAGCACTGTTTGTACCATACTTGACCAATCCCGAAACTACTGAGCACCGGTCAACGTTATACCGTCAAGGACCCATAAGAGTTTCCCTCCAACCAAGAGGCCAATCACAGCGCGACACGTATCGACATCAGAAGCCAATCATAGCGCGACACGTGTCAACATCAGAGGCCAATCACAACACGACACGTGTCAATGTCAGAATGAAACTAGAAACTCTCTTCTATAAATAGAGATCATTCTCTCACAATATTTCCTAATGTCATTTGCACTAAATCATTCACTAGTACTCACAAAAGGAGAGCCTGAACCTATGTACTTGTGTAAACCCTTCACAATTAATGAAAACTCCTATACTCCGTAGACGTGGCCAATCTGGGTGAACCACGTACATCTTGTGTTTGCTTTCCTGTCTCTATCAATTTACATACTTATCCACATTAGTGACCGAAGCAATCTAGCGAAGGTCACAAACTTAACACTTTCTGTTGTATCAAAGTCCTCACTGATTTTGTGCATCAACACTTCTCATTGACAAATGAATAAAATTATTACTATATGGTATTTCTAAATGACTAGCTCTCTATTGCTATAGACAAAAAAAAAAATTATCCTAGCAATACATTGGAAACTAATACTTTGGAGGGACTCATGCTCTGTTTAACCCTTTATGAATGCAGACGTCTTAAAAGTACATATGTATTCGATTAGGATTCAATTTTATAGCATATTTTCTTATAAGAAATGAATGTAAGAAATGTGCATCATTTTCATTCATGTATTTATTAACGACTAAAAAATGAAAAAAAAAATGTATATGGGTATCCCATGCCTTCTCATAACCTCGAAGTGAAGTAATAGAATCATCCAAGACTGGAGTTGATATCCTATACCCACTCATTCACATCCCATTCCTTCCACTATAAGTAAGCATGCCGTGGATGGTTTTGGTGAATTTAGAGGAACTTTAGAGCGTATTTAAGTTTTAACAAATTCAGCATCTCTACGAGAAAATTCTCTCAAACATAAAATCTCTATAAATCAATAAAACTTTATCAAATATAAGGATTATAGACTCTAAATTGAATACACCCTTTTAAATGCCTAATTTTGATAATTAAAACACGGTACAAATAATATGAATCGAGTATCTCGTAATTAAAACTAAACAAGTCAGTGGAGAAAGTTGATGAACTGAGGTACTGTGAGACACAAGATGAAATTCATTGCGTACACGAAATTCATCGAAATTAGGGGGGAAAGTGTAGAAGGAACAGAAAACCAAATCAAATATGGATCATATGCAGAGGGAAAAAGATGCGCAATTTGCTAATCATTGAATTATATAATTGATGGATTCAACAATATGCCAAAAGTTTCTTCCCTACTTAACCATTTCCATCAACAAAGTGTCAAAAACATTCTTAGAATAAGATGAGATGAAATGGTCTCGTAGACCTCGCATTCATCCCAATGTTTATATCCGCAAATGATGACAGTGGGGAAGAAATATACGGAAGTCAGTAAAGGCACCGAAGCCAACGGATTAGAGCATACCAAGGACGGTCTCTGAACAAATCACAATATACACTTGGACAAGAAGAGAGCTTGCAAGTGATTATATCAAGACATCTTCAGCTACTGCAAGCGGTACACACCACCTCAGACAGGATTTTCCTGTACTGGCCTTATGTGATCCATATCAGTGTGTCCGACCAGGCCCGCCCTGCTGTGATCTTCTTTATGATCAAACTGATTATGGTTCGGGGTTCCAGGTTCATAATCATGCCGCTGCTTCTTCTCTACATCATCAAGTGGAGCGGTTACTGCTTTTCTCTTGCGGTCACTTAAAATGGAAGATCCTTGGCCACCATCAGCGAGTGCAGATACCTCACCTTCTACACTATTTAGATCAGTTCCATCATCCCAGACACCCTCTTGATGTTTTCCTGGATGCAGGTCCACATTTTCTGGTGTGGTTGAGGACTTAGGTAAGCTTTGACTCCCGTCTCCCTTGATTTTCTCACTCCCAGAACCCAGTTCAATACCATCTTCCAGTTCCCTCTCAATCAGATCATCCTCATCCATCAAGTCCTTTTTTCGACCCATATCCCCTTGGCTCTTCCGTCGTTTTTCCAATGCTGCCTTCACCTTGTTTTTGTCAATCTTCTTTATAACATTCTGAGGTGACTGGCCAAGTGAACCTTGCCCATTTTCCAGGCTCTGACCTAATTGTTTGTCCTTCAACTTCTGGGTTTCTATTGTATCAAGTTTCCCATTATCTTCTTGACCTTCTTCATCACGTCCCTCTGACTGAAATTCTGATACGTTTTGAGAATCTCCAATCTTCTCCTGGTTGGATGACAATGGTGCAGCGTGTTGATTATCTTTGGATTCTACATCAACATTCTGGTCCAGATCATATTTTATTTCAGTACTTCTGTAGTCATTATTTCGACATTTTGTAGTTCTAGGAGATCCGTCATCATTTCCAACAACTGACTGCTCAGGTTCTGGCGTAGATGATGCAGGCTTCAAGGTTTCAGGCCTTGTAGCTCCAGCGTGTAGATGACTGTTGCTTGTAGCATGTTCTTCATTGCTAGCTGTACCTTTGGCTGGAGTCCGATGAGGGCCACCACTACCTGCACCATCTGCCACTTGATTGGAAGCTGGAACTCGATTTTGTTCATACAGTTCCAACATTTGATTGCTAACTTCTGCACAAATAAATGTGTACAATTAGAGCTGACACCCATACGATCACATGATCATCTAACAATTTTCTTAATTTATTTAAAACTCTTTTAGTTCATCCTCAAACCTACAATCTATATCGAGTAACACAAATAATTAGAGGGATGCAAGTAAAGGAGTAATCTGGAGTGATGAAGATATTGTGAGAAGGTAAGGACACTGTTGATTGCTCTGTAGCATCACCTACTGAATTAAAAATGAGGACACCCACCCTCCAATTGGCGTGGGGTGACGTCAAACTCTTGCCACCAGATTGTCTCGCCATCTGACGGGAGCTTTACTCTTAAGAACTTGGCAGCAAGAAAAATGGCACCAGCTGCAATGTGCTGGGGTTTAAATTGCAAACATAGAGATGTCCGAAGTCTGCATGGCACATTCCAATTTCAGGAACGGAATGAACAAGGGCCAAAAATAGCATATATGATCTATGATAAGCATACCCATCGTTAACAAAATTCCATGCAACTTGAGCAAGGGCATTTTGAGCTACTTTGAATCTCTTTATCGCCTCAACAAGGGGTTTATATGGATGGAGTACATTAAGATCAAAACCAAGAGTCCCAAGAACAACCCTCTCACCAATTAAAATTAATTCTTTCTGCTGTTCATATACCTCCTGCAGGATTTCAACTTGGATTATGCCACGAGTCAAGCAGAATTAGATAGAGAATACACATTCTAGGATCATGCAATAGTATCATTTTCAGACAAAAAGAAATACCAAAATAAATGGAAGAAAATAACAGTTAATCAAAGTTCACTCTAGAAGATTTAGCAGCTCATTATTTTTTAAATAAGAAACAAACTTTTGTTTATAAGAAAACAGTACATCTTGTTTTGTAAAATTGCAACACAAGTATGCAAATGTCTAGTCCACCACTCGGGTGTGTTTAGTTGACATGTCATTCCATAACAAAAAAATAAGGCAAAACAGCTGATAACTTTGTATAGTAGACCAGAAAAAACAATGTTACGCACACCATGACTACCTTCAAAATAATAAAGATCTGAATGAGTTAATACCAGATAAATAGCATCAATAAGAAAATCTTAATATATGAGGTAGACACTCTAGTAAAACACCTTTTGCTTGATCCTCTGTACTGCTTTAGGATCCTTCTTGTGCATAATTTCATAAGACACAAGGATAACATCCTTTAATGGCCGAGGAGTTTCTTCAACCTTCCCAGCAAGAAACATACACACTGTCGCGATTGTCTGCGGCACATTTGAATTGAGTTTAGTGAACAAAATTTAATCATTTGTCCATGACTCTTCTTTCTATACCAAGATTAATAAAACCCTAAATTCTACCTGCTTCCTACGACACATGTACGCCACAGGTGCACATATACAAAGGTTGAAATTGAACTTTGCGATGATATAAGTAAGTCTGGTTATTTCCTTTATATAGCGACAATGTAAAGTTTGAGAAAGAGTTCTCTGATACATTGACTCCTGCAGATTTCACATTTATGAACCTTAATACTTTATCCCCCACCCCAAATCCCACCTAAGTAAAACAACAAGATATATCCTTTAAAAAGGGTGGACAAGGTCATTTTCCCTGACCCAGATACTGGGGATTACGGCACACTTGAGGCTAAATAATGGGGATTTCAAGAACATCATGGCATATTTGTGAGCCATTGCGTATACTCCAACAAATAAGAGAATCCCCTGACTGTATGATAAGATTTATGTGCTAAACGGCTTAATACCATTGCTCCATTAATAAAAGTCATCAGAAATCCACAGGTGCAATAGAAAGCATGGCTCGGTTATACAAATTGCAAGGTACATGGATTTATGACATCAATTTATTCTCCCATTGCCTTGCTTGCTATTAGCAACACAAGTACAATAAAAGTTAGACGAATCTTCAAGTTTGTAGTAACTAATGGGTGAGCGTTCACCCCAGGTAAAAAGTCTAAAGCTAACTCAGACATAGAATAATAGACAATGCAAACTATAGGGGGTGGGGAATTCAGGTTTCAAGTACTCACCCTTCTATCATTCTTTGCGTGTGATTGACGAAGAAAGAATCGATGACAGAAAATTATGGATGTTGCAATCGTCAACTGGGGTCTGCATAACAAAGTATTCAGGATCTTCATCATGCTGAACCAATGAGTCAAAACAAGATAAAAGATATATATAAACATACTATATGGTAGAATATTGGCAATGATCATTCCAGTGGTTAACATGAGGATTTCAAACCTACAGGGCTATTGAGTAAGATTCAACTCAAAGTTAATTCTGTTTTCAAAATTACCATTTAGAAGGGACTACGAGCATGCTGGCTACCTTCAGTGCTGATGACTAGTTAATTCAAAACATATATGAATATGTCTATGTCTAAACTTACATGCATAATAACCTCTTTTGACTTTTTAAAAGAACAACACGTCTCTTTTGTCAGGTAACTGTATGAATTGGATATGTGTTCAATTAGACTTTTTCCCCTCATAAGACTTAAATAATCCTAATTCAATTCATACACAAATCAGGATTAAAGAAAGCATTCAAACATAGTACGTTCCTAAGGTAAGAATGCTCTCATATCACCCAAAAATGCATCCTCAATCTGAACTGCATTTCAAATGGGTTATGCTTTTGCAATTTGCATTTGAAACTATCCCATCATCCACTCGTTAAGTTCCAAGAAAACATGATTCTGCTTCTTCTTCTACTTTTAATTCGTTAGGTGCTTTACAAAGCACTAGGGAATTCTTTCCTAAAGCAACTAATGCTTTGAAATTTTTATTAGACACATGCACCATCATGTTATATCACTATTATCAATTAAACCCATTGATGCAGTATATATACTGCACTATCACTTCTAGAATAACATTTAAACAAGACACTTATCTACATATACATAACCATTAACAAATACTTGATCAATCCGTTTGTCACAAGAGTCTCCTTTATACAGCTACTTTTTTTTTTTGTTCGATAGAAGGTTTAGTAGCTATTGCGTAGGGAATGTTGGAGTTTATTGAGTAAGGCTTTGCATTTCTTAGAGGGTTTAAGTGATTTAGATCTCTAAATCCCCTAAGACTAAACCCTAAACTCTAAGCCCTAAACAATATCCAATAATGAAATAAAAAGAAAATCAATTGAGTTACATAGATTTATTCTTAGTTTAAGATTAAAAACATACTACTAAAGACGGAATCACAACTGACAGAAATTTGATTGGTTGAGACAAAGGAAAAGTGAAAACAAAATAAGAGATAATGCTCAAAAACTCACACTTTAAGTCTAATACCCAAATCTTGTAGAAAAGAACAGTATGACTTGCGTAAATATGTCTCTTTCTTCAAGTCAATGCCGTCTCGTCTAGATGGAGAATTTTCTTCAATTTCCTTTCTGTAGAAGTACCAACAGGATCCTTCCTCTATCCTGTCCTGAATGTCTTTAAGATGAGTGGCTTCAGCAGGGGAAAAACTAGCCATATGTATCCCAGCTCACCAAATTAAAATTAAAATGATATAAACAACTTCTGTTGTTGAAAACTGTAAAGACTATATCACCAAAGTCCACCAGATTCCTGTTCATGGCTTACCAAAATGGGTCAGAAATACTATATGAAATAAGATAAAACAAAATAAATAAAAGTAGTTGTAATCACAAAGTTTAAAGTGAAAAATAAACTAAAATAGGCTGTATTTTCCCCCTGCATATTCTACTTTGTTCACCGCATCTCCTACAAAAACAAGCATTCTAGCTCTTTCCCCACAGTTTAAAGTTTTGCTTCCATTTCAGTGGAATTTGCATATCTTTCTATTTCTCTTTTACTCTCGCATAATGATGCATATTGGTCAAATTTGGTGTTTTCCTTTACCTTTATTCATATATGGATGATTCCGGTCAAAACCAAAATGATAATAACAAATGTCACAATCTAAATATTCAACAGAAAATCATAATCCTTCTTTGATTTATTCAATGCTTCCCCTATTGCAAGACAATTTGAAGCTACAAATGTCTAGAGTTCTTCCAATCCTTCTCAAGTCCTTCAAAAGCTATCCTATCTGTATACACTAGTGGAAAACAATGTAGTGCACAACATGAATCAACTTTATCAAAAGCCACCATTTTCTCAAATTCACCGCACCCTTACAATGCACGAGACAAGAAGAACCACTTTCGCTCATAATTGAACCATAAAAACAATATCATATTTCTATCTCGGAAATAGTACCAAGCTTCTTATCAGAAGTTTGAAAACAAAAGAATAACAAAATTGTGCATGTAGGAATTCTAAAGATCTAGACAACTTAACAACTTCGCTACCTCAATCGTTGCAAAACATAATTTGTACACAAGTGAAGTGAATGGTGTCCTTGTTACTTCTTTGGTTACATGAAAACTCAAAAAATTAAACAAAACCCATCTTATGAGTATAATCAAAATTACAGCTATCAAACTACACAAAATATAAATATAACGCCCGCCAACGAAAACTAGAACACGTACACACTCACACATATTCTTCCCCATTTAAGCCATAAATCCACCCCCGCTTCTTTTCTGCAGCCTATTTTTCCAAATTGAATTAAGATAAACAGAGGATTATCCCAAAACCCCAAACTTCCACAGATTACAAAAAGAAGTACAGATACAGATAATTCAAACCAAACAAACAAAACCCAATATTTTGTTTGTGTTTTTACGATTTCGAATGAGCTAATTTACGTAAATAATCTCAAAAGGGCTCGAAGAATTCGAAGAGCAGGAAAGTTTGAATGCAGAAGCTAAAAGCACGAAACCGATGCTAGGAGAAATTAACGTTACCTGTGAATAGACGAAGACGGCAGCACTAGGGCAAAATCCTACCCAATCTTCCCAATTTGGATTTTAGGGTTTATGCAGTGCAGACTTCTTTTCAATAATTTGCGACATTTCAATAATTCTTTTGCGACCAATAAAAAAAATAAAACAATTTCCTTTGTGATTTTTCTGATTGGTATTTTACCGTTGCCACGTTGGCACATTCAGATGCGTGAGATCTCTCATCCCATAGGTTCTCCTTGCTTGAATTAAGTAACACGTGTTCTATTTTTGTCATTTTCTTTGTTCTTTAATATGGTTTCTAAAAATCTCTAAAAATATATATAAAGGAAAAATTAATGAAAAGGATTTGAAAACTTTGAGTTTTAATGGGAAGGATAAAATAAATGGTAAAGTGAATAGTACTATAATTGATTTTGTAGTGTAAAATTTGATTTTTCGTTAAAGTGAACAGTATCGAGAGTTTTTCATTAAAGTTTCCAAATATAAAAGCATCGCCAACCATTTTTTTAAATGTGATTTTGCCAACGTGACAATTCAAAGAATGTTGAGGGTATAAGGATGTGAGCCAAAACGTTCACGTTCCCTATTTCTAAGTTAACAAGAACTGCGTCCAAAGCATCTCGATGAAAAAGCAAGTTCTATATTGTTGTTAATCCATTACCTTTGGAGTAGTGTTATCCACACACTCACTTCTATGTTTCACACAACCCTCTTAATTTTCAACCATCAAATTGGAATAAATTGAAGAAGATTAATGATAAAAAATTAACAAATGTATATGAAACGTAAAAATGGGTCCTACAGTAGTATTTACAGAAAGAAAACAAGATCATAATACAAAAATAAGGGCACATCTAGCTCTCATTAAGGTCGTTATTTAACTTAAGGGATGCCCACAATACCTAAATTTGACTTATTTACAATTGTTCTAATATGACCAAATTACGTGAAGTTGAAACCCCCTTACCGAGTATAACACAACGTTTCATCTCATTTCATCTTCTCTCGCATTTCAACAAAAATCAAAATGTCATTTCAACTTTCCATCAGAACCACACCTTTAGCTCTCTCTATTTTTGAAGAGAGAACGGAGAAATATCTTCTCACTTTATCACTTATAGTGTGATTGCTTTTATTTGTATATACTCTACGCCTTTTAATTTTTATCACTATGATGTGTTAAGCCTTAAGAACTTCTCCTTGTAATATATTTCAAAAAAATGACAAAAAAAATATTCATACTGATTTTTTTTAATTAAATTTGTTTATTGAACTAATTAGTAATTTGGTGGTGTTTTTCTTGTTAATAGTACTGTAACCACCAAACGGGTTTGAACTCCTCCCACACTCGCACTCGTTTTGCCAGGTTGAATTCACGTGCCGGCAGCCACGCTCACGTGACACCATTAAATTTAAATAAATAAATAAAAAGTCAAAATCGCTGTCTCAGACTCCAGCTTTGTAAATCAGCAATTCGAAATCTCCCCCGACCGAAACTCTCACTCTCTCCGATTGATTTGCCGGTGGCAATAATAACAACCGAACACTGACCAATTCTGTGAAATTTCCGGCGGATGAGATTGGCCGGCGGAGGCGGAGGAGGAGGAGGACACGATGGCGTCGGCGGCGCCGGTGAACAGGATCGAGCGGGCCCACCAGATGCACCGGGAAGGTAGCTACTCGGAGGCGCTAGGGTTTTACACCGAAGCCCTGTCCATGGCCAGGACCAAACCCCAGAAGATCGCCCTCCACAGCAACCGAGCTGCTTGCTTCTTGAAGCTTCACGATTTCAAAAAGGTTCGCGCTTTTTTCCCTCTTGCTGTACGAAATTGTAGATTTATCAAAATTTTGATCTCTATGAGTTGATTAGAACAAGCAATTCGTATTTTGGAACGATGATTGCAACGGAAGTGTGGATATTGAGAGTTCAAACCACGATTATTCAGTTGAAAATTGCGCAGTTTTCATAATTTTGATCTTAATGAGTTGATTATGGCAAGTAATTTGTGTTTTCTAATTACGAGTTCAGCTGAGAATCGCGTTCTGGATTCTCGATTTTGATTTGCAGGAAGAAATATGGAATTGATGGTAGGAATTTCGTTGTGATTAAAAATAATTGATTTGTTGGTTGACTTCATTTGACTATATCTTAGGCAGCAGATGAATGTACCTCAGTTCTTGAGCTTGATTACAATCACACTGGAGCATTGATGTTGCGGGCGCAGACCCTGGTGACCCTCAAGGAATATCACTCGGCGCTCTTCGATGTTCATCGTCTTATCGAGCTAAATCCATCATCGGAAGTTTATCAAAACCTTCAAGCCCGTCTAAAGACACAAGTGGTATAATGCCCTTCTTCCTTCTGCTTTTCTCATTGTTTTACACATTGTTGAATTTTCTTGTTCAGTGTTATTTGGGAGATTTTGTTGAATTATAAGCATCATAGTCATCATTGTGTTTGTGTTTGCAATTATGAACACCGCTGTTCCAAAAAATTTACATATATGAACATCACCATCAGCAGCAGCAGTGCAGTCGGTGCTGAAATCATAAATTTGCAATTGTCATTTTCATGGCTGTGAGTAAAGAGTTCATTTTTTCTGCTCGAGGAAAGTCACTTGCTCCAATACCTGAATCCGAAGCAGAGCTAGAAGAAGAGGAAGACGAGGAGGAGGATGAAGCAGAGCCAGATAGATATCAGGAGAAAGAGGAGCAATACGAAGAAAAAGAAGATGTATTTTCAGGTGGAGGAAGGGATCAGATTCCTGAGGTTAATGAGACAACTGCTGTTGCCAATGTTATTGCCCCTACGACACCAGTAAACAGGGAAGTTTCTCAACAGGGAAGGGATCCAAAAGGTAACTCGATGAAGACCACTTCCCCAGCTGAAGTTGTGACCCCTCGTGCAGAGCACGTCAAGGCATCGTCTGAAAAAGAAAAAGACAAAGGATGGCAAGCAATCCCGAAGCCAAAGGGACACTCTTCTCTGGACTATGCACGGTGGGACAGAGTGGAAGATGACTCTAGTGAAGATGATGACGATGAAGACTCTCAACCTCAGTATAGATTCCGTGTAAAAACTGTTGGTGTCCGGCCAGTGAAGTGAAGAGGAGGCTGAGGAGCATATACACAGTACTCACAATCGATAGCCATCATATGAGCCACAAAGTAAAAAATCACAGTGAAGTAAGCAGGATGGGAAAGTTGTGGTAGTTCCAAGTGCAGAAACTTTGTGAAAACTATGAGAATCTAGCTTTGAAGTCCGGGCGTGCTTTGGCAGTGTATCATTTTAAGAAAAAGAATTCTGCATTTTAGCACTCTGGCTCAATGGATATCTTGACTCTCTGCAGTCCCTACAATCTTCAAACGATTCATGCCGTGGCACAAAAATAAGCAGAGGCTCGGTCTGCAAACAGTTGAATTCCAACTTGTCCCGGCTTACTAGTGCTTACAGGGTCAGGTAAAATTGTTTGTTATGCGATGTAATTACATACTTTCGTAAATTTTTGATGCAAAGCTTGTAAGAAATAGCATATAGGTTTCCAGGTTAAAGCAACTTGGCTTCCTGAAAGATGATATAATCTTTCAATATTCAATTTATTCTTTACTGCATTCTGGTGTCTTATGTAGTATGGAGTTGTTGATTAGTAATCGAACACTTAATTTCCGGTTTTGATTCTTTTCGGAAAAGAGAGAAATTTTGTGGAAACTTGAGGCAGAACCCAAATAACAAGAAAACTCAACCCAAAAGGAACCATACTAGATGAAATTTCACCACATTTTTTATTTCTAGCAGACAGTTTCAAGATCGAGTGATTACTAATAACAAACTACGCCGTAAGAGCAACAAAATTACAATAATATCAACACAATACCTTGAGAAGCAGCATCTACCAAAATGCAATTTTCATCCTCCTATTTTGAGTTAGTTTCATCAAGTACTGGCAAAGCTTGAGACAGAATGTCGGCTGCAACATCAAGCTCTTGCTCGGTTATGATCAATGGAGGTACGAGCCTCAGAACATTGCCTTTTCCAGCAGTCAATATCAACAGGCCAGAGTTTCGACATGCATCCAGAATGGGTGAGGCAGAGACATCCAATTCAATTCCGATAATAAGCCCGAGACCACGTATTTCTCGAACATGTGGGTTCCCTCCCAGCTTCTGTTTTAAGATGTTTTTGAAGTAGAGACCTTTCTTACTGACACTATTCAAAAAATTGTGATCGGATATTTTTTCAAAAACGGCAAGGGCAGCACTACAGATAAGAGGTGCACCGGCAAACGTACTTCCGTGGTCACCAAAAGCTATGGCGGAAGCAACTCTTTCAGTCATCAATGCAGCTCCGATGGGAAGTCCTCCAGCAAGTGGCTTAGCCAGTGTCATGATATCTGGGAATACACCGTAAGCCTCATGCGCCCAGAGATGGCCAGTTCGACCTAATCCACATTGAATCTAATACAAGATAATCAGACGCATCATGCGAGAATTCATATTTCATGTTGGAAAAGGGGAAATACAACACATTTACTAGTGAAATTTTCAATGTGACGATGGGTCGAGGTCATAACGACCATTATCCAAGGGATCAATGAAACCAAATCATCCAGTGCAATTACCAACCTAACCAAACCAAGTCAGAACCATTTTGCATAAACCATAAAACTATAGTGTGCTAATGTTAACAAGAGAAGCCAGCACAAAAACACCATCTAGTTTGTTCAAATAGCTGCTGCTTACCTCGTCAAATACCAGAAGAGCACCGGCATCATCACAAGCAGTACGGAGAAACTGCAGAAACTCCTTTGAAGCACTGTAAATTCCCCCTTCACCCTGAATCGGCTCAACGAAAACAGCGGCAGTCTTTCCAGGCTGAATCAGTTCTTTGGTAGCCTGTATATTTCCATACTCCACAAACGTGACTCCAGGCATGACAGGCTCAAAAGGGGACCTGTAATGCTCTTTGCTAGTCAAGGCAAGAGCGCCCATGGTCCTCCCATGGAAGCTGTTTGTGAAAGATATGAAGCTCGTGGCCGGCTCTTTCGCATCAGAGTGAGCATGTCTCTGAAACTTCCTTGCAAATTTAATGGCTGCTTCGTTCGCTTCGGTTCCGGAATTCGTGAAAAACACACGGTCTGCAAAACTAGCACCCACCAGACGCTTTGCCAGCTCCACCTACAACACACCAACCAATTCCCATAAGTCCATAATCAGAGTTAACGACGCCGTTTAGACGCAAAATGCAATCTTTCACATTTTTCCTACACTTTCTCGGCAACCAAGCGATACCCACAAGTCCAAAACCATACTAACGACGCCGTTCATGCACAAAATGCAATCTTTTACAATTTTCCCACACTTTCTCGGCAACCAAACAAGCAATAGAATCCAAGTTGATAAAGGGCAAACCTGAGGGATCGAATAGTAGAGATTGCTGACGTGAGTGAGGGTTCCGGCCTGATCAACCACAGCCTTCAACCAGTCCTCGTCGCCATGGCCGAGCGCGTTCACCGCGATCCCCGAGCTCAGGTCCAAATACTCTCGCCCCTCGGTGTCGTACAATTTACAACCTTTGCCACTGGTGAGCACCACTGGAGTCCTCGCGTAGGTCTGCAGCAGGACCTTTGCCTCCATCTCCATAACCTCGTTGCTCTTCAAAATCTCTAGTTTTGAGGTGGTATCGGGTGCTTCCACGTCCACGCTGAGGCAGCCAGTGACCGGTCTCCGGACGTTGATTAGTCGGACTTCCCTGCCTAAGTTGGGGCTGAATCGACCGCGGAGATTGAGAGTCTGAGAAATGGTGTTTGGGGAAACGTGAAGGGAAGACATACTGGAGAGGATGGAGAAGGTGTGGAATCCCGGGGGCGGCGGCGGAGGAGGCTTGGCCGGGGGAGAGAGGGTAGGAAATTGGGTCAGAAACTCAGGATCCCAATAGGAAAGGGCTAAATTAGATTTAAACGCTCAAAACTTAAAAAGTTTTTTTTTTTTACCAGACATAAGTGCCTTTTAGGATTTCGATTAAGACACTAGGCATTAGGCCACGGCAAGGGGTTTAGAAATTTATACCGTTAAAATTTGATTTAACGACTACAAACCTTTAAAAGTTATAATAATTTCAGTCATTTAAAAAAATTTCAACTTCCCTAATTTGGTAGATTAGGAGAAAAGAACCAGAGAGGATCCCTTCCCTTAGGCCACGTCAACATTTCTTTATTTATCAATTAAAAATATTATTGTAAATTTCAAAATTAAAATTTATGTGTTGGTTTCTTAATTTGTTCTTTAATTAGTTGAACAATTTTTTTTTGTTTTTTTTTTTTGAATTGTTATTGGCACTCTAAAAATCTCAATTCGTACTCCAAATTTTCTATAATTAAAAAGAAAAATACATTTATAAAAAAAATAAAATAAAATTTTGGAAGTACTAATAGCATTTTTTTTTTTTTTTAAGTATTAAGAAGTTGTGGACTCTTTGTTTAGGAAATTCCATGTCCAAAAGACACCAAATTTCAATTCCCGCAAAGAGAAAGCTATTTGGGGAAAATCAACGTGTCCAGATTTTACATCAAGTGCACCAACGGCACTATCGGAATGACCTACAAAACCGACCCCCATAACTCGTACAAAGTCGAAGTGTTCAGATTTCACAAATGTATTTGCATGATTGCTTAGGCAAATGATTAGTATAGCTACAATCCCAAAAATTTTAGCATTTTCGGCACGCTAATCGGATATAAGGCACTCAATGCAGGATGTTGGCAACTCAGCAATGTGACATTCCGCTCAGATTAAGTATTTTTTTTATTTGATAGAAGCATAGTGTGTTTCATTATTAAGAACAACCAAATACAAGAGGTAATAGATGGATACAATTTCTTGATTTGGAGGTAGTTCGCACAAGATGCAAAGATTTTAAACCCCTATACGACTATCACAATAAACCAACACAAACAAGAGTCTCGTGTAAAACTGTCAAAAAGATGGTAGACGTGACAGTCCTAACACCGGTACCCTGACATAAAGTTATCAACAACGAAGCCACATAAATCACATAAGCGACACAATCAGATCATAAGAGCAACACAAAACCTACTAATCTAACCCACTCAAAGTGCTACAAAAAAAAAAAAAAAATCTTAAAACTTAACTAAAGCCAAACTTAACTAAAGCTGATGAAATGTCCATAAGTGTGTCCACAAGGAAGACATGATACAAACATGGTAGGAGGCGTGGACTGCAGGACCACGTGGGTGTGTGGGTAGCAAGGACAACAGAGGTTGCAGATCCCACGACACGACAGAGCCACTGTGGACATCGTCGTCATCCCTGCCACCAAGAGCCCAAGGTAACCTGCATAAAATCTTTAGCACCAACAGCCGCCAAAGGTTTCCGCCGATTGTGAAAAAAGATAAGATTTGTGGACACTAAGGCCACATGGATTGCAACACAGCAAATTGAAGCAACAATCCTTATATTGAAGCAACTATTTGGGCAAGTGTCACATCCCCGCCTGGGCCCCCACCACATCTCGGGCTCAACTCCACTATAGCACGATATTGTCCGCTTTAGGTCCCCGACCACGCCCTCATGGTTTTGTTCTGGGAACTCACACGAGAACTTCCCAGTTAGTCACCCATCCTGAGAATGCTTTTGCGCGAACTCGCTTAACTTCAGAGTTCTTACGGAACTCGAAGCCAATGAGCTCCCAAAAGGCCTCGTGCTAGGTAGAGATGGGAATATACATATAAGGCTTATAGAATCCATTCCCCTAAGCGATATGGGATGTTACAGCAAGTGTGCATCAAATTTCCTATGGCAATGGCAAAGGCCTCAACTTAGAGGCCATGTACTTCACCGTAATGAAAGGCATTGTGTTGTAATGCACAAACCCAAAACTAAAGGATCGAGTTGAAGCTTTCAAAGGGTGTGCCTCATCAAACACAATCCAACCGATAGAAAGCCTCAATGGCTTCAGATATTCGAATCAAACCACTTACAAATCAAACCACATGTTCACCCGAACTACCACCACCGTGAACACGACCAACACGCTCAATAGTGTAGGAGATACAAAATTAGACCATTATCGATAGGAAGGATAATAGCCTAACTCCACCCAACTAGAGAGAGGTGTTGAAGTTGAATACATAGGGCGGAACAAACATGATTACAAAATAATAAGAATATTATTAATAGACAAGAATACCGAAACGGCTACAAAACCTTAACAGGCTACATCGTGACTAATTTGTTAATCATACTAAATTATAAACTATATTTATAAAAAGCAAAACCTAGAAACCCTAATTCTGATGGGCTAAGCCCATATACTAAAAACCGTCAAACTCATAGCGGTATAGGACATGGGTTTGCAAACAAGCAGATGCAGATTGGCTCCGTTAGGCGGACTAGCAAGCAAGCAAACTTGACTGGATTGGCAAATTGATTCTTGTTGGCAAGCTAATTCTGGCTAGCAAACTGATTCTAATTCAAATTGGCTAGTGTTAAGAGTATAGAAAGAACCTATCACTAAATGGACGAGATTTCCATATCTCAATTGTATCAATGAATGAACAAACATAAACACTATCACTCTAGTGGTCACAATTCTAAGCACTTGAATGACTGTCACAAAACAATCTCAAACAAGCCAACAACTCATGTGAGCCTCAAAGACATCAAACCAAAAAATGGCTGGCAAACAGCCCACAACCCATTTTTCCTCTTTACCCGTGTGGGTCGAAACCTCAACAATTTTTTTTTGTTCTGACATTTTCCTTTCACCCGTTCCTTTTTTTTTTCTTTCCTTTTTCTTCTTTTCTTTCCTTAACTTCTACAAAGCACAGACTGGTTTGCAGAACATGGGTCTATAGGTAGGAGCACCTGCGGATTTTGTGCCTAATGGGACAACAACAGGGTGCAGATCAGAGCGGCGGCAAGGATGCGTGTACAGGGAGTGCATCAGTGGATGGCAATATGGGCGATAGGCGGGTATGTTGGGCGTGGCGGCGATGTGGGTACGTTTCTAGGCTTCGGTCAATAGCAGCGGCAGATTGCAGAAAAACTAGGCACGACAAGTTTGAAGCGGCGGTTATTGGCTGGGGTTTCGGGTATGCAGGGACCTGCAAGTGGTTCCGAGCAAACATACTCAATTTTTTTTTTCAAAAACTAATACTGAAAACTAATATCAAACAAACAACATTGATACAAGAGCAAAATAAATCCCGAAAGATCAAACCTACTCTGATATCAAGTTGAATATCATAGTGCGGAACAAATATGACTACAAAATAATAAGAATATTATTAATAGACAAGAATGTCAAAATAGCTACAAAATCTTAAGAGGCCACATCGTAACTAACTTGTTATTCATACTAAACTATAAGCTATATTTATAGAAAGTAAAACCTAGAAATCTTAATTCGGATGGTATAATCCCATATATCAAACTAACTATAATCATATAAGATACTAATTTTTTCCAACAGTTAGACCCGGACAGAGGAAGAAGGAACGGGATAGGAAGAAGGAATTGCTGATTAGTGCAAGTTCTGCAATCGATTAAAACTTCAAATGCATGTTCCACATTTTACTCAAACCCAAAAAATTTAGACGTTTTCCTCAAATTGTTGTAAACTTACAATATAGTTGAGTTTGGCAAATTTGGGTCAAGATATTGAGAGAAATTTCGTTGTGGCGTATACTCATGTGGTGCCTCTTACACGGGCATAAAAAGTGGGTATGGGTGATATACAAACATATAAAGTCTCGAGTTTGATCGTTTGGCCATAGTAACACATGATATGACTGTTCTACGTAATATTGCTTTTGAAATAGTACTTTAAGGGGGTGTTTGTTTCACCTTCTTAAGTGGGACTGGATTGGCTAGGATTATTGTCCCATGTTTGGTATGCTTAGGGACTAACTTAAATGAGACTAGCCCGGACTCGTGTGGACTATCTCCCTCGTTAGGTCGTCTTTACAAAGCCCCCTGAAAACCACGGGACTGCTAAGACCTGCTTCATCTCTTTTGCGCCGCTTGGCGTCTTCCCTCTACAAAGACTTTGCTTCGTCTGCGTTGCGTCCTCTCTCCAACGAGATCACAACACCACACCAAGACCATTCCCTCGTTTCTAATTCGAGAGAACTACAGCGATATTCTCGATGACCTGACCAAATTGCAGTTGCATAGAGCTCCAACAATGACTCCTTTGCTGCAAACCTTCGAGGAAGGTCCCGCTCTCGCCGTCGTCCGATTTGTTTGAGCTCACTTGGGCCCTCGCCGTTAGACAAAAAAAGATAGCTTGACATATTCAAATTTACCCAGTACTCAAATCCCCAAATTCAATTCAAACATGCAAATTTGCAGAAGAATCTTCAATTCTTTGATGAAAAAAAAAGGTGAGAAAAACTCGAAAGAATCACCTGAAATTCTATTAGTTTGATGAAAAAAAAAAGGTGAGAAAAACTTGGAAGAATCACCTGAAATTCTATTAGTTCGTTTCACTTGATTCTAAGTTGTGAATATTGATTTGGGATTGTTGATGGAGTTGCTTGAGATTATAACATACATACATATATATATATATATATATATATATATATATGTATGTTTGAGAATTGGGATAGCAATTTTAATTTGTCATATTCTATATATGGGTTTGAATGAATTATATATTACTATATATCAAATCGTTGCTCAAAGGCCGTGGTTGCCGTCGAGGTTGCAGACTCAGATGGGTTTCCTACCATTCCATAACCGTGAGATGACCAGATGCTCAAAGTTCATGTAACGTAATGCAGCAATGGATATCTTCTCGATCTGGAAATATTTGATTGTGGTTTGCTTGCTGCTGACTACATTCTGCTTCTATTGGGTTGAATTTTTTGTTCTGTGGGGTATTTGGGTTCTCTTGATTCATTGGAAAGATTCAATTCTGGGTTGTAAAATGTAATATGAGGTTTTCAAATTGATTTTTTGGTCATGCACATATAAGTGAAAGATTTGATTTTTCCGGAGTGGTGATCATCTAGTTATGATTTTTCTGGAATTTGGATGTTAGGATTTGGATTTGGCAGAATGTTGATGTTGTGGTTCAATTTTTTGGTATTTGTATAAAATTTTGTTGTTATATTGCTTCTTAGTCCGACACTGCACCAAACGGTTCACTAAATTAGTCCAGCTTAGACCTAGTTTGGGAGTGAGGTGCTTAAAAAAAAAGCACCTATGAAAAAAAGCTGTGAGGGTTTTAGGTGTTTGGTAAACTGAAAAAAAAGGGCTTATTTTGGAAGCTGCTGTGAGAATAAGTTGAAATCAAAAGAAAAAGCTGAAGCTGCTATTTGTAGCTTTGGAAAACTGGTTTTTTTTCAAAGCACATGGAGCTACAGTGCTCCTTTAATGAAAGGACCCACTATCAGATTACTTTTTTTTCCAAAAGCTTTTTTACAAAAAAGTTTACCAAACGCTCTGCTGATTTATTTCACAGCCGCTTATTCTCACAGCACAGCCGCTTATTCTCACAGCAGCTTTTTTTCAAAGCACAGCAATACCAAACCAGCCCTTAGTCTAGTCTAAACCAATTCAGTTTAGTCTCTGAAGCTAGTCCAGTCTGAGACAGGCCGGTGCAACAAACGCACCCTAATTGTTAATTTTCTACTAGTATAGTTTAGGACTCATTAAACTGAGTCATTTCATTATTTTCCGGAACTTTTTAGACTTCAATGAATGTTAGTCAGCGTAGGTAGAAGGCCAAGTCCATATGTGAAGCCCATGAGCAGCTTTGTCAGTTGTCACCATATAAACACTCATGAACTTCCAACTCATTCTGATTAGCCTTTTGCACTGACGAGGGGATAATAAAAAATGGAAACGGTTATTAACATTCTAAAAATTTCATTCTACATTTTTTATAAGTGTATTTTTTATGGGAACTGTTATTAACATTCTAAAAATTTCATTCTACACTATTCATAAGTGTTTTTTTAGGGTAAATTACATAGTAGCCCCTCAGGTTTGAGGTCTATTGCAATCTTATACAACATCTTTAAAACATTTCACTTTCATACCTCATTCATACAACCGTTAGATTTTCCATCAATGGATCTGTTAAATGCTGACGTGGCTGCCACATATATAATGCGTGGCTGCCAAATGTCTGTCACGTGGCAAATAAAATATTTTTTTAATTAAAAAAAAAAAACATATCTGCCACTTATTCTTTCTTCTTATTCTTCTTCTCTTATTCTTTCTTCTTATTCTTCTTCTTCTTCTTCTTCTCTTTCGCTTTCTTCTTCTTCTGGGTTCGGACCCTTTTTTTTTTCGCTTTTTTTTTTTTTTTTTCCTTCTTCTTCTTCTCCCTCCTCCTCCTCTTTCTTCTTCTCTTCTTCTTCTTCCTCCTTCTTCTTCTGGGTTCGGTCCCTTTCTTTTTTTTTTTTTTCTTCTTCTTCCTCATCCTCCTCCTCTTTCTTCTTCTCTTCTTCTTCTTCCTCCTTTTCTGGGTTCGGTCCCCTTTTTTTTTTCTTCTTCTTCCTCCTCCTCCTCCTCCTCTTTCTTCTTCTTCCTCCTTCTTCTGGGTTCGGACCCCTTTTTTTTTTTTTTTTTTTTTCTTCTTATTCTTCTTCTTTCTCCTCCCTCCTCTTTCTTCTTCTCTTATTCTTCTTTCTCCTCCCTCCTCTTTCTTCTTCTCTTCTTCTTCTTACTCCTTCTTCTGGGTTCGGTCCCTTTTTTTTTTCTTTTTTTTTTTCTTCTTCTTCTTCTTCTTCCTCATCCTCCTCCTCTTTCTTCTTCTCTTCTTCTTCTTCTTCCTCATTTTTCTGGGTTCGGTCCCTCTTTTTTTTCTTCTTCTTCTTCTTCTTCTTCTTCCTCCTCCTCCTCCTCATCTTCCTTCTCCTTCCTCCTTCTTCTGGGTTCGGACCCCTTTTTTTTTTTTTCTTTTTTTTTCTTCTTCTTCTTCTTTCTCCTCCCTCCTCTTTCTTCTTCTCTTCTTCTTCTGGGTTCGGTCACTTTCTTTCTTTTTTTTTTCTTCTTCCAATTTCAGGTTTTAAAAAAAAAATTAAAAAAATTATTTTATTTGCCACGTGGCAGACATTTGGCAGCCACGTCAGCATTTAACAGATCCATGAATGGAAAATCTAACGGTTGTATGAAATTGAAATAAAATAGTACTTGAGGTATGAAAGTGACATGTTTTAAAGATGTTGTATAAGATTGCAATAGACCTCAAACCTGAGGGGCTACTATGTAATTTACCCTTTTTTTTTAATTATAGAAAGTTTGGAGTGCCAAATGAAATTTTAGGAATGTTAATAACATTCTCTAAAAAATAAAATAAAATAAGCGGTGAGCTAAGTGACATAATGAATCATTTATAAATTAGGTATCTAACAAAATACATATATAATATATTTTCATCATTCATGTAAGTCAAACATGATACTTTTAATTTATTACTGAAGAAGAATACCATTAAATTGTAATAATAATTAGTTATTCTGATTACCGTTTTGCACGAAAAAAATAGTGTAATAAAAAACACCACATGATAAATATCTATTGAACAAGTAGTACAACTTTTAAACGTGACAACCATTTATTAGACTGTACATGCCACTAAAATCAGATATTGGCTGCTATAGAACATTTTCCCTAAAAAGAAATCTCAGCCTGAACTAGTCATAAATTCATGGTTAAATTAAAGGAAGACGAGTCAAATAATCTACTTCTCATCCAATTTATTAACTTGACAACCAAAAGGGACAATGTATCCTAAATGAAGTCTAAAAGGTTGGCAGTGTACCAAATCAGAAGGCTGCAGTTACGATGGCCACCAAAATCCCATAAATTCAAGTATTTTTCCCATCTGTCCAAATCCCATAATAATTCCTCTTTGTTTTATGCGGATTGGAGTCTTGTCTCTTGTGGTTTACTTCAACTGCCAAGTTTGAAATCCAGTTAACTTAGGTTCAATTTTCATGGTATTTACCCTGCAGAGATCACTTATTGGTCAACAAATTTGCAAAAGGTGCCAAAAAGATTTTTAAAAATTTGTAAATTAATCACAACAAAAAGAAGCAAAATTTGGATTTCTCAATCGAATCAAATTATATTAAGCTCCGTTTAATCTTAGTTATTATATTTTAATTAAATATCCAACAGTTAAAAACTATGAAGTATAATGTACCTTGTAGGTTTTTAACATACTAAAAAGTTCTTAAATGAAGTATAGTTTTCTTTTGCAACGGCCAACATAACCATGATAAAGTCTACGCTACTACAATGAAACCACCTGTAAAGGTACTGAACTTGTTAATAAGATATATATTGTTATTGAGTTCTAGTCAATATGAGTCGAACGTTAATTTTCTCCAAACACGTAAAGATAACTATCATAGTTTTTTGCATTTGTTTCTATGAACTGTCTTGCTTTTCCTTCCAAGTCAGCAAACCCAATGAGACCTTAGGTGTAAACATGTAAAAATCAAACCTCATTGGGCGAAAAGCTACATCATGTTATTTTTCCAAAAATCAAAGTATGCATGCTCAATAATTTGTCTAATTCTATATTTCCAAATTAAGTCAATATTTATTAGCAAAGAAAATTAAGCTTTCTTAATCGACCTTCCAAGATCACAAGGAAATCCAACCAGAAAACGATGGAAATTGCAGTCGACATGCCTAATTGTACAAACTACAAAAATTAAACATAGATTAATTACAGTATCCAATGACTTCAAATGGTGTACACCTTACTTTTGCTTATTTCATGTAGGTCGGCAGTAAGATATGGTAATGTGAACCATTTGACTTATGTGTAAAACTTTCATTTGAAAGCCCCCACCCCATGCAATGAGAGACCATGCAAACCACATTGACGTTTTACATACGTGACATGCAAAGCTTTTTATGGTAGGTTTAGTCAAATTTGCTCCAACAACGTATTTTTTTTATTTGTATTCAAGTTTGATTTTTTGTTTGACGAATTACGATGAATTTTCTATTGATAATGTCAGCATTTGTACTGAAATTGAGCCAAACTAAATTTTGTTGGTCAAAAACTTGATACACTCTGTGTTTGCCACTGCTTTAACAAAAAGAAGGTAAGCAAACATTTCGTCCAATTGTGTACTTAAGATGATTTGCTTAGCCCATGCATTGCATTGTTGGAACAAAATTTAGGAAGTGATGGACCTTCTTATCTGCCCCACATGCTACGCTACAGAATATATTGTGTTTATTTATTTTTTTGTTGAAGTATGAAGTATCATACACCCTAAGGGTAGGACTAATCCCCAGTTGATTATTTTGTGTTTATAAAGTTAAATAATTTTGGTTTGTTACGTAACATAAGACAGATGATATATGTAACAGTAAACAAAATTCCACATCAAAGATATAACAAAATAATAAACAGTTTATTGTGGAAAGTTCACCATCCATTAATATTTGTTAGTAGAACTCCTGTCCTATTAATATGTAGTTACGTCAAGAACAACATCGGTGATGTAAGTTCTGGGGCATATTGGGACTTAAAATGCTTATCAAAATATACCAAAAATGATAACACATGTGACAGAAAATTAAAGGAAGACAAAGAAAAAAGGTAAACTGACTTCTCCCATCTTTTGCAAAATAATTTTTAGTTTTTTACGGCGCCATAGTTCACTAGCTTTGGAGTCTTCAAGCTCTC
Source organism: Malus domestica (assembly GCF_042453785.1). Classification (NCBI taxonomy): domain Eukaryota; kingdom Viridiplantae; phylum Streptophyta; class Magnoliopsida; order Rosales; family Rosaceae; genus Malus; species Malus domestica. The sequence goes on from NC_091665.1 coordinate 34,729,686, forward strand.
CCTCTCCATCTGATATTCCAATGCAGAGAAAGTAGTTGCCCGGCCGTCTCTCAGGATACCAAGTAGTAGAAAGGAGGGCTACGATTGATACTTGCCATAGCTTATTATACTTTCAATAGAGATTTAAGCGTACACTTTCCATCATATATCACTTCCAAAGCCAACTTGGAGCCTCGAACACGGGATCTCCTTTTTTTTTTTTTGTATTGTAGTATCCGAAATCCGCACCTTATCATTGGGTCACTTGATGTGATTCCGTCATATATCACTTAATTAATGCATATTGCCGTACATGAGTATCTATTAATTTTGACAGCCGTACGAGATAATATAACAAAACAAAAATTACAAAACAGAAAAAAAATGAACATAATAGAATGTTGTTCGTTTATATATGGTTTCCTTCCCCCACCTCGGTGGAATGAAACTCTTGTTGGATTTTATACTTAAGTTTTTTCTTCTTACACAAAACAATAAGATGTGTAAAGAGTGTATCTAGTCCTTTCACTTTGGATGGTGAGAGTTTTCATGTTCAACTTATATGAATCGAAAGTAACATATTATATTTATTTGTGTTGAATTCGACATAGTTATTGGATGACATTAGTTGGCCTAGCCTAATCTTTCACTTCTTAAATTAGAATATCCTTATTCTAAAAATAAAATAGTAGAAATTCGGTGAGTCTCAAACTTAAACTTAATGTGCAATATTCCTATATATAAGATTCTATACGACCTATTAATAGAACACTCTTTATTAACTGAAAATCAAGAAAAATATCATTATACAGTTTTATGTATAATTAAAAGAAAATATAAAAAGAAAATCACGAGCATTAAATTAATCTCATACAAAAAAGTTTTGAAGAAAAAGAAAATTATGGCACTCACACGATCCCTCTCTCGTCTTCTCTCTTTCACATTTCTCTCCAATTTTTCTCTTTCATATATATATATTTTAATTTTGTATATTTACTCACACTATGTGTGTGAAATTCATCTAGTTAAATTTGCCTTAATCACGTGAAAAACCTTACGTAAGTAAAAATCGAACTTAAAACTTTTACCGAAATTAAGTATCGAACAAATCAAGGGAGAGTAGTAAATTGTTGAGTCAGACAACCAAAAATATATGTACTTCACAAAAATACAGAGATCGACCACCTTTAGCAAGAGGTCTAAAAATAAGAAAAGCCACGAGGACGCTTTTCTCTCGACACGTTGTAAGTTGTAACTTGTGCACGTAGCGATCCCTCCTCGAAAGCTCGAGTCTTTATAACAACTGCCTTTCGCCTCTTTCCCTCCCTCTTTCTCTTTCGGTTTATTCGCTTTTTGCCAAAACTGGGTTCTTTCTTTCACCATAAATTTCACTTCAAAAGTCTGGATCTTTAACTTCTGCTTTTCACCTTTCACTGTGTCCTTTTTGGGTGCCCTTCCTTTTCACCATTAATTCAGAAAACCCCACTTCAGTATAAAAAGCTTTGTTGGCGGAAGACTAGTCTGTTGGACTTCACATTGATTCATAGCATTTAGGGTCCGACTGGAAAGGAAAATGGACCCGGAATCGGCTTCCCTTTCCGGAGGCTTGCGGCCGGTGAGCGTTTGGTTATGTTGCTGTGTGTGTTCATTCTTTTGTTTTCTTTCCTTTTGTGTTTGTTTCCAGGTAAATTGAGTAAGGAATAGAGGAAATGTAAAGAGTGAAGTTTTGAGTATTTTTAATACTATTTTTGGTTTCTGGAAAATGGGATTTTGTTGTTTTTGATTCCTAATGAATGCTCTCTCAGTCTTTGCAATGAGTTTGACTGTTTTCTTCCGGAATTTTCTCAGCAACCAAACAGAAGATGCATTTTTGTTTTCTGAAGTTTTATAATTTAAGTTGGTGTGGCCTATGGAATCTCTTTCTTTATTTTTATTTATATTTATTTTTATTGCTTTTTGGTGTACGACTGTGTATGGATCTTATGGACTTAGACCGAGTATATCTCATACAATTTTGTATTCTTGTTGGAAGAATCTGACTTGACATTTCTTATTTGTGTTGCAATCGGTGGCATTTTCCATTTTTCATGTTACTTCTAAGTGTAATATAGATTTTCTGACTTTCCATTTATTTGGTCACTTCACCCGATTCGGGTTTTGAACTGTTAAATTTGATCCTGATTATATTTATTTTCTTAAGATACATTGTATCAAGGCATTTAAGTTTGAGCTATTTCAAGATAATATTCTTCTTGCTTCCTGATTGTCTTCCACTGGTGCTGTACAGACTAGAATTTTCAGCGTTTTCGTCGTTAAATTCTCTAATTCAATCTACCTTTATTTTCCATGTTAATTTACTAGTTACTGTACTACTGCTTCATTTCTGAGAGATCCTCTTGTATGATCATCATCAATCTTGCATTGAGGACAGAGGATGTGAGAAGAACTCAATGCCCAAACTCCAAAATAGTTCAGGCTGATTTTGACATCGACAATTATTGTAGGCCTAGTGATTTTAACTATAATCATGGTCGCGGTATGGTTTAACTCATTACAGCGGGCAAGTTTTGTCCTAATTATGTTTTTTCATTTTCTTTTTGTTTTTTCCACTGTTCCTGCTTGGTTATATTTGTAGCAGAATTCAATTTATGTTATAATTTGTAAGCATAATAACACTTGTCTTACTTGTTTATGAGCAGAATTTTTACAAGACCACTCTATGCCTTGCTTATCAGAGCCTTGGTATTGTTTATGGGGACCTTAGCATATCCCCCATTTACGTATACAAAAGTACATTCTCAGGTGATATGCGTCTTTATGAGGAGGATCACGAGATTCTTGGCGTGCTTTCAATGGTTTTCTGGACTTTGACAATTATCCCTCTTTGCAAGTACATTATATTTGTGTTAGGAGCAGATGACAATGGTGAAGGTGCTTACAGTAACCTCAGTTATCTTATAGCATTTTTTGAGAATATATTTTGGTTGATAGTTGTCGGACATTAGAGATTCACTTTTAGTTTTACAGGTGGAACTTTTGCCTTGTACTCATTGCTATGCCGACACTCAAGGATGGGCCTTTTGAACACAGTTCATCTTGAACATGAACACATACCATCGTACTCTTCTGTTTTATCTACCAAGGATACACGAATGAGCTCACTCATAAGAAAATTCTTTGAGAAGCATAAGAGTTCTAAAATAGTATTGCTGCTTGTAGTTTTTATAGGAGTTGGCATGATAATTGGTGATGGTATCCTCACGCCAACAATGTCCGGTATGATATTCTTAAATGCTCTCTCTGGCCCTACTGATTGACCCTTTCTGCAATTACTGATGTTGACCTAATGAGGTTTTTTTTTATGTATGTTGGCAGTTCTTTCTGCAGTTTATGGAATTAGAATCAAAGCTCCAGATTTACATGAGAGTAAGTTAATCATAAATGTGTATATACATATATATATATGTGTATTCTTACATACTGATTTTCACACTGGCAATACATGGAGTTGAGGTAATGGATATAGTGCAGCATTATTTGTTGTCTGATATCATGCAATACACTTTTTTCTATTCAATTTCCATGGAAAACTACCTTTTCTAATTACTTTTACGTCTGTACATGGCAGATTATACTGTGCTGATAGCGTGCATCATCTTGGTTGGACTTTTTGCTCTTCAGCACTTCGGGACACACAAAGTTGGGTTTCTTTTTGCTCCAATCATGTTAACATGGTTACTATGCATTTGTGGGGTAGGCATTTACAACATCTTCCGTTGGAACCCTGGTGTTATACGTGCTCTGTCGCCCTACTATATTTATAACTTCTTTAAAATAACTGGAAGAGTTGGCTGGAGTTCCCTTGGAGGCATTGTTCTTTGTATCACAGGTTGGTTTGTAGGAAAAATTTCCAACAACTTCTGCAGTCGCCTGGAAAACTTTATCTTCTTTGTTAGGCTAAGACATTATTTGGCCATGACAGGTACAGAAGCAATGTTCGCTGATCTTGGGCACTTTTCGAAACTGTCAATCAGGGTAGCTTATTCTCAACCTTTAATTTTGCTCTTTGAAGCAGAAAACTGCTCAGTACTTTTATGGTTCTGTTTTTGGCTGTTCAAAATACTTTTTTTTGTATCGTAATCCTCGGTAGTTTTATAGTCGAGAAGAAACACAATTTATCATGCTTGTTTCTATTAGTGTCACATGTTGCTAACTATGTAGCTTTCTTTTCTCTTTGGGCTTCATATGTTATTTACTTTACATTTTTATTATTTTATATATTTATTTACTACTAGTTCTTTCGTCTTGCAGTTTGCATTTACAGCGCTCGTTTACCCTTGCTTAGTTCTGGCATACATGGGAGAAGCTGCTTATCTCTCCAAGCACAAAACGGATCTGCATAGCAGTTTTTACATGGCCATTCCTGGTAAAGCTCTTATATTCTTATTGATGCAATGTTACAACAACTAGTTGTTTAACGTAACGTCATTCTTCTTATTAGGAACTCAAATGATTTCGACCAAGTTTAACTTGCACTTTAGGCATGCCATTATTCTTCATTATAGCAGTTTTCAAAGTATACGGCCATTATTTTTAGTGTTCATTATATTATTTGCTTTTATCTGCTACATGTTATCTGCATTTTCATTTGAACAAATGTACAAGAAAGACATCTATCTAACCTGCATCTTTAGAAACTTCAATCTCCGTGAATGCCTGTATCAGTTTTAGACTTTTAATTTAATTTTATTTCATCAGATGCTACCGGTTTTGAATTTGATCTGATATTTTCTCTAAAATATTTTCTTTCCATTCAGAGGTTATGTTTTGGCCAGTCTTTATTATTGCAACTCTTGCTTCTGTGGTGGGAAGTCAAGCAATCATTTCAGCTACCTTCTCAATAGTCAGTCAGTGCAGGGCCCTTCAGTGCTTCCCGCGTGTGAAGATCAAACATACATCAAATCAGATACATGGGCAGATATACATACCTGAGGTGAACTGGATGTTGATGGTATTGTGTCTTGCCGTCGTTATAGGTTTCAGAGACACTCGTATGATAGGCCATGCATACGGTCTGTGCTCTCTCTCTCTCTCTCTCTCTCTCTCTCTCTCTGTCTTTGTGCATATGTGCAATTTTGAAATAAGCGGTTCTACAGCATTTGCATTTACAGGGCTTGCTGGAGTGACAGTGATGTTCATCACAACCTGCTTGATGTTTCTAATTATTAGTACAGTTTGGAAGCAGAAGGTTCTCGTGGCCTTTTTGTTTCTTGTAACCTTTGGATCCCTTGAACTACTCTATATCTCCGCCTGCCTTGGAAAAGTACATCACGGAGGCTGGCTTCCCCTTCTATTCGCTCTTCTAATAGTGTCTTTGATGTCTATCTGGAATTATGGGACTGTAAAGAAGGATGCATATGAGCTAGATAACAAGGTATCGTTAGATAGACTTCTAAGCATTGGGCCAAGCCTAGGTATTGCAAGGGTCCCTGGAATCTGCTTAGTTTACTCTAACGTTGCGTTTGGTCTCCCTCCAATGTTTGCACATTTTGTCACAAACTTCCCTGCATTTCATCACACTCTCATCTTTGTGACCCTTAAGTCTCTGATGATTCCAAAAGTTCCTGTTGGTGAGCGTTTTCTTGTTAACCGGATTGGCCCACCAGAGCTGTCTATTTTCCGGTGTATTGTAAGGTACTTTCCACAAAGTTTCTTTGGTATGAAGCCAAATTTCATTGAATTTTTGCACAAATATGTAGCTCCGAACTTCTCTGATGCTATTATTGGTCAGGTATGGATACAAGGATGTGAGAGATTTCTACAACTTTGAAACCCAACTGGTCGAGAAGGTGGCAGAGTTCTTGAAACAGGAGAGTAACAGTGACGAAATGGCGGTTAGAGGGCAGTCACCGAACCAAACATATGAAGCAACTCGAAATGAGGTTTGTGGCGGCAGTGCTGTGCGTTGGAGTGATGAAGTTAGTGGCGGCAGTAACGAGCAGTGGAGAGATGAAATTGGCAGTGGCGAGCAGTGGATGAAAAAACTCATGGAGGCACGGGAAGCTGGTGGAGTGGCCTACATGATGGGGAATCCTTATGTTGTGGCGAGTGAGGTATCACCGTTCCTGAAGAAGTTTGCAATTGACATTGTCTATGGTTTTCTGAGACGGAATTGCAGGCGTCCAGCAATTGCACTTGGAATTCCGCATGCCTCACTGATCGAAGTGGGAATGCTTTATAAGGTGTAAATATAGCGTGGACGAAGACAGAGTAAATAAACTCAAAGGTAAGACAGGATGCTTGTGGATACCAAGTACATGGAAAATGCTTAGATGTGTACATGGTGCAGGTTGTAGTATGATCATGAATAAACAATAAAGTTTTGGCGAAGAACTCACGGATGTTCACAGCATTATCCGTTTTATGAAACATATTTGCACTAATCCACTCCCATGTTAGAAGACCTAGACCCAGATTCTGAACTAGCGTTTACTGAAGAGGTGTACGTGAGATTTTTTTGAGCGCCAATAGGAATCCCTGCACTTTTCATGCAAACGAGGATTGGAAATGCGGTAACTCTGTAACTTCTTTATTTGCTTTCCTTAAAGAAAGTTGGAATTCTGGTTTGTATGATGAGTTACTTTCACAAAAATTGACAATCCACCAAATAAAAGCCATGAATTAATGAGCGGCCTTAGAGCACTCTAAATGAGATGTCAAAAAGTTCAAATCAGCAATTTTAGTTAAAAAAAGACAACATTAGTGTTTTCCAATCGAAATGCCAATTCTTATATGGTATAACGTGGATTGGCAGTAAAGATGGTTGTAGTCAAATTTGACAGCAACTTCAAATCCATTTTTGATTGATTAATAAATACTTTTTATCACGATTATAAAAAGTAAATAATGCAATAAATAATAGTTAAATTTAACATATAGAGCGAAGAACAAAACTTTAAAAAAGATCAAGTGCCACATAGACTTTTTAAGTTTAAATTTTATGTTTCAATTTAGCATCTTCTTTGAAGATGCTATTAGAGCTTCAAATTAGGCTAATAATTAAAGTTTTAAACTTAATTATGACAGTTTTAAACTCAATTGTGTGACCACAAGTCACTCCCTTAAATCAATGCCTGACACTAACAAACAGTCCAACCTCACACTTTTGTTGCCTTCAAAGTTTTTTAGGATTTCTTTTCCATTATATAGCTTCTCTCATGCAAGTATGCAACCATCTATTTCTCTAAGTTCCGATGGCCGGTCGGAAGAACATAATCCTCCGATCTAGACCCAAAAATCCCTCCCTCCCCACCCCCTGCAAGTAGGGCTAACCCATCTGCAAACTTTTGTGTTGGTCGCATTCAACTGGTTGGACACAAGAATTTCTCTCTCCTAGCAAAAGGGTTTAAGGGTCCTAAAATGTGTAATTTGTCATTGGCTGCCCATATCATTTTCTTCAATACATCTAAGGTTATATTTATTCTTGCTCTACTTCTTTCGGTATCACTTTATGTCTTTTTACTCGTTGAGAAAGTGAAGACTTTTCATGCATTAGCTGCCTTCGGTCGCGAGCAAGAGGACAGCAACTTGGTTTATCTCCGGTTTCAAGAGACTACTGCATATAATCGGTCAAGGTGAGATGACCGCCACCGTTGCTTTAGGAGATCGAAGGCCTGGACGGTTGTGATCATCGGTTGTCAGCCATGGGGTTTGATATAACATATATCATGCAAAAGCAAATTTATTATTTGCTTTCAAATAATAAATATATATGTAACAAGTAATTCTTTTTGTTTTTTTGAAAAACTATTTGTAGCAAAAATGAATGATGGGAAATTATTGAAAACTTTTTGAACTTTTTTTCTTTAAATACCCCTAAATTTTTTTTATCTATCTTTTGGTCTTTAATTCAAATTTTGTGCGGTTAATTTTTTATGAATGTCCAATTTTATACACAATTACATTAAAAAGGTTGTGATGTGTAACTTTTGTAGCTTAGCTTAGAGAAAATTTGGACAGAAATTTAGCAGTTATTTATAAATATTAAAGCGTAAATAAAATCATAACCATTTTTTTTTGTTGTTGTTAAAATAGAAAACCTATTTTCTAGAAGGTAAACAAAATAGAAATTAAAAAATAGGGTAAATTATAAAACTCCAAAATTCAAAGTGCAATGAATATTTTGGCACTTATTTAAATCATCATGACCGTTGGAGCGTGCCAGTTCAGGGGACAAACAAGAAATTTCCCCGTACAGATCTGATGATCTGGAACCATCCTAGCCGTTACAAAAGCTCGCGATCTCGTCAATACCCGCATATGATAGGGGTATTTCCGGTAATCTACTGTGAAATTATTCCAAATTGGACCGTTATAACACTCGAAGCCCTCGCGGCCGTTTCAAAATCCCACTCACGACTCACCCCTCAAACCCTCACTCCCCTTCTCTGATACAAAACTCCATGGCCGACGGGAGAACAAACCAATCGATCATGGAGCCAAAGCCCTCACACCCACTTCACCAAATCGCTCAGTCGCCGAGCCACAAGCTTCTCCTGAAGCAATGGCTGAAAGAAGAAGAGCTAAATCTCAACAGGGTCTCTCTCAAAGAATCCCAAATCGACTCGGTTCGAAAGGAAATCACGATTCTTTTCATTATCTTCTTCCTCTTCCACTCCACGGCCCTCACCCTTCTTTTCAGTTCCTCATCGTGGGACCCGCGCGGGTTCGCATGCCGCCGGTCCTGGATCCCTTCGCTCTGCTCGCTCTGCTTCTCACTGGGGATCATTTGGGCGATTAGGTATAAAACCGACACGGAGGGGCACCTGGAGAAGTTGTTGGAGAGAGAGAAAGAGGATAAGAATCTTCTGGGAAAGTGCATCGAGGAGCTGAAGAAGAAAGGGTTGGAGTTCGATTTGTTAAAGGAGGTGGACGCGCTGAGGAGGGCCAAGAGCTTGAGAGTCGAAGCGAAGGCAGTAAGGAAGTGGAATGCGAGGGATTTTGTGACACTGTTTTTCTTCACTGTGTCTTGCTTTGTGATCATTGTCACAAGGGTTATTTTGTGTAACTAGGAGGGTCGAAATCGGGTTGGATTTCGGGGATTAGATTGGTAAATTCTTGGGTTTTGGATAAGTGGGGGGGTTGCAGAATGTTTTGTTCTGCGATTTGTAATATGGGGAATTTACATTGGCATAATTATGAAACAAATCTGGATGACTGCGTATGTTAGCCTTAATATGTTCTTTGTAATTTGAGTCCTTAAAATCCCAAATAAAAGTATAATTTTGGTGTGAAGGAAAGGCATCCTCTGCAGTTTTCCATTTGCTGTTGATGTCATGACTGAAAATTTCGTAAACTTGCAACTTATGGAGTCAAAAGAACTTTGTGGGGTTGGGTGCTAAAGTGGATTTATTTTTAGGAACTTAAACGAAAAGCTCTCGGTACTGTTCACTTTAACGAAAAACCACATTTTACATTAAAAAGTCAATGCTGTTACTATTCACTTTCTCCTTTATTTTGTCCTTATCGTTAAAACTTAAAGTTTTCAAACATTTTTCATTAATTTTCCTTTTTATTTTTTGACAAGTGAATATTCACTTAATAAAAAGGGAAAAAGAGCAAGGTTTGCAGTTTTTCTTCAATACAAGTGAATATTGGGGACCCGAGGGCCAATTCGAACAGAAGACCTCAATCAAGTGCAAGAGTGAATGTAAGCTACAAGAACTACACAAAGTGGCATAACGAGGAGAAGAGAGGGTGGAAATTTGGAATATAGGAAAGAACTAGGCTACCCGAGTTAATAATAAAATTCCCAAATTGGAACCATCCGGCATCCAAATTCCAAAAAGAGGGAATCGGATTCTCTCCCTTCCAATCTTCTCCTTTAATCTAGACCGTTCAAAGGAACAACATCCATATTTCAAAACATTGCCACTGCCATGGATATATGTTTTCAAAACATTTATATGTTGTTAAAGCCCATCAAGGCAATGGATAATAATCGTCGCGGTGTTTTTTCTAATTTGGTAGCATTCTTTTCAAAGTTTTTGCGTTTTACTATGCACTTAGATTGATAGACAAGATTGGATTGTTTCCATATAACTTTAGCTTCTTGGACTGCTTGGTTCACTGGTATGAAACCCTTCTTTGACTGCTTGGTCCATTGGTGTAAAACCCAACATTGTCTCACTTTATTTGGGTTGCTTTAGATTCTATTCTACTTGATTATCGTCTTTCAGGCGTTCCTTTTTCTTATACATTCCAATTTTATGCATTTATCTGTTGATTTTTTTTGCCTGACTTCCATTTTTTTGCACTTTGTTATGTGAATGCCGATTTTGTGTAGAGTACAGACATACTCTTTTGCTAAAGATTGCATCTGTAAGAGAAGTGGTGCTAGGCGCTCCATTGCAAGGGGTTCAGAGGAAGCTTGCTGCAAGGATTGTTGTGTCCAATATTGATGGGCTTGTTGTGTTGTGTTTGGCTCATACATTTGTGAGTAATTATGAATCATGTGTTGACAACAATTGGAGACATGGTGACTACCACAAGCAAAGTTATACTTTATAAACTAGGTATAGACTTTGGTGCATGCTAGGTAGGCTAGGTGATAATTATGTCATGTGAACTTAAGACTTTTTTGTCTTGGTTGTTGGCATAGTTGCTAGTGTATGCCTATAACTAGATGCAATATTTGTGCATTTAGTAATGCTTAGAAAGTGGGAAGGTAAGCATCATAGCATCCAAGGGAAGAGCATCCGGCTCTCCCATGGGAAAGGTTGAACATGGGTTGAGAGAAAATCAAGAGAGTTAGAATGAAAAGTATTCTAGTGAAAGAACTTTTGGGGTAGAGTGAGACTCTTGGGAAAATTCTATGAGTGGGTGTGCAAGGGATTCGGGATTGAGTTATGTTGATTTAACTCATGTGTACTTGTACTGTTATTCATAGTGAAGAACAATATCTCTCCGGGGACGTAGGCATGTTTTTGCCGAACCTTGTAAATTTCTTGGTGTCTTTATTTCTTGTATTTTATTCTGTTCAATTGAGTGTGATTTGATGAGGTTGTAATCTGAATCTCGTTTCCGCACTAATGAACGGGCCAAGGCACAACAATTGGTATCAGAGCATCGTTGGAGGTCTAGATTTATTCACCATGGAATTTTCAGTTGAGCAGTTTAATGGGAGTGGCTGTTTTACTCTTGGCAGATGAGAGTAATGAAGCCCGAAGAAATGAAAGACATGCTCAGGGATGCTTGGATCAACTGCGAAAGTTGATGTTGAGGAAGAAGACAAAGGCCTTTTTCTTCTTACCTCACTTTCAGATTTGTACGAGAACCTTGTGAAACTTTACTGCATGGAAAGATACAATAAGTTTGGAGCAGGTGCAAGCTTCTTTGGTGTGGAATGATACACAAAAGAAGATGACCATGGATGATGGTAGGCACGAGACTGCTTAAGCTATTCAAGGTTGGAGTCGTGGAAGAAAAATGGAAAGAGGATCTGAGAGAGACAACAGGTTCAGATCCGGTTCCAGAGGCAAGGGTCCACAGTGCTACGATGCAAGGCCGTGTTGTAGCAAGTTTGTGGCATAAGGCTTTGAGTTTGCCTTCTAGGTACTCGAAGCATCACTTCTCCTGATGATGTTTAGTCTCAAGTGTTGTAGGGGTTTTGCAACAAGTGGAGCTATGGGATTCACAGGTGATGAGATGGTCCTGAGGTAGGAGGAAGTATGGGAATTTTGTCTGGCTCGATGGGTTGTTACTGGAAACGGGCGCGCTGACGAGTTTCTAGGTTGCAGACAATGAAGAGGAGGAAACCTGTTGAAGGAGACGAGGATGTGTCGAGATCCTGTCTGAAGCTAAATGGTGATTTTTAGCTTGCAGCAGCTGCACATGCATTGGCAGTGACTGAATCGGAACAGGATCAACGAGGTGGATTCAGGGTGTGTATGTTGGTACGTAAGGCCAATGGGCTTTGGTGACAGGTGCAAGGATTTTTGCATGGTGTATTCGCCAAGGTGGAGATTGTTGTGTTTGGCTCATACATTTGTGAGTAATTATGAGTCATGTGTTGACAACAATTGAAGACATGGTAACTACCATAAGCAAAGTTATACTTTATAGACTAGGTATAGACTTTGGTGCATGCTAGGTAGGTTAGGTGATGATTATGTCATGTGAACTTAAGACTTTTTGGTCTTGGTTGTTGGCATAGTTGCTAGTGTATGCATATAACTAGATGCAATATTTGTGCATTTAGTAATGCTTAGAAAGTAGGAAGGTAAGCATCATAGAAGCATCCAAGGGGAAAGCATCCGGCTCTCCCACGAGAAAGGTTGAACATGGGTTGAAGGAAAATCAAGAGAGCTAGAGTGAAATTATTCTAGTGAAAGAACTCTTGGGGTAGAGTGAGGCTCTTGGGAAAATTCTATGAGTGGGTGTGCAAGGGATTCAAGATTGAGTTATGTTGATTTAACTCATGTGTACTTGTACTGTTATTCATAGTAAAGAACAATATCTCTCCGGGGATGTAAACATGTTTTTGCTTAACCTCGTAAATTTATCGGTGTCTTTATTTCTTGTATTTTATTCTGTTCAACTGAGTGTGATTTGGTGAGGTTGTAATCTGAATCTCATTTCCGCACTAACGAACTGGCCAAGGCACAACATGTTGCTCTTTTGAATTGACCAAACGAGTCCTTTTTTACTTATTCCTTAGGTAAAATTACATATTAAGGCTAACAGGTTATCATTTTGCTCTTTCTAGCTTTATGTGATCTCTACTTTAGCTACTGAGAGGGACTGCGTGCAATAGAAACTTATTCTGATATAACTTATCTGATAAGCTTTTATGTTCCATTTATTTGTTTTTCGTAAATATGTTTGTAATCCTGATGTAATCTGAAGTTGTTATAAATATATCGCACCCTGTGTTGTTGAGGGTGTGTAATCTGAAGTAAGATTTTTTTTTTCTTTGTCGAATATGTTTTTGATTTGTCTGGTTTACTCTCGTTTACAGCTCGTCGTTCAGTTTTCCTAAACTTCATTTATAAGTAATGTTGGACCAACTTTTTCACGCTGTTAGTCCTTGTTCTGCACAACTTTTTTGTTCTGCATATTCTTTTACAGTGTTCAGAGGGTTTCAATCATACAAGGTGAGAAGTCGCGTGGAATATTGGTTGAGGTAGTATTTTCCCTTTCCAGTACAATTTAAGCTACATTATCTATATTTATTTCTTCAGTTGAAGGAATAAATAGAAAAAGAAAAAAAAAATTATAAAAGAGAACTTGAAGGAAAATGGAAATAGAAAAAAATTTCCCATCTTCCAGCCTCCCCTTCTCCCTCCCCTCTTCGTAGATGCACATCAACACATGTTTTGTTAATCAGTATTTTGTATCACAAGCAAAGAGATCGAACGCAGCTACTCTTTTACTTAGGTTTGATCCCTAGTTTGCAATGAATCCCATCTGAAATGAAATAGCACAAATGGAAACTCATAGCCTCTAAATAATGCGAAGAAAAGGAGCGGAATGTAGATCTTAATACATAATTGTTTGTGAGAATATTTATTGAGAGATAAAATTCTTTTATTCAATACATAAGTTGCAAGTACCAAAAACACAAAAGAAGAAAGGGAAACACATCATCTCTTATATATTATAATCAAACTTCAGAAAAAAAAACCTTTGAAAACAAGTCACTTTCAATGCAGCTGCTAGTGTTATCTTATATTTGATGTTGTCGAAGAATTGAAAATAGGCATACCTCCATGATGTCTTTAAGATCAATGTGCCGCATACGCCCCAAAAACCTACGATAAATCCAAGTACCAAGCTGACATAGAACCACAACTTGTCATTTTCATCTTCTTTCTTGTCTTTTGCATCCTCATCAGTAAAAGTTTTATCTTCGGGGCACTTAGTTGAAAGAGGAACACCACATAGTGATGGATTTTCATATAAATGGATGGAAAATTAAGCGTTTGAAGCTCGTGTCCCCAAGGAATTATTCCGGACAAGTTGTTGTAAGACAAGTTCAAGTGGGACAAAGAGGTTAAAGATGACAAGTTTTGAGGAATCTGTCCCGTCAGGTGGTTGTGTGAGAGATCAAGAGTTTTGAGCCAACGCAAGTTTCCGATCTTGAAGGGGATCTTTCCAGTCAATTGATTCATGGACAAATCAAGATGCCTAATAGAATAAGGCTGCTTATTTCTTCAGGGTTTTCACATGGTGAATTATTTGATGAAAGATCAATACTCTTTACAAGATTTAGAGTCGTGGTGTACACAAGTTCGCTTCCTTTTAGTGTCAGTATGGCTTGCTCAATATAAGTATTAAAGTTTGTATCTGGACCATTGACCATCGAAGTCAAATTATTTAAACACATGGGAATAGTACCTGAAAGACTGTTGTGACTAAGGTCGAGGATATGAAGGTTCCGAAGATTGCATAGTTTTTGAGAAATATGTCCACTAAAATAGTTGGACCGTAACCATAGCTTATACAACTTGAATACATTTGATCATCCTATCCATAGAGGTATGTTCCCAAATAACTTTTTGTCACCCATATCAATACTCCCCAAAAGAGAACAATTTTGCAAGGAATCATGAATTTTCACCGCCAAAACTGTTGTTGTTGAGCTTTAATATTAACAGTGAATTGAATACTCCCAATGAAGTGGGAATATTACCAGAGAGATTGTTGTGACCAACATCTAGAATCACTATATTGCTCCCCACAATCCACGTACAAGGCAATTCTCTAGAAAATTCCTTAGAGACAAGGCTTGCAACTGCTGCAAGTTGCTGATATAGGGAGAAATAATGTCATTCAAATGATTTTCAGAAAGATACAAACTTTGCAAACCGGGCATCATCTGAATTTGGAAATTTCAAATGGGATGGAAATTTCAAATGATATAGTGGGAGTGGGCCATCCAAATGATTATGACTCAAATCAATAGAATCTAAATTTGGAAATTTCAAATGGGATGGAAATTTCAAATGATATAGTGGGAGTGGGCCATCCAAATGATTATGACTCAAATCAATAGAATCTAAATTTGGAAATTTCAAATGGGATGGAAAGTTTCCACGAAATTGATTGGAAGACAAATCTAGTCAAATGACTATGGAAGATATCTTCAACAACTATTCCTTTGGTATGGAATCTTGAGAGAATTCATTACCACGAAAAGTGACGTCCAGTAGTTCAGTTTGAGATTGAAGCCATATCCCAAAACCAAGACTTACCCGACAATTTAGGATCCCAATTGTGTAGAGCTTGAAAGGAGGAACCCAATTGTAAGCCCTGTTGAAAATGAGGGACATTGGTCCTTTTGGAAAATCTTGTAATCTAGTAAGATTTATGAAATGGGCTTATGTTAAAATGTATTCCCATGAATTATAAAATAGATTTAGGGAAACTAGATTAATGAGTTGTCCCACACTTTGTGGAATGAAGCCATTCATATTATTATCAAAGAGGACCAATGTTTTGAATGATGACAATTTTCAAATGGAATCTGGAATTGAGCCCAACAAATTATTGTATATAAGGTTGAGATACTACAAACTTTTTAACATTCCTCAGGAGGCTGGCAGTTGGCTTTGTATCCAACAAAAAGATAAATCTAGCGAATCTAATGTATTATTTGGACAACTTGAGAAACTCTTTCAAAACTCTTCAATTCCCCCATTAAAATTGTTTTGGGTAAGACTTAAAAACATTAGCTTGCATATCTTTCCAATTTCCTAGGGAATTTGACCGATTAGGCCCGTATAAGACAAATCAAGATATTCTAAAGATTTGAAGTTTGCAAATTCACTTGGAAAATGATCACTCAAATCATTCCCAGATAGATCAAGTGTTACGAGGCTGGTAAGGTTATAAAACCAACTTGGAAATGAACTTTTAATATTGTTATTTGACATATCAAGGACCAAACGTGATGTAAAGTTAATCCTTTATAGTGAGAGTGGAAGGAAGTTAATCGTTTGCAGTGAGAATGGAATGCTTTCACTTTGGCACTAAGATAAGTGTAACTCTAACAATGAAGGAAACATGTTAATATCATATGCCCAACTCGTAACAACCTGTCTTGGAAATTACAGAACATAAGGGTATTTTCGTAAATTTTTACTTTGGACTAGATATTTTGAAATGGGATTACTTTTGGTCTTAATTGGTGTGCCCGAGGGGCCCACCCTTGATTTTGTTCCCCGAGCCCAAATCCTTCATCTATCTCTTTTCCCTCATAACTCTCTCACTCCACAACTCTCTCATATCTCTCCCTCACTTTCGGCTATCTCATTTCTCTCTCTAAAACCAACCATCCTAGAGGGTTTTCACTTAAACAACAACCTAGACTACACCACGACCTTCCCTCATTGTCCCTACGACTTCATGAACTAAGAAAATAGAAGAAAAACCGTTCGAAAACTCACCCCCGAGCTGCACTGTTCAAGGAACTTCTCCGGCGATTTCTCGTCATTTCTGACAAAGGAACTCGGAAAAACTCAAGGAAAGTCAATGCACAAATATGGAAATTTCCAGGCCGTGGTTGTTTGGCCATCTTTCAGGCCATTTTCAGATCAACTCCGGCAACCACTCGGTCCCCACTTGTTAACCTAGAAATTCCGACGAGTCAATAGTTTTCTCACGAACAGTCACCTTTCGAGGCGTTTTCCAGCCAAACCACGACGAGTTTGCCATCATGCAAGGTGCATATATTGTGGTGTTTCCGACTTCGCTAGTTTGCGTGGCTCTTCGACGGCGAAGTATCTATGCGTGGACTCCTTCTAAAATGCATGTTTTAATAGTAGAATTGCATACATGGAAAGCATGATTTAATAGTTATGTTTTATGAAACATTTTACGAGTAAATTAGATTTAAACTTTATAATTATCATGCTTTACTAAGAATATTTTGGAATACCATACTTTATCGAAACTTATGTTCTTTGTAATATATATGGATGACTATATACTATTTATGAACATGTTTTTACACTTCTTTGTAGTATATATGATGGATGACTATATGCTATGAAGATGATTTTGAGATATATGTACCTATGTTTGGAAAGATTATATTCAATGGTTTTGTGTGTATCTAGTAGTCATTGTTATGCCTACAGGCGATGATACTTATATTGCCTTCGGGCGGGCGTGTGTAGGGCACTGTTTTGTGCGTTCAAGCGGAAGATATTTTTATTGGCTTCGACTAGAAGAGTTCTATATGATTTTGGGCAATACTGATACCATTAGTTAGCACATTATATACGAGATATGTTTTATGAAAGGTTTTATGGCATGCTAGGGTTTTCGGCAAATCTATCACCTATTATGCTATTAGTTTTCATAAAACTTTGGGGGTTAGTATGTTGAATAACTGTTTCCGTATTATTTTATATATAACTTGGTCCACTCATGTTTGTTTTGTGCCCCCTCAGAACTTAGAATCGAGGCATACAATCCCGGCGTCAAGGCACTCTCGCATCGGCATATTCGAGTCCTCTCGGTGTAGGACCCACTCCTTTGTTCATTCAATTTTATATTATTTCTTTTTAGTGTTTTAGATTAGTTGTATACTCTGAACACATTCCTCATTTGCATATTAATTACAATTAAATTTATAAGTCTTATTTATATTCATAGTTTTCATGCATCCTAATATGGTTTCGTCACCTTCGAGTGTCGGCCAACACGTGTCTATCCTGGTGAACTTATGTGTCCTATATTGTTGCTACAAGACAATATTTGTGGCATTAAAGGTCGAATAGGTCTTCTCCAGGAGATCTTGTTCGATTAAGTCCTCTTTACAGAACTTAAGCAGTGATCATATTTTACAAACTTCAGAGTTGTATTCATTCACAGACTTAAAGTCTTGGAACCGTAAATACTATTAGTCATGTCTTGCTTCAGGCAAGATCGAAGCAATCGGCCAGAGCGAGCCAGAGGGTATATGGATATTCCTCTGCGAGGTACACGGTCTACAGTGCATCATGGATGTGTCTTCAATAAAGATCATAGCAGTAGCTTTTTGAGCTTCGTCGATTGGTTCCTCGATGATAGCTCTAAGACTATTTGCAGTAAGATGGAGCTTTAAGGCTTGAACCCACTTCAAGTAGTTTCTTCCAGAAACTTCTAGAGTAGTGTAATCGAGCTTGTTGAAATTCGACATGTCCTGAAAACAGAGGGTACAACAAAACGTGGTTAGTCATACGGTAATCCCTAGACCATCGTAGAACATACATGTTCTATAGACATGTATTGGTTTAATTTAAGCATGAAAGCTACGGGTTTCATGTGGTAAGTTTTGAATGAAACTTCAGGTTTCAAAGGCACTAAATTTGAAACTACAGGTTTGATTTAGTTATGAACGTTTAGTTCATATAGGGGTACCTGCAAGAACATAAAATACAATATACAATAAAGTGTAGTGAATTTGTGAATTAGTTTAGGAACCCAAGTGTGAGTCTGTCAGGACTACGAAAGATAGTCAACGGTTCAAAGAAACGAAATAATTTATTGAATCGTTAATTGCCAAAAAGCGAGCTTCAGGCCAATAATTTTGAATTAATGGACTGTTGGTCATTTTAATTAATTCAATAGGTTGGACCATACATGGTCAATCATAGAAGCAAAAAATAATAATAACATTCGGGTTAAAATTATTTAAAATGCCAAAAAAAAAACATTGGATTCGAAAAACCATAGCCCAATAACAGTTGGGCTCAGGTGCCGTGAGTAGGGCAAAGCCCTAGAGGCATATAGGCCTCGGGTTTGGCTGCAAAGCATCCCACATGTGGCTACAGGCCGCTGGCCGAGGGATGAGGTAGCTCAGTAGCAATGCTGATGGCGTTTTGGTAGGGGTGGGCGCGGTGCGGTTTGGTGCGGTTTCGAGTGAAACCAAAACCGAAATCGAAACTTTTTGCGGTGCTGTGCGGTGCGGTTTTGAAGCCAAAACCAAAATGAAACCAAACCGTTTGGTTCGGTTCGGTGCGGTTTCAAACGGTTTCGGTGCGGTTTCAAATGGTTTCAAGCGGTTTCAAACTTAAATACAATCCCCCAAAACATGCACCCACTCTCTGCGACCAAACCCCTCTCCTCTTTCCCCAAAATCCCAAAATCACGCCCCTAAATCTCTGCGTCCAATATGAACAAATCAAAACACCAGTAAACCGAAAGTGAGAACCAATAGCAGAAATGTTCTAATCATGCAGTCTAAGCCACTCAGAGTTCGCCATCACCATTCTTTAACGCAAAATCTCATTGAAAATGTATGTAAACGAAAAGAACACCATTTTCAGCTACAACCTTACAAATGCAAACACATAAATGGCTTTGCTGCAGAATTTCAGCTGAAACTAACAGAGGCTGGGCAAATATAAACAAACAAATCCAATCTCAACCTCTCTCTCACCGGAACTCTTCTCTTCTTCTTCTTCTCCCTCCCCGCCCTCCTCCTCCTTCAAATCCAGCGTCTGCAACTCACCAGCTCCGTCATCCTCCTCCTTCAAATCCAGCTTTGCAACTCACCAACTCCGTCCTCCTCCACATTCTCTGTCGAATCCAGCTTCTGCAACTCATCAGGTTCTCCATCCCCCTCCTCCACCAGCTCTTTCAAATCCAGTTTCTAAAGCTTGTCGAGGACCGCATGATCTAGATCAGACGGTGTGGGATCGGGATCCGGGGAGGAAGGCAGAGACCCCTGGTCGGAATGAGCGTGGTTGGTGCTGGGGGTTTCGGGATTTGGGGGAACAACAGAGGTTGCTTCAGAGAGTGCCATTCTCCCTCCACATTTCAAAACCCTAACTTTTTCAGATATGAAAATGAACTGAGTCTATCTTTGACCGAGAGGGAGAGAAAAATGGAGTTGGCAGAAGCAGTCGCTCGCAGGCAGGCAGGCAGAAGCAGATGCAAGCAGGCAGTCAGGTGACCAGGTCGCAAAGGCAGATGCGGAGATGCAAAGAGGCGGCGCAGAAGCAGTCACTGAAAGTGCAAACCCACTCGGTGCAAACCCAGAACCGCAAAACCAAATGTATAAGTATAACCTAGTTGAATGAACTAAATAAAAAAAAAAAGTGCGGTTTCGGTGCGGTTTTGAAAACCCAAAACCGAAACCAAACCGTTTTGTGTGCCGCGGTTCGGTTTTGAAACCGAAACCGTTTCAAAACCGCAAAACCAAACCGTTTGGTGCGGTTTGATTCGATTCGTGTTTCGGTTTCGATTTTCGGTTTCAAGTGCCCACCCCTACGTTTTGGGCCAAAGAGTGCACGGGAGCAAGCCTAGCCAAAGGTTGGCTTGTGGGTTAGCGCTCGCTAGGCCCAGACGAAGCTAGAGTCGAGGCTTTGGGCCGGGGGACAAGCCCAGCTTGCTGGGCTGGCTGCGGTACATGCAGGCCGAAACGATAACAAGCCCAACAAGCCAAAGGCTTGTGATATCTGGGCTCGGGATGAACCGGGGCTTCAGGCCCGTAGGTTAGGCAACCCAGGCCGAGGCTTGGTTGGGTTCGAATGGCAGCAAGCCTAGAAGGGCTGCTGTGGCTCGGTCTAGGGTGTCAAACGACATCGTTTCCCCACGCGGCAGGCCAACGCGGTGGTCCGGTGATGGTGCGACGGTGGTGCGATGATGGTGCCGCATAAATCCCAATTTCCCTTTTTTTTTCTTTCGAATTTCAAGGGTTAAAACCTTAATTGCTTTTAAATTAATTTCGATGCTTTGACTCACAAATTTCACATAGCATAATTGCGTATTGCATGAACAAGTATATATATTGACAAAATATATGAACATATATACAATATATATATATATGCATCATGGGGAATGTTTTCATGCTTCAAGGTCGTTTCAAATATCTTGATTTATTTTAAAAGAACCTGATTGGCAGAAAACAATTGAAAGCCTTTGATGTTGTAAAAGAGAGCCTCCTCATACGATCCTTCAGTTCCTTAGCTTCTGGTAAGAGTGTGCTAATAACGTGTTGTAGGTCTAATTGATTGAACTGTATTTAGGACAGAGAGAGAGAGAGGCCGGCGGCAACAGAGAGAGAAGAGAGATATGTAATTCTGAGGTGTGTGTTGTATCACTCCCTTATGCCTTTATTTATAGTAGTATGATAGTTAGAATCCTTACCCTAATAGGATTACATATCTAATAGGATTTAAACTACTTATATGAATATAAAAGATATTCCTAGATACATTAGGATTTACATAATCACATTCCTAATCTGATAGAATTGCAACGTTATCTTATAAATTTAGCGACTTAATAATTTAACACGTTATCCCCAAATTAGGATTGACGAAAAATATTATTTAATTAAAGTTATTAATTTATGGGTAATAAATGATTGAGCTTCTATG
The DNA here is from genome assembly GCF_042453785.1 of Malus domestica. NCBI lineage: Eukaryota > Viridiplantae > Streptophyta > Magnoliopsida > Rosales > Rosaceae > Malus > Malus domestica. The sequence goes on from NC_091665.1 coordinate 34,751,042, forward strand.
CATTATAAACCAAATTTGCAAATCAAAATTGAGAAAACTAAAAGAAGAATTCAAAAGCAAAATCACTATCAATGTACTCAAATAAACTTCAAACCAAATTAAACCTACTTAATCCATACTAAAGCCAATACAATACTAAACTGAAACATAAAATGGAAATCAAAACAAACGGATTCCAAATTAAACCTACATAATCCATACTAAACCCAACACATGTTTATTTTGATAAAAACTTGAAGGTGAAGATGATGTCCATTTTCGGGAAACTAGTGCTGCTGCTGCTGACTTTTGACTAAGGCAATTGACAGGCATTGGAAATAATGTAATCCCTGAAAATTGGTTGTTAAGTTGGCTTGCAACCTAGGATGATAGGAACTAGGTCATCGAACCACTTGGCTTGTTTAAACTTATCCCATGTGTAATGTGTTCGGTTATCATGCCTAATCGAGTTCAATATTGAACTAGCTAGTAAGTTAATTGACTTATTATTTCATTACCAATCAATTTAGTCACTAGTCCGACCTTCCAAAGGGTGTCACCCAATTTTTATGCTATAGTATTACTAATAAAAATTTGGCTCCTTATACCAAAAACAAGCTTTATTTCAGTACTTCTATAATCAGTCAAATTTAATTGTTAGTATCATTTCAAAAACGTTAATTTAATTTTTCCAATTCATGTTGAAGCGTAATGTTGTTTTTCTTTTTTTAATATACAAGCGACATTAAAAGAAGAAAATTCAAACACAGAACTTTGAATGAAATGATAACTGTTCATCAACTTGAACTCTATATATTCCGTGCATGTAGAAGAAAAAAAAAGGTCCAGTGATAACTTTTTGTTTTAATACAAGTGACAATTTTTGGTTGGTGGTTGATCCATCTTACATTTTGTTGCTACTCAGCTCATTTGGTAAAGAAAGAAATATAAATTAAATGAATTTTTTTAATCATCAAGGGAAAATGAACTTGAGATATTTGTCAACATTCGAAATACTATTCGATTTAGAGCTTGAATAAGTTTATTTTATTTTATTTTTTTGGGAAACGCTTGAATAAGTTTAATTTGATATAATTGATCCAACACGTTAGCCCTTGGCCACTTAGCAGATTGCTTTGGATTATTAGGCCATGGGCCTTTGAGTCGAAATGGAATGAAATACTTTGTGAGGCAGGCATCCAAAGCCCAAATTGGCCATTACATTTCTGTAGGTATTAAATTTGTTTTGGATTAAGAATACACTGTTTGCACCTGTAAATAAAGAAGTAGCACATCTCGACTCTTTCTCCAACATCTGTTTATTATTCCCACTTGTATGATAGATGGCTAACTACTCCTACATAGGTTAAGAAGACATGCACACTGGAAATTCCTAACGACAATTCATCCCCGTTTATGAGCAATTGTTGGTCGTTGATGTATATGTACAGTTTAGCATAAGTTTTGTATGAATCAACAACTTTCTTTTGACTGATTAAAGCAAAACTCTTAATCCCAACCGAACGGAGCCAAATCTTTGCCCTAACTGTATTCAGAAACACAATTTGAAGGAACAGAGAGATCGACTTAAAAAGTGGTTGCTGTGTTGCTTTCAGATACTAACGTAACCTACTTGCTATGTTAATATTTGTTTTGTCCCAATTCCAAACAATTTCCCGTGACTTATGAGTACTAATGTACCTTAAACGACACAAAGGGCCACCCTCTTGACCTTTTTTTAACATTTTCAAATCCTAATTATCTCATCCCTTCACTCTCTGATGTCTTATAGGATCATTTCGTTTTCTGGGTATCCATTCTGAGCTTGTTAGACATTATATCATAATTCAAATATTTTACTACAACTTGACTTGTCAATTTGTGTATTCTCTGATTAAGAACCCACACCTTCTTTTTCTTCTTTTTTTATTTCTCATTTATATTGTTGGCTTTAAGAGAGGAAGAATATCAAATTAGTCTATTTATGAAATGGGAAATTTAGCTATAAATTAAATCAACCAAAAAATTTATGGGAAGAGATCGGGCCGTGTTGTGCAAGGCAGTTAGTCAAACAAATATTAGTAGGTCAATACAAACGACAGAAGAGGACGACTGGTGCAGATTAGTCATTACCAGAAATGATAAAACATCCCAACAAGCATGTTCATAGTGGCCCATGCACGGTTGGAATGCCATATTTCCCCCAACAACTCACTCTTGCATTATTGAGGATTAAACTCAGATTGGAACCACTGTTTTCCAGATTCCAGTTTCCGATTTTTGTTTTCTGTATGCAAAGTTACAGCACGAAGTTTGGAACATGTGAAACCGAAGCTCATTTGATTCCTTGAATGACTGATTTTGATCTCATTCCTTATTTTGAATTCAGAAGTACTTCAAACATATATGAATCAGCTTCGGTTTCACCCATTGATTTAGGACAATAAAACTGAATTGATTAAAATACTGAAACTCTAGAGATTAAAAGACTAAAACAACTGTTGATTTAAAACAATCTCGATAATAATGGATTGAGTCTTCTTACTTGTTACAACTTACAGGTGTAGTAACATTTCTAATTTTGCAATGGGGTAATTTTTGAAATGTCATATGAATTTATACACTTTTTTGATTGTCATATGAATTAAGATTTTAAGCAATTTTTCATATAAACTTTTTGAAATTATTAATTTTTCCTATTCCTTCAAGTTTTTTTATTCAAAATAAGTCATGTGCACATGACTTGTGTTAAAAGTTATTTCGGAAATTTCAACTCTCCACTCCCCTTCTAACAAGTTGCGTTAGAAAAAAAATCCAGGGTTTCAACAAACCAGAAAATGAAAATGATCATGCCATGGAATAATATATATATATATATATATATTTGATATGATAGAATAAATTGAAACTTACTATAACGACGTGGCATAGTCCTGATCAAGTTTCTCTCAAACAATATAGCACTCAAAACATAAACACATGTTCTTGAAGTAAAATCCTCTAAAACACTGGTAAATATCAAATTTGTCATTTTTACTAAATTATTGCTTATGGCAAGCAATGAAATGAAATTTAAAAAAAAGAAAAAAAGGGTCAAATATTCGAAAGAACCTTGAACAAAAAGCAGATGTCACACATGTATTACAAATGTTATTGGAATTTGAATGGCCATTGCTTTTATATCTGCATGAAACACGAAATTAAAAAGAAAATGACAGAACTAAAAAAGGAAGATATCTATATGCCGAGCTCTTTCCGCCTTAGCTTTTACTAAGTGATGACGATAAGAAGAGCACATGCAATGCAAGTGGGTTTCTTTTTCCTTCGATTTAAAGCACAACGCGGCATTGTGCCAATATTGCTATCTTTGGCAATTTGCCGGCACTGTCACAATTCCATTTCTTTTTCCTCGATCAGTCACTTTCTTCTCTCTTTTTACGTTGTCGATCTAAAACCGTCGTTTGGGCCAGGGCAGACCGTACGGAAAACATCCATAGTCTTTCGTATTAGGATTTAGGGTTAAAGATTTAGTTAACTTTGTATGATCATTTGGGAGTCGAACACATGGAGTGTAGGGAGCCATATATGATTGAAGTTTGTGGCAATTGACAAGACAACCACCGACCAATTTGCTCAAGGCTTAGTCAGCCCTTGCTAAGCAGTGGGCCGATTCGATGAGATTACTACACATGTATTTGAATTAAGCAGTAGAAAAGAAAAAGAGAAAATTATCGTTGTCTTCAAACAAATTCTATGGAAAGGAACTTGAAGAAATGCGGGCATGCATGTGTAGTCTTTTTCCAGTTAAATTGCTAAGAAAGTATGTGATGTGAATTTGTACGTTTGGATTTGCCATATCTTGGACTTGAAAAGGTTGAAATTATAAAATTTGAGTTTCTAGAAACACTGTATTAGCAGCAGTTCAAATCTCTAAAAGACTATGATGCATGTTTAATTTCCATGTATAATCTCATTCAAATTTAATCATAAATCACGCATATGATAATCAAATATTTATCTTTGATTTGTAAACATCGATTTTTTTAATAATATTTAAAAAATTCCATTTAGCTTTTCAGATCACAGCGATATAGTTCTCATACACATCTCTCACTCTCACAACCAAATAATATTTTTAAAATGATATATTGTGGTCTAGCTTGCTTTCTTGAATTAAGATTGTTTTGGCACCAAATGACTTGCTCAATTTAATTCGCGGTTTCTCTAACATAGGTTGCATGCAACTAAGTAAGGACCGTTGTAGCTTAAATATTTATATATTATTTAGCGGTGTATGACTCTTTGACGCTCTATCCTATTAGACGTAAAATAAAGGTGCTCCTGATTGATCCTCTGTGCGTGTTGCTGATTTGCACAGTGTTAGATGTGACTGTGCACGTCCTTTTCTTTTTTCTTTATACTTTTTATGAAAAGAAAAAAAAAGTTTAATTTTAATTTTGGATGTGCGTAAGAGACAGGTCATCCCGCAATCAATTGGTCGGTGGTGGGTGGGTAGGGTTTGGTCTTTCCGTACTTGTGACTGCACGGCACCACCGTAAGGCCAGATAAGGTGTACCATTCTAAAGTAAGTATTTTGAAAGCGTCCATTTTCAATTGTCAAAGCAAAACCAAAACCAAAACCAATCAAGTATCAAGTATCAAGTTTCACCATCAATTTAATTAATTAATTCGCCTTTTAAAAACAAATTAACCAAAAGGAAGATGCTAGGTAAACCATGTGGCATGTATCCCTATTTATGTAATATATGTATTTAATAAACTCATTATCTGATGGTCAGATATATTCATATAAATATATGTATTTAATAAATCACAATCTAATCGCCGAGATAATGATTGTATTAAATATATGTAAGTATTGTAACTAAACCACATTCAACAATTAGTCTAATAAATATTGATTGAAATCAAGTTGATGGGTCCCGTTCTCTTCGTCAAGATTCATGATCGCCCGCAGTTGAATTTAATATTAGATGTGCAGATTAAATTAAACACTTTGTAATGGTTATTTAGCTGGGATTTTTGAGATGCTATTGACTGTATATTGAACATATGGTCAAGTATTAGGTAACCCTAGTGTTTCTTGCTTGATGCGTTGATATTGATGGAACCTCTCCTTCTAGAGGCTCCTAGAATTATGGTTGTTCCCTTCTCTTAAATTTGCTAAGGAAATGTTCAATAACTTAAAAAAACTGAAATCCAATTGGATATAGATAATCATATAGTTTGTAGTACTTGGAAAACGTGGGTTGCCTTGGGTGCTCCCTTAATTAATTAAGTTGGCTTAATTCCAAGATAAGAACACTAGTATATATAATATTTAGAACCCAACTTTATAAACGTCACTGTTTGACTGCATGAACACCTGCCTACGTGGGTATCACACTATTAATTAAACTACGGTTCTGAGATCAGCAAAACACCAATGTTAAAGCTCTATAATATATGGATAGATCCAAAAGAGCCGTTGAGAAATTATGAGAGTACAAAACAAATAAGGCTTTTTAGTCAAAATGGTTCATGAGATTTGCATAACACATCACTTTGGTCCTTGAAATTGAAAATCAATAGAAACGGTCCCTGAGATTGTCCACCATCCATTATTTTGATCATTCCGTTAAAAACTCCGTTAAGTGTTCTGGAGCTGTTGGCCGAAAGTTTGGGCAATTTTCAAAGCTTTGTAACTCAATCGTTTCTTTACCAAATTCGACTCATAATATATCAAAATGAAGATAGGAAAGTGTAGAACAAGATTATACCTATTTAGAAGCCCAATGGTTGCTGGAGATGGTCGAAAAATAGCCTGAAATGTGACTGATCCGCAGGAAAACTGAAAAACTAGCCGGAAATTGGGTAAACTTTAAACGTTAATAACTTCTTCAATACTCAACGAAATCAAGTGATTCAAAAACAAAAATCATACTTCTTGACGAGACGAAGAGAATGATACATTTATCGATAGCTAAATCGCTTTGGTTTGGCCAAAAAATGGCTCGAGAGTGGCTGTCTTGGTCTTGAGTTAGCCACTTTCAAGCCGTTTTTCAGCCAAATCACGGCGAATTAGTCGTCGGGAAATATACCATTCTCTTCATCTCATTGATAAGTATGATTTTTGTTTTTAAATCACTCGATTTAGTTGAGTATTGAAGAAGTTATGAACGTTTAAAGTTTACCCAGTTTCTGACGAGTTTTCCAGTTTTCCTACAGACCAGTCACCTTTCAGGCCCATTTTCGGCAACCATTAGTCTTCTAAATAGGTATAATCTTGTTCTACACTTTCCTATCTTCATTTTGATATATTATGGATCGAATTTGGTTAAGAAACGATTGAGTTACGAAGTTTTGAAAATTGCCCAAACTTCCGGCCAAGAGCTCTGAAACACTTAATAGAGTTTTTAACAGAATGACCAAAATAATGGATGGTGGACAATCTCAAGGACCAAAATGATGTGTTATGCAAATCTCAGGAACAATTTTGTATAAAAAGCCAACTAATAATAATGCTATTTTAAGCCAAATTAATTCAATAATGCATACAGCCACTAAAGGAGTGAGGGCCACTCGCTCTTGGAAGCCATACTACATAGTTTTAATTGAACTGTGCTTTGTCCTGATGTTCTTGTGGACTCTAAACTCATCACGCTTCAAACATAGTATGTAAACCATATTCTATAAAATGAAATGACCTAAAAAAGAACCTGACAAGTTTTTTTTTTTGGGTCGAATTGTAGAGAACATTCATAAAATAGAGTCTAAAACGGATAGATAACAATATACATAGCCCTAAAAAAAGCTGACAAAAGAAAACGTCACTTACGCAACTAAAGAGCAATATTAACAATGCAACTAAAGAGCAATATCATTGATACACGTTGCAATCACATCCAAAATTCAAAGAATATTGTTTCACTACTGATGGCGAAATGAAAATATGTGACTCGGGAAAGTGGCCATCCAACTAAACAACTGATTAGCACCAAATAACACTTTGTCTTACTTAGGACTGAAGACTTTCGAGAGAGAGAGAGAGAGAGGAGTATTAGTAGGCTGCTGCGCTGCAGTGTGTAAAAAATTATATAACTATGAACACTGTTTGTCTCTTTATATAAAGAATCAAGTATTTTTCGGTATCTATTCATTTATATAATAAAATAATCCTAAAAAATTTCGGATTTTTCTACAAATTTTCTTGGTCAAATCTTGAAACTTCAATCAAAATTGAATCTAAATCTAGAAGTTTGTACCTCTGACAAATATTATAATTATATGTAATTCATGAAAATCCAAAGTATGTAGGGAACTAGTGTGGCCTATACGTGTTTTATCATAACTGATACGGGAGCCGACATGAAGCCAGTCAAGTACCAATGTGCTACCATGTATAAGCCATCGGAGCCAATCTGATAAGATTATTGCAGCACACATTTTTGAATTTCAGACCCACAAGAAAATGAAAAATAGGAAAACTAAAATACGAATCTTTGACTGGAAATCTTAATATAAATCTTAATATAAAAATCTGATAAAAGAGACTATATAATTAGAAAAATAGGTTATAGCTCGGTATGTTCCCGGTAGAAGTGGAACATGCACGGATTGAGTTGGAGAGTTGATTGTATTATTTTTTGGGATCGTTTTGAAGTTTCAACTGAAAGCTAAGTGCTAACAAATATTTATAGTTCAACTCAAATTTTTGTTTCCATTGATGGCTTGGATCGAGGCAGTCAAGCTTCGACTCGACCAAGTATTTTATCTAGATTAATTGTAAATATACCCCATATATGTGCGGTCATTGGAGTACAATATTGCTCGCCTAAGGTCCTATTTTTGAAGACTTGAGGATCAAATACATATTAGTCACAAGATTATATTAGTTTAGATCCAAAAACTTATTATCTTTGAAACCATATCTTTTACATCAACTTAATTACTTTCGTTGTGGAACTGCTTAATATACTAACTAGTTGAGTAGTTTTGTTAACTTATATGTCATCAACTTAATTACTTTCACTGGAAATGTTAATGGCTTATCTGACATTTTAGTGGACCTAATGGTTAGGTTGGGCATTGTTGTTAATTTAACTAACAAATTAGTTTTGTAAATAGATATAGCTCGATTATTGTCAATTCAGTTCAGAGAAATCTTAATGTACAGTATGCTCGCCTATTCCCGTCCTTGTCAATATCAAATCATTTTATTTAAAAAAATAGAGATTTTTATTGAGAAAATTAGTGCAATGTGCTCGTATTGTCAATATGCGGAAAATGTAAAAGAGGTTTACAAGTCCAAAGAATGAAACACTGTCAAAGGCACGTTGGAGGAGAAAGCGAAGGCCGCAAGGCTCGCAATGAATTTTCCAAGTGGGTAATCAAGGGTGTTGATGGTGACTTAAATGTCTTTTTCTTTGTATTTTATGCTGGTCGGGGTTGGTCGTTGGGTCGTTCGGTGAGTTTAATACCGACTCATTATATAGAAAGAAAGAGTACACTCTGCCAAATTCGGCACCGTTTTCAACGGGCTGTGTAGGACTCTCTCTGCCTTCCCTTTTACAAGACTCAAGCTACCAATTGGACCTACTTGCTCTTCGATGGTCTTCCAAAAATTAAACTAAAAACTAGCCTACAATTGTTGAATTTTCCCCTATTGTTTATATATGCATCAATATCCTACTAAATTCACCATATACAGTCTTAGACTCGAATCCCAAACAAAATCACACACAATGTTTAAGTCAATAGTATGTGATTTATTTAGAGTTTACATCTAAAAATCGTATGTAATTTTGTTTAAGGTTTACATCTAAAAATATATATTGACAATGTGTGTGATTTTGTTTAGGGTGTAGGTATGAACCAAAGTCCCAAAAGAACCTAATCTATTTAGCGACCTGTTTATATGAGTAATGCTAAGTAGACAAACTTTATAGACTAAACTTGCAAACCATATTATATTGTGTCACTAATAGAAAATAAGCATTTTAATCTATAAACATGAAAATCCAAATTTCGATGTCTACTTAATCAACACTTAATTAGTAATAATTCAATCGTCAAACATCATAGAGTTTACAAAAAAAAAAAAAAAAAAAAAAGCCTTTGTATTTTATGTGTTTGACAAGTACCTTTTAGATGCGAATGGAGAAAAAGCCTTTGTGCCTACGAATAAGGGGCATATGTATTAGATGATGAGGAAATCTTATGGAATATATATCGATCAATCCAATAAATCTTGTGGACATATGTAACCTTTTGGTTTGAGTCATTGATTTTGCAATTTCTTTTTCCAACCTCTTTACGTTGAAAGTAAATATACCTTTGCAAATAAATACATTTTGATCTCATATTTCTTGAAGCTACAGGTTCAAGATAGCCAACAACAGTAAGACAATTCCATGGCTACAACCAATAATTACATTTAATTTCATGACTTCGATCAATTCACGGCTTACGCGATTGTATCTAAACCACCTTATGGTTAATTTAATAGTAAAGATGTAAAATATATTAATTAATAAATGTTAGTGTGCGTCTGATTTGTTTGTTCTCATCCGGAGTGTCTAGCTAGTAGCCATCAGTAGAAATGAATCTCTTAATCGGTCTGTTGGGTCCCTATTAATTTGTATTTACCAATAAACTCATTGAAGAACTATTCTAAATTCAATAAATTTTTTATTCAAGAATCTGTTGCCTTGGTGTATAATTTCTTCTGGTACCTTAGATTCTATGTAGCTCATTGAACTTTTCAACCCAATACAGATTTTGTTTTTCATTTGTATCAAGATATCGATCTTAACTATTGGAACGGAATGGTATTGATCATCAGTTGGCGAACTGGACTTTTAATATGAATCTAGTCAAGCTTGTTTTCGCTCATGCTTAGATCAAGTTAGCTCTTATGGAGTATTATTTTGGTATCTGTACAGTGCGTTAGGTTTGTACCCCTGACTTACCAAACAACAAACATGTATATATATTAACTTATTAATTTCTCTTGACACTATTAAAAACTAAATGTTTTAAACATAACATGAAAATCTAATATTCAACAAGACACATTATTGATATTCAAAAAATAAAGCATGGACTTCTACAATTTTTTATAAATGTATATTATATAATTCATCTCATTGACAAACAAGAAGAAACTGAAAACCCCGAAAATCTAGCAAAGATATGCGTACGTGAAAATGGCGACGACTGACACCCTTGATCAATGCAATATGTATCTTGCAAGGAATAATCTCTTTGTAGCTTTCAAGTACAACGCAACCCAAACGTCATTGTTTTGACAACCATATAGTGGAATTAATAGAAGTGCTTTTGGAATTTTGGGTATTCTCTAATTAAAGTGTGATTAATTGTCTTCCTCCACATAATATTGCTTTCCAAAGTTCATACCCCTGGATTTTGGAATTTTCCTACGTCTAGCCCTAAGAATTCTTCTAGAATCCAATGCTATTAATAAAGTAATATTATAGGACTTCTTATAAGTGCACCGGAATATTAACAGAATAGATGAAAGGTGAAGATGGTATATGATAATATGATTCTTAAAATCTCACCGTTCATTTTACGTTGTATTAAAATAACACGTTACTGTAGATTTCACAAAGTAATTAGATTAGAAAAGTTGAAGCAAAGTTAAGACAGACCTGAAATATACAGAAAGTCAAGGACGGTGAGTGAGCCCTAGTACTCCTGAATCCTGATGCAGAGAAGCTTACGGAGGTCCATTCCCTGCAGCTTGCTCACAATCAATGAGGATTTTCACTATTTATTTTGTATCCATTAAATATGTTTGGAAGGTTCATCAGAGTCGTGGAATTTTTAAATAATAAGAACTAGGTTTGCATGCACGATTGGTAGTAATTAGAACACGCTATATCCACGCGGTGTGGAAACGGTGATATGTATCTAGGGTTTTGTGATGAGCTGCCCTGCGAATGATTACGGATGACTTTTGTTCAAGCTGGCCTCTCTGTTCATTCAGAGTTCAACGATTAAGGAATAAAAAAACTATATATTACTGGAGTTTGAAAAAAAAAAAAAGGAATTATATTATAGGAAAACTAATGAAAAGGGCTTGAAAACTTTGAGTTTTAATGATAAGGACAAAATAAAGGGTAAAGTGAATAGTACCAGGATTGACTTTTTAGTGTAAAAATGTGATTTTTCGTTAAAGTGAACAGTACCAAGTGCTTTTCGTTAAAGTTCCCTTATATTATTCTGCGGTGCACCGTGATGGTAGCATCAACATGGGTTCTGGGGTTTCTCATTTAAATAAGCATATAAGTGACAGTTGGTTAGTTAATTTTATAAAGAACATGGCGTAGTTAACAAGTTCAAGGACTAAATATATGTGATTACAAAAATTAATTGGATGAGATTAATGAAGATCCAAATTGAGTTCACATTCGGCCACCTTAAATTCTAAAATACTTTGCGCTTCATCTCCAAGAATGAATCCCGTAGTATATATTGAATATTAACAAATCGATATATGATTCCAATCATTGGGACTTAAAGATTAAAAAACAGATGGAATTAGCATGAGCACAATAGTCCGACATGTTTAACATAGCCACAACATGTTTTTATGAATATATGTTGTGATATAATTAGATTGCTAGAGTTTTACTGAACTTCAGCACTCTAATCATGTGCGATAACTGTGAATAATTCTCAATGTGAAAAAAATAAAAAATTGGATGTGATGGTCATACCTAGTGTATGGCCATGGTACAATTGTGCTAGTATCAAATCTAGTCTTTATATATAGTTAAGCTAAAATGCTAAGTATTTAGTAAATTAATATAGAACTAACCAATTAATTAGACATATTCCACAATTTAGTCTCAGGAAACAAACTCTTCATTTTTAGATCATAAATCAAATACCGTTCTTGCTAAAATCCAACCAAATTGGAAATCATTTAACCATTTGACTATTGCTGTAAAGTTCTCATTGTTTGTCGATACCATCGTGTTTGTTTGTAAGTGATCACAATTATACAACTAAATATGTTTCGATTTGAGTGGATTTGTAAGTTTGATCTTTCAACGATATTGTGGAGTGGGCCAAATGTGTAGCTATTTGCTGCCGTATTAACTTACTAAATTGCTAGCACTCAAGTGCGTTAGAGCATTTATTTTTTCACCCAAAGTTCAAAGTTCGAACTCTTTTCCCAATTGTCAGTTATTAAAACCAACAAAAACAAAAACAAAAATAAATCAACCGAAAATCGTCTTGACATTGGAAGTGGAACATATAGTATTTAGGACATTTAATTAAGAGAAAATTAGGTTCACATCCTTCTTTTTGTTACTCTATTGATTAAAATTCTATTCATTTTGAATTTTTGATCAAGGTCTTTGGGTACTAATAACATCATTGATTATGTGAATAATAAAATATTTTTATTTTTAAATATATTCTTTTAGTGTTAAAAATGTTGCAAATATTTTTTTAATTTGTACCAATTTTCTTTTCATTTTTAATTTGCACCCATATATTAGTTTCTTTTTGTGCCCATATTTTTTAAAGTTTTATTTGTGTTTGTACTCATGTGTATACCGTTACATGACATTATATATTTAATCAATGATAGAAAAATTACATATGGTATATTTATGTTTTATGCCTAAACTTTGTATCATATATTTATATTTTTAGTTTGTACCCACTTTTAATTTGCAACATATTTTTTTTAATTTGTAGTATTTTTTTTTAGTTTTATTTTGTACCCATATATTAATTTCTTTTAGCACCTATATTTTTAAAAATTCATTTGTACTCATAATTTTTAATCTTTTATCTGTACCCTAATTTATTTATAATGTACCCATTCTTCTTTATTAATGTACCACTTTGTTATATGTGAAATGTACCAATTTTTTTGTAAAATGTACCAATTTTTAACACTATGGATACATTCTTTTGCCATTTATTATTTACATAGTTTTTATCCATTTATTCAATCAAAATGTTTGAATTTTTTTATTGTAACCGTTTCTAATAGTATTATAATGAGGGATTTTAAAGTTATAGGATTTTAAATCTCATAAAATATCAAACAATTAATGTCAAAACTATAAAAATATAAATATTAATAGTAATATAATGAGGTGTACAAAGTCAATGAACCTTGATCAAACTTTGAATACTATTAAGGTTTTAATCAAAAAATGTTAAGGATTAGGGACCACATCCAAAGTATCCTTTTAATTAATAATAATACTTTGAAATTTCTTGGCAAAACTCTCATCTGCTAAATATATATTGGATGACATGATGAATGTTGATTTTTGTAGGTCAATTTAGTACTTGAAATTTCTTGGCACTCTCATCTGCGCTACATGATGGGCATTGATTTTCGTAGGTCAATTTAGTTTAGTCATTGTAAATGATTAAATTCAATTAAATACACGCATAAAGGATAATGCTAGAAAGATTAAATTTTAAACTAAATTTACAACGAAATGATGTGTCACCAATAGAAACTAAGCACGTTAATCAACATTTAAGTAATAATCTAATCATCAATAACCATATCATTTAGTTTACAACACTTAGATTTAAAATTTAGTCTCTCTAGCATTATACATGCAGAAAGTATATACATATACCGTGCCTATTCAATTATGCTAAATTATTTCAAGTCTTTATCTTTTTGGCCAGCAAGAGCATGGCTTTCCAACTACGCAACTGACTAAGCTTTGTATAAATCTATAGATAATTATAAAACAAAAATCTCCATAGCCTCCCTAGCTAGCTATCTGGTTCATTACCTTAGAAGGCTAACTAAGCTTTGTCAAGTTTTCGACATTGTGCGCTGATTGACACACTCCGACCTAAGTCAAGGCGTGCTGGCCATCACGTGAGGGTGATGTAGCCATGTGCACAATGCAGAAATGATAAGGATGATAAATATGCGAACAAATAAAAACTGAAAGTTACTAATGTGCACTAATAAACAGGAAGTGCTAGGAGTGAGATACACGTGTAAATACTCCTAATCAGAGCATAGAAAGTCTAGGTGCAGTCCAGTAGGACAAGTACTAGTTATACAGTACCAGAAGATATCCTACAAATATTTTATTCTGTCAGAACCGTCAATATCCTCAATGCCACCAATAGCAAGTGTATCTAAAACCTGAAGGGGCGCAAAACAGAAAATGTGAGTGGGTAAAAACAAAGCTTTTCAAAACCATTTCATTTATCAAACGCTCTAACCCCTCACAAACATCCTCATATTTTTAGAAAAATTTTCCAACCCCTAACGCGCCGGCCAAGGCACAGCCAAATGCGCCACACACACGGGCATGTGCCTGGCACACTGACGGTGGCAGTTAATGCCATCAGGAATATTCCGTTGAAATCTAGGATATTCCATCTAAAAACTAACGGCGTTACCTTATGCTGTTAGCATATTCCGTCAAAACTGACGGAATATGCTTCTTTTTCCCCGATGAGTTACCGGACGCCAACGACTGTTCGCCAGTTTCTGGAAAAGTTTCTAACCCTGATTTCTCTCTCATTTTAACACCAAACTTCATGAAACTTGAACCATTTTGAAGATCTCACCAAGATGAACCAAATCATACCTGAGTCGAGCCCTGAAACCACCAGAAACCCGCGGAAAAAGCCTCGATATTCCGACAAATCTTAAAACTTGTCGTTCTCGATGATTTGACGTCCAATTTCTTCCAATGAACCACTTCGAGCTTCGTGAGAACCTCCTAAAGCTTCTTGTGAGCTTGAAATCCCAAAAAACACACGATTTTACGATTGCATGAATAGTGACAAAAATCGGGTTAGGGTTTTCATGAGTTTTCGAAGAAGTTCTTACCTAAAAATGGTACCATTCAACTCGTTTGAACCTCAGGAACACAATGGTGCCCTTTGAACCCTCGATATGTGCGTGTATGGTTGGTTTTGAAGTTCATCTGTAAGTTTTGTGCGGATTTTCTGAAAAATTCGAGAGGGAGGAGAGAGAGAAGGCAAGGGAGAGAGGGAGAGTTTGTGTGAGTGTGTGTGGTCCATGTGGGTCACCAACCAAAACCAAAGAAAACACTTCGAGTCCTAAGTGTTCCAAAACTTAGGAAAAATTTAGAATTTGTCCAAATAAATTTAAACTTAAACCACACCACCACATAACTCAATTATATCTCAACGTCCAAAGGTAATTAGTAACTTCCTCGCCATTGATAATTTATTTCGGGAGGGGCTGTGACACTGAGGTTTTAAAATTGTATCAGTTTACGCCTTTTGTCTTTTTAAATGTCTAATCATCTATTAAATTGTAGATATTTTATGTCAAAGTAGTGCAAATATGGCTTACAAGCTAAATTGGAAGAGAGAGCGGAATGGAGGAGATACAGAGAGAGAGAGAGAGGAAGAGGAGGAGGAAGAGGAGGAATGACTTGAGTCAAATATATGATGCCACGTGTTGCGTTTGAGTGGCAAAGGAATACCAGCATGTTTGTCCTGGGGCCAGGCAAGTCGTTCTTCTAATATAAGGGTCTCAAGCTCACTACATCATTAATTTAATGAATTATTATACAATCAATCAAACTGAAAGATCAAATTAATACAATTTGATTATTTTGAGCTGTAACGAGAAACTTGAAACTTTATGATCCATTATAAAAGTCGCCACAAATCTAAACGGTATAAATTGTAGTTAACCCCTACTTTATGCTAGGATTGGGTTGTGTGATCTAAATTTGAATTTCGTGATCCATATATAACTAGTTGCACTTCTTTAACCATGTGTTCGTGACTAAATTATACATAGGACCTAGCTAGGGCAACAAGGGGTACTTAATTCTAAACTATTGTTGGTTATGTTGTAAAAAAGAATAGTATTTGCCTTTCCACAAATTTTGTTCATACATGCATCACGCAAATAAAATGTAGTGGTTAGCGTACGCGCCAACGACAACTAGTGTTGATATAATCCAATTTTTTTTAAATTGAAGCCAGTTGTTTTATACCAACGTTTTAAATTCAGCATGGTTCATCTTTAAATTGATATTATACGGGTACACATATGTATAGGATAATGTTATCCACACATTATATTTTGCAGTGCCTATATTTTTTTTAATTTTTGACTATCAGATTGAATTAATTGAAGAAAATCAATAACAAAAAATTATTAAAAATGTGTGAGACGTAAAAATGAGGGTAAATAGCAATTTTCATGTAAATATTAGTGTCAAAAATTTAAAATCGAAAGTGAAATCTAGCCAGTTAACGTAAAGCATATAACTCAAGCTCTTTTGCAACTATAAAAAATTGAGTCGATAGTTTCGTTTTCTTTATTTAGAGGATTATTTTGTTATATCTATTTATTTGGTGGCTAAGGGCTTAAAGCACTCAATTTTGAATGATAAGGTTAAAAATATGCTATAGTCGGCCAGTACAGACAGATTCAAGTCGTACAAAAATAAAGGGATACACGTGGCAATCCCACTAGTTTGTTAACTTTAGAAGCTTGCCTGAATAGTTCCATTCAGAGTAGAATTATCAGCTCTTCAAATTCTGTTCTCCATTAATCTCCTCCGACTTGAACAATAACGATTAAACCCCATAAGCATATGGTGTTGACCTTTTTATAGAAAAAAAGAAAAAGAAACATATAATCCCTAATACAACTTACTAAAGTGTATTAACATGTCAAACGTTTTTATTACTTCACAAATTTGATTTTTAGTTTGGGTCATGAGGATCTAAAGTTAAAAGTATAATATAAATTGTTTATATCATACTTAGGGTCTCCGTATTTAGATCACGTACAAATACTCGGAGGACTTAAATGTAATTATGTAATAAAGGAAGGAGTAAATATGTAATAAGTGAGGAACCCTTATTCTATAAAATGACTCATCACCCTCACAATAAGGCGAGGTCATTTCTGAAGCCTTCTCACCCCTCTCACATCCCCTCTCATATTCAGAGGTTCTCTCCCTCACCTATTAGATAAATACAATATCAGTGTGGACGTAGTCCAAACCTTGGGGTGAACCACGATACATCTTGTGTTATTTACATTTCTTGCAGATTCACGGTCGGATTCACGTTGTTCCAAGACCTCCGGTTTTGTGAATCAACATTTGGCGCCGTCTGTGGGAATCGACACGAAAAGTTATTCGTTTCTCTCTCAATTTTCCACCTCCGCTGTGAATCTGCAAAATCACAAAAACTCAGAAACCCAATAACCTCTCTCTGTCTCGTACTTTCATTTCCTTTCGTCGACTGTTCACCAACTGAAGTCTAGTCAAATCCACTGAAATCATCAGAGCAGCAACATGGTCAACATTATGCTTTTCAGAACATGGTTCAACCACATAACCAACATCGTCAACAGTTTTATCTTCCTCCATATGGGTATATGCCTCCACCAGCACCAAAGTACCAACAACATCCTCCGCAATATCATTCTGCAGTGCCGTCGCCACCATCCTTGCCAATGAACCAACAGCATCAGAATTCTGCAGCACCAAGGCCAGCACCCTCATGTTCTACGTCCCCAGGATCTGCACCTTCAAGTTCTGGACCTTCGGAATCTATTCCATCTGGATCTGGGTCTGCACCAACGGGGTCTTCAGCGCAGGTATTACTTGGGTCGTTGAGGATGGCGAGCAAGCTCACGGATCCTATGGTTAAGTTCAACCCGGCCGCCACAAAACTGATAGATCCCGACTCCCTCTCCCTCAAGCTTTGCAAGTAGATTGTTCCCGACTCCCTCTGCCTCTTCGAGCTCATCCACCACTTCCTCCAAGATGACGAGTCGTCCGTCGCTGTTTTTCCCGACAACGAGTCCGACTCGGACCAAGTCGACTCGGCCTCCGACGCGGATCAAACAAAGATGATGGAGCTGCTTATGATTTGAGGGAATTGGATAAAGCTCTTTTTCTCTACCTTGATGGACAGTCATAGAACCATCACAACCCTTCAATTAATCATGTTCATCATCAAGACCAACGACATCCTCATCAAAATAACTCGTCATCTGGAATGAGGCCTCCAACTTTGAATATTTTCCCATCTCAGGCGATGCATGTAGAGCCATCATCAACCCAAGCAGCTGGAACGAGATTAGTTTCTTCTTCAAGTAGTGGTTCAAATAGACCATCATTGCCGTCTATGGAGTTGGCCAACCCACGCAATGATTCTACTGCCCCTTCTCCTCATTCTGGACCTTCTCAACAACCTGCCAAAGCTATCAAGCGTGAGGGTAACAGCTGCGACTTTTTGTGGACAACTGCTTGGCGCATTATGATGAAGTGTTGAACCCCAAAGGCATGGTTGACAAGACCGATGTGTTTCATATTGTTTCTGTGGAAGAGTGCCAGCCAAAAGAAAGAAAAACAAAGATGGAGGAAAGCAAAAGCAAAAGAAAAGCAACTAGGCCGAAAGCAACCAGGCCATCCCTTCAGCATTAAAGGAGCCACGTGCTCCACCGAGGCCACGAGAACCCCTACCAAGATGTTTTCTATTTCTGTCACGATTACCCCTTAATTATGTCATCAAGCGACATATCCAAAGCAGAAAGCAGAAAGAAAAACAATCAAGTGAGCTGCGGCACAAAAGCAAAAAACAGAGACGCAGTGGAGAGAAAAGAAGAAAAGCAAAAGATCTTCATATTATTATGATTCCTTCTGTTTGCCAGATGAAGAGACAGAGAGAGTACAACAGAAAAACACAAGCAAAAGCAAGGAATAAACACCCGCACTGCAAAAGCAAGGAATAAACACCCCACCAAAGTGATGTGGTTTACTTTCCTTATTTTTGAATGATGTAATTTATTTTTCGAATCTTTCAGAGATATCTGTATAAACCCCATCAGAGGGTAATAAAAAAAAAAAAAAGGCAAAGCCCAAAATAAATGGGTTGGCATGTTGTGGAGAGTGAAAGCCCATAAGCCCAAAATATCACCAACCAGGTGAACCAAAGTACGTCCAGTACCATAGAAAATTATTCGGCACCCTACCGCTATTATCGCCAACTAGGTGATCCAAAGTACGCTCAGTACTTTAAAATTATACATGAGCATCACTCATATCAATCATACATAAACATTCATGAGCATTACTCATATCAATCATACATAAACATTCATGAGCATCACTCATGTTAACATTCATGAGCACCACTCATGTTAACATTCATGAGCATCACTCATGTCAACATCCATGAGCATCACTCATGTCAACATCCATGAGCATCACTCATGTCAATTAACATAAACATTCATGAGCATCACTCATGTCAATTAACATAAACATTGCATCACTCATGTCAATCAGCTTCAAAAGCTTCATTTACAGAGCTCTAACTTCAAAAGCTTCATTTACATAACTCTAGCTTCAAAAGCTTCATTTACAAAAAGCTCTAGCTTCAAAAGTTTCATTTACAGAGTTCCAGCTTCAAAAGCTTCATTTACTAAAAGCACTAGCTTCAAAAGCTTCATTTACAGAGCTCCAGCTTCAAAAGCTTCATTTACAAAAGCTCTAACTTCAAAAGCTTCATTTACAAAGCTCTAGCTTCAAAAGCTTCATTTACAAAAAGCTCTAGCTTCAAAAGCTTCATTTACAGAGCTCCAGCTTTAAAAGCTTCATTTACAAAAAGCTCCAGCTTTAAAATCTTCATTTACAGAGCTCCAGCTTCAAAAGCTTCATTTGCAGAGCTCCAGCTTCAAAAGCTTCATTTGCAGAGCTCCAGCTTCAAAAGCTTCATTTACAAAAGCTCTAGCTTCAAAAGCTTCATTTACAGAGCTCTAGCTTCAAAAGCTTCATTTACAAAAAGCTCTAGCTTCAAAAGCTTCATTTACAAAGCTCTAGTTTCAAAGCTTCACCTGCAAAGCTTCACCTACAAAGCTTCAGTGCAGGGTATACAAATACCACATCCGAACAATCACCACTTCGGCCCATTCATGGATTCAATTTGAAGTCTCTAGCCAACAGACTCTATTGACCGAAGACTTGAGGGACTACAATATGTACCATATATTGGGCCTCAACTGGGCCCCATGAAAAATACTTAGGGGACTCTAGCCCATTATTTATATATTGAGGAGCAAGCCTTTATTCTATAAAAAGAACTCCTTCACCATTATTAGAGAGCATCAACTCTAGCCCATTATTCATGTATTGGGGAGCGATCCCTTATTCTATAAAAGGGACTCCCTCACCATCATTAGAGAGCATCAACTCTAGCCCGTTATTCATGTATTGAGAAGCAAACCCTTATTCTATAAAAGGGACTCTCTCACCATCATTAGAGAGCATCGTCACCTATTGAGCAACCGCCTCACCGCGAGCATCAACTCTAGCCCATATTTATGTATTGAGGAGCGAACCTTTATTCTATGAAAAGGACTCCCTCACCTTCAAACGCCACAAGCCGAGCCAACCAAGGCAACATAAGCTACAAGTAGAGCAATCTCGCAATATATGCTACTTCTAGTTGAGCATCATTTCAGATTGGGCACCGCCTCATATCGAGTATCAGTTCTAGACGACATCTAGTTACTTCGGCCCACACATGGACTGAATTTCAAGTCTCCAGCCAAAAGACTCTCTTGATTGAAGACTTGAGGGACTACTGTTTATACCATACTTAGGGCATCCGTATTTAGATCTTGTACAAATACTCGGGGGACTTAAATGTAATTATGTAATAAAGGAAGGGGCAAATATGTAATAAATGAGAATCCCTTATTCTATAAAAGGACTCCTCACCC
This sequence comes from Malus domestica, assembly GCF_042453785.1. Classification (NCBI taxonomy): domain Eukaryota; kingdom Viridiplantae; phylum Streptophyta; class Magnoliopsida; order Rosales; family Rosaceae; genus Malus; species Malus domestica. The sequence goes on from NC_091665.1 coordinate 34,771,791, forward strand.
TCACAATAAGGGGAGGCCATTTCTTAAGCCTTCTCACCCCTCTCATATCCCCTCTCATATTCAGAGGTTCTCTCCCTCACCTCTCAGATAAATACAATATCAGTGTGGACGTAGCCTAAACCTTGGGGTGAACCACGATACATCTTGTGTTATTTACATTTCTTGAAGATTCACGATCGGATTTACGTTGTTACAAGACCTACGATTTTGTGCATCAACATAAATAAAAAGGTTAAAGTTTAATGTGAAACCACATTGAAGAATCTTCACAAAGTCTCATTTTTCGACTGAGGGAGATCACTATATATCCATATCCGAATAAGTTTGGATGTTGCCAATGCCGCTATGGCTACATACACTAGATACCGAGTAGTAACCATATTCTTTTTCTACCCTCTTTTCACTCCACCATGTACCAGAATAAATATATGTAAAGAATGGTAGTATTTTATGATGCAAAAGATAAACTGTACAAAATATTCCATATGTTGTTCAATGGATGATAATATTTGCATTCGGTAATGTACTATAAGTATTGTTCCAATCAAAGGGAAGATCTCACCACCAGAAGACAATATATTAACGTGTTTAAAAGTTATTATTGACATTGTAAAATATCATCATGCTTTTTGCATTTTCTTAAAGGAATAGTGCGCGACAACTTTTTGAAGGATTACTTGCATGATATTGTCACATTACTATCACAAGGATCAACAACATTTAGATAGGAGAAATGCAATTAGATAGGGGGTATGTAATCTCATATGCTCCTCTAGCTTTCGTCTCTCAGCGTCAGTGTTAACCCATCTGAGTGCTTTCGTCTCTCAACGTCAGTGTTAACCCATCTGAGTATTTTCAATGTTGATGTTCTTTTCGATCTCTACGTATTTCACCGCTCTTTGAATTCTCTTAACATTTCGTATAACAACAAAACACGTCAAATCGAAATAATCAGATAAAATCTTTGCTCAAAATTTACACCAACCATATATTCTTGGCAAGTCTAGGCTATACCCACTGACGTGACAAGACTAGGCAATCGAAATGTGACATACATGCGACTACAGAACGTGGATTCACCTCACCATATTTTCTGGTGCCAACTTGCTTTGATTCCCCACAAATGCACAACTCCCCTTTTTGATCTTAAAATCCCAACTTTATCCCAAAAAAGACGAACATAAAAATCCCTACTTTTTATCCAGGCTTTGTAAAGCAAAATCCCAACTCCACCCGCAACCCGCGATCGTGCCGGACAAATCGATCTATGCGGCGGACTGCAATTGGGGCGTGGGAAGAATGGGAGGAGAGGCGGGTGATGAGAAGGGGAAAGTGACACGTAAGGAAAAGAAGCAAGAGGACAACATGCGTAAAAAAGCGTGAGTCAGAGTCACGGAACTGTACCTGCAACGGACTACGGAAAGACGACCCGTCCGGAAACCGCTAATTGCGCTGCCATCTTTTCGCTTTCGCCGAGGCTCCGCCCCTTTTTCTTCTCTTTTTCTGCCTCTTTTATTTTTTTTCTCTTCATCTTTTACTGTTTTTTGGGTTGATTTTCTTTTACCTTTTTTTGGCTAGCATTTCCAATTTTCCACTACAAAATATAAGTTATATGAAATGACATCAAAGGGAAAATTCTATATGTACCCCACAATTAATCCCTGAAAATCCACCCCATTTCAGCAAATTGTAAGGGAACTAAAAAACTCACCTTCATTTTCTAGAAGATGCATGAGTAACACAAAAGTTTATTCTTTTTTATTTATTTATAGAAAAGATCAATATATATTAACGAAGAAATGAATTACAATTAAAGTGGAGCCTATCGCGAGTCCAGGGCTTGTGTGCCCACGCCTCCACACCATTCAAGTTGTGTTGTCCACGTATTTAGCTTTAAAATTTTTTATACATGAATAAATGTGTTGAGAATATTCAGTGTGTGCAATAGCAATTAAGGTTAGTAGAGTTTATTTTTTCTCCCCGAGTATGCAACAGGGCAGCGCATCTAGTGGCTTCTTTTGTCTCAGAATGGGTGGCTCCCATACATATGATTGTTTTTTAGCCAAAGTGGTTGTTTAATACTTTGGTTTCTGATGTAAAAGTTTCCATTTGGATTTAATAATATTTCTTTTTCGACAAAAAAAGAAAGAATAAATGTGTTGAAAATGAATTCCATGTTGATGACAGATTTGACGGTTCATGAGTTTATAATTAAATTGGGTTACCCTTTATATTTCCAATTTATTTTATAACAGAACTTCAAATTTCTTTAGTTTTTATTAATTTATCTTACAACGGGAGAAAATTTGCATCTAGGTCGGGGGTTGTGTAAATAATTTTTAATTAATTGAAGCAATTGCTTGTGTTTTATGAGTGCGTAACAACTCTTGGTTTATATAAATAGGCAAGTCTAAGTGGTTAAGAGTTTTGAATAATTAATATGTAGGCAAGGTTAGAGGCAATAAGAAATATGACTCTTTATTATATATAGTGGCGCTCATAGAATTCTAATGAGAAATCAACTAAATAATAGAATTAATTTCATTTGAATGGAATAATTTTATTAGCAAGTTTATTTGATCCAATTAATTTTATGACGGCATATATATATATATATATATATATATATATATTTTCTATTACAAGTTCATACATGGTCACTTACACCATCTCTAACCCTGGCCTATAATCTATTTTTCCCCTTCTATTCCCCCCCCCCAAAAAAAATAAAAATCAACCCTGGCTTATAATCTTTTATGTGTTTCATATTTTTTTCATAGTGTTTAACGAGTTTCATGGTGTCAGTTAGTGATTTTTCAGTATTTGTCAATCTAAATATTTTTAGGTTAAAATTTTCATAAAATTAAATTAGGATAGTCTACATAATTTTTTTTTTAAAGTTACTTTAAGAAAAAAAATTAGCCTAAATTCATTCTTTAATAATCTGGGGCTAAAATTTTAGGCCAAAATTGTTGGAGTAGAAAAGTTGTTTCTGGGTTAAAATCTAAATTTTTTGGGCTAAAAATTTTAGGTTTTAGGCCAAGGATTGGAGATGGTCTTACAAATCCAATAGGATCCTCTCCGGATCATTTTGGTGAGGATCCTGAGGATTTGTGATTCGTGTCCATTCATCGTATATCGTGCGATCCGTTTTTGTCAGGTATTGTTTGTGTTTAATATTAAATAAAAATATTTAAAATAATTTCTGACTGCATGATGTACGAACGGACACGATTCACAGATTCCCGGGATCCTTCCAAAGAAGATCCGGATTCCTTACAGAATTGCATCACCATGACTCGGACAAGTACGTATCATCTTAAAACGCAATTTTCTACTTGCTCGATTTTATTTCAATTATAAAAATCCCTCCAAGTAAAGTAGAGGAAGCAAAAGTTCAATAATTAATGATCAAAATGTAGCATAACAAAACATACTTTTATAATCATGTGATAAAAGAAGGAGATTATTAATCGGAGCTACACGAAAAGGTTTAGTGACTTCTTTGGGCAACCGCTAATTGCGACCAGGTTTAACATATATCAGCACTGTAAAATTCCAAACCCTAATCATTACAGTATAGATTCATGTTAAAGGAGATTGAGGTTCTACTCTGAAACAAATTGATAACGAGAGAACAACTGTGCACATTATTATAAGTAAATGCAAGGTTGCTTAGCTTTCCAATGTGAACTCTTCATATATCCTCGCATGTCTCTTCAATTGTATTTGACACAAGCCAAACAGGTGGAGAATGCGTAGTTGGTTGCTTTACAGGTGAGCTAATATGACTGTACTACGAAATAAAACCAATTACAATAAAAAAGTAACCCAAGTGATGGCGAGAGTTTATGTGTTAATGAGGTAGGATTAGGCATATCTCAAATGATTGAGTCCCTTAAATTGTAAGGGAAAAAAAAGGTATGCTATGGAAGAACACAATCCACGCATATTAATTATAATGGATTTGAAAATCTTGTCCTTTTTCATAGCATTTTGATTTCCATGATGACAAAATCGATCACATAAAGAAGAAGAAAAAGAAAGAAATAATGACATAATTGTAACTACAAAAGTGGTGTGGAATGAATTCTAGAGGATTGCGATACATAAACGATAGAAAAAATCAGACCAAAAAATAAGGAAAAAATGGGTAATGTAAAACTTTTATCGTGTCAACTTTGAGGCAGTTTCCAAATTTTGTTTGCTCAGATTTCTTCGAGCAGATGGCATACATGCCATAGAATCATTCCGTGATAGTTTGTTTTTTTGTGAAATATGTTTAAATATGTGAATTGAAGAACTACATATATTTCGGTTAGACGATACAACGTTGAGACGGAAATCAAGACAAAAGAGGTATTGAAAGACTTGAAAAAAATATTTTAAGAAAAGATATGGATTATTAGAAACTAATGGAAGACTTAGGGAAAAACTGAGGGTATTGGAGTTCTAGGTCATACAACCGACTTTATTTAATAGGATAAGACTTGGTTGATGTTTAGTTTTGGATTTTTTTTTTTTTTTTTGCATGTTTGTTTCGAATATATTTATATCTGAAAAACACCAATTTTGTGGCAACAAATGATAAGAACATGCAAAGTTTCAATAGCAACTTGTCGTGCATTAATCTATATATGCATCGATCTATGCCCCGATTCCCTTAATATATCCATGTTAGTTTAAGGATTCTTTCATCCACTGATTGAGATTTGAAGCAGGAAGCCGCACACAGTTTCCATAATCCACATTTACATGTCTGTTACGTTTTGGAAATGCGTTACTTATTGTTTGCTAGCTAGTCAAATTTTAGAATTTAGATACATTCACTTGTACATTCGACTGTATTATTTAAAAAACTAAAATTTCTATTCTATATACCAACTAATGCCTAATCTCTTATTTGTTTCATAATTAATCTTGCTTTGAAACCTATTTATTCTTAAGAAATAATGATAAATTTTGTGGAATAGACGATGCATTGCGCCGACTTATTGCGTAAATTCTCCGTACTTACGTTTCGTGTAAACTTTATGTACTGACTTCTCATGCCCGCTTTTCTCGTTGACTTCCTGCTTTGTTTTCTTAAAAAAGTTGGGTTGACCTTTGGCGCCGATTTCATATTTACAAGCAATTTCAGGTCATGCATATACAACTGCAAGTCTGTCGGAAGTCGCTAACGTATTACATTGGTCTCACTTAAGATTTACCTCAGCTAATCAAATACATCCGCATAACGTCGTTCAACATCTACAATTTAGAGATGTTTATATTACTTTGGATCACAATTTTAGTGTGCCAAGGTAAGCGAGAAAGCCGGATATTCATAATACTTTTTTATTTTGTTAGGATAAATGAAGGTGATTTTCACTCTCATTTACAATGTAATTTTACACTTTTATTCTATCCTTATTCACTCTCGAGAGTATTAATCTCACATAAAAAATAATGGATTTTACATGTGTTTATAAGTAATTGGAATATTTCTCATATTTTCGTTACTCCCTACCGAACACAAAAAAGAGATATTTCAATTAATTTTATAATAAAACCTCAACTTTCGTTGGCCACTACCCGAAGGCAAATATAAGGGAGCGGAGTCACATCAGAAGCATTCCTTTTATTTTATTTTGTTTTTGTAATAAAAACAAATTAGATTAAAAGATGAATGGCAAACATGCAGTGTTACCTGCTATGCTAAATGCTAATGATGGTGCCCAATTAACACGCAATATACACCGAAAATCTAAAACAAAAGAAGAAAAGAAAATACAGTAATTTAAATATCCAATAAATAAAAAATGATCCGTGAATATTAAATTATTTGTTTTAAGAATAATTAAAAAATGGTAGGTAAAAAGGAAAAATAAAAAGAAAAGTCCGTCTTGCTTATTGTACCTTCCAAGTACGCCTAATTGTACCTCCCAACCTTCTCTCATCACCACCTTTCCATGTCCCAACATTTCACTATGACTCTATGAGACTCTCTCTCTCTCTCTCTCTCTCTCTCTCTCTCTCTCTCTCTCTTTCTTTATTCCATCTCTTGCCCTTTATATATTCCCTTCCCCTCCACACACCTCACACACCCACTACTCCAATTCTCTCTAGAAAAAAACTCTTCAACTTTCTCTCTCTTCGTCTCCTAACGCCGTCCGTACATCAGCAAACACCATGAAGCAGCTCATCCGCCGTCTGTCCCGCGTCGCCGACTCCTCGCAGTACTGCCTCCTGCGCTCCCCGGCGGACGCAGCCTCCCGCCCGCGCAGAAACGAATCGTTCCGTGTGAAGCTCCGGCGCCGGAGATCCTCCGCTGGCGAGCCGGTGGTCCCCGAGGGCCACGTCCCGGTCTACGTCGGCGACGAGATGGAGAGGTTCGTGGTCAGCGCCGAGCTCCTGAACCACCCGGTCTTCGTCGAGCTCCTCAACAAGTCGGCCCAGGAGTACGGCTACGAGCAGAAGGGCGTCCTCCGGATCCCCTGCCACGTGATCGTCTTCGAGCGCGTGCTCGAGGCGCTCCGCCTCGGACAGGCCCCCTCACATGACCTGCACGATCTCCTGAACTCGATCTCCGACGACCTGAGATCCTGGTAGATTTTGTAACTTAGGGAAATGTTTTGGCCTTTTATGTAAATACGGTCGGGGTTTTCGATCCAAAGGAAGCGAAGCGAAACGTTTTTTAGGAAGTTTTTTTGGGTGTTTGTTGTAAAGGGAAGGAATACTGATGAAACGCAAGAGTGCGCGCTAGGTGCTGGTCTCTCTGTGCAAATTAAACTGAAATTACAGTCATGGCAGAACGGAAAATACTTGTACTTTTTTGTCCCAAATTCTGTGTCGCCTTTTCTGTTTCTTCCTATCTTAATTTTCTGCTTGTGATATGGATGAAAAATGGTAAAAAAAGAAAATCATGTAACATTACAATTGGGATTAGCGTGGTTTTTTAATTGGGATTCCGTACATGCCAATTTCGAGGTTTTAAAATTTTAATTTATACATTTTGTGGGAAATTTAGTGAAGAAATTATTTATACGATTTGGGGTTACTGAGCGGTGAGTTGTATTTCGAGTTGGTGGTTTGCATTTTCTGGCAGTCCAAACGGGGTCGAGTTTTCCGGGAAAATAAGGGCGGCAAGGGAAGCCGGACACGAAGCTGGGACTAAATTACGGAACTGGGACGGTATTAATTTCGGGGGTTGTAACGTGCCAAAGGGATCTGGAAAAATCTGACACGAAACGACCAAGTTGGAACTGTGTCCTCTTTTCTGTAATTTTCGTGTTTTCTGGTGGCTGTTTGAGGTGAGGGATGGCTTCTTCTGTATGGATTTTTCTGGTGAGGGGGTGCTTTTGGTCAATTCGCGTGGATGACGGTTTCGGCGGATTATGGAGTTATAAGAGGAGACGGTGGGACATGCTGTTTTAACGGTGGTAGATCGAAGGGCTGGAGAAGTACGAGCATCTTGGAAAAAGTATAGTGTCATCCTTGTGGATTAGTATGTAAGTTGGCTTTTCAAAATTTGTATTTTTTCTAGTGACATTGATATTTTGACATTAGTGAGAGGGATAATTCGTCTAAGTCACACAATAAGCAGCTTAATTTAGTATCGAACTTGCTATCTACAAGATTCGAAAGAGTTTAGTAGTCAATCAAGTCATATGTGCTGTTTTGGTTCAATAATTTCTTCTTACGTGACATTATATTATTAAACTGATACGTCACACGATAATGAATTTGTTTATGGTAGTTGATGCATTATGGGTTCTGAAAGGTTTTAATTAAGTTATTGTTAGGTAAGTCGTCCGGAGTTGATACTAACCGTTGATTTATTGTGGGTTTTAAAGGTGTCAATCAAGTTAGAGCTAGGGGCGAGCTGAGTAGAAATGTTACTGACTGTTGATGCATTGTAGATTTTAAAGGTTTCAATTAAGTTAATGCTAGGTGAGTAAGAGAGATGATATTGATAGTTGATACAACTTGTGAGTTTCGAAGGTGTCAATCATGTTAGTGCTATGACACAAGAATGATCTGATTGTTAAGGTAAGTAGAATTCATAATGCATCAACAACCAAAACCAACATACGCGTCGTGGAACTCCTACCAAAAATGTGGGTGATGCCGTCATAAACTTGCATGCTTAGTATAGCATTAATATTTCAGAGGGAACAAAAAGAAAAAGAGCAAATATACCAATTACGGCCGAACATGCACATAATCCAGCAGTTAATCTTACCTCAACTCAATGATTAAAAGAAAACTGTCAAAACAAACCTCATTCAACGCACCAACGATTTAGAGTCCAAATTAGATGCAGATACACAAATCAAGGCATGCATTGCATGTCAAGTGTCAACGTAAAGCATGACACCGTGATTAATTCCTTAATACATATGCTACCTAATATGATTAATTATTATTAGGTATCCTCACCCGGTAGGTCTGCACAGTTCATGAACTGATCACTGCTAAAATTATTAAACAGTAATTACTAATTAACATTTAATTAGTAACATTATATATTGATTATACAACTACAGGGCTAGAGAGCTTAACTTAATTGGTCACGTATTAGTTGAAATGCAGATTGATTTGGGAGAGGAAATTTCGAGCAAGCTTAATTACCATGCAAGATACATCACTGAAACTTGTCAAAGATGCTTTGGTGGTATATGCCTCTAAAACTTGTCAAAGATTTCTAGGTAGGTGCATTTTTTTTTTTTTTGAAAAGTCAAATTTTCAAGCAAAGGTACCAATATTATTACTTCAAACTTTATCTTGAGTATGTGATATTAATAAAACATTTCTCGCACCGCTGAGGTTTCTTTTCTTAAAAAAAAAAAGTGATATGCTTGTCAGTTATATTTATATGCTTGTATATATCATGGGTTTTATTAATTTAATTTAATTTTCGTTTTTTTATGAGAATCTATATATACTTAGTTAGACTTTTGTAAGTATGTATTTGTTTTTCCATGTAAAAACAAAAAATCCTAATTTGAGCACAAACAAGAACGGGAAATACAAAGTCTACCTACTTCTCGTTAAAACTGAGCTTTAAACATTGATCATAACAATAACTAGCTTAAATTCCATGCATGGTCTTTGATCTTGCTAGTAACACCAACATCCTTAGGAATGACGGGACAACGAGTTAGAATTATAATAGGTTAAGAATTCAAATCCGTTCAATGTAAGTTTTATTTGGTGTAAGTTTTCTGACTTTTGTATAGTGTGTTACGGTTGGATAATACTTTGGGGGATGAGCTCGTTACTCCCTTTGGCAAGGATTACACCAAATCCTAGGGGCATTACTAAAATGACGTAGTTTGTGTATCCTAACCTCAAATCTAAATGCATTATGCCGGGCCAAATTAAACTTTCTTATTTTCTATTTTTAATTATCACATGTAGAAAGCGATCAGTACTACGTACTGATGTACTCGTATATGTGTGTGTTAGGTATTCCTAATTAATACCTAAAAATGAAGGACTGATTTAATTAGTCAATCTGCCTTTATAATCCATGATATATTTTTGCAATTAACAAACATGATCTTACTTTGAATGGTGCATATATGGCATTAATTCCCCGACCAAAAATTAAAAATAAAAAGATGGGATTATTTTTGGGGAGCCCATTTGGCATTTGCCCATGAATATGATATATACAAATCTGATATTCTGACGAATATGTAATTTGTAATGACATATGAGCAGGCTAAGGTGGTCTCAAACAAGAAATCATGGAAAATGAGTGGTGGCAGAATATATTGGTTCAAGACCCCACGATAAAAGTATTTCAATTTTTAACTTTACTTTATCAAAATTAAAAATAAAAAGAATTTCTATATATATACGTGGAGTGTGAAGAAGAAGAAGAAAAATTAAGAAAATTAATTTGATTTGATTTGATTACGGAGTCAATCAAGTGAAATGTGGATTAATTGTGGACCCGAATAGGATCCGGCTTAAAACAAAACAAGCAGAAATGGACAATTAATTGAAAAAGATGAGGTACCAAATACATATGGTGACAAAGGCAGAACTGATCATGAAGTGAAGGACGGGGCCTGCATGCTGGCTAGCTCAAGTGCAATGGAGGCGTCGCGTCACAAAGGCGTATTTTTTACACCATTCACTTGATTAATTATTGTTAATTAGCTTTCTTAATTTGAAATAATCAACTTTAAGCTTGTCCAAAATTAAGCTCAACGATCTGATCATAAGTTTTATTGGCCGAAATGTGTGACCAACCCACTTTCTAATACTTTACCAGATCATATATATTTTAATATTTATATATATACGTTGTTCAAAATAATATGATGATCAAGAGACGTGCAGTGTTTACACGTAATTAAGTTTGAAATTTGTAAAATATAGACACAAAAGTGAAGAATAATATCATTGAGGATTTTCTGCTTACCTGTTTCTCTGCAAATCCTTATCATTTTAGAATCCAAGATTACTATACTGAAGTAGAATATTAGAGAATAAGCTCGAACGATTCTGTTATATTTACTTTGGTACGAATATTCTGTTTTGGAAGAGAGATTCATATCTTTACCAACTAGGCTATGCTACCTCCGACCCTTACCCCGATCAGTATATTAATCCGGTAATTAGGGAAAACAATTCCTGCTTTTGTGTATACGAATGAGGGTAGAGAAATATTTTCATACTAGATAATAAACCCCTATACCATGGACGGAGCTACATAAGGCCCAAGGAGGGCATCTGCCCCCACTTAAATTTTTTGGTGAGAAAAGCAAAAATGTCATGATAATTAAAACAACAATTAAAATTTTGATTTTGGTTCCAAATATTCCACGTTTTCTAACCTAAATCAAACTCAATTGAATTGGGGGTTTCATAAATACATTGGATTCAACTGATGAAGTATCATAATTTAATACAATAATTTTACTCCAAAGTATTTTATATGAATTTACTTCATTCATTTGTTTGTGGCATTACAATTTAGAATTTAACTTTCCAATTTAGAGATTTTTTACTGTATCTGATCCTCAATAACCTAAAACCCATTATTTTACTTGGTTGTTTTAAGATGCCCCCAATCAAAAAAATTTCTAGCAATGTCCTTGCCCTATACCTACATTAATCATGTTGGTTTCTATTAATTTGTGTGATGCAAATTCACAGTCGAACAACATAAATTTAATAAAAGAATATCACTCCATATCTGAATACGATGCTAACAAGTCTACTAACACGTGAAAAGAATAATTATGTTTAATTAGAGAGTATGACATTATTGTTTAATTCTATATATATATATATATATATATATAAACGATCAATGCTCGAACGTAGGTACACTAGTGCAGTTTTGGCATCATCTCTAGCTAACTTGGATTTATAGAGTTGTTAATCAGAGTGCAGTCGGATTGCAGCCGCTCATTAAGGCTAATTGTATGCTAATCCAAAAGGAACCGAACCGTACGAGGCTACCAGCTGCCATTTCTGAGGGAATAATTAAGCAGCTGGAGCATTGGAGGTGGTGGATCGACGAGGGTTTTACAGCTTAATATATATTATATGGCATAATTAACCCCATTTTATGACAGGCTACGTACTTGACATATGTTGACAGCTGCATGGGTTTGATATATATAGATAGATATAACACAGGTTCGACGTGGACTTCATGATTGGATACAAGGGAATTTGATGACAGTTAATGGGTGTATATATAAATATACATCTTTCTTCAATCTTCACTACTTCCCATTATATCAAAATATATTATATCTAAAAGAATCATTTTAGATCAAAGATACTACGCGTGCCAGTTCGAAAGAACTTGTGACTTGTTCGATGAAACTATGAGCCAATATTCGAAATCGGTGTGAACTGTGTGACATTCGATGCATAAACTCAAATTTATATATGCATGATATTCCTAGAAATAATCGAGTTGGAGACCGAGTGAAAGTATATGAAATATTGAAAGTGCATGCCCTTGATTTAGGCCCAAAGGCACATGGCATGTACATTGATTTGGCTACTTATTTCGAGTAATTTCAGTGCACGTTCTTCTCTGCATAACCCTTTAATCATTGAACATGTATTCACAAATTGTTTTCGAGATGCCAATAAGGTATCTCTCTGAGTTCCATTCCGTGGAGTATTCATTGATTAATTTTGAAATTTTTATGGAAATGAGAAATAATTTCTACACATTTTTTTTTCTATACATGCACATTTGTTCATTTTTAGCCTTTGGATCACATGCAACAAAAAGGAGATAAAGAGTGCATTTTTGCTCAACCACCTTAAGTGGTACATAGTGATGCTTACCACTCTATTAATTACTAGTAATGAGTTTGATTTAATTTATATACTGCACACATGTTAAAATTTAAATTCATCTAACAATAATTAATAAGGTGGTGATCGAGCATAAGTATTTTCAAAAGAAAATAAACAGGATTGTGTAGTAAAAGAAAAAAAAAGGTGTAGAATTCATTTCTTTGAAAAAAGATAAGAGGAAAAGGCAAATCATGAGTGAAATGTCAAATATGACGAAAGCTACTAGTGATATGATATATATATATATATATATATATGGGTTATATATGGCCCAAAGCCTATAGTTTGATGGCTAAGTTTAAGCTAAATTTGATATTTCATATGGATGGTATGCATGACTGCATATTTACATTATTCATCAGCATGAGATCTCTTCTTCTCGATATTTATACTATATATATGTAGGGCAACCTATAATATTACTTATGTCTTCTTCTATTTGTCCATTGACGTTACCTTTCCTACTAACTGATCATATCTCTACCACGTTCCTACACATGCTTCCTAGGCTGCTTGGCGAACCATATTGTATGGATGCGACGCATGCCTTGTCTCGCATCTCTATTTTAAGAAATGGAGAAGTTCACATGTTGTATAGGGAAGTGATGAAACCATTAACACTGTATTTTTACCTTTCAATCTTGTTTAGAACCCACCGTATCAAATCATTAGTATGTAAATTCTTCTAAATAGCTAATACAAAAAAGTTATAATGTGAGGAAGACTAAATTTATAGACAAAATTTTGTAAATTAAATGATATGAAAGTAGACGATTGGATTATTGCTTAAGCGTTGACAAACATGCTCATTTTCTATGGATGACACACCATTTGGTTTGTAAATTTTATTTATAAATTTAGTCTCCCTAACATTATCTTACTATATATGTTTAATTCTATAGGAGAATTAAATAATTAGTGTAGTTAGAAAATTCCTTTGTGGAAACAAGATATATGGCGCAAAAGTTAAAAGTAGTCGTGAAGGCAAATCATACGTTGGACTTTTTTGCCCGGTGAAATTACTCTGTCTGATGATATATATATATATATATATATATATATATATATATATATATATATTATTTTTGATAAAAGACGATAGATTTCATTAAAAGTTTCAAGAAATTACAAAGGGATAACAATTACATTACAGTTTCCTTAACTAATAAATTTGTAATGAGATCCGGAGGGACCTCATCCCACTTACAATTGTTTCCCGAGAGAAGAGCGGTACGCGCATCAATGTCATTGACTTGAAGATAGACATGGATATAAGAAACTCCAATGAGCGTTGCCATTAACGTCTTCGTGTCTTCAATGATATTCTAAATCACAGACATATTAAAAGAAGTGTCACAAAGAGCCGCAACAATATAAATTTCATGTACTCTAGCTACTTACATTCAATTTTTAATTACTGTGATTGTGGAAAGAACGAAATAGGGTTGATATATGGTTACAGTTTTGATATGTAGCTTTTAATGCCTAAGGTCTCTAGTAAAAAAATATTAGAGTAAACAAATAGAGAGACTTGAATCATCCTATAATTTTGAAGTGATTCTAAGGGGCTAGAATCACTTGTAGGAAAAAGTTTATGAGATGTGCTTTTTCAGAAAATCACTTTAAGTGTACGAAGAAGTACATGTGAGGTGTCTCTCAATAAGTCACTCATCTAAAGTGATTTTGTAGAAAAACACATCTTATATGCTTCACTTCAGAAGCAATTTTGTGACAACTAGTCCATACTTTAACAATTTTATTAATTTTAAATGAGTGAATTGATGAAAATGCCCTAGAGGTGAGGGTATTGACTTTCGTTGACCAGCTTATAGTGAGACTTACAAAATGTTCTTTTAGCGTATCCCTGTAGTACTCGACAATACGAACACGTGAGTGCAAGCAAAATCGAAACCAGAGTTACGATAGGGGTTTTACGGAACTATAAATCCAAAAAGTACTTTTGTAAAAATTGCTATTTATTTTATATATCTCTCATAGTTTTTTTTTATTATTATTTTATTTTTTTGGTTAAGGGAAATGAAGGAAATGGGAATGGTGGATGGAGGAAAGAAGAAAAGAAAGGGCGGCTACCCAATCAGATAAGAGAAAGGAGAAGAGTGAGACCCAATCGAAAAGGGGGAGGGAGAGAGATGGACCAATGGGGAAGGAAGAGAAGGGAGGAGAAAGGAGAGAAAATAAAAGAGGGAACCGAAACCCCTTTCCTGTCAAGCCGTACACCTGTGACAACCCGGTGAAATTCCAGTGGCTCTTAGCCGTTTTTAGGCGATTTTCACCCCACCTTCATCTGCAATCACCACCATACTTCTTCTCCTTCATTTTTCACCCAAGATTTGATGGAAATTGAGCCAAATTCGTGGCGTTTGGTGACGGTGATATCGACGGTCCGCCGTTGCGGTGAGTTTCACCACCCACCACCACCACCTCCAGTTGACTCCCCTTGAACCCAAGAGAAAGACCCAAACACTAGCAGGGGAGTCGGAACATTAATGGAGTCGAATCAAATCCCACCACTTCTAGGGTTTCCAAAAGGTTCGAGGGAAATTGGAGCTTTCCCCTGCTAAATTGGACTTGGCCACAGGTATAAAACTTGTTATACTCATTGAGATCTTCATTTTTGTGAAATTTGGTAATTTTTGGAAATAGTTAATTTTTTTTTCCGACGAGTCGAGGCGGCCGACCGTCACATGCAGCGGCGCGTGAGCCGAGTCCCCACTTGACCATCCTAGGCTAATTCGATACCCCAATTCCATATTTGACATCCATTTAGTAAAGTCCCGATGTTTTAATATAATTTCGTAGTGGATCGCCTAGGTGGCCGCCACTTGGTTATTATATGAATGGACAATCTAACTATTGGATCAACACTAAAATTTAATATGTGATAGTACATAATATTTGAGGACATTAGGTACTTATGGATCGGGAATCTGACGTACGGATCTTCGCGAATTGGATTTGTAAGTTCGTAAAATCAAATGTTGATCGCCACTTAAATTTGCAATTGGCGGAGATCCAACTGTTGGATCGTAATGAAATTTTAGTATGTTGTTCTAGAAGAATAATATGCATCTTTGGAATTTCGGTTCAGAAATCCGAGATGTGGATCTTCCGGATCGAGTTACGTAGCGTTGTGGACCCTACCGTCGACCTTTGACCAACGATTGACTTTTGATCAATGGGTTTCAAATCATTCCAGAACATTCTTGGGATGTCTTTTATGTAAGTTACATGTTCTATCAATAAGAATTTGAGACATGATTTGATATTTGTTCTAGGCGTCGATCGTTCGTGATGCCTCGATATTCGTGCTAGGGAGTTGTAGTAATAACTTCAGGTGAGTGGGTCTATCTTTTATATAGTGTATACATATTCGTTAGTTTCCATTTATACATTGAAAAAGAATTTACTACGTATGCCTAACTTAGACTAATGCTTATAATAATTAGCGAAATAACGAAAAATTACGAAATGATCATAAATCCTACATGATGCACATGTATGCATATGTTTATTGATGCCATGATTATACCTACGACTATGAATGATATTATGTTGGTTAGAATTATTGAATCGTTATGGCATGATTTTATTTATGTAGTGTTCTCATTGCTACACCCCGGTGTTAGTACTTGCCTAGGACCAAGGCCAGTCTTTCACATGTATGTTCACATCTGCACCACACGGTTACCTTGGATCCAAGGAGGTGCCAGTCATGTCATACATGTTGCAATAGGCAACTCCGACATCTTGTCGTACAGGTTGCAATAGGCAACTCCAACTCGTATGTGACCACGAAGAGCGCCAGTCTTCACGTGATTATAGCACTAGAGCGTATATTATGATTACACCCAGTCCTCTTATACAGGTTACATTAGGCAACTCCTACTTGTGTGTTAGCATAGATTGATGAGCATCAGTCCAGTCGTACAGGTTACATTAGGCGACTCCGACTTGTGTGCTAGCATAGATCGATGAGCATTTGGTTTGATATGTTTGCTTATGCGAAAGTATACGATTACTGACGTCATGCACTTATATATGAACTATTGTGCCATATTGATATCTTGATATTTTGCAGGTTACGGTGAGTATTTTCATACTATATGTAGTATGTATATCTTGGAAACTATACAAATTTTACGGCAAGTGGTTATAACGTTTTCAAATGCTTTTATTAAAACTTTATTTTCAAGCTCACTCACCATTGTTTTTCGCCCCTCCAGGTTTTAGTAGTTGAGTTTTCGTATCGACGATGATTCTTGGCAAATATTGGTATTGGAGATTACCTTCAATGTATAATTCTCATCCTATTTTACCATACTTTACTTATGCTTTGCCATCACGTGTGAAATCGGTTCATTCTTGCTCACAAGCACACTCTTGTTTTTAGGCTGTTGAAGATTGTGACAATCAGGGATGAGGCTTCGATTCTATAGGAAAGTATCTTTGTATTAAATTAGTTTCTTGTTTTATAAGTCAACTTGTAATTACCTAGTTTAGCACCTAGCTTGTGTATATAGGTTGAGCTGTATTCCTTTTCTCAATGATTCAATACAAAACAATTATTTAAAACCATATTGGTTTTCTACATGGTACCAGAGAGATAATCTTGGGACCGAAGAAAATATCAAACCCTAGCTGCCCACCATGGCAGAGCACAACGATAAACTGAACCCATCTGGTTCGACGGAGGCAACCACTTATGATGTCAATCATGCTTATTACCTGCATCATTCTGACCAGTCGAGAATGATGCTCGTTTCTCAGCCGCTCACTCCAAACAACTACAACACATGAAGCAGGGCGATGATTGGAGCATTGAAAGCCAAAAACAAGTTGAGTTTCGTTGATGGAACTTTCAAGAAACCAGAAAAGAAGGTCGCTGCAGCAGACTTGCATCAATGGGATCGATGCAACAGTTTAGTTAAAACATGGTTAGTAAACTCCATATCACCGGAAATTCAATCAAGTATTATTTACTGTGATCTTGCGTATCAAGTTTGGGAGGACTTGAAAGAACGTTTCTCTCAAACGAACAATATGCAATTGTATCACATTGAGAGTGCGATTCATGATTCCACCTAAGGAACAATAACTATGAGTTCTTATTTCACCAAACTCAAAGCATTATGGGACAAAAGAGATGTTGCGATCAGCCTACCAGATTGCGACTATAACACCTTGTAACATGTGTTGGCATTTCAGCAAAATCAAAAGGCCATTAAGTTTCTTATGGGACTTAATGAAACCTTCAGTGCAGTAAAGGATCAAATCCTCTTAATGGATCCACTTCCACCCGTCAATAAGGTATACTCCCTTGTGCTACAACATGAGAAGCAACATGACGCTACTGCAGGAAAATCATCAGTACAAGAGGCTGCTGTGTTTGCGGCCAAGGGACCCGACTCCAACAAGAAATATGCTGATGTGAAGTGTACTCGCTGCAACAAAAACAATCACACCATTGAAGCTTGCCGTGCCCATTTGAAATGTGAATATTGTGGCTGGAAAGGCCATACGATAAATTATTGTTGGAAACTGAAAAGGGCAGATCCAGAGCAACAAATAAGCCATCCTAAGCAGGAGAAATCCAGGGGTAACAATGTTTTAAGTAATCTTGACAGACAGGAATTGTCAACTTCCTTCCTATTCACACCAAATCAGTGCAAGCAAATAATGACCATGCTCAATAACAACAAAGCCAAGGCACACAATGTTGGTAAAAATTCCTCTCTAAATGATCTCTCAGGTAAAGCTTTTTCCTTCACTTCTCATGGTCAGAAATCATCATGGATCTTGGATAGCGGTGCCACAGATCACATAATTACCTCACATACTTTGTTAACCTTTTTTGTGCCTGTTAGGAATAAGACCGTGAAATAGCCCGATGGTACCTATGTTGCAGTAACACACATAGAGACCATGCAATTTTCCACAGATTTTGTCTTACATGATGATGTTCTTACGATCCATCACATGTTCCACTCACAACTACCAACATTGACTCCTTACCTAACCATCTTACCACTTCTCCTCTTCACGGAAACAATGTCACCGAAGTTGTGACTTCATCCGCCTCACCTCCCATCGACACCTCATGTATTGATGATTTTCCTGCAGTAGTGTCATGTTGCTTCTCATGTCGTAGCACAAGAGAGTATACCTTATTGACGGGTGGAAGTGGATCCATTAAGAGGATTTGATCCTTTACTGCACTGAAGGTTTTATTAAGTCCCATGAGAAACTTAATGGCCTTTTGATTTTGCTGAAATGCCAACACATGTTGCAAGGTGTTATAGTCGCAATCTGGTAGGCTGATCGCAACATCTCTTTCGTCCCATAATGCTTTGAGTTTGGTGAAATAAGAACTCACAGTTATTGTTCCTTGGGTGCAATCATGAATCGCACTCTCTCTCACTTCCTATCTTATGCTCATTTGTCCCACACTCATCGTGCCTTTACCACCTCACTTTCCCTTGTCAAAAAACCTCAAAGTTATTTGCAGGCTATTCAAGATCCTAAATGGTGCCAAGCCATGAGAGATGAAGTTTCTACTCTTGAGGCCAACCACACTTGGACTTTCCAACCTCTTCCTCCAGCATACAAGAAGGTCAGTCTCGGGCTATTGTATCATGCTTGGAGACTCACTTATATCTTGGAAAACAAAGAAGCAAACCACAGTGGCAAGATCTACAGCGAAGGCAGAATATAGAGCCATGGCATCCACATGTTGTGAGATAACTTGGCTGAGATATGTGCTTAATGATCTACATGTTCATCATCTGAAACCTGTTACTTTGTTCTATGATAATCAAGATGCCCTCCATATTGCATCCAATCCCGTATTCCATGAGAAAACGAAACATATCGAAATTGATTGTCATTTGGTTCGAGAAAAGATACAAGAAGGTCTTATCAAAACTGCCCATGTCCGAACTCTACAACAACTGGCAGATTTGTTTACCAAAGCACTAAGTACCTCTCAGTTTGAAAATCTTCTTAGCAAGTTGAGTATAATTAACATATACTCCAACTTGAGGGGGAATGTTGAAGATTGCGACAATCAGGGATGAGGCTTCGGTTCTATAGGAAAGTATCTTTGTATTAAATTAGTTTCTTGTTTTATAAGTCAACTTGTAATTACCTAGTTTAGCACCTAGCTTGTGTATATAGGTTGAGCTATATTCATTTTCTCGATGATTCAATACAAAACAATTATTTAAAACCATATTGGTTTTCTACATAGGCACTTTTAGGTTTCAATTTATTCACATTTTCCACATCACTACACTTTATGGCTTCGTCATCTTTCAGGTATTGGCCAGCACAGCTCGATTCGGAGTCCTAGTGGACATTCTGGGTCGGGATGTGTCAAATTTTGTCTTTTTAGAATCATTACAAACGAGCCTTACGTATTAGTACGAATATGATTTTGTGAAATATGGTTTTGTGTTTTGATTATCTATGTAAAATATGATATCAAATTCTGTTGGTTGAACCATATCATGTTGAGTTAACAGTATAAACTCAACTGGCCAATGGCGGAGATTGTAGCTCTGGTTTAATATGGTAGAGCGCGTTTCCCTCTACATGTACTTAATTAAGTCTCTTTCTCCAAGTCTTAGAAAAGTTGGTAGTATGTCACTAACCTAAGTTAGTCTCCATACGTTAAACAAGTGTTTGATTCTCTAATCCTACACCTTTCCTTAGGCCTTAGACATGTTTTAAATAATTAGAAGAAGAAAAACTCAATTAGCCGATCACCAAGCCAATAATTAGCAAATGGATAATACGCTATCCAATCATATATACGAATACACACACACACACACACACACACACACACACACACTTAAAAGTTGTTCTCATTTAAAGTAATGAACTATTGTAATTACATATTAAAACAAGAGGGAAAAATGAATTAAAATGAAAGGATTTTATACATGGAAGTCATACTCTCAATTTTATGATTAATCATAAGTTAACTTCCAAGAAAGTTGGCAAAACCCACCATTCGATCGACTTGGAGTTTATGATAATATTTGATTCATTGATTCGCAGTCCAATGCGTTCATACCTTGTTTAATTCACACACCAAATATAGAATTAACAAAAACTTTTAGTCAAACAGTTCGGTTCTTGAATTGGCCATTCATCACAAATATATAGTATTATTTGAGTTATATAAAATGCTGCTGCTCCTGCAGGTAATATATATATGTAAATAAATGCCGGCCTTGCAGCTTCTGATTAGTCTGCAGCACCTGCAGGCCTTCTACAATATTAATCAAATATATGATAACACAAATAATACTTGCAAAACTTAATTAATTAAACTCGGAAACTGCATGAACTGCATGGCGTCTTAATAATAACGATTGCTTTTGGAAGTTGCTGCACATGGAACCTTGACGATTAATTATAATTAAGTACAATACATAGGGTTTGAATTGTAGCAGCCGCAGTCATGTTCAAGATCATATGTCACCGTCAAGTGGTACGTATACTATGCTCGAGAAGAAGAAGCACATGCATGTTTAATGTGAATCTAATTATTTGTAATTGTATATGATTATTGTTAATAATGTTTTTATTTTTCGAGTTAAGCCAAGGTATTTCTGCTGTGGGATTCAGAATCTCTATTAATGGAACATGAGTGAACAATTTTTTTCTGGAAACGATCACTTGCTCATCACATGCAAGCTGAGATTTAGATATAGTACAATTTTTGTATACTTAACTGACATTTGTTTAATTAATTAAGAGATGGCATCTCTATAATCCTTAAAGACTACGATTTTCAATATCTCAACAGAAGAAGAAAAGAAATCAATTGAATTTGCTATTTATGTCGATACTTTTTATTTCGTCTAGCTAAATAACAAGAGGTTTTGGCACATGGTACTAATTAAGGGTGTTGGTTTTCCATATATAGATTGGAAAAGCCGAACTAACAATGCCACCATTAATCTATTGGATCCAGATTTTTGGGGAATGAATATATGATCACATGTATAACTGCTAAGGGTTTTTGGCTTAAAATGGTTGGAGTATTATTTATATATCTGATATCATGTATTTGATTTTCTCTCCCTGAACATTGCTTGAATAAAAAAAAGATAACGTACATTATTACGACTCGAATTGAAAGAGCACCTTAAAATAGTTCAATAAATTACATGGCTAGCTTTCAGGTTACCGAAGATAACGCACACTGTTATATTAACCGAATCAACTATAGTTTTATACACTATAATTCCTATTCACATGAGTTTCATTTAAACAATGATATGGAGGCAAACATATCTAATAGGAAACAATAAACACATGAGTATAGTAGCTTAATATAATAAAGATTTCGAAGGTTTAGAAGGATTGAAGCATAACAAATCAAATATAATAGTAAGAACTTTACTTGGAGAGATTTTCAGTGTGCCTGAAACACGAGCGGTACGTTATATGTTATTATCAAGGTTTTAAAAGATGTTAGGCGCTAGTCGGGCGGTGGGCTGGGGCCTAGTGCCTAGGCGGATTTAAGTAAATCTATTATATTTTGTGTAAATAAGTGCTTGTATATACTTAAAATATATATAATTTTATCATAACCTACAAATAGAATGACATATATATATATATATATATATATTATGAAGTATTGGAACATAATGAAAATATGGATAACAAGCCTATAATGTGTGTTCATTTAAGTATTCAACAAGTTTCTTACAATTTATTAAAAAAAAAAAAATGCACATGCAAGTTATCTATTTTCTGTCTAAGTGAGTCGCAATCTAGGCGAGTGCTTATGCGGGTCTGGGCATGCTAGGCGAGTGCCTAGACAGTCTAGGCGGGCGTCTCAGCAGGTCTAGGCGCTCCTTCTTAATTTTCAAACGCTTAGGCATTAATCGGGGCGGTGACCAACTGCCTAGCACCTAGGCAGCGCTAGACGGGGATTTTTAGAACAATGGTTATTATATAAGTGGAGGAAAGTTTTTTTTTTTTCAAATGTCCATCCACTTGTATAAAGACATATGGCGTTTGCATCCTTGTTCCGGCCACATTGAAAAATCTCTCATATACTTGAACGAAAAGACTAAAACTACGAATTTCCAACTATAATTTTCAAGTAACTCTTGAATTACTTATCTTAGATCCTTCTCTTACAAACTCACCTCTAAGTTTTGTTAGGAGTTGGAAATAAAAAGACTCAGCTTATGTTAAAGTAGGAGGTGGCACACGACGAGATTGAACTGCTATACATGAAGTATCACTTTACTGCAGCTTAAGGTTCCTTCTAACCAGGTCCAAGCTCAATTTAAGCAGATGGTGTTTAGTTGCTAATCTTGATATTGCAATTTCATGCTAATAATTTTGCAACTTGTGCGAAGAGCCGTACAAATCTTGCAAATAACTCTTAATGCTTATACTAATATACAAACTTCTATATTGCCGAAGTTTAATACCTTGAATCCTCCAACATGAGCTACCATCATGTCTCTCTCTTTATTCTTCACTATTTCCAAATTTGTAGTTAGCACGGTTAGTTTGATGTCATGAATCATGATATATTTATGGTTGGAAAACCAAAATTATGGATTAGGGCATTACATTCTCATTGGGCCTAAAAGTTGGCCCAAGCCCAGTTAGAAAAACCCAACATTTGGTTCAACGTATCTGTTTTTCTCCATCAAGCAAATCCTCTTTTGGTATCCTGTTATTTTGCATTGAAAGTGCACTGCTTTTGTTTTTCTATGACAGCAGAATATAGTACAGACAGTTTTGTTTTTCTTTAGAGTTGTATTTATTTTACCATTCACTCAAAGGGTGAAGGTAAATATATCATCTTACTTCTCAATACAAATTCAACCTGGTGTCTCTAATTTTACAATTACTAGTTGAGAAATATATAGCTTCTTTTTTTTCAACAAAAAGGAACATAACAAAAAATAAAGGGTAAATGACAAAAAACTACATCAACTATTGGTCTGATGACACTTTCATACCTCATCTTTTAAAAATGACAATGTCATACCTCATCTTACAAATTTGTGACAATATCAGACCTCCGTCAGTATTTCTGCTAAATGCTAACGTGGCCAGAGATAGAACCCACTCACTAATCTAACTGGATTAAAAAATAATAAAATATATTTTTAATAATTAAATATTCAAAAATTAAAAAACTAAACAAATAAAAAAGGCCTAGGGATGCGGGCCTTCCATTCTTCCACCCGCACCAACCCTTCTCTCTCTCTCTTCTCTTTATCTTCTCCGGCATCTCTCTCCCACTCTAACTCCCTCTTCTCTCTGCAACCACCGGCGTCGAGGAGGAGAGCAACGGAGAAAGGGAGGAGAAGAAGGGTCTGAAGGCGAAGAGAGCGGAGGTGGGAAGGAGATGAGGATTTTGACGGCCGAGAGGAGGAGGAAATCGAGAGGTCGAGAGGAAAAGAGAGGTCGGAGGAGGTGTGGGGTCGACGGTGAATCAGACGAAGGAGCGAGGTTGGAGGAGGGACTAGGTGGAGAAAAGGTAGGAGGGTGATGGGTGTGTATTAGGGGAAGGGGATATGGGTGTGGGTTTGGTTTATTTTTTTTAATTTTTTTGGTGTGGGATCTGGGTGTGAGCTTGGATTTTTTGGTTTCTTCAGTGGGGTGGTGAAGATGGAGGAAGAGAGGCGGCGGCGGGGTGGTGAAGGAAGGTTGGGTATGGAGGCTAAGGGAGGGATGGGTCGGGTTAGGAGGTGGTGGTGAAGGAAGGATAAGTGCAAGTGGGGAGAGGGACGAAGGAGGGAGACCACATCCCAAAGAGAAGAGAGAGAGAAGAGAGAGAGAGAGGGTGGTGGAGGAAGGTTGGGGGGACAGGGAAGGGTTTGGTGGCTGTCGAAGAGAAGAAGAAAAAGGGTTGGTGCGGGTGGAAGGGAAGGCCGGATCCCTTAGGCCATTTTTTATTTTTTTTTATTTTTTTAAATTTTGAATATTTAATTATTAAAAATATATTTTACTATTTTTTAATCTAGTTGGATCAGTGAGTGAGTCCCGTCTCTGGCCACGTTAGCATTTAACAGAAAAAGTAACAGAAAAACTGACGGAGGTCTGACATTGGCACAAATTCGTAAGATGAGGTATGACATTGTCATTTTTAAAAGATGAGGTATGAAAGTGTCATCAGACCAATAGTTGAGGTAGTTTTTAAAAATTTACCCAAAAATAAAAGTTGAAATAATGAACAATGTGAAAGTTTGTCACTAAGCAGCAACTCCAACAGGCACTGCTCCCTTGAGCCTGGAGGATCCATACAGAGTTTCTTCAAAACGGATAATCTCGTTCTTTGATCCATAAGCAACTTGAGTCCGATCATCAAGATTAACGATTAACTTATCGAGCACAGACCGGTGCCCGTCACTGCTGAACCCTCCAGCATTCTCAACCAACAACCCTAATGGAGCAACCTCAAACAACAGTCTTAGCTTAGCCTTGGTAGTTGGGGATATCACATTAGTGAAGATACCCTTCTCCTTTACAATAATCTGCAAACCAAAATTTTGTTAGTTTTTTAGAAGCAATATTTGCTTAATTACCACAAATTAATAGTGGATGTGTCACATTGACTAGGGTGATTGTGCTGTCTATGCACCAGAGTCCAAATCCTCCTCCACAATCTAGATTAGTGTAAAATAGAATATCGCATATTGTATGAAAAGAAAAAATAAACTAAACTCAAACATGGAAGCTGATGTTAATCGAGATAAGTGAAGACCTGGTTTACATCCGGAACCATTCCTCCAGTATATCTCAATGTGTACTTCTCTTTCACATAGTAGTCAATCAACTGGTAGATGAAAATTCAAGAAACATCCCAATCAGCAAAATATTTTTTACAGTCCTCTAAAACATCAGTAAAATAAAGTTAAAGGAAATAGGAAATGACCTTGCTGTAGTCAGGGTTGTCAAACGTAGCTCTCAGGTTTCCAGGGGAGAAGAGCTTTCCTTCACCAATTTCTGTGGTCTCCTTCACATGTTGCCATTTTCCTGACCAAAGCATTTATAGAGAACTATAAAAAATTGAGGCCCGTTTGATAACTATGTCGTATTAGATTTTCATTTTTGTATTATAGGTAGAGGAAAATTTTGTAGGAAAAACCATACAGTAAGTTCAAAGTTTAAAATAGAAGTGAGCTGATCAAATTACTGTTTGAGAACAACTTTGTCCGGAATTTAATTCTATGACCGAAAACTAACCTTCGTCGAGAAGAAGGAACTCGTGGGTGCCGGGGAAGCCTTTAATAGCGAGAACATATGTCGTTCGAGGCCCGTAAATTCCCATTGCTGCAGCAACTTGATCTCTTCCTGTTATCCCAGTTAACTTATCTCCTGGCCACACCCCGAAAATTGTCCCCACTGTGAAGTTCGTGTCAACGATGCTGGATCCATCCAATGGATCAAAAGCAACGCTGAATCCACCTGTTTACGTTATTTTTAACTTGTAAGTAACCTTCTCAGACTCTCAGTCATCCCTTTTAATGTCTACGAAGTTCAGATATTGTGTGCTCAATATGAATATATGTAATTCGAAATAAGAGTAGCTGACCTTCAGCTGGGCCTCCCATGTCTTGGAGCTCAGGAACTTCTTCAGAACAAGCATATTTGCAGACATGTGAGTAAGTTAAGGCCTGCATGTTGAAACACGAAAATTGATTTTCACAGTATTCTCAAGTTCGGCTGCCCTGATATCATGTCAAGATTTCAGAGGGGTTGGGGTTTTATCAAAAAGCCTCGAAGCAATTAGTATAGGAGCCCTGCAATTTAAGTTTTATTTAATTTTGTTAGGTTTTCGACGCGGGGCTTTGCAATGTTTACATTCTTCAATATTTAACATGTGAATTGATTGGGGCATCAATCATATAGATCGAGTGTGACCTCAAAAAGAAGCTTATCAGCAAGCATATCCACAGCAAGCTGCTCATCTCCAAAAGAATTCACACATGCTGTTCCCCCACAAGATGCTGTCCTCACTTTAAATCCAATGGTCCTCAATGCTTCCCCCATTGATATCAACAACGTGATCAATTTCTTATCTGGGGTTGCCTTTGTTAAAAATTCTTCCTACAATCACAAATAAGTAAATTAAAAAATAATTCCTCTTAAAGCTCCAATTAAAAAATAACTCCTCTTAAAGCTAAAAAAAAGAAAGAAAACCTTGCTGCCTAAACTGGTTTTAAGCTCTTCTCTCTAGAGCCGCTTTTTAACTTTTAGGAAATAACAATAACAAATCACAAAGTGCTTTGTCTTACCAAGCTATCACCAATTGCACATTTAGGAACAATTGAGTTGTTCTTTGTCTTCAAAACTTTTAGGGATGACTTTGGCACCAACCGCAATGATTCCCCAAATAGAGAGCTTGTTCTCAACACCTGCCATGCATACACACAAACCCTTCAATTAACTTCACTTACCATTTTCATTTGAGCGGTACGTCAAAAGAATGAATCTATGATATAGAAGTTGTATGCATCTGTTTTTTGACAAGACGATATTCTAATGAGAGATTCAAACTTGAGTGAAAGGCGATGGATATAATATCCTGACCAACTGGCTTAACTCACGTCTGGATAAAAGTTACTTGTATGAACATGCCAAAATATGTGCATGCATTTATGTATGTCTATTAAATTAATTAATGGCTGAAAACTCCAAACTATTAATACCTTGGAATTGAAGGATGGAGAGATGGAAGCAGGAGAGAAAAGAGAGCTTGAATGCTGAGATGAAACATTATTCCGCACTGGGAAGGCTCCCCCGGCATAGTATGCAACACTGGTCTCCATATTTGAATATTGAGCTTCAAATCAAGCAAGTCTACCGCTACCAGTATGCTTTCTTTGTTCAAAGGTTCTTCCTTTGGGATTGGAAACTTGGAAGAATGAGTTGGGGTTGTAGATATACAACCAGCTAATGAGGTTTAGCCACGTGGCACATGCTAGGTTTTATAAGCTGAGAAAGTGGCATGGGGTGAAGTTAATTAGCATCACTCAAATATCTGTGGCTATGCTATGGTCCCCATGAAGGGATATGGTTGAGACTTGAGATCCCGCTTACAAGAAATGTACAACTGCATGGAAGCTTCACCATTCATTTTGTTTGTGTGCTTCCTAGTTGATGGAATAATTACATAGGAGTACGATGACTTAGTTAGTTAAGAGCATTCACTTTTGTACTCGAGATCTCAAGTTTAATTTTCACTTCCCTACTATCGCTCAGATCAAAGAAGAAAACAAAATAGTTTAGACATATCCTCATTGAATCATTGGCTCTAGATAGTGAATGAATGAATCATTGGAACATTAATTAAGATCTAAAAGCTAGGATAATAAGTTAGTCTAAATTCACATTAGATATGATATTCCAATAACATTTCAACCTTCTACATCATTTTTCAGCAAGAGTTAATGAAAAATAGTGAGATGGATAAATTATAGAACTTCAAAATTTTAGGAGCTTTCACAGCAACTTTGTTAATTAGAAACAGAAGAATTTATTACACATGAATCCTAAATGGAAAGAACATATAGTGAATAAGCTCGTATATTTGCCCGAATACAAAATTTTCAAGACCGACAATGTCACTTGACAGTTAACGAAGTTTTACTTTTCTTGGTTTTCGGTTTTCGGTTTTTTAGCCTTCTTTTGCTGCTTATACTCCTCATATAGCTGTATGGACGTAGTAGTACTATCTAGCTTAGCCCTCAAACTCTGATTCTCCTTAATGTCACGAAGAAGCGCAAAATGAGCAGAAAGTTTCTTTCTCACATCATCTTCATCAATTGGACTCGTGTCTGCAGACGGTTCTATCCCCGCTAATAAAGAAGACCCACTTCCTCTTTTTCTCTTGTTAGTTGATTTTTTTATGTCGTTCGGTGGGTTGAATGACTCCGGCCTCTCCAAGGAATAGTCCATGAAAGCTTGTTGAGGAGAGATGGTAGAGAGATAAACCTGGTTATGAGCAGTGTTCATGGTTGATATACTTGAAGCCATATTTGAGATTGCTGGATGATAATGCTGGGAGAGAAGATTGAGCTCCCAAAGAACTGAAGCAAGAGCGCCACTTAAGTTGGGGTCTGAAACATCTGGGTGATATTTCTGTGCATCGGGAGGGAGAGATTGCAGAAGTGTTAGATCAATCAATATAACGAGATTGTTAGCGTAATAATTCTATATGTACCAAACCAAAAGCACATATAATAAAAATCATTTATAAATAAAAAGAAATCATGATATGAATCACTTTAATGAAGACTGCTTTTCAAATTAATCATTTGAATGAAAGTTTTGGCCTCTATACCGTGGATTAGAATTTAGATAAAAGCTATGTTGAATAACAGACAAATCTTGGCTCCAATTTATTAAATAGCATGAAACATGATTAACAGACAAACAAGAGTAGCATGATTGCTTACTGCGATGGAACCGGACACTGAGCCACCTCCAGCATCATTTTCTAAGAGATTCCGGCACTTGACATTCTTCAGAAGAAGATGTTTTAAAGTAACCAAAGCTGCAAAAGATTCAGATGGCAACATGGATAAGCAATCCATAACAAGGCATTGATAGCTTCGTTGCTTAACAATAACATACCAGCCATGGACTCTGCAGATCCCGAACATAATGAGAATGTAGCCAAACGCTTCACAAATGCAGCTGCCTTCTGCATGTCATGTTGTCTATCATCACACAGCATCATCTTCAGAGCTTCAGCTAATACTTCGCCCTGATCTCTGTTTCCATAAATACATACAGTAGATAAGATGTTTAGTCATTACAACGATAAAACATAAACCACACAGAAACCCAGAAAAGGGGTGTGTGTGTGTGTGTGTGTGTGTGTGAGAGAGAGAGAGAGAGAGAGAGAGAGAGAGAGAGAGAGAGAGAGAGAGAGAGAGAGACAGTGAGTGTGTGTAAATTTGACCTAGAAAGCATGCACTTATACTAGTGTCTAAGATGAAAATCAATAAACTATCATGGGAAACAAGCTTATCACAACACATATTTTCAGTAGAAAGATGCAAACTAAGTTCCAGAACTCCAGCATATATGGGTGTAGGAATCTGGGGATGTTTATGTACTTCATCTAAAATGTGCAAAGATACCAATTAGATGCCACAGCAGGTAGAGAAATGTTTTACCATAGCAAATTCTGGGATTTTAATTTGGTACATACCTTCCAGGCCTATATTCAAGTATAATATTGTAAAGCTGGACAAAGAAGTCTTGAAGATCAACATTTAAGGCATCGAGATTGCTCCTCATCACTTTAAATGCAACAATGCAGCAATGGAGGCGTTCAGATACAGTCAAACATTTTGAAGTATTCTCAGAATCACTACAAGCAGAAGCTAGCTTTTTCAGATAGTTTATAAGATCCCCCATGAAATCCAAGTCAATTAGGTGCGAGAACTTTCCTAGTCCTTTCAGACATGGAGCAAGTAAAGGGTGGGGCTCAGCTGCACCAGTTGATGAACCAGCATTTGCTTCAGATCTGAGTGGATACGAAAGGGAAATTGATCAATTCATTTGAAATTCGAAATATAGAGGAAGAAAAAATTCATCAACTACCCAAAAGCAAATTATAAATGCTTGCCACCTTCAATCAAGCCATATCTATAATAGACTCAAAAACTGAATATGCCTCCAATTTCAAACATCACTCTCAAAGCAACCATTACTGCTTGTGAATATCTAGTTCGTCAAAATAAAGCACAGGCATTCAGATTTCAGAGTATTCATAAAGAAGCTCACTCGAGATTATGCCATCTACAAATTAACATGGAAGAACATTCATGTTTACCAAAAGGTAAAAACAATATACGGATCAACAATAACTAAATTTCTTTAACAATAAATACAACAACAACAACAACAACAAAGCCTTTTCCCACTAAGTGGGGTCGGCTATATGAATCCTAGAACGCCATTGCGCTCGGTTTTGTGTCATGTCCTCCGTTAGATCCAAGTACTCTAAGCCTTTTCTTAGAGTCTCTTCCAAAGTTTTCCTAGGTCTTCCTCTACCTCTTCGGCCCTGAACCTCTGTCCCGTAGTCACATCTTCGAACCGGAGCGTCAGTCGGCCTTCTTTGCACATGTCCAAATCACCGGAACCGATTTTCTCTCATCTTTCCTTCAATTTCGGCTACTCCTACTTTACCTCGGATATCCTCATTCTCAATCTTATCCTTTCTCGTGTGCCCACACATCCCACGAAGCATCCTCATCTCTGCTACACCCATTTTGTGTACGTGTTGATGTTTCACCGCCCAACATTCTGTGCCATACAACATCGCTGGCCTTATTGCCGTCTTATAAAATTTTCCCTTGAGCTTCAGTGGCCTACGACGGTCACATAACATGCTGGATGCACTCTTACACTTCATCCATCCAGCTCGTATTCTATGGTTGAGATCTCCATCTAATTCTCCGTTCTCTTGTAAAATAGATCCTAGGTAGCGAAAACGGTCGGTTTTTGTGATCTTCGCTAAATTGCTCCGGTCATTAGTGTGGATAAGTATATAAATGGATAGAGATAGGAAAGCAAACACAAGATGTACGTGGTTCACCCAGATTGGCTACGTCCACGGAATAGAAGAGTTCTCATTAATTGTGAAGGGTTTACACAAGTACATAGGTTCAAGCTCTCCTTTAGTGAGTACAAGTGAATGATTTAGTGCAAATGACATTAGAGTACAAATGACATTAGGAAATATTGTGGGAGAATGATCTCGTAATCACGAAACTTCTAAGTATCGGAGTGTGGTATCATCTTGACTTGCCTTATCTGTCTCATAGGTAGATGTGGCAGCTTCTCTGGAAGTACTCTTCCTCCATCCAGGGGTGGTATCTTTAACTGGTGGAGATGCACAAGGTAATGTATCAATTTCACTTGAAGCTTACTTGTAGTTTCAGGCTTGGTCAAGCGTGATACAAACCATGTAGTAGGAGTCCCCCAAGTCGCCGAGCTAGGGGATTTGCTGAAAGAGGTGACAGACAAGGTAAGCAATCAGAGCTCCGGCTGATTGTTCACCTTCTCCCCATCTTGCAGCAGCATGAAGGATAAAGAGAAGAAAAATGAGAAGAGATGATATGGGATACTTTTGCTTTTGAAGAAGTAACTTTCCACAGGCTTATTCTTGAACTGAGCTGGAGGGTTTTCTGGTTTCCTCCAGAGTATAAGGCCGACTGAAGAATTTGAGGGTCAAAACAAGTCCATCAAATCTAGAGTACGTTCGACCCTGCTGATATGGGATACTTTTGCTTTTGACAGAGTAATGGATGGATCGGCACGTGTGCTGATACGCTTGTCTCCACATGCTTCCTTGTATCCTTCGCACTTGCCCTATCTGTTCCTCAAGCAGATGCGGTATCTTCCCTGGCAACATAAGATGTTGAAGATGAGTACTCGAGAGCAATGCCAGGTAAGTAATCAGGTAAGGGGTTCCAGGCCGTCAGTTCCTGGCTGGGAGCTTGATTTCAAGTGCTGACTGATTGCTCTCTTTCTCCTTGTCTTGCAGGTAAAAACAAGGCCAAAGGAAAAGATAGGGAAAAAGCATGATATGGGATACTCTTGCTTTTAACCCTGATGATATGAGATATTCTTGCTCTAGTATAGCTTGTTTGCAGAGGTATTATCGGGGGGAAAGAAAGCTGAATATTTCGAAAGGCTTCGTTGGGAGTGCCCTCTCAGATATGAGGAAAGGTTGAGCATTTTTGCAGGTCTGCCTGTCCGTTGGGGATGGAGGTCGACATATATAGGAGTCTCCCTAACAACAAGTAGTAATGCTATTCCTTTACCCTGCTTGGTCATAGCACGGTAGTGGGAGCTGCCAGCTTCACATGTTTTAACTCTGTCAGAGCACTTTGAAAAAGTGGTATGTGGTATCTGGCTCTCGAGATTCGGAGAACGATGCTTCTTCGATTTTTGAGAAAGCAATCATGGTGGGGGTCTGGCTCTCGAGATTCGGGGAGCAGTGTCTCTTCGATTTTTGAGAAAGTAATCATGTTGGGAGTCTGGCTCTCGAGATTCGGAAGGCGGTGCCTCTTCGATTTTGGAGTAAGCAATCTTGTTGGGAGTTTTCTCGGATGTGAGTAAAGGTTGGGCATGTTTGCTAGTCTACCTTGCCACGAAGCACGGAGGTTGACACACAGGGACTTTCCAATTATCCAGTAGTGGTACTGTTCCTTTACCCTTGTGCGTAATAATATGGTAGCTAGACCTTCAAAATTTATGTGTCTAAACTTTGTTAGTGCTGTTTCTTTGCTATTCTTTTACCTTTCTTGGTCAGAGCGATGTAGTGGGAGCTGCAAGCTTCACGTGCTCAACTTTGGCAGAGACTTTGACAAAGTTATCTGTGGTACCCATGAGCTATTGTTGCGTGTGGGAAGTGGGTGATTGAACAGTAAGATTCATGTGCTTTCTACTTCACCAGAAGTCTTCGACAGAATGCCCATAATTTCCGCAAAGCTGAGTGTGCGTGTGACAGGTGCTGACAAGGCTAGAAAAGAAGGTGCCTCTTCGATTTCTGAGATCGGCCCTCGTGGTCTCTGAGCAGCCCAGCTTTTGAGAAAGCGAGCGCCTCTTCGATTGATTCGGAGAACGATGCCTCTTCGATTTTTGAGAAAGCAATCATGCTGGGGTCTGGCTCTCGAGATTCGGGGAGCAGTGTCTCTTCGATTTTTGAGAAAGTAATCATGTTGGGAGTCTGGCTCTCGAGATTCGGAGGGCGGTGCCTCTTCGATTTTGGAGCAAGCAATCTTGTTGGGAGTGTTTTCTCGAATGTGAGTAAAGGTTGGGCATGTTTGCTAGTCTACCTTGCCACGAAGCACAGAGGTTGACACACAGGGACTTCAATTATCCAGCAATGGTACTGTTCCTTTACCCTCTCTTCGATTTTTGAGAAAGTAGTCATGTTGGGAGTCTGGCTCTCGAGATTCGGAGGACGGTGCCTCTTCGATTTTGGAGCAAGCAATCTTATTGGGAGTGTTTTCTCGAATGTGAGTAAAGGTTGGGCATGTTTGCTAGTCTACCTTGCCACGAGGCACAGAGGTTGACACACAGGGACTTTCCAATTATCCAACAGTGGTACTGTTCCTTTACCCTTGTGGGTAATAATATGGTAGCTAGACCTTCAAAATTTATGGGTCTAAACTTTGTTAGTGCTGTTTCTTTGCTATTCTTTTACCCTTCTTGGTCAGAGCGATGTAGTGGGAGCTGCAAGCTTCACGTGCTCAACTTTGGCAGAGAACTTTGGCAAAGTTATCTGTGGTACCCATGAGCTATTGCTGCGTGTGGGAAGTGGATGATTGGACAGTAAGATTCATGTGTTTTCTACTTCCCCAGAAGTCTTCGACAGAATACCCATAATTTCCGCAAAGCTGAGTGTGCGTGTGACAGGTGCTGACAAGGCTGGAAAAGTAGGTGCCTCTTCGATTTCTGAGATCGGCCCTCGTGGTCTCTGACGAGCCCAGCATTTGAGGAAGCGAGCGCCTCTTCGATTTCTGAGATCGACCTTCGTGGTCTTTGAGCAGCCCAACTTTTGAGAAAGCAAACACCTCTTCGATTTATGAGATCAACCCTCGTGGTCTCTAAGCAGCCCAGCTTTTGAGAAAGCAAACGCCTCTTCGATTTCTGAGCAGGCGCCTCTTCGATGTCTGAAGCTCCGTCGAGTGCAGCTTTTTTATAGGGGCTGGCATTAAGTTCCAAAGTACACTTGAATCTCCACCAGTAGAAGCTCCATTCTTGCACTTCTAAGATCTTGATTTGTCCGACCTCTTCTCTCTTCAATACCTTTGAAAATGTCTGGCCCCTCCGACCGTCGTTTTGACTTGAACCTTGTTGAGGAGGCAGCCCCGCCTTCTCCAGACAACATATGGCGCCCATCCTTCGTCTCCCCTACTGGTCCTCTTACCGTTGGGGATTCCGTGATGAAGAATGATATGACCGCTGCGGTGGTGGCCAGGAACCTTCTCACTCCCAAAGATAACAGACTACTTTCCAAACGGTCTGATGAGTTAGCTGTTAAGGATTCACTGGCTCTCAGTGTTCAGTGTGCAGGTTCTGTGTCTAATATGGCCCAACGCCTATTTGCTCGAACCCGCCAAGTTGAATCATTGGCGGCCGAAGTGATGAGTCTCAAACAGGAGATTAGAGGGCTCAAGCATGAGAATAAACAGTTGCACCGGCTCGCACATGACTATGCTACAAACATGAAGAGGAAGCTTGACCAGATGAAGGAAACTGATGGTCAGGTTTTACTTGATCATCAGAGATTTGTGGGTTTGTTCCAAAGGCATTTATTGCCTTCGTCTTCTGGGGCTGTACCGCATAATGAAGCTCCAAATGATCAACCTCTGATGCCTCCTCCTTCTAGGGTTTTGTCCAGTACTGAGGCTCCGAATGATCCCCCTCCGATGCCTTCTCTTTCTGGGACTCTACCGACTGCTGAGACTTCTCCTAAGCAACCTTTGTGAAGGCTCCATCTTGTTTGTTTATTTTGACTCATGTATATGTACATATTTGTAGCTTATCGGGGATATCAATAAATAAGTTTTCCTTCATTTCAACGTATTGTGTTAAATACACCAAAGCCTTCTTCACTAAGTTCTTTGAATTTTCTTTTGTTGAAGCTTGTATGTTGAAGCTTTCTGAGTGGAGCATGTAGGTTGGGGTAGTGTTCCCTGAATTTTTCGAGTGAAGAAAACTTCTCGGTTGGAGACTTGGAAAATCCAAGTCACTGAGTGGGATCGGCTATATGAATCTTAGAACGCCATTGTGCTCGGTCCTGTGTCATGTCCTTCGTTAAATCCAAGTACTCTAAGTCTTTTCTTAGAGTCTCTTCCAAAGTTTTCCTAGGTCTTCCTCTACCCCTTCGGCCCTGAGCCTCTGTCCCATAGTCGCATCTTCTAATCGAAGCGTCAGTAGGCCTTCTTTGCACATGTCCAAACCACCGTAACCGATTTTCTCTCATCTTTCCTTCAATTTCGGCTACTCCTACTTTACCCCGGATATCCTCATTCCTAATCTTATCCTTTCTCGTGTGCCCACACATCCAACGAAGCATCCTCATCTCCACTACACCCATTTTGTGTACGTGTTGATGCTTCACCGCCCAACATTCTGTGCCATACAACATCGCCGGCCTTATTGCAGTCCTATAAAATTTTCCCTTGAGCTTCAGTGGCATACGGCGGTCACACAACACGCCAGATGCACTCTTCCACTTCATCCATCCAGCTTGTATTCTATGGTTGAGATCTCCATCTAATTCTCCGTTCTTTTGCAAGATAGATCCTAGGTAACGAAAACGGTCGCTCTTTGGTATTTCTTGATCTCCGATCCTCACCCCTAACTCGTTTTGGCCTCCATCTGCACTGAACTTGCACTCCATATATTCTGTCTTTGATCGGCTTAGGCGAAGACCTTTAGATTCCAACACTTCTCTCCAAAGGTTAAGCTTTGCATTTACCCCTTCCTGAGTTTCATCTATCAACACTATATCGTCTGCGAAAAGCATACACCAAGGAATATCATCTTGAATATGTCCTGTTAACTCATCCATTACCAACGCAAAAAGGTAAGGACTTAAGGATGAGCCTTGATGTAATCCTACAGTTATGGGAAAGCTTTCGGTTTGTCCTTCATGAGTTCTTACGGCAGTCTTTGCTCCTTCATACATATCCTTTATAGCTTGGATGTATGCTACTCGTACTCCTTTCTTCTCTAAGATCCTCCAAAGAATATCTCTTGGGACCCTATCATACGCTTTTTCCAAATCTATAAAGACCATGTGTAAAT
The DNA here is from genome assembly GCF_042453785.1 of Malus domestica. Lineage (NCBI taxonomy): Eukaryota > Viridiplantae > Streptophyta > Magnoliopsida > Rosales > Rosaceae > Malus > Malus domestica. Next base: position 34,807,971 of record NC_091665.1, read on the forward strand.
CCTTTTTCCCATCTCTATATCTTTCCATCAATCTTCGTAAGAGATAGATTGCCTCCATGGTTGAGCGCCCTGGCATGAACCCGAATTGGTTGTCCGAAACCCGTGTCTCTTGCCTCAATCTATGCTCAATGACTCTCTCCCATAGCTTCATTGTATGACTCATTAACTTAATACCCCTATAGTTCATGCAATTTTGTACGTCGCCCTTATTCTTGTAGATAGGCACCAAAGTGCTCGTTCGCCACTCATTTGGCATCTTCTTCGTTTTCAAAATCCTATTGAAAAGGTAGAGGAGATGGATCTTCTGAAGGACAGAATCGGATACCTAGCTCCTTAATAGTCGGATAAGCACTTAAGGCGTATACATTTCAAAATCACCTTCATTGACTGGGAGTTTTATATTAAATGCAACTTATTTCTTGTCAAGGAAATGCTGTCGGTTATGCTAAGATACATTTCAAAATCACCTTCATACAGTATGAGCAATCTGCTATTTCTTGCTCTAGTTTGTCTTTTAAGCTAAATTAAACTCGGATATTTCATAATGAAAGTTAGTAGAATCACAATGCGTTAACCAACCTGGCAGCTGATTGCATTGTATGTTTCAATATACGAAAATATATTTCAAATACAGCAGAAAGTGTCTCTGTCTGCATTCCTCTCTGCTCCATAACATCTGGGGCAAAAGCAACAGCCTTGTAATCGGCAACAACCTATGTACAACATTACAAACGTCAACATGTTGAGGAGAAAAAAAAAACAAGCACAATCAAGAAGTCAATGGATTTTTCAAACAAATAAAACACCTCCTCTCTAGTCTTCGCCAATAATTCTTGCCTGCTCCGTTTCTTTTCATTTTCCTTCCGTTGACGAGCCTCCTCATAATGCTTCTTTTTCTTACTTTTCTTGCTTTGGGGTTTAAATTTCTCATCTCTTGCAGCCCTCCCAAGATCCTCATCAAATGACAGAGACAAGAAAACCTGCACAGGTATTCAAAACAATAAGCATGGAGATTGACAATATGCATCATGTACAGGAGAAAAATAACCTGGGAAATGCTATCTACAGTTGCAAACGTAAAAAAGTAAAGCACTTATTAAACAAAACTCAATAAATCTGTCATCTAGCTGTCTGAACATGGAGTCCAAGAGTAGATGACAGCCATAACTATGGAACTATGGAACTAAGAACCATATCTTGAATCCATATAATCGCCAATTTTTTAAACATTTTCATGGCTAAGTTCAAGGCTTATTGTTATGAAACAACAGCATTGATCATATTTCCGTTTAGGTAAGGCAAAACAATCCAGAATTGAGTCAATCAGCCAAAAAAATTGGCTAAAACATAAACATAAATAACAAGTAGAAAAGTAATCGCATGCCTCCAATGAATCAGGGTGCAGTTGGCAATTCTGAGCTTTCACATGATTTGCAATTAAACGAACAGCCTCCACAGTAGCTTCACCATTATGTTTTCCCTCGTTTGTAAAAAGTGACTTTACAGTTGAACAACATAGTTTTCTGTTAACAAGTAGTTCAAGATTAGACAGATGTAAGGGTGAAAAAGAAATTTGGGTATGATTGTTGACACACTTAGCATATGAGTAAATAAGAGACATGCATCGACCCAGACATGAGCACAACATGTGTAGACTGGAATCAGCGACGAGGTATCTCAACTTCGTTATGAAAACCACAACACATCCATATATCTGAATCTTATTTATACGTACATATGTATATTTTTGCATTTAAATGTATCTTTACATGAGAAACATACCATAGTCATTATAATTATGAAATAAGAATTATATCTTTATATATATATATATATATATATTGACAAAAATGATTAATACCTTTACAATGAACTCTTATTATTAAGTGAATGAAGGTGTTTCAGCACCCATGCACTCTACAGCCAGAAATATCAGAAGTCCTTAACCAAGTCTACAAACCTTTATGATTTTTCAGATGAAAGTAAAATTGAAAATCTAAACAAAGAACTCGTTTCCACTCAAATCCTTTTCTTAATCCTAAAGTATAATAAATGCTTCTGATGCTCAATTTTAGAGCTCATTTGTGGATTCCAACTTTACAACACTCTTTTTCTAAATTCTTGTGTCAACCATCAAAGGCACCTTGTAAGTTTAATTACCCAAAGATCCAAAGTAAAGATAGAGCATAACCTTACAACGTCATCTGGGGAGCCTATGTTTCTGATAACAACACCTAACAAGCTCTCCCGGAAGTTGAAGTGAGGTGCTGCCTCAAGCAACGTACAGATACAGCGAAACGCTACATGCTGAAAAGAGGGCTGTTTTTCTAATGCTGCCAACTTCTGCAGGTATGCCTGAGAAAGTGCATCAAAGGAGAAAAAAATTAACATTATTCATAAGTACAACCAAACAAGTTATTCATAAGGATAACCAAACAAGTAATAGTTGCTACCATATGCTAACATCACAGAATATTAAACCAGTACACTTAAGCATACAATCAAGTTTCACTAGCTTAAACTAATCAGTATTGTATTTTGATCAAGGTGTAGCATATCCACGAGAAAATCAGAACTAAGAAATGAAACCATAACAATAATCAAATGCTAATTTTCCATTAAGACTCCATAGAAAATATTGCCAACCTTGTACACAGATAGCAGTGTTGATTCATAAAGCCGCATTTTCTTAACATCCTTTGAAACCTTCATTTCCAGCTCCTTCTCAGTAGGAAGCCTAATCCGGTATCTGCAATATATTAAAAAAATTAAGTTCCAATCCAAAATTGGAATACAGATAGAAAAGATATTGATCATGAGTAAGACAAGCACACTTGTTTGTGGGTAACAACTCGAGTTTCCATGCTTCAACACAGACATGGAGTGTCCAAAACATCAACAACCAGACATAGAGTACAAATATGTATTTTTAATTTCAAATATTAGTACATATTTATGTACATTCAATAAAACAATAATGTTCCAGTGAAGAAAAATATGAAAAGGAAAGAAAACAATAAAAATCAACATAGTAAACAAAAATATCAACCCTATATAAGTTTCTCAAGAGAAATCAATAAAATAACAGTTGCTTTCCTTTGAGAGGCAGTTTTCCCCCAAGGACAAGGGAGTGTTAGAAATTGATAGGCACCAAATTTTATGCAAAAGAACATTTCAACAACTCATATCATATAAGATCAAATGTACACCATTGAACAGAGCAGTGGTCTTACCCAGGAATAATGTCTTTAAACACAGCCAACAAAGATAGGAGTCCAAGTTTCACCATTGCATGATTATTATCTTTACAAATTTGTAAAATCTCCTTCAAAGATTTTATATTGGACTCTGGATCAGAAAGCAGCGCCATTCCCAGCTCTGCAAGTTTATTCTTCTTACTTTCAAATGCTTCTTCAGCTGTAAGATCTTGTTTAACCTCAGCCTGAATGAAGAAGAATTACTTTGAGTGGAACACATAAAAGAAGCTGAAGAGAATCAATTATGTCCTCCATAACACATTATAAGATGGAGTCTGGACCTTATATTCAAAATAATCAGATATGAGTAATAAACAAATAACTGCACTCACTATTACCAACTCTAGTCCTTCAAGGCTGACAATTTAGAAATTGCAGGATTGCACATGTTATATAAACAGTTTGTAACTTCTTTCTTTCATGCCTCATTATTTATTCATTGAATGAAACTTGAAATTTGAGTACATATTAGATGATCATGTAGAAACTATATAGAAATTGGTAAATGGACAATCCTGGTAGATGTACATCATCACTTTGTCACACACGAGATTATCTGGATTAATGTCACAGATTGTAACATAAACTTGCAGAGCATCACCATTTCTTGGGAGCTGGGATGTAATTCCTCTTTTCTTTTGAAATATAAGTTCTACTCTTTCAGATTATTCATTTAACAATAGATTATCAAGACAGTAGATGACATACGTATCTATACAATTATTAAGAGAACCCTCCTTGTCAACTTTTTGCCCCTTTTTCCTATTTTGCCCTGACTTTTGATACACAATACTTACAATAATGAGGGCAAAATAGTAATTTTGTATCTTTTGAGAAAATGACAATCATATCCCTATTTTTCCTATTTTACCCTCATTTTTTATACACAATATTTACATGAGGAGGACAAAACAGTAATTATATAATCTTAAGATAAAATATGCATTTACTAAGAGAAATTGTCCCACCATCATTTTTTTCATACTCTTTTTAAAATTTTAAAAACTAATCACACTCCTTAATAAAAAAACAAAAAATAAAATGAAATTGTTCATACACACAAAGTGTGTGCTCATTGGCTAGTATCCTTAAAAAAAACATCAGGAACATAATAAAAGAATAGCTAGTCCAATCAGATGATACCAGCACTGCTTCTTGCGGAGTTTGTTCGACTTCAGGTTCAGCATCCTTTCCTTGTTTTTTCGCCTCTTTCTTACTTTTCTTGAGCTTTGCCCTCCTTTCAGCCTTTGTCAGCTTAACTATCCCCTTATCTGCAGCGCCGCTGGTTTCCTCTTCAGTGGGATCATTCTCGGATGCTTTTGGTGTCTTTGCTGCTGCACCATGAATTTAAACAATTCACACTCAGTGTACATCCAAACACCGTCCAAAGACAAGTCCCCCACTTCCCATTTCCCAAACTCGAAAAGGAAGATAACAATAACAAACCTGTTCGATAGTAGAGTTGTCCATCTAAGGTTTTAACAGGAAGAGCATCTACACGATCAACTTGAAGCTCAGTATCCTCCTCTTTTTCCTTCTGCAAGGATTTCCTTTTTAAGCGCTTTTCATAAAAAGCTTCCAAAGCATCCTCCTTCACATCGGCAACCCGGGTAACATGCCTTTGTATAAACACCAATGTTGATTAGATATTATAACAAAAGCAAAATTTGAAATCAAGACAGAAGAATCAACAGAATGTAAACCACAAAAAGCCTTCACTTGCAAATACGAAAAGATTGACATATCTCCAACTGAAAAAAACGAAGTCCATTTTTTCAATCATTCACGTTGAAGTTAAAACCCATTTTGGAATTGAAATATGCTACAATTGTAAAGCTCCACTTCAGAAAACCAACAGAAGAAAACGAATTCACCTGGTTATTTCCTAATTCAAATGACCAAATTAACAACGAAAAGAACACATTTTTTGGCTACGAACAAAAATGGATTTAAATTTTGAAAAATATACACCCAGTCAATGAAATTTTATATAATATAACACCCTAAATTTAACAAGTAATTCATCATCATAAGAAAATTAAGATATAAACCCATTAAATAAGATGAAAGGAACGAACTTGGTAATGGATTGGGTGTCCAAGGTGGAGAGGAAGCCAGCGAATTCTTTGTTCTTATCGACGAAGTCCTTGTCCTCGTCGGAGATTTCAATTTCGTCCTCTGAGACCTCCGGTGGGAGGTCAGGAGGTAGAATGATTTTCTGCTTTTGCTTCCTCTTCGCCCCCATTCTGTACGTTAAACCCTAGCTGCCTGCTTCTGGTAAATGATTTTGGGGATTAGGGTTTTGTGTTTGTTAGTGGGGTTTTAGATACAGTCTCAGAGATGGCGAAGGTTGAAGATGAAATCTCAACTTTTTAATGGGCCCAATTTTGTACTTATTGGCCCACTAGTCATAGCTTGAGCCCACTAAAAATGGTCCATACGAATTCTAGTCCATTTGAAAAGATGGGCTTTTAGATTGCAGTGTATGTGACAAACAGCACAATCTTAGGTGATTATGTTAAGTGAGAAATAGAGAGATAAAAGAGAATAAAATTTCTCCTTAAACCTCTTCCTACACCCAAAATCCCAATCCACTCTGGTATAAAACTGGAAAACAGAAAGCAAAATCAAAAAGTCGTTCCGCACTCACCGTCATCTTCCACCTCAAACCCCACCAGCGAAGATGTTCTAAAGACTTTCTTAGTTTGTTTAACAGACATCATTAATGAGATTCGAATTCAAAACCTAATATGACATAGTAAAGACGATGTACAACCTTTAACGGCATATACTATATTGTCGGTATATACAACAAAATATTTTGATACTAATTAATTTATAAATTACACATTGGCTCCAAAGTTGTTTGCAATTTGTATGTAAGTAAGACATGTTGTTCATCTCTGCGACTTAGTACTGAACCTTTGACTTGCCCATTTCTCTGGGTTGCCCACACAAGAAGGTTTGTGTTGTGGTCCATTTCTTCATTCATTTTTATTTAATGTTGTGTTTTGACCTTTCAACTCCTTCCCCCCCTCCTCCCCCTTTTTTTATAGGTTATAACCATAAATTCCAAAGTTTCATTAATGTGGAAGATTTATTTAGTTGAGCTAATCCAATAATTATGATGGTGACACAGCAAAAGCGTATTATTCAATCCGAGAAATGCCTCAAAACGGGACTATTTATGAATTATCTGTCATTACATGTTTTTAACACAATATTTTACAATGTTAGCATGAAAATTGACGTTAAACTGTGAGGGGTCAGAGAGTTCAATGAAAATCTCACTTTGAAAAAGTCTTTCTTACTTTTTTTCAATTCAAAATAATGTGATAAAAAAAAAATAATAGTGAACCTGATACATCAATGGTGCGATAAAAGTTGGTTATGGAGTTCTGATGTGTAGCCTCACTCTCCTAATCCTCTAACCCTAACGCCCAAGTCACCACCAATTCACTAGTTTTCTAGTTCGTTGTTGATTCGGATTGTAACCTACTTCAGGCAAAAGATATCGAACTAGGAAAAGATTCAACCATTAAATTAAAGGAAAACTAATGAAAAGGGCTTGAAAACTTTGAGTTTTAATGATAAGGACAAAATAAAGGGTAAAGTGAATAGTACCATGATTGACTTTTTAGTATAAAAATGTGGTTTTTCGTTAAAGTGAACAGTACCGGGTGCTTTTCGTTAAAGTTCCCTTAAATTAAACACTTGTCATGTCCACCAACACATATTGATCTCAAATCGATAAAACACAACAAATTTATACCATAACAAGATTATAGAACTTGCCTATATACAAACTACAACATAAAACTCATACGTCGCTTCTAAATTACTAGAAAGAAAAGAAAGAAAAGAAGAAAAAAAACTATATGAGGGTTTTGACGGTTTTATATTAATAATTTTTTACTTCGTATGCATACGTGAGCTTTCTTTTAATTTAATATTTTTTGTAATGTTCACTAACCAAATTTTAAAGAGAATATTTTTGCTCATCACCCTCAAGTGATGAACACAAATATCAAAGTGTCAACTCACTCAATGTTAATAAGTAGGGTGATCAATACCACCATTTGGAGAGATTTTTCAGTGTGCCCTGAACATGAGCACATATGACATATGTCGTTATACAAATTGAGGGACACTTGAAAAAAAAAAATTTCCTCCACTTGTACAATAATAGATGGCATACCACCTGTGTTTCAGACACAATGAAAAATCTCTGCACCACTTTTAGTTATATTATTTTTCACTTGTAAGTAAAAAATTTTAAGTTAGATTAAATTACAAGACTCAAACATGAAGTTGAATATGGATAAACATTCTAACCAAGGTCTTAAATGCCGATAATATCGGCGAAATATCGCCGATATTATCGGTTTTTTGCGTTACTGATATTTTAATAGGTATCTAATTAGTTTTTGTCAAAATATCGTGATATTATCAATATTATCGATAATATCGCTCTCTCTCCGTCGTCGGAACGGCAGCCGAGTTTCGTTGTCACAGCTGCCAAGATCTGCGCCTCTCTCTGCCAAGATCTGCACCTCTCACAGGTGGTGATGGTGCTCGCCGGAGTGTGCGCCACTGTGGTGGAGGTCATGGTGGGGTGGGTGTGGTGTGTCTCCCCTCCGCTCGCTCGCTCCCTGTCTGTTCTTTCTGCGGTGGTGAACGAAGGGCAGTGCAACAGATCGAACTAATTTGAGCTTCACACTAACACGGAGAGAGAGATCCGAGACTTACCTAACCGGAAAATCAAAGAAGACTCGCCGGAAAGTTATGGGCTCCGCCATTCTTGCAGAGGCGGGAGAGAGAAGACTGATGATGTGTGTGTGATGATGGTGGTGTCCTCGATCTGCTCGAGTCGAGCAGATGGTGCTGCTGCGTGTGTGTGTGTGGTCACGGCAAGAAAGGGAGAGAGGTAAGAGGGTTTCGAGAGAGAGAGTCGAAGTGAGTGAGAAGGAAATGGGGTCTCGGGGTAGGGGAGAGACCCACGTAGTGGGTTCTTTGTATTTTAAAAAGTTGTGGTCATGTTTTAATTATGAAAACCCACGTAGTGGGTTCTTTATATTTCAAAAAGTTGTCCAAGTTTGAGATCCACCCACACTACGCGGGTGTCTTATAATTTTAAAAGTTTGAGATATATTTTAAATATATAAAAAGGTTATATAAATTTAAATTATGAATTATTTAGTTGAAAGGCAGGAGAAAACAAAAGAAAATAAGAAAGAAAAAAAAAACACCAAGGGGATTTAAACCCCTCCCTTTGTCAACCACACACCTAGACCTTATCCAACTCGCTATAGATATGTTTGTAATTACATATTCAGCCTGTAATATTTATATGGTTGTTAAGATGTCTGCAAGGCTTGCAAGCTAATATTTATTATCTAGGAAAAAATTCTATATTTAAAAAAACACCAAGGGGATTCGAACCCCTCCCATTTTACTCCTTCAACACCTTGACCATCATATCACTTATGTTTTTGTGAAAATATGCTAAAATACACTTACTCTACACATAGAGATGACGAAGATAATGAAAATTTTGAACCTCATAGGAACTCTATGTGGTACTAAGTCACTCATGTATCTTACCATGCAATGTATAAAGTGTAAAATATTGTACTAATTCATTATATATAAATTATTATGTTGTGTTTAAACTTCTTTCATTAATTACTACATATTTTCTACACTCACAATGTTTGTCAGCTCGCTATATAATCAACTCACAATGTTTGTCAGCTCACAATGTTTGTCAGCTCGCTATATAATCAACAAAAATAAAGGGATTAGCAAAGTTGCTAATCCCCGGCAACGGCGCCAAAATTTGATGCGAGAATTACTTGACACACAAATTAAACCCTCTTTTTGACAATTGTAGTATAGATGTAAGTAGGGTATCGTTCTAGGCCGGGGATTAGGAGGGATTGCTAATCTATTCTAAATTAATTTAAAAATATTAAACAAGACTCAAGGACACAAAACTAGGCTAAAAACTCTAATAACTCGAAACACACGTAGAATGACTCAAAATAATGGAAACAATCAAATTAAACACTAGGAACTGAAATGGACAGAAATTGAATTAAAAGACTAACAACAATGAAAACTAACTAAATAATATAATTTAATAATGGGGGGGTTTGGTTTTGATGAAAAGTAAATTAAACTTAAATAAATTACAGAATTGACAAAAACATGAAATTAAGGTGAAATGATAAGTGACGGATTAGCTAGAGGGTTCTTCTCCACACATGACACATATGCAACCTAAATTGATTTTCAGTTGTTCTTTCAATAAATTGTAAATCTCAACGCCCCAAATTAACCGTGAATTGCACTAATTAACCCTCAGTTTTTCCACAATGTTATTGGGTTGGATGATTGCATACGACAACCCAAAACATTCCCTACAAGTTCCCTACATGAATTGCATAATAGAGATACAAGCAAGAATCATTAAGTTCTATGAAAAACATAAGCATTGACGAGGCACTCGTTACTATGATTTGCATGAAACTTATGCCAAGAATTTACTTAACGTGATTGTGACTAGCAACCTTCACTACTTGTGAATATAAGTTCATAACGATTACGTGAAATTCACTTATATTCTAGCATCAAATTCATGCATGTAAATTAAGTATGCATCCTTAATCGACATACAAAAATAAGTTATAAATCAAGCAGTTAAGCAAATTAAATCACAACTCAGAAATCACAACTGAAGGTAATCAATTCATATTACAAATATATTCATGGCTTTGAATTAACCTCTAGCCAAAATAAATTTAGTTACACATTTTTATCAAATTAAATCAAAAGTAAAACATAAGTTTGGAAAGATTTAACCGAGAAGAATGGAGTGAAGCCTCTGCTTTGTGCTCTGCGCAGTCCTCTTCGTTCCTCGCCAGTCTGCCCGTGCCTTCTCATGCGCCAGTTTCTGTCAGTCTCCCTCTCCTCACTGGTCTCACACGCTGCCCAAAAGGCAGCCTTCTTTCCTCTCTCCCGCGCCCAACAGCCTCTCGGTTTCTCTCCTTCTCACTTCTCACTGTCCCCACGTCCTGACATGCGCTTCCTGCGCTCCCCCCTTTCTGCGCAGTGCCAGTCTGCCCATTTCCTGCACTCAAAGCAGCCTGCTCTCCTCTGCGTGCTGCAAGTCTTTTTCAAAGCTGCAAGGGCAGCTCCCCTCTTCTCTCTCCGCACGTCTCTCTATTTTATTCTTTCTGTTTTCTTTTCTTCACACGCTGTCTTTCTTTTTATTCTTTTTTTCGCACTACCTCAGTGCTCTCCCGTCTGTTTCCACCTCTCTCACCTACTCTTATCTGCCCTCTCTGACCTCCTCTTTTCCTTGATGTCAATTAGCTTTTTTATCCTGAAAATCGATGAGTCAAAGTAAGTCCCCATTATTTAATTTTTCCAACTGAACTTGAAAGCAGGAAAGATAACGGACAGGCCATCCTCTTTATTTTCTGCCATTCACTTCCTTTGTTTTCTGTTTTTAGTCTCTTTATTCCTCTGTCAGTGCACTTTCATTATTTTTCTAATGGTCCACCCGTGTTTCACTTTTCTGTTTATTATTTAAAACTCATTTGTGCTATTTTTATTTTCTTTGCATAAAAGATCCTATAAACACAAAAATAACGTAAATAGCTCAAAAATATAAAGAACTAACCAAGAAAAGACGAGTGAATTTGAAGTAAAAATATATATAAATATGATCCGATCACTTCACACAGAGCATGGGCGTTTGTGATTCAGTTGGGAAATCAAATAGCGGTCTGATGGAGTTCAATCTAAGCAAGAGAAGGTGGATCGGAAAGTAAGTGGAAAAGCATTGGCAATGAGGAGGACAAATTAGAATATTGGTGTGGTGTTTGGTTTCCTTGGGTTTTTTTTTTTTGCAGATTTTGGAGATCCACGGCGGAGGTGAGAAAATGAGAGAGAACCGACATAGTTTTGCATGTCGTTTCCCACAGACAGCGCCAAATGTTGATGCACAAAACCAGAGGTCTTGGAACAACGTAAATCCGACCGTGAATATGCAAGTAATGTAAATAACACAAGATGTATTGTGGTTCACCCTAAGGTTTGGGCTACGTCCACACTGATTTATTTGAGGGAGAGAGAGCTCTGAGAGTGAGCTTGGAGAGGGGTGAGAAGGCTTAGGAATTGGCCTCCCCAATTGTGAGGGTGAAGGGTCCTTTTATAGAATAAGGACTCCTCACATATTACATATTTGCCCCTTCCTTTATCACATAATTACATTTAAGTCCCTCGAGTATTTATACGAAGTCTAAATACGAGGCCCTAAATATGGTATAAACACTCGTCATTCATGCAAATGCGGTGGCACATTGTGTGGCTTGCTATAATCTTAATCATTGAGCTGTATCTTTTTGGGATAATGTCGGTCTTCCATGATTAATGAGTTGTTTGTCTGATGATTATATCAGAACGTGATTTGTTTTGTTCCTAGCATTGGTCGCTCTTTTTCTTCCTTTAGGGATTTTCCCAGATGGTTTGCCTGGGGTGAGGTTTTTTCAAAGCCACGTTCTTTGTCAGGCTCTCTATGTATTGGTTTCTTTGGTATATTATGAATGAAATCCCTTATTACCTTTGAAAAAGAGCGAGAACTAGGATTAGTTGGTGGGGTTTAGGTACAGGAAGAGAGCTATATATATCACTCAAAATTGGAATGCACACAGCACACTTCAATAGTACAAGGACTCACATGAATCCCAAATGAGTCCCACTTATTATAAATAAATAGTCAATTTATGTAATCCAACCAACCAACCAACAAAACGTATTGTATGGGAAGATGTTTCAATTTTAACCTAGCCCGACCAAATCTGAATTTTTGCACTCAAATTTGAATCTCCTTTGATGTCTTGTTGGCCACAGTTTTAGCCTCTTCCCCCAAGAAAGATGGGCTAGTGTTCCACCCCACAAAAGAACAGTTATCTCAGTTTGAAGTACAGATCTCAATTTTAATCCCGTTTGATAATTTTCAATTCATTTGAGCCGACAACCGGAATTTAAAAGGATGTGCGAGAAGTAAAATGGGGGTTGTAAATAGCACTACCCATTTCAAATGGTGGTATATATCCGTGTGTGTATATGTACTATGTATAATGCCAATAAGGATGATATTATTTTTGGAATTATCATGAAAAATAATATGTAGCAGGAGAAAAATCAACAAATAAAATAAATAAATTGTGATAATTAAGAATGTAGGTAGGCAAAACTTGAAGGAGTATGATGAAAATAAATTCTCATTGAATGTTCGTTAGGTATATTAATGAATTGGTCTACTAAATGCCCATAATTAGCTCCACGCAGGAAGCCATTAAAACGGTATCACTTTGACAATTTGTAGCTGAATGATGTTTTCAAACATTTATAGGATACAACCATATTTTTTGACATCACTATCCCTTATTTTAATTACGCACACACCACCATTAAATATCTCCCTGCTCTCTCTCTCTGGAAAGTAATTTGGAAAGTAATTTGCATGGCACGGATATATTGTCATGACCGTTACGGTAATGTCTTGTATCGATAGTACAAGATAAGTTAACACGTGCCCGTGTAACATTGACACGAGATGCGAGTGTCCTCTAAGAGATTTTTTCGTGTGTTGGGAAACGGTCTGATGCACCAAGTGTCATAATACAAGTTATTAGAATTTTTATTTTTTTTCAATTTTCCAACCATTTGTATTATGATACTTGGTGTACCAAACTGTGCTTCTATCACACCGAAAATTTTCTATTTGTCTAAATATGATGACGTAGAAAAGAAAGAAAAAAGCTAGTATGCCCTATTCATGTGATTTAATGCAGAGGATGACCAACGTATTGAAACACTTTTAGTCCCAATCAGAGATTAATGAGTTTCCTTAATGTGTGTGCTTGTATCTTGAGGAATTCACGAATACATACATGATATACACATACACATGTAGGCAACCAATCGACCAGACATTTTACCAACCGCCACGGGGTGTGTTGATAGAAAGATTTTTCAGTGTCATCAATACACGTAATAATACATCACGTGTCACTACACCAATTGTGGGATATGTGTGTTAAAAAGTTAATAACTTAAAAAATAAAATTGCTCACAACTTGTATAAAAACACGTGGTGTACTACTCATGTTCTGGTCACAATGAAAAATTTCTTGTGTTGATGGTCGACTGCTTGACTCTCGTATACAAAAACCAAATCGTTAGTATCTCGTATTGTACATGCCTGACCCAATTATGGTACGTCATGAGAGCAACTCCACCCTTGCTTATTGTCTTGGGGATAGGCAACCTAATACACTCCCCCCTCTTAGAACACTTCAGCCCACTCTGGCAATTGGGCTCAAGGCAAGCTCGATCGAGAAGTTAGGCAATAGTCGCCCAGCGCCCTGCCTATGTGATGTAAGTTGATGTTAGCTATAATTTAAATAATTATAAAAATTATAAAAAAAACTAATTAAAAATATAAAAAAATTATAATTTTTTTCTATAAATACCTAACAATGTTCTTCCACTTTACACTACATTCCAATATTTTCAAATACTTTTAATCAACCTTTTATTATTATCCGAAATTAAAAATAAAGTCATCTTTTATTATTTTAAAATAGAAAATACTAATATTTTAATACGAATTGTCTGAGTTATTCAGCTTAGGAGTAGATATGCATTTGGGCAGTTACGGTTCATCTAAGGGAATTGAGTTGTTTATTGCCCAGAGAGGCCTTACTACACTGGAAGTGCTCGTATACATATATGATATACATACACATATACATACAGGTAGATGAGGATTGATGAGGATTATTTGGATAAATATAAGAAGCTAGAGAGGACAGTCAGGAAGAGGAGGGTGTGTATTTAATAGGGCATGAATGCTAGCATGGGCAAGTATAGGTCTAACCTGAATTTGTACATCTTGAGTCTCTTTCCCTTAATTTATTTTGGGAATAGTTTTCTCTGCCATTATTTCCTTTCTGGATTAAAATCAGTAGCATCAAATTAAGAAGGGGCGCCATAGTAGGTGAGAAACTAATGCTACTCTGCTTTCAAAACAATAAAATAAATAAATAAATATAAATTGTCACGCCTTAAAAATGGGCACGTAACAGTGTCACGCTCTATTATTAACACAGTACTATAGTGTTAAAATCCAACACTATAGCACTACATTCCTAATAGAACGTAAGGCTATTTGAGGGGAATAAAATAATTTATTTTTAAGCAGTATGGAAGTGGATATCATTTTGGTAAAACGAAGAGTAAAAGGGCAACTGAATTTGGATAAAATTTTTACATAGGAAAAAAACTTCACAATCTACAACAAAACCAAAGAGTTTAAGGTAATTATCATACTAAACCGACTCTTTAGTACGATTTGGAAAGTACAAAGCGCTAGGTTTGGTTACACAAGATTCCTTCAAGACAGTAAGGGAATCAGGCATATGTTCGAACCAAAAACCTGTGGAAAGTCAATGAGTGACTAAGAAGTTGACAAGTAACAACAACGCTTGTCCCGACTTTAGTCCAAATCGTCTATTCGTAGGTGCACCGATCCTGTAATAAAGTAGATAGGGGTGAGTATCACAAACGCTCATCGCTCCCCCTCAGGGAATCCACCCTAGCTAGGTTTGAAAATAGTATACGACACTATTTATACTATAGGAAGATGATTGATGCACAACAAAAGCTTTGTTTAGTTTTGAAAATAGATTGTATGCTCACACAATTTCTTTTTTAAAAGAAAAAGGGATCCCAATAAATCGCTACATGCCTAATGAGCAATCCAATGACCAACTACCCCTTACCTGGACCAACTACGAACGAACATACTTATGGTAAGGTGTAGCAAGAGTGTCCTTTAATGCTCTACCCTTAGATATCCTAGTACCTCTCCTAGAAAGGTAGTGGTACTAATCCATTTGTAGTAGCCCATTCGAAGGTTTAGGGAATCGAAACCCAAGATGGTCGCTATGCTCCCTTCACTCTCAAGTCATCACTTTAATTTGCAGCATAAAACAACATGCATATCATGATATAAAACAAAACCATTTTTCCTCATGGTTCTATCACAACAAAATCTATGTAGCTTTCACAGGCATTCGTATATTTACATGTACATACATTCACAAAATTCCATAACTACGGTAAGTGAGGATCCTCCTACCTGGTCTCCAAACCAAGGAAGCGATATTCCTCACCAATACCTCGATTCCAAAACTAAAACGAAAATCCATGTCACTACTGAAATAGCTTGACTTCAAGTACTTGAGCAAGCTCCTTGATCACCATGTACTTCTTCCAATTTCTTTTCGATTCTAAACTCTATATAACTATATCTATGTATGCATATAGACTTCAATCTCTACGTAAACTAATGCAAGCATTGCATGCCATCCTATTCTCATACAAGTGCTTATCTTGGTTTTGAAGAGAAATGACGATGAGCTTGTCCTATTTATACTAGTAGGAGACGGTTAGTAAACTTAATAACCAAGTAAAAATACTAATAAAATATAGAAACTTAAGACCAGTTCTTATACTAATGGCAATGAGGTGTCAATTGCATGGAATAACCAAAAGACACGTCCACGTATGTAGCTTCACATAGTCACTATGTATAGTGCTCACTAAGCACTCATGTCTTCTCACAAATGGCCACCTGCTGCTTAAATTTCATGAGTCACATACACACATGTCCTTTGTAAGCAAATCTAAAGTCATCTCCTCTTTGTCTTGTCCACTTGGCTAAGCAATAAAGCTTAGTCATGTAATTGTAAGCATGAAATCACTTAGCTTGCAACATGCATAACGGCTAACATGGTTGAAATGTAGAAAACATCTACAATACACCCTAATATCTCCAAATAATATTATAAAAATATGGGATCTCACATAAATAAAAGATGGTGTTCTTCCTATTAAAGGGTCAAAAACATGTGTTAATATTGTGGAGGGATTTTTCAGTGTCGGGAACACATTATGGTATACTAAGTGTAATAATACAATTGGTTCGAAACTTGAAGAAAGAAAATTTTCAACCAATTAGATTACAACACTTTGTAACTTGGTGTAGCAAACCGTGTTCTCGACACACTGAAACATTTCTCAATATTGTGGTGCAAAACCCTTAGCTTCAAATTTTGGTTGGGAATTTGGTGTTGTGTTTAATTAGTTGGAATGCCCGGGAACTTATTGTGATGATGTCAAACTCAACAAGGAACCTTAAAACTCATTACATTCCTTACAATTTAGAAAGAAAAAGAAAACAAAACACAAATTATGCCTTTTATTTTGATGAAATACACATAGTTGCCCCCACAAAGATAATATGATAATGAATAAATCAGCTTGATTGTAAGATGCTTGTAGTTTAAATAATTATGAGCGTTTATCTCTACATTTGAAGGTTTGTGTTCAAATCTCCACTCTCCAAGTATTTGACAAAGAATAATCAACGTGCTCATTTTGCAGTATGAATATATGTACTTAGTATGAAGAACCAGCAGATTTCATAGCCGATGTTTTGCTTGATGATGGGTGTAAATGTTTAATTTATCTATATTAGCGCGTGGCACTCTTTTTCATAGATTATACTGAAAGCCCCACAAAGTTTTACCGAGGCGACACATACACCGTATCATTTCATACGGGAGAAAAACTAACATGAAATATATTCATCATCATCATGACATTCCAATTTAATGGTACAGTGTTATGTGAAATTTTTCTACACATAACATTGTATTACTAGATCGTAAAGTTACAATTTTGATGAACCATTTTATATAAGTTGCACTGCGTGTGGGCATTTTTTCATCAATCCATATGGTACTCATTTTTGAAACTGGATTCCCTTCGGATCCAATAAACCCGAGTCTGCTGAGCAGGTGATTCGGGCCGTTGAAATTTGATTCAATAGCTACAAACAGAGGGTCCTCTGAAAGTTATAATAATTATAGCCGTTGGATTAAATTTCAACAGTCTAAATTGCATGCTCAGCAGGTTCAGTATATATGGATCCAGAGGGGATCCAGCTCCCTCATTTTCAATTAAAAAAGAAAATTGTAAAGTTAGGGTAGGCGGAAGTAATTAGTATTTTTCTTGTGGCAGTGGGCAACGTTAAAGCAACCTCACTAAAGGTTCATTAAATCAGATTTTAATTCTTCTAAAATTAAAGTGCATTTACTGCAGCTGATTATGACATTATGTAATGGCACTGATCTTCTAATGTAGGCGATTCAGAATGAGGTTTTAGATTTTTAGGTTGATGCTTGAATTAGAATCCATTTCCTAGATAACATGGCATATGAAAACGGATATCTGTTTGCAGTCGTAGTCAAGTTGGTTAGAACACTGTGCCCGACTCTCTGCTTTGAAATTCAAATTTTCTCTCAATTTAAATATATTAGAATATCGCTCGAATTAATGAACAACGTAAATTTGCTTTTCTTTGCTAACAGAAGATATGCTAAAATCTATTAAAATTGCTGCCAATTTTGCAATGGGAAGTGATATTGTCACTTCAAAAATCTCATTCTATACTCCTCACAATATATTTTTCTTTCTAAATATAGAAAGTTTGAAGTGTAGAATGAGAATTTTGAAATGCCAATAACAATTCCCTTATGCAAAATATAAAACTCTTCCTCATTTTGTGATCCAACAGCCATGCATATATAGTAGCAGCATGCTGCCAATAACTTGCCCCAGAAGGAACAACATTAATACAGAAACCAAATTTCATAAAACTTTTTGTTCCTTATCACGGATTTAATATTAGCCCTGTTTACAAAATTAGGCCAGGATTCAAGGAACTTCAGCAAACTAATACATGAAATTCAAAAAACACGACCAATGGTTGGTTTGCTTCACTCTCTGCACCCGACTTCAAATCTTTTTTCTTGTGGTTTATATGAATTTAATGTAAATTATTTATCGTCTGCTAAAAAAAATTTCAATGATATTGACACACACTGACCGGAGTCGAGGATTATTGGCCGTCACCTCTCTCTCTCGCCTCCATTTTTTGGGTGTCGTCGGCCAACACGCTTTGACTCCGGTCGAGGTGTGTCAAATATACAAGCAAATCAAAATTTGGAAAAACTAATGAAGGCATAAACTGATAGAAGTCTAGTAAAATTATGCTAGAAAAAGCAACCAACCTTTTGAATGTACATATACTCTTCTATAGGAACTAACAGATCTAATTCTTCAGAGAAAAAAGACTAGTTGTAGAATATCATATACAAAAATCATATGAAGCATGATGAACAAGTCTTCTCTTCCTCTCAATTTGATCTGTTGAGATCGATCCGAGGTTTCTTCACCGTAGGCAGCGGAACAACCGAATTGCACCTAGGACATTTAGGGTTATTTCTCATTATCAACACATAAGATAGGCAACCAGGACACCCTGCTGCAAATGGTGATGCGTATTGCTTGTCCTCACTGTCTGCCTCCTCAGTTTCTTTGATGGATGACGACGACGATGAGTAAGTTGGCGAAGATGACTTCAACATGGACGAAGATCGCCTCTTGATCGGTTCCTTCTCTGCTCGTTCGAGGGCGGATTTTACCTTGTCCAAAGTGCACAGGCTCTGGTTACTGCATGAGGGTGGTGGTGATGATGAAACCAGTTTCAAATCAAGGTTAGAGCTGGTATCATCAAAGAGATTTAGTGGGATTTTCGACGATGGCGATGGAGGGAAGTTCAAATCTTGCATCTTTGGAACTGTTGGATTGGTTTGGTTGTTTTGATATGAGATTGAATGTGAATTTTGGGCACTGCACCTTTGAAGATACACTTTCCCTGACTGCAAACAATCAATATAATATATATTAAGTACAGAAATAAATAATAATAAAAAGGTGAGTTGAATATTTACAATTAATCAATTTATTGACATAAAGATATAGCTTTTAAAGAATTTACAGTGGGATTAGAACTTGCAGAGCATTGAAGAACATCATCAAAATAATTGATTAAATACATGATATTAATTACACCCTTTAATATTCATTAAAACTATGGAAAGATTGTAAATTTACTAAACACCAAAAGGCTCTGTGCAACTGCAGAGGAAATTATATGCCAATAATGAAAAGAGAAAATACTGTTGTATTGAATTTTATAAGGAAGAACAAAAAAAAAATGTTAAATTGCAGAAAGTTACAACTTTCTCAGCAACCAAACAGACATTTATAAATCAATGAATTAAGCAAAAGAAAACACATTATCGCGTACAGACAATATCAGTTAAAACTCGTGAAAGAAACAGAATTGAATGTCATGAAACCAGAATTCAAAGCAATCTGATCGAAAACAAGAACACAACAATACAAAACCACATCAAAATCAAGCTCCCAAGCCTTATCCACCAAGTAATGTAAAATAGTTTTCCCGGAAAAATTATGGAACACACTGTTTGATTAATTCTCGGGAAACAAACATGACCCAGATGAGAAAATCGACCAACCTTCAAGTCCAAGCGCTTTTCCCAGCCATTGGGGACCTGTAAGTCGAGGTCCAGTTCCTGGGAGTCGTTGGGAAGAGTTGAAGGAGACGACCCACTACCACCAAGCAAGTCTCTTGTAATCAGAGCAGTTGATTTCTCACCACTAGAACCACTCCCAACGCTCAGATGCTGATCGTCACTGTACCCACTTAGAACCCGAAACAGAGAGCTCACCTCAGCAGCCATTACTGGGGATTCACAGAGCCTTTTTTTTTTTTTTAAACTGAGGGAGAGAAGGAAAGGGGGTCTTTGGGATTATATACAGCCCAACTATATCTGGTAGTAAATATAGCCCGTTATGTAATATTTAAAAATAAATTGAAAATACATTTATGTTATTTTTTTATTGCTAATTTTATTAGCTATTATTAATAGTAGTTTGAATTTGAATTAAGGTACTAATAAATCTAATTGAATTTGATTAATTGCTTCATTTAATGTTTGCGATATTAATTGATGAGGTTGTGGGAGGGGTGGGAGGAGAATTCAAGAAAAGGAGGCACCTAAAGTTATGGTAGCATTAAATGCTTTTGGAAACCTAAATCTTTGAAGGTTTGTCTGAGATTGGTTCAATAAGAAGTATTTCTCTTCGTAAGCATTCGTGATAGAATTGCTTTTATTAAAAGCACGTTGAAAATTTTATAGGAAATTCTAATGCATCCTTGGAAGTTCTTGAAAAAAACCACTTTGACGTGCAAAGTGCTTTTTGAAAAAGAAGATGCATGATGAAGCATCAAATAGGTGCTTCTTCGATAAGCGTTTCTATGACCTAAAGTTGCCAACGCTATTTGCAATTTCCAGGACATTCATCGGGTGACAAAGATCCGATCAAAACCTTTGTAAGTTAACTGTGATTTGCGAGAGACAAGTCTACATTTTGCTTTGTGTTTAGCTTTCTTTTCAAATGAGATCCTCTCCGGATCCTCTTTATGAGGATTTCGGGAATCCTCCAATCATATCCGATCATCATACATCATGGGATCAAAAATTATGGTAAATTTTTTTATTTAAAATTAAATATAAATAGTACGTGACGAAAATTGGCGCATGATGTACGATGAACGGATGTAATTGGAGGATCTTCGAGATCCTCATAAAGAAATCTGAAGATGATCCTCGTTCTTTCTTTTCGTCTGGCTCTGACCACGTGAATTAATTGGCAACAGTTGAAATTATATAGATCAAAGTAAATGGTATGATATTTGTAAGACTTTCAGAATGCACTCACAGTACAAGATTGAATTGAATGATCACAATTTGGCTAGGCACGATAAGATATCGATCTCATTGCAACTATATGTCATCCTCATCATTCATGTGACACAAGCCTAATACCGCCTTAATCTAATAGAGCTTTTGCTTACTTCCAATCAAAGAAACCATGAATTGATATTGACAGACATAAATATACAACTAGATCAAAGGTTAGTTTGTGTTTGCAAGTGGTCATTTACCACAGTGAATGAAATGTGCTGAGCCCTTACATGATAGCGTGGGTTCAAACTTCGTCGGTGGTTAATCTAACTCCTAATCTAACAAAATTTATCGTTTGACAAAAAAAAAACAGTTAGTTTGTGTTTTGTATTCCTGTTAAGATTTGTGTTTGTGCATGTATTTGACGTATTGTTGATTTTTTTTTTCGACTGTGGAACGATAGCGGTTTATTAGAACGTTAACAAAAGGTAAAAACTTCAAAGATGGCATATTGGATTAAATCTGATGGGCGCTCAAATGCTAATAACAGTTGATAACTTTTATATCATATTATATATAGGGAATTATTATAAACACTTCAAAAATCTTATTCTACACTCCTCACAATTGTATTTTTCTTTCTAATTATAAAAAGTTTGAAGTGCAAAAAAAGATTTTTGAAGTGCTAATGACAATTCCCTATATATATTGTTATTATATTCTGACATTTAAGTTTATATTACTACTATTCTTCTGGTTGGAGAAGTCGCACAAGTATTAAAGATGAAGCATGCAGTTTTCGATGCCAACATCAATATGGGAAGCCCTTGAGATGACCAAACCATGACAATATTTATATGCCTATACAAAAAGGGCAAAATAAACTCAAATACAGATAAGAAGAGGGGAATGACTTCTATGGCTCAGCAAGACCATTACAATGACATTTTGTTTTAATAAAATAAAAATATGGGCAAGCTTTTGTCGTATGTCTTTCTTTCATTAACATAAAATACCACATGACAATGTATTTGTGTCGTATAAGATGTTCTCAAAATAAGGGAACAAAAAATAGTAAACATCTTTTTGGTGTGTGGGTAAACGTCCAAACTTAATGGCTTTTATAATTGCTTTAGGGCAACATTCAATGGTCAAATTCGGTGCCTCCTCTGAGAATATATTGCTATATTCTTTTCTTCTTCTTTTTTGAAGAAATGAAGATATATTAATATTCCAATAGATGTTACATCAAATTTTGGATAAGGAGGTCCTAAATAAGGTCAGGAGGATCCTCAAACCAAACTACCTCATTGCCAATTGAAATAGCAAACTGAGCTAATCTACAGGCTATCCCATTATAAGTTTGAGGGACATGCACAAACAGAGTGGGATGGAGTGTAGCCACAATCTACCTAACGTCCTCTGCAAGCATCCCCAACGTCGAAACATCACTAGAGTACATATTGATCTTAGCTAGAGCATGAGTAGATGTAAGATCCCACATCGCCCAGGGGAGTGATTCTTATATGTATATTTTCATCCCTACCTAGCATGAGGCATTTTGGGAGCTCACTGGTTTCGGGTTCCATCGGAACTCCGAAGTTAAGCGAATAGCGCGCGTGAGCAATCCCATGATGGGTGACCCACTGGGAAGTTCTCGTGTGAGTTCCCAGAAACAAAAACATAAGGGCGTAGTCGGGGCCCAAAGCAGACAATATCGTGTTATAGTGGTGGAGCGGGTCTGGGATGTGGTGGACCTCGGGCCGGGATGTGACAGTAGAATCGCTCTCTACTACAACTTGATGTACCCCTAAGTGTTGTGCAAGCCGAAGGCCCTCCATCACTACCAATAACTTGATATGTAGCACTGAGCCAATCCCCTTTCTCCTCTAAGCCCTTGCCGCAACAAACCGCCCATTCTAGTCCTGAATTACCACGCCCACACCACCCACATTATTCGCCAACCATGTAGCACTTGTTGGAGCAATATTAGAAAATATGAAAAATAACAATATAATTCCAATAATAATAATAATAAAGAAATTCACAACATCAATTATATATGAGATTAATATAAACAACTAGAGTGAAAGTTAGAATAACTGACAAACTTGGAGATTGAGGCTTGCATAAATGCAATGTCCTAAAGATAGAATTTCGCCCCTACTCTTGTGCTTGTAGTTCGGTAGGCGTCAATCTCCCAGGATTCAACAATCTATAATCCGAAGTCAAAGCACTTCAATCTTCGGACTCTGGCGAACTTTATATATTCCGTACCCTCAAGACACGACTCGGAATTTGACACACGAATCATTTGAGAAACAAAGTGGGGAACCCTATTTCTCAAAAGTAAAAATTAACTCTAATTTTCTATATTTAATACCAATGGTTTCATGGGTTTATATAGAATCCAACTTCTACTTATTAAAGAGATGTAACTTTTCATCTATAAGTATACATCACTTATCAAGGGAATATCACCTAAACAACATAACCTTTCTAAGAAATTGGTTAACACTATTTTTCATTCAATTATTAAAATTATATATTACAATATTTCATATTATAATATATAATTTCCAACAGCACCATCCACATTAATCTTCACCCATCCCTCCTGAGGTAACAACCATATAGTTTGCAATGGCTTTTTAGGGAGCCTTGGCTTGGAGTTGGCCATCTGGAAAGCCTGGTGCCAATTAAGAACATGTTGAACCACCTCCATTGGCTGCCCTTACTTTCCTTCGCAAACCTTAGCATTTCTTTCCTGCCACACCGCCCAAAGAAGCATACAAAAAATGTCAAAGTCAACTTTTTGTTGGTCTACCAACGAGACCAATCATTCCTTTATTGAATTGTCCCGTATGCTCACTAAACGCAGCCTAATAAAAGATGTAAAGCAAATCGCTCGTGCAAAGCTACACTCCCCGAGCACATGACCCTCTATTTCAGGAACTCTGTTACACAACTCACACCCCACCTTTAATGAAACACCTTTTTTAGCAAGATTTACTTTAGTAGGGATAATACTTTGACTAGCCTTCCAAACAATGACTTTCATCTTCAGAGGTATTTTTGCCTTCCAAACAAATTTCCAAAGCTTCGTATATGAATTTCCACCAGAATTTGAGTTAGAATGATGAAGAGAGGGAGATTGCATAAACTTTCGAGCAACGTTATAACCCCTTTTAACCGTGTAGAGACCCTAGTTGTGAAAATGCCAAATCAGACGGTTCGCCGGCAAACGAAAGTTAATAGGCATGGACCACATCATACTCACATCTTCCTCTGAAAATAAAGCCGACAACACATCGAACCTCCAAGACAACGTTACTGGATCAATTAACTCTTTCACCTTCATACTTTCTTGGGAGCTTGGAGCAACTGATAAGACCTTAAAAGTATTCAATCTTCGGATCCATCTATCCTTCCAGACGTTAATTGACTCGCCATTGCCAACTACCCACCTGGACCCTCCCACCACCACCTCGCGTGCCTTCATAATATTACTCCAACAGAATGACCTATATGATGAGGTGGACTGTAACATCCCACATCGCCCAGGGGAGTGATCCTTAAATGTATATTCTCATCCCTACCTAGCACGAGGCCTTTTGGGAGCTCATTGGCTTCGGGTTCCATCGAAACTCCGAAGTTAAGTGAGTAGCGCGCGAGAGCAATCCCATGATGGGTGACCCACTGGGAAGTTGCTCGTGAGTTCCCAAAAACAAAACCGTGAGGGCGTGGTCAAGGCCCAAAGCGGACAATATCGTGTTACAGTAGTGGAACAGGCCCGGGAAGTGGTCCGCCCCGGGCCGGGATGTGAAGAATGGTATCAGAGCCAATCCCTGGTCGAAAGTGTGCCGACGAGGACATCAGGCCCCTAAGAATGGTGGATTGTAACATCCCACATCGCCCAGGATAGTGATCCTTAAATGTTTATTCTCATCCCTACCTAGCACGAGGCTTTTTGGGAGCTCATTGGCTTCGGGTTCCACCGGAACTCCGAAGTTAAGCGAGTAGCGTGCAAGAGCAATCCCATGATGGGTGACCCACTGGGAAGTTGCTCGTGAGTTCCTAAAAATAAAACCGTGAGGGCGTGATCGGGGTCCAAAGCGGACAATATCGTGTTACTGTGGTGGAGCGGGCCTAAGAAGTGGTCCACCCCAGGCCAGGATGTGAAATGGACGCCTCCAAGAAAGATGACCAAGGATAATACCAAGCTTTAAAGAACTGTGCAACCAAAGAATCAGGTTGATAGACCAAACGCCACCATTGCTTCGCTAAAACTGCCAAATTAAATGCAAATAAATCCTTGAAACCCATACTACCCTCCTTTTTAGGTTGACATAACTTCTCCCAAGACCACCAATGTATTTTTCGGGCATTCAGATCACACCCTCACCAAAACCGAGCCATTAACTGATGTAGATTATCACAAAAAGTTTTTGGAAGCAAGAAACAATTTATTGCATAAGCCAAAAGAATTTGAACAACTGCCTTAATGAAGAGTTCTCTACCCGCACTACTTAAGATCTTCCCATTTCCAACCCCTGAGCCGTTTAATCACCCTCACCTTAATAAAAGAAAAGGTTTGCTTCTTATTTTTGCCCACAAACGTAGGGAGGCCCAAATACCTTTCATGCCTCTCCACCAACTGAACTCCCAAAAAACCTGCTAGCATTTGTTGTTCATACAACCCTACATTGGCGCTAAAAGCCACGCTGCTCTTAGAGAAATTCACTACCTGCCCCGAAGCTTGGGAATAAATATCTAAGTTTCATTGAACCACATAACACTCCTCAATATTAGCCTTGCCAAACAGAAAACTATTGTCTACAAAAAGTAAGTGGTGAATGTTCGATGCCCCGTCACAAATCTGAATACCACTCAACTTGTCATTTCGTTCCTGCTTTGTAATAAGTGCCAAAAGACCCTCCACACATAGGAGAAATAAGTATGAAGTTATGGGGTCCCTTTGCCGTATACCTCTCGATGGAATAACATAACCTATCGGTTCACCATTTATCAAAAACGAATAAGAGACTGAAGTCACACAGGTCATAATCACCTTAACCCATTCCCTGGCAAACCCCAATTTAACCATCATAACCTCCATAAACGCCCACTCCACTCGATCATAAGCTTTACTGAGATCAAGCTTTAAAGCTAGAAAACCATATTTCCTTTTGCGTTTATTATAAAGGAAATGTCCAATCTCGGCAACCACTAGCAAATTGTCCGAAATCAACCGACCTGGCACAAAAGTACTTTGGTGAGGAAAGATGATAGTCGTCAGAATCTCTTTGAGCTGATTAACTAGCACCTTAGCTCCAATCTTGTAAATGACGTTACACAAACTTATGGGGCAAAGTTGCAACATTTCATGCGGTTCGTTTACCTTTAGCACTAAAACCAACAAGCCTTCCATACACAATCTACCAGAATATAGAAAATAACGCAATGCTTCCACCATATATGGACCAACAATGTGCAAAAATTGTTGATAGAAAAGTGAGGACATACCATTAGGTCCCAGTGCCTTCGACGGATGCATTTGAAACAATGCCACTTTAATCTCTTCCTTCGTGTACAGTTTCAATAGGTCAGCATTCATTTCATGCGTGACCCTTGGAGACACTGCATCTAGTACCTGATGCAAGGCATTATGCAACGTACCTTGGGATCAGAAAATCTCCCACGTAGTGCTAACAGTGCACCTCATTGTGGTGTATACGACCACACAAGAAGCAATACGTCAGCAGCCATTCGTATTGGAGTAGCACACCAATTAGATCACCTCATTCTGAGGCAGGTAGCCTCACCTGCATTCCTATACGCAGCGGTTGAAAGAAATCAAGGTTTGCCATTATGCGCATGAACTGTCCAACACAGGAACTCTCTCTGTCACAATCCACCATCACAAATCTTTGCAACGCCACACCAAGTTCCCTCATCCTTCATTCGCCTAGACATAAGGGATGGTGGAAGCCCATGCACACGTACCCAAAACTCTTGCTTTAGTAGCGAAATATCCGCAGGCACCTCCAAACCTTTAACATCAGCCAAAACTAGAAGGGTTTTGCCAAAGTACCACGGGTTGTTGCTTAACACACACTTCAGTTCCTCCTTCTTACCAAAACAAAACATGATACGGTTACCATCGATTGCCATAACCTCCACATCTGCCTTCGGTATCCACAAATCCTTGAACACCCCCATCACTACATTGGGATTAATCGTCTTCCTCAATAATACCTTTCCCACCAGGAAAAACTTGGAACACCACAGCCGTTCTGTAGCCGTATCACTAATCACCACCAACAACCCCTCTTGCTCGGTAAGTTGGAACTTAGAACGAAAAAGCCTGAGAACTCTCTCCATGGCACAACCCCGACAACCACAAAACACGTTCGTCCGATTGTCCACTCAGAAACCTTAACTCTCCAACCCTGACCCAAGGGACTCTCACATCCAAGATGTAAGTAAGGACTAATTAATTGAAAGTTTGATCAATAAACAGCATTCTCCCCCTTTGTTTTAATTTTCACTTTAATCAATTGAAAGTTTGATTCATGATCTATCTGGATGACAATTTTATCGGCGACATTCGATGTCCGTGGTTACCGTTTGTTTGGAAAAAATTTTGAATCAGATTTTTTAGGTATAGAAAGGGTACGAGGAAACCAAAACTTTTTAAAAAGCAGTTTTTGATATGGTTATTGGATGAAGATCAAATCTTTTGCACTCAAAATGAATGTGGCCTCTCTATGGCCCCTATTATTGACTGATGCGTGTTTTTAAACTTATCATTTCTTACCTTCATTGTTATAAACTTAATATGTGTCAAACAATTATTGAGGCAACAAAAATGCCACACTTATTTTAAAGGGTAATGCTAGTGAGACTAAATTTTTAGACAAAATTTTGAAAACTAAAGGACATGGAAGTTGATGATTGGTTTATTACTTAAACGTTGATAAATATGTTTATTTCTATTGATGACACATTATTTAGGTTGTAAATTTAATCTTCCTAACATTACCTTATTTTAAAGGTAGAAGATTTATCTCATTGGATTGAGCTGCCGTACCATAACCGCCATATTTTATATTTTCTAAAATGTTACGTGGATTTATAGATTACTGCACTTGGAGCCAATGACCATTTGACTCAATGTCTCCGAATTTTAATTGTTGAGTTGGTGAAGGAGCCCAAAAATTCAAACTTGATATGCAACAATAAAATATAATAAAATAATATCGCATTCAAAGGTTTGTTGGAGGTGATATGTAGCTCCTTCAAACTTGATATACAACAATAAAATATAATAAAATAATATATCATTCAAGGGTTTGTTGGAGGTGATATGGTCTCAAATTTAACTCACTCATATGACGATATAAATTTGTAGTGAGTTTAATACTAAATCGTGACCTATTATTGTTTGTTGTGAATGAATTAACGGTTTATTGTAGTAGTTTTGTAAGTATCCTATCATTTGTGAACAAAGAAAATGAAACTTGTCTTGTGTGGGTGTGGGTCTGTAAAGGGATAAAGGAAATCAGGTTAAATTTGACCCCAAAAGATAATAAAATATAGTCTGGTATGGTTTTTGAAGATGAAAAAATTTAAGGAAAACTAATGAAAAGAGCTTGAAAACTTTGAGTTTTAATGATAAGGACAAAATAAAGGGTAAAGTGAATAGTACTAGATTTGACTTTTTAGTGTAAAAATGTGGTTTTTTGTTAAAGTGAACAGTACCGTAGGTTTTTCGTTAAAACTTCCAAAAATTTAACCCTAAAGTAATTTTTGAAATAATTATTTTGAGGGCTAAAACTAGTCAAGGGCTACATTTAGCCCTTTGTGACGGGAGATATTCTCACAATCCTTGCCTCATAATCAGTTTTGACTGTGCATGGCATGTGAAGTGGTGGACGAAGTGCATCAACAAAAGAAAAAAAGAAGTTGAGAAAGTTTAATTAGAATCATCATGCATGCGGACAAATCTCAACTATTTATTAATGTGGAAGTGACGTATATAGATCTTAATCGTTCATTAATGTTTACAGATTATGTTTATTTTACTACATCGATAATTAACTGTGATTTAAGTGAAGACGGAGATTACCAAAACCCTAAACAAGATTGCCCCAGAAAACTTTTATTTCTTCTTTCACAATAAAAAGTAAATTTATTATGCCGTACGTATGCACGAGCCACGAAGCTTCTAAGTTTTGGGCTTTGCGGTAGTTAATGACGACGTTAATTAAGTTGTAGAGATTAGTTGGTTGATAATTTCAAGGCTTGGAACTTAATTACGAGTTAAGTGCGATTAGCTACAGATTGACTGTTCCATTTAATGCATTTTGTTTTAATTTAATGAGTTAGGGGAGAAATTCAAAGAACAGAGCGGGGGAGGGCGTGCAAGTAATGATAACATTGAATGCTACGAAATACCGGTGGATATGTATCGGCCTCTTTAATTGAGCATAACTTCCTTTTTGTCCCTTTTACATGAGAAGTTGAATGCCGTTAATTAATAATTATCGTGAGTTGCATCAGCTAAAATATAAAATAAAGAGCAGACTCCTTTAAAGTGAGAATTTTTATGAACTCTTTATCATTTTATCGTTTTGGCACAATCTTTTATAATGTTGGTATAAGAATTGTGCTAAAAAGATAAGGTGGCGGAGAGTCTATTGAGAGTCTTAATTTTGAGAGTCTTCTTAGCATTTTTCATGTGTTGCAATAAATATTTTTAAATTTAAAACATAGTTTTTTTAAATTAATATTCAATTTATTTAAAGGAAAATGGTATTGACACTTCAAAAATTTTATTGTGCACTTCTCATAAGTGTATTTTTATTTTTGAATATAAAAAATTTGAAATGCTAATAACAATTTCCTATTTTAGTACATTGTCATTGTTAATTTCACTTTAATTTTGACGGTTTGAGTTAGGTCAACTGATTGGTGCAGTGTGAGTGACTGCCCTATCGAAGTTTGAATCGTTGTACCTAAATTATGATACTTTAAGGTATGAAAAATGTTATTAGCACTTCAAAAATCTCATTCTACACTCATCACAAGTGTATTTTTCTTTCTAATTATAGAAAGTTTGGAGCGTCAAATTAGATTTTTGGAGTGCTAATAACAATTCCCTAAGGTATATATGGTCTTGTGAATTAAAAAACTCTTGAGAGCTAGTTGTTACGTAGGCACTTGTGGAGTTAATTTTGCATGAATTTTGCATTTAGTTACGATATATTTTAAATAGGTGATAGTTTTGGGTAGTTTTAGAAACATTTTAATTTTTAATTTGACAAGTTAAGCATTATTCGAAGCAAGTATTTGGCGTATTGGACTTGGCATTCTACCTGTCAAGGGTTAAATCTGACTAGGTTAGGTTAACTGATAATTGATATATTGTGGTGAGTTCGATACCTATATATGATTAGTTTTGTTGTAACACTGTAAGTCCTCGAAAATATCGTATGGTTTGTCAAAATCAAATACTTAAACTTATTAGCTCTTCATATAGATTGTCAAACTTTGAATGGACATGAAATGTGACAATAAAGAAAGAAACCATACTGTAGTAATGAGCATTGCGTGCATAAAGATAGAAGGTAGACGATTGAATTAAATACTTGAGTTTCGTATTTTTGAGGAAAATATTTATAACCTAAAAGAAAAGAAAAATAAATAAAAAGGAGCGCATTTATCTTGGTCTATGTATTTAGGCGAAGGAAGGTACAAGTATTAAATATGAATTTCAATGCTGCAATTAAATTGTGAAAAATACAATTTCTCAACGAAAACAAAATAATAAAGCAAAAAAAAAAAAAAAAAGAAAAGTGAATGACCAAATTGTAGTTTGTTTATAGAATCGAAATTAGGAATGGAAGGCCTTTGGGTTTGACAACTAATCCAGCCTACAATTTTGGGCTTTTATTGGGCCATCTGGAAAATTTGGGCAACCCGGTGGCTCCAGATTTTGTTGGATTAGGTAATGTACTTGCACCCCCAAATTTGGATTAGGTTATGGCTTTTATTGGGCCATCTTCAAATATTTGCTTCTACAGTTTTTCTTTAAATTTTTTTTCTTTTTTTTCTTTTTTATAATTTTTAAAACAAGCGATATTATCTACACTAAGGGAGAGGGGGTAGACTTAGCCTTACAATGAGCTAGCAATATTGTTGGTCAAATTCGCCTTGGCAAGAATCGAACCTAAGATCTTTCACTTACAAGTGAAAAGGTATACCACTAGATCATAATACTAAGTTGCAATATTAGTTTCTACAGTTAAATTACTCTTAAGTAGGCTAGGAATTGGAGCTATGAGCAGCTTTGGTTGATTAAACGAGCAATTAGTGGTGATGATTTGTGCAATTTGATGACTTGTTGAGGTTTAGTTAAGTGCACTTTAATATAATGATATAGTGGTTTTTATAAATAAAAAAAAGGGTTATGATTGAATATGGTTTTTCAAAACTATTGCTTGGTCATGATTCTGGAAACCCAACTAAAATGAAAGAAAATTCCAACAAGACATCATCATAAAAAAAAATAAGCAAAAAATAATACAGGTGCATAGGTTAACCTACCCAATAAAATAAAATAAAAATGTCCCTTATACACCCACATTTCTTTTAGTAGACACCTTTTGAATGAAATGGTGCAAGTTTTCAGCATGTATCCACCAAAATATCTTTACCTTTTCGTTAGAGACCTGTCGAAATATACTCACTTTTTTAGTATAGATTTACAAACAACTTGTATCGGAATTTAGGGTTTCATCAAGCATAAAACCGTCGTTGAAATTCGTGAAAAATGAAAACAATATGAATACAAAGCTCATGCGAAACCTCCAAACAGTCTATTTCATGTTCTCTATTCGTCAAAAATATGCATTTTTTTATCAATGTATTTGTGCCTTTAGGAGTTAGGGTTTTGTTCTAAATGTGAAATTGAGATATAATCAAGCGACTACTCGAATGCATTAGAGTAGAACTCCCTTTTACATTTTTTTACAAGAAGCGACAGAGATATTTCATGGATAAACAAGAATAGTTACAAAGGTTGTCACGTTGATACATTTCTCCAATGATCAGTACGTTGAACTAGAGATAATTTGCACAAATAAACATTAAAGGATGATCCTCTAAATGGCTACTACAAGGACAAGAACTATCGATGCTAGCACAAGCAAAACCAACACATATCTGCTACAAATACGACATGCATAACAGACCTATACTAGGCCCATGCAATGTCGTCACCAATGAGCAAGACAACACAAAGCCATCACTCGTAAACAAGGCCTTATCATTCGCTAGGTGAGACATCACCTGCTAGACGTCGTACAAGCATGAAGACACTAAACCTACACTAATTAGAGAACGAAACCAGTGATTAAATCATCTAAAAAGGATTCCTAGTCAAAAGCACCTGCAACTTAACCGATTCTAGAGAGATCGACAGCTACAACAAGCCAAGCACGGCATAGTCGTCACAGATCTGTCCAGGTAAGGTGGCGCCACCACAAATTGGTCAAGAAGAGTAACTCCACCATAGAAACGAAGCCATAGGAGGTGGATCCGAGTCACCAACAAGAAAAAAAACCAACCCAACCCGCCAATTTAGCTCCAAATCAAGGGAAAACTTTACGAGGGGGACAATTCGCGCTTCGTGGGAGGCTCCATCAAGCCATAATAAAAAAAATGGTTGCCCACAAAATGGTGGGTGAGAAATAACTGTGTTGGGCAGCAAAGATATAGAGAGAAAATGATAAAATGAGACCAAGGCGACGATGGCACAGACGAGGTGACACACTCCGACCCAAATAGCCATATAGACTACGAGTCAGACTATGTTGGCCAACACCGTGTGACAACAAAGTCATGAATAAGGTAATTACTGTGTGACAATTAAAATTTTTTGGTTCCATTCTACTAAAATCCGGCAGAAGCTCCCCTAAAAATATAACAATACCAAAATTAAGTGAAGATGCAGGTGAAAACATTAAGTTATAGTATTTACTTAAAAATCATGAGTCATAACACATGACTTAAACATATGTTATGGGTTTGATTAATATTTTATAGGAGCATTACCCAAGGCTGAAACATGGTACTGAATACTGATCAGTACAATTTACCTAATTTATAGTTCACAATTTATCAAAAAAGAAGTTCAATGAAGAAGAAAAAATACCTAAAAAGAACGGGGCACTTTAGAGGAAGAAGTGCACATCTGTCTCCGATTCTTTATTTGTTTTTTTGGCAATATATACTGTAGTTTGGCTAAGAAACATATAAACATGTTGTTGGATACATTATTGACGATATCAAAGACAAATCTTTTTTTAAGGTTTTAACTAACCCATTGAAATGATATCATTTGTTTTCTCCAACTTATTCATTCTCGTTTACCCGAAGTGGTTATTTCCATATACCTGCTGTCCAAGTTCAAAGTTTCCCGAAACGACCACTTCTTTAGTTCTTCCCATCAAGGCAAGTATTCTGGTATTTGAGTTTGTGTGCGAAAGGTAATATTCCGCACACAAATTTTTTGATAATTTCTTTGCCTGCATTTCAAACTTATCCGTTGTCATTTACAATTCATGAGTAAGAGAAAATTAGAGTTTTGGTTCTTGAACTTTGGCCTAATTGAAGTTTTGACTCCTGAACTAATTCTAAAGGACCATTGCTCTACATTGTGACAAGTTCATGAACTAATACTCACAAATTTTTAATTCAAAGACCAAAGCTCCGATTTGACGAAAATTTACCAATGCTCCAATTTGCTCAATAATTTATGAGAAATTACATTATGCCATGGACCATGCTGCCCCATTTGAACTTATATTTTTCAGCATAATGTATTCTTTCGGGTGTACTTGTTCTCATATTCTTTAACATGATTTTTTTTTTTTTTATCATTAGTTTTTTCCCCTTTTTTTTTTCTATGAATCTTCAATGGTGCGCTTTTGTTTGCCAAAAAAAAAAAGGCGATTTGGAAAGATATACAAGTATATATTATACAAAATGTAGCCGAGTAAACATTTAAAGCTACAATACTTAATTAAAACTCATGATGAATAACCCATTGCCTTAAATATATGTCATGGTTTGATAAATATTTGTAGTACCATTACCTAAGGGTAAGGGTCAGACATGGTACTAACCAGTACAAAGTACCTACTTTATGGGTTTGTTTTAGTCAAATGTACCTACTTTATTGTTGTTTTTCGTCAACTCCTACTTTAGGGTTCACAACTTATCAAAAAGAAGTATACCTACTGACTACTGTCCAAGCTCAAAATTTCCCGAAATGATCACAACAGATGTTGGGCGTGAAAGGTAATATATAGTGCAGTTAAGTTATGTTATGTTATGTTATGTTATGAATGTAACGAATTATTGATGTTGTTGATAATATGTCAATGTATCATTTTTACCAACAAAACGTTGTTAAGAAATAAATTAGGCCATGCACCATGCTGCCTCATTTGAACTTATGAAAATATATACTCAAATGTCCGACTTTTTCTTGTAAACATATGTCATAATTAAGGTTGATTAAATCCACTTGATAACCTTGTCAACAATACATTGAGTAAAAAATATACCAATATGTCAACAGGACATGCCGCCCAACTCAAGAACTGTTCTGGTCACTCCATTTGACAAATAAACGGCATGGATGATATATTAGTCTCCCATTTGGAACTGAACCGACCAAAGTGAATGTGACATTAGAATCATTTTGTAAGAAATCAGTGGCTACCTATAATATTGAACTCTTCTCAAACTAAAACTCTTTAACCAAATAAGAATTTCCAAGCCCTAGTCTATATCACCCTCGTCGTGTTCACAATTGAAAAGCTCACATACGGTTGAAAATGAATACTCAAAACCCATGTACATATATTAAGTGCATGCCAGATGGCTCCTACACTTTTCCCACATCATCTACACGTCATTCAAATGATAATATTATTTTTAGGAATGCTTGCATTTAATTAGTTGCGCGCGCTATATTGTCCGTTTCTTGTGATTAACGTATTTTTATCGTATTAGTTTTATAATCGAAACTGTTCATTTTAAAAATCAACTTTTAAAGATCTTTTCTATAAAATACCAATCAAACTTAAAATCGTTTATGAATATATATATAGAAAATAAACAAGTCAATAATGTTGATGTTGGTATCAACTATAACATATTTATGATGAACTGTCTATTTATTTTATACATATAGAGATGATTAAATGATCTTTGATTCATTATAAAAATGATCTCTAAAATGGTTAAAAAAATAAACGGTTACATTTTTACAAAATTTATAGTGGGAATAAGTTAGTCATAGGGGTGAGGTGAATAAGGTGGTACACCCATGAATACATTCTTTATTTTGATTTTAATTACTTTCTAGGTTTTGTGGACGATTTGTCTTTTGCTTTCTCCTCTTGGACTTCTACCTGTTTGAAATTAAAAAAAAAAAGTCTTGGTGGTTAGTAGAACTCTACTAACCAAACAGAAAAGATGTCAATATTAGGTACCAGATGGCCGTAAAAGCCTTATAATGTTAGTTTCCCTAACAAGAGACTTAAAGAGTTAATAATAAATACTAATTTCTTGGATCGTTCTCAAATGGTTAGACTTTGCTAGACTACTCTCACTCAATGTTAGATTGCATGGGGCAGGGTTTTGGCACAAAAAAAATATTTTATTACAAACTGTCAATTTTATATATATCTGTATACTACTAGACTATATTCAGATGCACTAACTCGGGCGGGTGACCTAATCATAAATATACGACAACATTTTGTCACCGTGGCGTTTATAGTTGTCATATCCACACAGAACACTTGCTTCCACTTGCTATTTTGTGTGATAAAACTCGAAAAGATTAACAAATGGGAACATGCCATTTGATCGACAGGAGGCAATTACACAATTATACATATGCATTGATGAGAGAGATTTTCAATGCCCGAAACACAGACACATATGTCATATAGTATTATACAAATAGAGAAACACTTGAAAAAATATGAACCACATATCTTATTTTACATAATATTTTTAGTACTCAATCTCTTATTCACATTCATATAAACTAATAACATTGCTCAAGATTCCTGTGGAGCACAATCCACATTTTATATATATTCTTCAACTGCTTTTGACAAAACCTTTTTTATTTCTAATGTGCTTTTTAGAAGTTTAAACCTCTCTAGATGTTATGAGATAAACGTAATTAAGTACTCTTTTATAAATTGATTAGATGATGGTGGATGACTTTATATATATATTTCAAGTTACGGGTAAAATTTGGTGAGTTACAATATAATTAAAGTTGTAGACTTTCATGCATGAGTTCTTTGCTTAATATATATATACACACTACATTTGTAAAAAGCACGAAAAGAAAAGCATGGTATATATACAGAACAAGTCAAACACCAGTGCAAAGTGGGCAGGTCTTATACCTACACTTGAAGTTGAATATCCAATCATGGCGCATGGAACGATCATATATCTTGTATTCTTAATTAACTATTTTAAACAATTAGTTGTGGGAAACGAGCAAACAATAACACGAAAGGGACCAATTCACAATGCATGCATGCATGCTAAAATTGATTTATGCTAGATTCCAAATGTCCAACCCCTGTGCTACATCCTGCCTTCCATATCAGGGATTTTATATTGAAAGATGATAGTAACCTTCGTATTGTTGAGTAGTGTAAAACTATATGTAGTTAATATCTTGCTTTTACTTGGCCATATATTTCTTTTTCTGTAACCAAAGTGTTCCAGTTCATGGAAATGCCGACGAAATCACATTCCATTGCAGTCAAGATAATCTTATATCAATTGAGGGGCTGCTACGATGCATGTGAAGGAAAAAAATTGTGAAACTTGTAACCATGTAAGCTTGTGCGATTACTTAAACTGTTAGAGAAACTGTTAGGCTTTTAGCGTTGTTACAGTAGATCTTTTATGCACCTGATGTAATATATATAAGGAAGCTTTAGCATAGAATGAAAGCACTGAGGTGATCTCAAATTCTCAATACAAGAAGTCTTTTATACTTGTCTCTCTGATTTATCTGATATGTTATCAAGTGGTATTACCAATCCACTCATGTTATAAGATATGTATCTAATTATTAATAATATACATAAGTTCATGAAATATTAATCAAGTCATTCATATGCAACATAACACATAAATTAATCACATGACGGCCCAAAATCCTTCCTATATACATCCTATATACATCCGACCACTCTAGCTCCAACATCATTTCGCAGTTGCAGCCGTTATGCGCATATATTTAATATCCCAGCAATTTATGACATTTATAATATCTTGATATTCCTCTAGATATCTTTGTTTAGATTAATCAATACATCATTAGTCGCTTATTGATTTAATCGAAATTTCTAATTCTACTTTGTAATTAAAGGTAAAAAGGAATAACAAACCAAAACTTTAAAACCCTAGCCGCATAGCTAGAGGAAAAACCAAAGAGAGCCGTGAGGAACTAAAGATCCCCTAAAAGCTCTCTACAAATAATCTTATTCTAGTCATTCCTATGTTAGATTTGTGTTTCTCCGGCATTTTGCTAGGCTTCTTTTATTGTTTTTGCTAGATATAGCTGATATGGTTTGACTCTCAATGATAGATGTCGTTTTTGTCAGATCTATGGTAGGTTCGTCCTGATTAGCTTGAGTTGTTCTGAATCTTTTTAGAGTGGTCGATGGTGTTGGCCAATTTTACACTGTGAAGGTGGAGAAGAGTGTTGATATTGTCGGCTTTAGTTTACGTTTGTAATAGTTATAGAAACTCAAAATAAGAGTGGTTTGTGTTTTGCAATCTTCTTTTTAGCAAATTTTTGTAGTCTCGCTATATGGTATATGTGAGTATGGTGACTCATTATTGCGGGTTTGTACAGCTGCGCTATTTGAGTTTGCTGAATCTACTATTTAATGGTGCTTTGAGATTATTAGGTGATTTGGAGCCGCAATATCCTTCTATGCAGTGTTCAGATAACTATAGCTTTTTTTTATTTATTTTTTATTTTTTATATCACTATAATTGTTTTAGAGTACCTATATTTCATGCATTAGTTTCTGTAAATCTTCTTTCTTTTTTAAATTCTTGCAACCTTATGATTACTGTTTTGTATTCTCAGATTTTTACTTGCAACATTACGTGATTATTTGTCAAGGAGGGTACAATACTCAAGAGAAACATCCTTCCATATTGGGTGCAGGTCTCATATCATTTCTGTAATTAATTCATCACTTGCTCTAATATTTTAGTTGAATTTATCCAAAAGAAATATAAATACAACTTGGGGATAAGGTTTTGGAAATATTAGGTTACCAGATATGCTATATATTTAATAGTAATAACTGGAAATGGAAAGATACCCAACACTCGGAAAATACACAAAATAAAAAAAAACCGCACAAGTCTTATTGGTCAGATAAGATAATAATTTGTTCTACCTCAACTGATTGTATTATTTGCCTTGTACAGAGGCAAGAACACCCGCACACAAGTAGATACCTCGCCTCTGTAAAATCTACATCATCGGATTTTTTAAAATTTTTTTAGCATTTAATATGGTATATACAGCAGTATGAACAAATAAAAGGTTGAAATAACCAGATACGAAGAACCCAAAAGTCTTGGACATTTGATAATACTCGTAGCAAATGATGTCACTCTTCTAGTTGAAGTGGATTGGTTTGATTAATTGGAGTAAATTAATATTTAACATTTATATTATCATTGTTTGAGATAACATTCTCATGAGTGAGGGATACTGTTGCAACTTTAGGCTCAAGCATACCAATACAGGAGCAGTGACGAGAAATAAACAATAATTAAATTAGAAAAGATTGTAGATATTTAGTAATCGTCCTTGATATCCTATTTATTACATCGACTGGCCCCACCTTGAGGCATGAACCTTGAGGGCCTTTGCTCTGTAGACATTCCTGCATCTCCGTCACTATCTCTTCCCTATATATATAAAGAGGGTGCTGCATAAATGAATTTCTTATATGTACAAGAAAGAAAAACATCAAAAGAGTGAGGTGATTCTGTTGCCGTGTGTGTAGGAAAAACGCAGGATCAATCTCCATTGCTGTTGGACTGTTGATTGGATCGACTCGGAGAGACGAGAGATGGGGGGAAAGGGAAGATCGCCATGTTGTGATAAGGAGAAAGTGAAGAGGGGTCCTTGGAGCCCTGCTGAGGACTTGAGGCTCATTACTTTCATTCAGAAAAATGGCCATGATAACTGGAGGGCTCTCCCTAAGCGAGCAGGTATAATAATCTCTCTCTCTCTCTCTCCCCTATGGTGACATGGTGATTTTCATATATTTGGCATGCAAGAGAAACTCAAATGGTGTTCAAGGACATAAGTTTACAAATTCTTCATCAAATTTCCCAAAAAAAGGGGACATCTATCGTTTATTTAGACGAAGTATTTTTTTTTTCTCGGCTACAATATTTTGGATCAATCATGGAACATCCCTTTTAGAAGAATGATCCTTCAAACTTTATTATGTTTTTGGTTACAACTTGAGATGCCATTGCCTTCATTTTCCTCTTTTTGGTAAATAACTTCAACTTTCTTTCAATGCATTGCATTCTTGACTCTTGCTTTCTTTTTGGCGGGGTTTTTACATGGAAGAAGGCCGTAACAAGTTTAAATGATAGAGTCTTACTTTACGCACGAAAGTGTAAATTGATACCCTCTTTCTCAAGTCCTTCTAAATATTGTTGGATTTTTTTTTTCTCCGGGGTTATTTGTGAAATAAAGCCAATTACAAGTTTTAATGATATACTGTTTTACACGCAAAAGTTAAAGTCCTCCCAAATGTTGATTTTTTTTTTAAAAAAAAAAAATTAGAGTACTGTCAAGTAGACCAAATTTGCAAACTAGATAATGTGTCACCAATAAGAAATAAGTATGTTAATCAATAGTTAAATAATAATCCAACCGTTAAAAACCATGTCATATAACTTACAAAATTTGATATCCGTAACATTATTTTTTTAATGAATCCAAATGTTAAATTAAAAAAATTTAGTTTCCTTTACTTCAATTGGAATCTGTTTTATATTCCTGTATTGGCATGAAATTTGGCTTCCATTGTTTAGACAGTGTGTTGACAAGAATTTTGTCAACTAGCTACCATAAACAATAAAAAGCAAGGCAAGTTTGAAACGTTTTTAATTTGTTTTAAATTTTTTATTCAACCTCTGAAAATTACTTTTTGGAAGGCTTAACACTAATGATTGCCACCATTTTAATACCTAATCCTTGTTACTGTTTATCTGCCTAACTAACTGTGATGATCATGGTGTGCATCCTTGTATGAAACTATCACAAGCATTGCAAACCAATACTTGCTTTTCTGAAACATGTATATCCTGTTAGAATGTGTCAAATTTTTATGAACTTCATATCCCTAACCTTATATACTTATGAACAAATTATGAAAATCCGTTCTCCATAAATGAGCAAAATGTTATTGACTAAGTTTCATAATTTAATGTTGATTTTTATTAATAAGACTACGTGTTTGTGTTACAATTACAAACAAAATTTTCTCGTATTTTTGTAGTATGAACACACGAGAACCTTGCTTTTGTCTATCTTTGCCTTCATCATATTTTGCTAGACTAGAGTGTGGAATGTTGGTACAAGTTTGAAGAGTGCATGATAGGGGAGAGGTTTCCTAACTTTTTATAATTTGATGTGACCAGTGACTATATATTTATGGTTGGAAAATCTTACCAAATTACCACTAGAAAGACCATTATTTATTTATTTATTATTATTATATTATTATTTGTGTTTACATAGTTGGGAATTGAGAACAAGTGTGTGAGCGTATCAGTCACATCAAATTTCCTTAAAGTCTTTGCATGGCTACCAGATGAAATGTCCCTTTCTCCTCTTTTTATTTCCCACCAACATTTTGTTTGGATAAATTAACATGAACATTGTTTCAGAATATATGCCAATAATATTATTATTAATTTGTCTTGAAGGTTTGCTGAGATGTGGTAAAAGTTGCCGTTTGAGATGGATTAATTACCTTAGGCCTGATGTGAAGCGAGGGAACTTCACTATTGAGGAAGAGGAGTCCATAATCAGGCTACATGAAGCCTTGGGAAACAAGTAATTTCAACATAAATCTCAACTAATATAATTAGTGAATTATTAAGCTATATATTATTACTAACGTATTTTTGGCATGGTGGTGATATTTCTTTTCTTAATATTGAAGATGTCTCAAGTTCGAATCCCCTAATTACCAAAATCTTGTGCAGGTGGTCAAAAATTGCAGCACATTTTCCGGGAAGAACGGACAATGAGATTAAGAATGTGTGGAACACTCATCTAAAGAAAAGATTGAAACGCCAAAATTTACCATCCTCTTCCTCGTCATCTTCTTCTACTACTACTACATTATTGTCTGGTGGAAAACCAAGTGTAGGAGGAGGGGAAGAACTAATTGAGCATCAATCTGCTGAAGAAACTAGCATGGCCACCCACAACAAACCTCATGAGCCATGCAGTTTGACAATTCAAGAAAACCCTAATCATCATGATTCTCCAATGGAATTAACAAATGATCCCAAGGAGTTGACAGGGTTGACCACTTCTTCTTCTAATGTTTCTTCTAATGAATCCAATGGCTCAAGTAGTTCCAGCCAAGTTGTTGGTATGTCAAGGCCAGGTGCAGAAGAGCAGCAAATGGATGATTCAAACTACTTTTCAGGAATTTTTGATTTTCCATTTGAGTCTGACTCTTATTTTTGGGACATGTTTAATGACTTTGAGCCACTCCAGTCAAATTTAGTCCAAGTACTTCATGAGGCTGATGAGGCTAATTGCCAGAGATCGGGCTTGGGACAAGTGGAAAATGGGAAGTGGCTTAGTTACTTGGAAAGTGAACTTGGACTTGAAGTAACACCAACAGAGAGTGAGAAAAATAACCAGGAGATTTTACCAAAGTATGCAACTGAACAACCAATCTTCCCAGAGGCCTTTGACAAAATGCCAAACCCTACAGAAGCTGACGAGAGCATGGATTACTTTAATTCAAACGTGGCCTTCGCCACACAACAATTCCTCCATTCAAATTAGTGAGATTAATATCGATACTTATTAGCTGAGTCATCCTAACTACAGTTTTAAATTTACAAATAGGGTCTTGCTTATGTTATGATGGAATCTTTGATGTAATTTTTCAGAGTTTATGTCAAAACACAGTGTAGGTTGAACAATTAAACATCATCAGTATAGTCCTTTATGAAAAAAGAATTCGCCTGGTTATTATAATCGTTTTCAGTAATATGTACGTGAATGTTATTTTTATTTGTTACGTGTACATGATCTAAGAAGAAAGTTATACATATATAGAAGTGCAAACAAAAATTCTTTCTCCTTTCATGTGATGATGGTCAAATATGTTTAAGTGGTTGGGTGAGATAGCCCCCACTTAGAGAAATTATATAGAAAATATAGTAATCCCAAAGTGAAATCTATGTTTGACAATTGAAGTAGCAATTCACACGTTCTGGTATATCAAGGCAATTCGACCACTTTGGTTTTGAGTAAAAAAGCACCACCTAAGGTGGGTAGGTAGCAAGTAATATTAGATATATAGAAGAAAATTAAAAATGGAGTGAAAAGGTATATGGTAAAGACATGCAACCAATCATCCGAATTGAGTCTATAAGATATAGAAGAGAATAAGAATCAAGAAACTTCAACCTTAATCAAGTTGGATAGAATGTGTGGTCTCTTTTTACATCGAAGTTCAAATTTTTTCTCTATAATTTAAATAAATTTAGTACAAATTATCCTATTAATTAAGAAACTTACTTTAGAGTGCAATTATGTTTTGTTTTCCATTTTATTGGACAGCCAAGTATCACACACATGCATAAGAAATAGATGTTGCATTTTACCTTTACATTAAAAGCTACTTTGGCTCAATGAACAAGTACATTCTTATACAATAATGCTATGAGAATATAATTTTGAGCAATTTCTTGTTATGTGATAGTGTTGAGTATGAAGGTCCAATATTATTAGAATTTGGTATGTGTTTAAAACGTGAAAAGAATATATATTATCAGTAACTAGCAATCCTACTTATGCACTATGGTGAGAGTTCGACCCCATCAATCCCCCTCCCCTCAAATAATTAACAATTTGAACCATTAACACTATCATTTGTCGAAAATAAAAAGTAACTAGCACAATTAACATTTAACACTTTTGCCAATCAACATTATCACATGTGACATATGTACAGTCTAGTACAAAGTTTTTTCTCAACATTCCAACAGTCCTTCTATATTTCTTCTTGGTATTTCAGCCACTCCGGGAGCCAAATTACACGTGATCACTTAACCTAAAATTGACCCAGAAATCAACTTTGACGGCACCAAGCGTTGAGTATAGAGATAAATTTTCGTAATTTTAATAATTAGCAGCTGTTATAATTCTTTATATATTGTCTTTTCCTATAGATTGTCAAGTGGATAAAGTCCTAGAGGATTTGGTAAGCTTGAGAACACACTTGTAGATATTTAACTAATCACACTTCAATCAACCAGTATTTTTCTAACTCATGATTAATTATCTTAGTGGGTAGGTGATAATTTCACTTACTCTCCCATTAGCTCGACATTGTTTCTTCATTTCCCCAACTCCTCGAAGGAATTTAGGGCAAATACAAGTAGGAAATATAGTCAAAGTCGATGATTCAATTGGTAGCTACTGACTCAATAAACGAAAAAAGAATGTAAAATATGATAGAAAAACCACACTAAAATCTGTTCACATACAAATTAACTAGATAAATTCGTTCTGATTTTCTATGTAATTATATTTTCATAATATTGCAGTTGGCGAAGATTTGTTTTTTCTGAGCTCATAGTTAAGCAGATCGTCACCTTTTGCTGCTTGTCATCTTTTGAAAATCCATGCACATTTGTCCAGGAAATTAAAGAGTGATATAAAATTAAGAAGTGAAAGGTGTCATCATTAAAAAGGTACACTTCATTGATTTGAGCAATATATATAATCTTCAACTCATCGGGCTTCAAAGGGAAAAGAAAAAGGAATTGAATTCAGAAAAAGCTAGGGGAATCTGACTGAGTTATACAACTGTTCGAGGAAAACTACTTTTTTTTTTTTGACAAGCAATGATATATTAGTATTTTATTAATCATCTCAAAACAATACATAGATGGCAATTGGGTACAATACTTCAGCGATCAAGATAATGATCTAAAGGTGAATTTGCTCAAGCAAAACAACAATGGTAAACACCTAGACGGTTACCACATGTACTAGACTTCACACGCCACCATATAAAGCTGTCACATAACGATAAACCTAACAAATTGTATCAACAATTGCAAAGGGTCACTATCGTATAGCGAGGCTATGTAAAGTCATCCCGTAAGTGAACCACTTAAAGTCATCGTTGATAGACGAGACTACATAACACATGGCTCAATGCGAAAAAAATATCCAGTCAAAGTTGCAGTGCGACCATAACACTCGCTAGGTGAGAACAACAAGACTAAACTAAACTAAACCAAACTAACTTAAAAAAAGCTAAACCAAATTAA
Organism: Malus domestica; assembly: GCF_042453785.1. Classification (NCBI taxonomy): domain Eukaryota; kingdom Viridiplantae; phylum Streptophyta; class Magnoliopsida; order Rosales; family Rosaceae; genus Malus; species Malus domestica. The sequence continues at coordinate 34,852,696 of NC_091665.1, forward strand.
ACAAAACTACTTCGAGAAAGAAACCATTTCCGATGAAAGGTTAGACAATTATGAGAAAAGGCCAATACACAGAATTGGACAATCCCATCAACAAGTCAAAAAGAAGGCAACAAAGCTGCACGATGAGACATCAGGGACGTAGATTCCAGATTTGGAAAACAGAAAGCGGCAAGACCGCCAAAACAACCGGCCCATAAGGTGCAAAGCTAGATAAGCCACCTAAGTTTGTGCACCCCAACAATAGCACAACCCAAGTGGTGCAACAACAGATGGGTGCAAAAGGCAGCGCATCCACAGAACTAGACGATGAGAGTTTCACACATCACCGGAAAAGTATGACGGAAGTGGCTCCAATCCAAACCCAAAACCCGAATTGAACCTAACACTACTACAATATTAGCTTTAGGTGTCGGATGATGATGACGGTTTAATAAGCCATTATGTTGGATAAAAGATATCCGACACATCATTTAATTAATGTCGGATAACAATAAAATCATGTCGGTTATATCCGCCAGCATTTTTGAATTTTTTTTTTATAATATTTTTAACATATTCCGGCGGTTTTTAGTTAATGGTGGCGTTTATAACTGACATAAATTGACTATTTATTCTTTTAGTATTCTGGCGGTTATAACCGACAGAAATTGACTATTTTATTATTTTAGTATTTTGGCGGTTGTTATTTTAGTATTTTGGCGATTATAACCTACAGAAATTGACTATTTTATTATTTTAAAGGGTAAAAGACTGTTTACTACCCTCATGTTTCGTGGTTTTTAACATTTAGTACATCAAGTTTTTTTCGTCTTAGATTCATACCTAAAGTGTAAATTTTGGGACAGTTTCATACATCCGTTAATCAAATTGTTAAGTTTTCCGTTAACTGTGACGTGGCGCACTGACTAGGCGCCACGTGTCATCCATGTTTTTTTTTTCTTTTTTCTTTCTTTTCTTTTCTTCTTCCTTCTTCTTCTTCTTCTTCCTCCGACAGCAACTTTCTTTTTTTTTTCTTCCTCCTCCTTCTTCCTTCCTTCCTCCTTCCTTCCCTTTCTTCCCCTTCTTCCTTCTTCTTCCTTCTTCTTCCTTTGAATCTAGGGAAGCTTCTTCTTCTTCTTCTTCTTCTTCTTCTTCCTCCGAATCTGCCCACATTCAGTTTTTTTTTTCTTCCTCCTTCTCCTTCTTCCTTCCCCTTCTTCTCCTTCTTCCTTTCCCTTCTTCGTTCTTCTTCTTCTTCCTCCGAATCTGGGGGAAGATGAATTTTTTTTTTTGAGGAAGAAGAAGAAGAAGGAGGAAGGAAAGATGAGGAAGAAGGGGAAGGAAGAAGGAGGAAGAAAAAAAAAAGTTGCAGTCGGAGGAAGAAGAAGAAAGAAAAAAAAAAAAAAAAAACTTCCCCAGATTTCGGAGGAAGAATAAGAAGAAGGGGAAGGAAGAAGGAGGAAGAAGAAGGAGGAAGAAGAAGAAAGAAAAAAAAAAACAAACTTCCCCAGATTTCGGAGGAAGAAAAAGAAGAAGGAGAAGGAAGAAGGAAGAAGGGGAAGGAAGAAGGAGGAAGGAAGAAGGAGAAAGAGGAAGAAAAAAAAAGTTGCGGTCTGAGGAAGAAGAAGAAGAAGAAGAAGGAAGAAGAAAAGAAAAGAAAGAAAGAAAAAAAAAACGTGGATGACACGTGGCGCCCAGTCAGTGCGCCACGTCACAGTTAACAGGAGACTTAACAGTTTGACTAACAGATGTATGAGACTGTCCCAAAATTTACACTTTAGGTATGAATCTGAGACGAAAAAAACTTGATGTACTAAATGTTGAAAACCACAAAATATGAGGGTAGTAAACAGTCTTTTACCCTATTTTAAAATGTTATATTGATTATAAATAAATAAACACATGGTTTAAATATTTTAACAAACACTTAAGAGTTAATGTTATATTTCCATTAAGTATAAATATTTTAAATTAAAGATCGAATTCATTCATTGCATTCTTATAGGGTCGAGGAGTGTAGTTGTAAAAAATCATCAAAATTAGAGCTAAAATAACCGTTGAATTGTGATTTTTAGTTTATAACCATAAAAAACTTTTGTTTCGTTACCTAATCTCTGAATTTTGTTTTTTTTCGATTTTTTACGTATGCGATCTCGAAGTGTGTACAAACAAGTTTGATGGTTGGATCGTTAAAAAACATTTCGTATAATGCATATCGCATCAAAACGGTAGATTAAACAAACACTTAGAGTTAATGTTATACTTCCCCATCAAGTACAGATTTTGTATCTACTAGTGTAAATATTTTAAATTGAAAATCGAATTCATTCAATGCATTTTTATAGGGTCGAGGAGTGTAGCTGTAAAAAATCATTAAAATTGGAGCTAAAGTAACCGTTAAATTGTGATTTTTCATTTATAACCGTCGAAAACTTTTGTTCTGTTACCTAATCTCTTAATGTTTATTTTTTGTGATTTTTTATGTATGCGATCTCGGAGTGTACAAACAAGTTTGACAATCAGATCATTGAAAAAAGTTTCATAGAATGTGTATCGTGTCAAAACAGTAGATTAAATAAACACTTAAGAGTTAATGTTATACTTCAATTAAGTATAAAATAAGATTTTGTGGTATCCACTAGTGTAAATATTTTAAATTGAAGATCAAATTTATTCATTAATCTTATAGGGTCGGGGAGTGTAGCTGTAAAAAATCATTAAAATCGGAGCTAAAATAACCATTAAATTGTGATTTTTCATTTATAACCGTCGAAAACTTTTATCCCGTTACGTAATCTATGAATGTTTGTTTTTTATGATTTTTTACGTATGTAATCTCGGAGTATGGACAAATAAGTTTGACGGTTGGATCGTTGAAAAACGTTTCGTAGAATGCGTATCGCATCGAAACGGTAGATTAAACAAACACTTAGAGTTAATGTTATACTTCCCCATCAAGTATAAAATAAGATTTTGTGGTATCCATTAGTGTAAATATTTTAAATTGAAGATTGAATTTGTTCAATGCATTCTTATAGGATTGAGGAGTGTAGCTGTAAAAAATCATCAAAATCGGAGCTAAAGCAACCGTTAAATTGTGATTTTTCGTTTATAACTGTTGAAAACTTTTGTTCTGTTACCTAATCTCTTAATGTTTGTTTTTTGTGATTTTTTACGTATGTGATCTCGGAGTGTGTACAAATAAGTTTGACGGTTAGATCATTGAAAAAAGTTTCATAGAATGTGTATCGCGTCAAAATAATAGATTAAATAAACACTTAAGAGTTAATGTTATACTTCCATTAAGTATAAAATAAGATTTTATGGTATCCACTAGTGTAAATATTTTAAATTGAAGATCAAATTTATTCATTACATCTTATAGGGTCGGGGAGTGTAGCTATAAAAAATCATTAAAATCGGAGCTAAAATAACTGTTAAATTGTGATTTTTCGTTTATAACCATCGAAAACTTTTGTTTCGTTACGTAATCTATAAATGTTTGTTTTTTACGATTTTTTACGTATGCAATATCGGAGTGTGTACAAATAAGTTTGATGGTTGGATCGTTGAAAAAAGTTTCGTAGAATGCATATCGCGTCAGAACGCTATATTAAACAAACACTTAGAGTTAATATTATACTTCCATTAAGTATAAAATAAGTTTTTAGTGTAAATATTTTAAATTGAAGATCGAATTCGTTCATTGCATTCTTATAGGGACGAGGAGTATAGTTGTAAAAAAATCATCAAAGCCGGAGCTAAAATAACCCTTAAATTGTGATTTTTCGTTTATAACTATCGAAAACTTTTGGTCAGTTACCTAATCTTTGAATGTTTTTTTTTTTTGCGATTTTTTACGTATGCGATCTTGTAGTATCTACAAACAAGTTTGATGGTTAGATCATAGAAACTAGTTTCGTAGAATGCATATCTTCGTTAAATTTGCCTAAATTTTGAAGTGTGAAAAGTAATTTGTGCTAAATTTTTATTTATATTTTTCAAGTATTGATTAGACAATATTTAGTTTGTGTGATGACATTTTCATTGTACAATTCTCTTTTTATTTCTTTATCGCATATTTTACATGGGTTATTATCTATTAAACCAAAAGTATAAAAATTATCTATTAAACCAAACAATTATTTATTTAATTTTTAAAAACGTATTCTATTTAAATACATATTATTTATTTATTAAACCAAACAATTATTATTTTATTTTTTTAAATTGTAACAAAATTTTGGAGGGAATTTTGGGGGGATTTTTGCCGCCATTTTTTTTTCTGTTGGTTATAACCGACAGTAATGAAAATTTTATGTTGGTTTTTATTTAAAAAAAAAATGTTTTTGTCGGTTTTAACCTATAATAATGAAAATTTTCCAAAATAAAACCCCTCCATCTCTTCCTTGTGCCGATGCTTCTCCCTTCCCTCTTTTATCCTCTCCTCATTTCCTTCTCATTTTCTTCTCCCCTTCTCCTTTTCGCTTCAATCACCATGGATGAACAAGGCAGAAGCTATGCAAGCCCTTGAGCACAGAGACAAGCAAAGCATTGTAAGTCATTCCACATGCTTCCGCATATGATTTAATTTATGTTTTTGTTGGATATGTATAATTCATATTTTGAAAGATATCAATAAAGGCTCCATCTTATTGGGATTTCATAGATATTTAGGGATTTATTCGAGTAGTCCAAAATTATTTTCTCAGTCAGTAATCGTGTTTTTTTTTTTCATGCTTATTAACTTGTTACCTTAATCCTTTTACCAGGAAGCAAAAGATCCAGTTGACTCTGATGTAAGCATACAAAACTAACACCTGAGAGTTTATCAGCTTTGTCATCTTTTTCTGCGGTCCTTAACAGCTTTGCCGTGTTTTTTCAGGCCGAGGAAGAGGATGATGCCGACACAGATGATGCGGAAGATGACTCTGATGCGGAATCTAAACCGGACTCAACTGAAGAGAGTGCCGAGGAGCCTGAGAAACATGTAGGCTTCTTTCCTTTTGCGGTTAGTCAACTAATACTACTAATCTATCTACTGATCTTTGCACCTTGTGCTTTGTATTTTCAGGATGAACTGTAGGAAGGGAAGCATCTAGAGAAGTTTCGGCAGAGTGCGCCATTTTTTCTCCTTATTTTTTAGCTGTAGAAGTGTTAAGAGGGAAGATATACTGCTAAATGTTGAATGTTGCTGATGTCTTAATCTCTTTTGAGTATCCTCTATCTTGAAGAATTGAAGAATATGATGTCTTAATCTCTCATTAGCTCAATCTGGTTTGCTCATTAGCTGCAGAATCTGGTTCAAACATGTTGGGTCATTTCGAGCATAAGGGGAGAAGAATGCTCAACGAGAATGAGAAGGAGAAGGGAGAATGCTCTCATGTCCTTTTTATATATTTTTTTTATTAATATATTTGCTGTCGGTTTTATCCGACAGAGAATGCTCTTACTTATTATTAATATATTCTCTGTCAGTTATAGCCGACACAAGTTTTGTCGGTTTTATATATTTTCTGTCGATTTTATCCGACAGAGAATACTTTTATTTATTCATTATTAATTTATTTTTTATCGGTTATATCCGACACAATTTCTGTTGGTTTGAGAATATTTTCTGTTGAAAAATTCATTTCCTGACGCTGGCAATTCTGTTGCTTATTATATTTGCCACTGCATCAATTTTTTGTCAGATTTTGCTTAATATCCGACAATAATGCACGTTTCTTGTTGATTATCATAGCAACACTAATAAATGGTTTTATAGTAGTGCAAATAGAAAAGAAGCCCTTGAGAATGGCATAACCCGGATCTGGGAAGGAGACCCGAAGTCATGGGACAACCATGCACAAAAAGGTTGGGGAGAAGAAAATAGGGATGGAGGAAGCTAATAGAGGGTAGAGGGATGCGCGGGGGAAGGGGGCAGCACAAGGATAGGGGAGGGAGTGAAACGGGAAAAAAAAGAGGTGGAGGGGTTAGCAGAGGTTAAGGAGGGGAGGGAGGGAAAGAGAGAGACTAGGAGGAGGGTGAGGAGTGGCTACCGCCGACCCTAAGACGGAGGAAGGAGCCGGTGGCTGAGATTGTAGAACTAAGGTTTGGTTTTGGGAGGGAGAGTCGGGTATAGAGAGAAATATACATACAAGATTGTCAATCCATTCATGCGGGATTGTAAACAATTTGTAAGAATTTTGGGATATAGCTAAAATATCTCAAGTTATGGCAAATTAAATATGAAACGAAAAGCATGAAATAATCAAAGTTTATTTTTATTTTGACCAACGTGATAGAATGTTTCATTACCAAAAATAAAAAGTAACATGTGCCTCCACTGATCAATTTCTTAACGTACAAATCACAAAAAAATTTAAACCCCTACATGAAACCACAAAAAACTACTTGAACAAAGAGTGTTCCATACACTACAAGAAAAAGGCCTTTTTGCGACACGGTTTTTGCGTCAAATTACATTGCCGTCGCAAATAAAAGGAAATTAGCGCGGTATTTGTTAGCGCGAAAATATTTGCGACACTGCTATAAGTAACGTCGCTAATAATGTCGCAAACAGTAATATATGTCGTCTTAAACAGATTGTTTGCGACGCCCCTAACGACGGATAGAATTTAAGCGGGAACAAATTGGGCGATTAGGGTTTGAGCTCGCACGCTCCTTTTTTCTTTTTCCCAACGCAGCCTTAGTTATCTCCCTCAACCATTTCCGTTTCCTTTTCCTTTTTCTCTCAGAGATTCAATCAAAAATTTTGGAGTTGTATCGGAGATTACGGAGCACAATCGGAGTTCTGGTAAGCCACTACAACCATCTCCATCTTCTTTCTTTTCTGATTTCATTAGTCTTGCTAAGTGATTTATAGGGTTTCTGTCAAAGGCGCACAGATCTGCTAAATGTCTTCCAAAACCTGGGTCTTTAGCATCTGGGATTGGGATGTTTTTCTTTTTTCCACCCATTCTTCTTAGAATCGGTTTGATGATCTTCCTCAGTACCTTGTTAAACCCCAACCCACGCCTTTGATTGCTAAGTGATTCCATAAATCTTGCTTAGTTCTCTCCCGCAACCGTTTCCGTTTCCAATTATTAATTTGGACTGGACAACGCCTGTGTTTTGGGCCGCAGGTTTTCTTAATATGTTTACAGCACGAACAGAAAATTTTAGTTAAAAACAAACCCTGTTTTCTTATTATGTTTACAACGCAAATGGTAATTGATTTTTATGGCGATTGTGCTTGTTGATAAATATTTGGTGTCTTTGTAGATACTTTATCTTTAGGGGGATTGTGCTTCTTGATTTTCTATGTGCCTTTATTTTTTATTCGTGGACATATTGTCCAATTTTGTTTTTCTTTTCTTTTGTAATTTTGTTGTCATTTGCAACAATATTTCGCTTCTTCTTCTTCCTTATAAATATGGTGAATGATTAGAGTGTATCTTTTACAGGCGTTGCTTTTCCATAGATTGGGAAGATCTTGGAGAAGGCCCTCGCACAAGTAAGGTGGATGATGTAGGATTGTTTTTTTCTGTGCTGACTAAAAGTTTACTTTGGAGTAATCTCTTATTTGTGACACTCCTTGAAATTCTAGATATATTTTCTCTAAGTAATATATGCAAAAGTCAAAGTTGCCCAAAGTTCAGAGGATACATAACTCTGTATGTGTATCGCCTATTTCGAGCTCACACATTATCATGCGTTAATGCATATTCTTTTGTGTTAAAGTAGAAAAAACAAAAGTAGAATACTGTTTTTGGAATAGTTTGGATTGACAACCTATCTCATATTGCTTAGTGTTTGACATTTCTCTTGTAGTTCAAATATTTTGGATTAACTATAGAGATCAGATCAAGGGTGCTTAATTCTTAGCTCGGTATGTTTTCTATCCACCTTTTAAATAAAATTTTGATTAATTTTACTTACTTTCTTTGTATTCTTTTCTACATTTGTTGTTGTTTTTCTTGTTAAACATAACTACCTTTTTTTAATAGATGACATAATGTGTTGTTTCTTTATTTTCGGATGACATTAGGTATGGACAAGAGTTGGATAGATTTAAATGATAGGTCATTTGATCAATTTAACTATGGGCTTGAACGTTTTTTGGAGTTTGCATTTGATAACAACAAGGGTCATAGAAGGATTTATTGTCCTTGCAAAAAATGTTACAATTGGTACTTTGTTACAAGGGAAGTAGCAAGAGCTCATATAATAGTTGATGGGTTTATGCCAAATTATAGAAATTGGATTCATCATGGAGACACAAACCAACCATTATATTCAGAACAAGGTATTGGGAATAACATTCCATCAGCTTTTGTGGATGATATGTTTGATCAGTTAGTTTATATATTTTTCACTAAAAGTAAAATCTTTGCATATTCACAAAGTAAAAACTTTGCATATTCACATCGTTTTAATTAGTTGGATCGTGCATTATTTTTATCTTTTGGTCATTTGAACTGGTTGGGTAATGTTTTGTAGAATCAATTTAATCAATGCTTGGAAGAAAGGGAAGAGCATGAGCAAGACGAGGATTATCGAGAGGAGGTGTTTACTAGAGTTATGGGACCTGATGCACATGGACCTGTTCGCATGTATGGAACAGAACTCCATCTCAAGTATTTTATCAAAGTTCAAGATCTTCCAATGTTAATGAAGACACCATACGAGAAAAGGTAGAAAGACAATATAAGACTAAGATAGATGATCTTAAGGCTAAGCATGAATCTGAAATTGAAGATCTCCGATCCAAGTATAGTGAAGTCAGTTTGAAACTCCATCTCGTGATGACTCATATTGGTTTCCATGTTAACACGACACCAAGCGGAAGTGGACAGGTATATACATTCGAATGTGATTTTGTTCTCTTTTCAATTTATTAGAATAAATTAGTGTGAAAATTTGAGTAATTTTGATTTCTATTTGTCCTATTGGTGTTAAATATAGGCTCCAAATATATCAAGCCATCTACAAGAAACATATGGGAGTAATGAGCAGCAACCTCAGTTAGACCCAGAAACATAGAAACAATTGCTTTCATAAAAGGTTTGTAAAGAAAACATTATACTAAAGATTAAGCTTTCAATTGACACATGTTATTGATGGTTGTGTAATTATTATTTTTCAGGTTTGCATGGAGATTGTGATGAAGAGTCTTGATCATAATTAAACTCTTGAACTATGTTGGAGCATATTTGAAATAAATAAAAAAAATATGTTCATAACTTTTGAGACGAGATTATTTATATTTGACTCTAGCAGGATTATATGTATTGGGATATACGGATGGTGTACTTTCAATGTTATTAGGAATTCTAAAGGCACAATTCTTTGATTCATATATTATTTTACTTTTGAACTTAGGATAATTGTGAATAAGATTATAAATTGCAACCCAATCTTTCATTGAACAAATATCATTTCCAACCATTTTGTATTTATAACAAAAAAATTGTAAGGATAAAAGCATTTACGACGTGTCAAACATGTCCCAAATATTTTGTTTAATTCCACCATCAAAGCAGTTGCGACGCTAACTATTGTGTTGCAAAGCTGTCGTAAAATAACTTCGTGACGCTTGAAATGCGTCGCAATAAGTTGTGAAAACTTTTGCGACACGGGTTTGTTGCGACGCAATCACAAGCGTCGCATGAGCGTCGTTAAAACGCATAAACGACGCTTTCATGACTTTACACGACGAGTTTTTAGCGTCGTATTTAGCAAGTTTTTTTGTAGTGATAGCAAATTCGACACAAAAAACGATAGACATGACAAGCCTTAGCACCGAGACACTCACATAAAACTACCACAAAAAAGCAAGGCCATCACAGATTGTCAAGGCAACACAAACCCGCTCTAGGCGGTACAAACACAAAACATAAAAAAAAACTAAAAAACTAAGCTAACGCTGATGACGTGCTTGCGGAGAAGATGTGGGTACAAAGATGGCAGGAGGTGGGGATAACTGGGGAACGTGGGTCGCCAGTTTTAGCAAGGACAATATTAAGCGATCGAATGAAAGTGAGAAATTAAGGAGCCAATAATCAAGTTAAGTCTACTAATTTGGGAAAGCTGATAAAAAGGGAAGTGATAAATTCAGGAGCCAATATTACGTGATCGAATGAAACAACATTAGAAGTTTATCTTTACGAAATGATTTATGCATTTCTTACCACGTACACACCCTTATTTTAGTCGTGAGATTGAATAAATTAAAAGACAATCAATGATTATAATTAAAAGTGTGCAAAAGGTCAAGTGAATTTTTTTTTGTAAAGATCACTTCCCTGTTTTTTATTGTTAGTGTTTTTATGCATTCGCTATTCATTCTTGCAACAATTCCGAATGGTTCATGCATGATGGTATTGGATGAATAGCAGATCCTATAAATTTATAATAGAATTCCGTCAAAATTCATAGAGAATTCTCTGTTAAAATTTTTCGAGCATTTTTAAAGGAGATGTCAAAAACTTCATATCAGCAATAGTGGTAAAAAAAGACATCACTAGTGTTTTCCAACCGAAATGCCAATTCGTCTGTGGCATGACATGGAAAGGCGGTAGAGGAAGTTGCTGTCAAATTTGACAGCAGCTTCAAATCTATTTTTAGTAATTAATAAATGATTTTCATAATTTTTATACTTACCTTTTGTTCCTAGGTCTCCTTAGGTTCTTTAGGAGAGCGCCTGTCTGAAGATTGTATGCGGCGTTTGGCGTCGAGTAACCTCCAATTTGTTGGTGACATTTTCAGCTGGTGGTTCAGGTTGGTTTTGCAACGTGTGGAAAGGACTATGGAAGCCATGGTCGCATGCTTTGCCGCACGGTTAACGCTCACAGCACAACAATGGTTATACGCTGCATGTTTAGTGGGTGGAAGATTCCCTTGATTTGCTTAAGGATTTCTTGTAATTTGTTTCTGTTTTGACATTTGGGGATAGTTCATTTCGTCGTGTGAGACACTCTTTTTCCTTAGACCGGGTTCTCCGGCAAGGTTTTATCGAGGCCTAATATGCACACTATCCTCAGTTTGTTGTCAATTTGTCCTTGTATTGCTTTGTTTGTAATGAATATCAAATATCGTATTTCTCTAAAAAAAAGAGTAATGTACTAAATAATGGTTTAAATGTGACATATCGTTGGAGAACAAAATTTAAAAAAAGATTAATGTGTCTCATAAGTCTTCAAATTAAATTCTATGTTTAAAATTTGACTTTTACTTTAAAAATAATCTTAGAAATCTATCACTTAAAAAAACCATTAAAATTCTTGGAAATCAAAATTAACTACGGCCCCTTTAAGAAATTAAAATAACCCTCCACAAGCCATTGTTTTCTTCAAGACCCATAAAAAGTAAAAATAAAAGAGCCATTGTTACCCAAGAGTCAGCCCAATTAAGGCCCAACACAAACGGCTCAATTATATTCAAACCGGTCGGCAACCCGTTTTCAGTTCAACCCCTCTTCCAGCTGGAATCGTCTCTCAATTTGGCTGTTCTCAACTCCCACTCCTCCGCCGCTCTCTCCGCCGTCTGCAATGGTGGAAATTGACGAGCTAACGTTCCCAGAGGACGATGAAAGAAGCAGAGTGTTTACGCAGCTAAAAGCATACTGCTTTGAGCTTCTGGAGCTTCTCCAAAACCCTAAGAAGCACTCCTCTGCTCTCTCTTCTCTGCTCCATTTCCTTCGCCAGTCTCCGCCTCATGCTCTCCAGCCCTTCTTCGAGTAAGCACTTCAACCTCTCTGTAAATTTTGCTTCCTTTCCTTGAATTTGCATAACTTATAATGTGTGTGTGTGTGTGTATCCTTGCATATATGAACATGTATGCATATAGGTCTAGTTATGCATGCTTGTATGCGTAACACTTGGGGTCAGCTTTGAGGGTTGGATTGGGTGAAGTATTCGTAACTTGATCAAGTTTGTTGGCTTAATAATTTTGAATTATAGAGTGAGTGCCTCTGTGTTGAAGTTTTGGTGATTGGTGCAATGCTGGCAGGGTGGGAGAATTGGTGGAGGGGAAGGTATTGGGTTGATTTGTATTAAATGAAACAAAATTTCCCACCCCAATTGCACATGATTTCGTCTCGGTGTCTTTGAAGTGTATTTAATGGTTAGAGTGTACATGAGATATCATTCTTATTCAGATTGTTTTTGAAATTGGTTAAGTACTATATTGATATGATATGACCTGAGGTGGCGGGGGAGCAAAACTATCACTTTTCCATTAGTAGACTCTGTGTCCCATTGCTCAACGCCACGGTGAATAGTAGGTTCAATATTAAAGTTTCTAGTGATCCACACCCCGGGGAAACATGGTTTCATCACTTATACTTGTCGTAGAAACTTGTAAAGAATCCAAAATGTGTGTATAATATATATTATGTATCTGTCATTAAGCATTATTTTCTTGACAAAGTTGTGCATCTTTCAGCTACACGTTGTTTCCGCTGCTGCTTCTATTGGATGCAGCTGTTGACTGTAGAACCTCAAAGAAGCTTGGTTCTGAAGAAAAATTTGTGAGTCATAATGTCCCAAAAATGCCCCAAAAAGTGAGTGATAGTGTGGCTGAAGGTGTGCTTCAGTGCCTGGAAGAACTGCTCAAGAAGTGTCTTTTAGGATCTGTAGATCAGGTAATCTGATTTGATTGACAATTGCTTGGACCTCTTCCAAAATTCGTACGTGTAGAATTACTAATTACTGTTTTGTTAGACAAAATTTAATTTGATAATTGGTTTTGCTTTTCAACCAAACTTAATCTATGTACATGCCCATTCAAAGTGGGGATGCAGAAAATCTGAAGGTAGTGGTTTTCTACGGGGGAGAAGTTCTTTTGGCATCCTTGTCATCATTGTCTAAACATTCTTGCTGATTTAATTCATTAATTGGTGGGGAGTGAATTAGTTATAAATGTTATTTCTCCTGCAATTCTCTTATTTTATTACTTTGATGTATGCAAATCTTTTTTCTCTCATTCTGCCTTTTCATGCATAATCAAATATTATATGTCCTACCAAAGGAATGGCATGGTTTTTCCATGAGTTCAAAATTGGCTTGTATGTTGCATTGGTTAGTTGTTCATGTGAGTTTATTCCTAGGAGGCAGTCTTCTTATTTGAAGTGCAATAATATCCTTTTGCAGTTGGTTGTAGTACTGAAAAAGTTGACTTATGGGGCTTTGCTTTCTCCATCTGATGCGTCAGAAGAGTTTCGTGAAGGAATTATTAAGTGTTTCAGGGAATTGCTTCTGAATTTACTTCCATGCTCTGATGAGTCTTGTGCATGTAAACGAATCTTTGGTGTGCCTATGCTTTTAGAAAACAGAGACTTGAAAGCTCCACTCAGTAGAACGTCAAAGTATGATTCAGAACCAGATGAATGTTTGCTTGCATTTCTACAGTCACAAACTGCTTCTGCAGCTGTTGGACACTGGCTATCACTTCTTCTCAAAGTATGTTAAGTTGTCTTGAGTGGTAGTTGATCATTCTGTAGAATTAAATTTTTCCTATGGTACTTATTTCGCTAGTGGTTTTATGAAAAGGCTGCAGATAATGAGGCTGCACGAGGACATCTAGGTAGTGCAAAGCTTCGGATTGAAGCCTTTATGACCCTACGTATGCTTGTTGCTAAGGTAATCTTGTGAATTAGCGTAGGTTCTAACTTTTGTGGCATTGATTCATTAATAAAACTTGAATTTGGGTGTCTCTGTTTCTTCCCCCCTTCTTCATTTCACGATGTTCTGACCATGAGAAAAGCTTAAATACTATTTGACACTTTATGAATCAAAATGATGTACATAGTAAGAGTCAAAATAAGCCATCTGAGGTTTTTAGGTATACTGAATTTTCTTCAGTGCAAATTGGAAGCATACAAATCAGTACCTCTGGTTAGTATAATTCACAACATTTTTCTTTCCAACAGGTTGGTACTGCTGATGCGTTAGCCTTCTTTTTACCTGGTGTTGTTAGTCAATTTGCCAAAGTTTTGCATGCCTCAAAAACAATGACCAGTGGGGCTGCTGGAAGTGGGGATGCAATTGATCAGGCAATTAGAGCTTTGGCTGAGTATCTGATGATAGTTCTGCAGGATGATGCTAACTTAACTACACTTGATATGTCTATAACTCTTAGTTCTGACTTAACTTTAAAAAAGAATGAATCTACACAATCGTTCCTGGATGAGCTTCGTAAGTTGCCTGTTAAGGCGCATGGTCAAAGTAAAATGATATTGGAAGATTCGAGTGATAAAGTGATTACAACTACTTCCAACTCTGAGAAGAAAACTGATTCTGGCAAAGGAGATGGATCTTTGCACGTGGATCGTACAAGTGATTGGATTGAGAAAACTTCAATGCATGTGGATAAACTCTTAGGTGCAACTTTTCGACATGTACGTTCTTCGTTTCATTTGCTACTAGTTGATTATTATCCATTATATGCAAGCTTTACCTCCTGAAATGTTAGCGCTTTTATCCAATGGGTAAATTCTTCAATTATTTGTTAGATTTGCATTCATCCAGCAAAAAAAGTGAGACAAGGTCTCCTGGCTTCCATACGAGGACTGTTGTCAAGGTGCAGTTACACGCTGAGGCAGAGTAGACAAACGCTTCTGGTTAGTTCAGAATTTATTTGTGTTATTGATTCCTTTGGGCTCTCATTACATATTTTCTCAAGTTGATGTATTTTCGTTGCACAATTTTAAAACTACGAGTGTCTATAATAAAGTTATGGTTTTATCTCTAAAGAAAACCCTTGAACGTGGTCTTCTTTTTACCCAAGTCAGCCTGCACATATTTTGGATTAGAGTTCTTGATCCGCAATTTCTGAGACTCAGCTGATTTTCAGTTGTGACATCTTCCATGGGTAGTGCCATCTGCTGTTGATTATCTCGGTTTGGACTTTGGAGCTTCTAATGACTCAAATCTCCCCTTCTTTTTACCAAACACCCTGGTTGGATATTTGCCTTTAATTTTAGTGTCTTTCAGCACTTCTGTATTATGGCTGTTGGCCCACAATTTCCCAAATTTTGGTCCCACCCCTCTCTCTATTAAGCTTTGCCAGGTGCCGGACAAAAAACCTCTCCTCCAGCAGAAGTAAAGATTTTCCAGATCTTGTTTTGGCATTTTCTTTGTTACTTGGTTGTCCTAAATTAAATCATATATGGTTGATTTGCAAGTGCTAAACTTGAACTGCCACTTGAAGCTAACGCATGCTCTGGCTACCACTCGTGCAGGAGTGCTTGTGTGCTTTGGTTGTTGATGACTCTGTAGAGGTATCTGCAGGTGCACAAGAATTCCTTGAAAATTTATTCTCATCGATTGAAGATAATCAATTGGAACATGATGTTGCTCAGATGTTTAGCAGGTTAGGTCTTCATTTGATAGTAGACAAAATAGTGGTGGTGGTTGGTCCTGCCCTTTTGAAAGGGATTTTTTATTTATTTTTCTTATAAGAACTTGAGAGGTCGCACTTGGTGCGATGGCAAGTGCCTTCGCCCATGAGCGGTAGGTCTCGGGTTCGAGACTTGGGAGCAGCCTCTCCATAAATGGGGGTAAGGCTAGCCGACATTCACCTCTTCCAGACCCT
Source organism: Malus domestica (assembly GCF_042453785.1). NCBI lineage: Eukaryota > Viridiplantae > Streptophyta > Magnoliopsida > Rosales > Rosaceae > Malus > Malus domestica. Next base: position 34,868,254 of record NC_091665.1, read on the forward strand.
GCATAAAGCGGGAGCCTTGTGCACTGGGTACGACCTTTTTTTTTCTTATAAGAACTTGATTATGTTACCAGGCTCATTGACAAGCTTCCAAAAGTTGTCCTTGGGAGTGAGGGATCACTTGCAGTCTCACAAGCTCAGCAGCTACTTGTAATAATGTACTATTCTGGTCCTCAGTTTGTGGTGGATCACATCCTTCAGTCTCCGGTATGTGGTTATTTTCTTAGTAAATTTATCATGTATGTTTTGAGTTGTAAGTTTCTTCATCTAGTCTTATTACATACACACACACACACACACACAAAAGATAAGACTGGGATTGCTTATTTCCAATTGTTCAGCAATATAATCTGGAGAAACAAGATAAATTAAAGTTATGAATACACACGTCTTTCTTCTTTGTTAACTTATGAATAATGCATGCCTGCGTAAATTATTATCTGGTATCTCAAACTACAGTTTTTCCAGATAATAGTAATACAGCATTTCAAGAGTTGAGAATATAGAAATAGAAAGTTCTAGAGCAGGCATAATGTCTGTTATCATTGTATAGTTGAACCTAAAATGCGTTGGGTTCTTAGAGTCCTTACCTTTTCAGTTTCAAGTCCTTTATTCTTGCCTATGACATTATTTATATGGCACTGTCTAGGTAACAGCTACTCGTTTCCTGGACCATTTTTCTGTTTGTATGAGTCAGAACTCGGTGTTTGCTGGTTCTCTTGATAAGCTTATTACCACAAGGCCATCCTCAGTTGGATATCTTGACTCTGTTTCTGAGTTGAATGCTGGAGCCAGTATTACCAGCGAGTGCCTGACAATAGTGGCTGCTGCTCCCCGAAATTCAAAGATTGCAGGCATCCAGGAGAAAGATATACCATACACATCAGATAATGATCAGAAGAATTATGAGAATTATAAGCTTCCGCGCATGCCTCCTTGGTTCGTATACATTGGCAGTCAGAAACTTTACCAAACTCTTTCAGGAATTCTTAGACTTGTAGGTTTATCCTTGATGACAGGTTATTTCAACTCTTCAGATTTAATTGTTTGGTTTCAAATTTTAACTTATGTCCTTATTGTTCGTTACTGATGTCAGGTTATTTTATTTTTCCTTTCTGCTAGATAAAAAACATGGGCAGCATTTGTCACACATCACTGACATACCAGTGGGTTACTTGCGTAAATTAGTTTCTGAGGTTCGTATGAAGGATTATAATGAAGTGAGTTGGCACTCATGGTATAATAGAACTGGTTCGGGACAGTTACTGCGCCAGGCGAGCACTGCAGTGTCTATTCTTAATGAGATGATATTCGGTATGTCAGATCAAGCGACGGATATTTTCACAAGGATGTTTCAAAAAGCGAGAAAAAGAAGGAAAGAGGTTCAGGACTCTGATGCAAGATTTGCTGATGGTCAACCTTTCAAAGTTGAATCTTCCATGCTTTTTGAATCTAGTTGGAATGTTTTAAAGGACGAGGAATTAAGGAGTCACTTGATTGATTGTGTTGGTAGAATTTTACTTGAGTATTTATCTCATGAAGTATGGGATCTTCCAACAGAACATAAATCTTTATCCATGCATCCTGACTATGATGCTGAAGATATTAATCTAAACTTATTTCAGGACACGGCTATGCTACACCAGGAAATATGCATTTTCCTCCACCTTTTGTGTTATAATTTAGTTTTTCTCGCATCAGTTTGTTTCAGCAGATGGACATTATATTGACGGTAGCTTTGTCTTCCTCTACAGGTTATCATTGAAGGAATAGGCATAATCAGTATCTGCCTTGGAGGAGATTTTGCTTCTAGTGGATTTCTTCATCAATCCCTTTATATGTTGCTTGAAAATCTGACTTCTTCAAACTATCGTGTTAGAAGTGCTTCTGATGGTGTATTACATATCCTGGCTGCTGTATCTGGCATTCCAACAGTGAGTGCAGCATACAGAATCTCAATCTGTTCCACTTTTGGAGTTTGGCTTATGAGTTTTCTGTTTTAACTGTCCTGTAGGTTGGGCACCTAGTACTAGCGAATGCAGACTATGTGATTGATTCTATATGTCGTCAATTACGCCATTTGGAGATTAACCCTCATGTGCCAAATGTGCTGGCTGCCATGCTTTCCTATATAGGAGTCGCGTATAAAATATTGCCTCTATTTGAGGAGCCGGTACGCCTACCAGATCTCGATGTTGCTAGATCCTTAGGACATCTTAAAAATCATATTTCCCTTCTGATTTTCTGAAAAATATAATCCTTGTTGGCATGCTCAGTTTAGATTTTTTTATTAATTTCAAGATACTGTCAACTCCTCTATGGCTTCACATGGAGAGTTGGGTTTAGTTTTTAAATTGTAATGCTAATGCTGTGGTCCTGTAATGCAGATGCGCTCTGTTTCTTTGGAGCTCGAGATTCTTGGCAGGCATCAGCACCCTGAATTGACAATTTCCTTTTTAAAGGTCATCTTTTGTACCATACTGAGTTTCCTGTTACTGTATCGTGAGTCCATTTGTTTGGCTTTTTGGTTTCTGTTTTACCAGGAGCTATTACAGCTGTAGTAAAGAATGCTATAGTCTAGTTTTCTTTTACTTAAAGATTTCATTAGAATCCCTTCGCATTCAGCAAGTAAAATCCTCTCATGGCATACCTGGTGGGTTGGTGGGTTTTCCTTAGTTGAAAAAAATCGCCAAGAGCTGTATTACAAACAACAACAACAACAACAAAGCCTTTTCCCACTAAGTGGGGTCGGCTATATGAATCCTAGAACGCCATTGCGCTCGGTTTTGTGTCATGTCCTCCGTTAGATCCAAGTACTCTAAGTCTTTTCTTAGAGTCTCTTCCAAAGTTTTCCTAGGTCTTCCTCTACCCCTTCGGCCCTGAACCTCTGTCCCGTAGTCACATCTTCGAACCGGAGCGTCAGTCGGCCTTCTTTGCACATGTCCAAATCACCGGAGCCAATTTTCTCTCATCTTTCCTACAATTTCGGCTACTCCTACTTTACCTCGGATATCTTCATTCCCAATCTTATCCTTTCTCGTGTGCCCACACATCCCACGAAGCATCCTCATCTCCGCTACACCCATTTTGTGTACGTGTTGATGCTTCACCGCCCAACATTCTGTGCCATACAACATCACTGGCCTTATTGCCGTCCTATAAAATTTTCCCTTGAGCTTCAGTGGCCTACGACGGTCACACAACACGCCGGATGCACTCTTACACTTCATCCATGCAGCTCGTATTCTATGGTTGAGATCTCCATCTAATTCTCCGTTCTCTTGCAAGATAGATCATAGGTAGCGAAAACGGTCGCTTTTTATGATCTTCGCTAGATTGCTCCGGTCATTAGTGTGGATAAGTATATAAATGGATAGAGATAGGAAAGCAAACACAAGATGTACGTGGTTCACCCAGATTGGCTACGTCCACGGAATAGAAGAGTTCTCATTAATTGTGAAGGGTTTACACAAGTACATAGGTTCAAGCTCTCCTTTAGTGAGTACAAGTGAATGATTTAGTACAAATGACATTAGGAAATATTGTGGGAGAATGATCTCGTAATCACGAAACTTCTAAGTATCGGAGTGTGGTGTCGTCTTGACTTGCCTTATCTGTCTCATAGGTAGATGTGGCATCTTCTCTGGAAGTACTTTTCCTCCATCCAGGGGTGGTATCTTTAACTGGTGGAGATGCACAAGGTAATGTATCAATTTCACTTGAAGCATACTTGTAGTTTCAGGCTTGGTCAAGCGCGATACAAACCATGTAGTAGGAGTCCTCCAAGTCGCCGAGCTAGGGGGTCTGCTGAAAGAGGTGACAGACAAGGTAAGCAATCAGAGCTCCGACTGATTGTTCACCTTCTCCCCATCTTGCCACAGCATGAAGGATAAAGAGAAGAAAAATGAGAAGAGATGATATGAGATACTTTTGCTTTTGAAGAAGTAACTTTCCACAGGCTTATTCTTGAACTGAGCTGGAGGGTTTTCTGGTTTCCTCCAAAGTATAAGGCCGACTGAAGAATTTGAGGGTCAAAACAAGTCCATCAAATCTAGAGTACGTTCCACCCTGCTGATATGGGATACTTTTGCTTTTGACAGAGTAATGGATGTATCGCCACGTGTGCTGTTACGCTTGTCTCCACATGCTTCCTTGTATCCTTCGCACTTGCCCTATCTGTTCCTCAAGCAGATGCGGAATCTTCCCTGGAAACATAAGATGTTGAAGATGAGTACTCGAGAGCAATGCCAGGTAAGTAATCAGGTAAGGGGTTCCAGGCAGTCAGTTCCTGGCTGGAAGCTTGATTCCAAGTGCTGACTGATTGCTCTCTTTCTCCTTGTCTTGCAGGTAAAAACAAGGCTAAAGGAAAAGACAGGGAAAAAGCATGATATGGGATACTCTTGCTTTTAACCCTGATGATATGAGATATTCTTGCTCTAATATAGCTTGTTTGCAGAGGTATTATCGGGGGGAAAGAAAGCTGAATATTTCGAAAGGCTTCGTTGGGAGTGCCCTCTCAGATATGATGAAGGGTTGAGCATTTTTGCAGGTCTGCCTGTCCGTTGGGGATGGAGGTCGACATATATAGGAGTCTCCCTAACAAGTAGTAATGCTATTCCTTTACCCTGCTTGGTCATAGCACGGTAGTGGGAGCTGTCAGTTTCACATGTTTTAACTCTGTCAGAGCACTTTGAAAAAGTGGTCTGTGGTATCTGGCTCTCGAAATTCGGAGAACGATGCCTCTTTGATTTTTGAGAAAGCAATCATGCTGGGGGTCTGGCTCTCGAGATTCGGAGAGCAGTGTCTCTTCGATTTTTGAGGAAGTAATCATGTTGGGAGTCTGGCTCTCGAGATTCGGAGGGCGGTGCCTCTTCGATTTTGGAGCAAGCAATCTTGTTGGGAGTGTTGTCTCGAATGTGAGTAAAGGTTGGGCATGTTTGCTAGTCTACCTTGCCACGAAGCACAAAGGTTGACACACAGGGACTTTCCAATTATCCAGCAATGGTACTGTTCCTTTACCCTCTCTTCGATTTTGAGAAAGTAGTCATGTTGGGAGTCTGGCTCTCGAGATTCGGAGGACGGTGCCTCTTCGATTTTGGAGCAAGCAATCTTGTTGGGAGTGTTTTCGCGAATGTGAGTAAAGATTGGGCATGTTTGCTAGTCTACCTTGCCACGAAGCACAGAGGTTGACACACAGGGACTTTCCAATTATCCAGCAGTGGTACTGTTCCTTTACCCTTGTGGGTAATAATATGGTAGCTAGACCTTCAAAATTTATGTGTCTAAACTTTGTTAGTGCTGTTTCTTTGCTATTCTTTTACCTTTCTTGGTCAGAGCGATGTAGTGGGAGCTGCAAGCTTCACGTGCTCAACTTTGGCAGAGAACTTTGGCAAAGTTATCTGTGGTACCCATGAGCTATTGTTGCGTGTGGGAAGTGGGTAATTGAACAGTAAGATTCATGTGCTTTCTACTTCACCAGAAGTCTTCGACAGAATGCCCATAATTTCTGCAAAGCTGAGTGTGCGTGTGACAGGTGCTGACAAGGCTAGAAAAGTAGGTGCCTCTTCGATTTCTGAGATCGGCCCTCGTGGTCTCTGAGCAGCCCAGCTTTTGAGAAAGCGAGCGCCTCTTCGATTGATTCGGAGAACGATGCCTCATCGATTTTTGAGAAAGCAATCATGTTGGGGGTCTGGCTCTCGAAGATTCGGGGAGCAGTGTCTCTTCGATTTTTGAGAAAGTAATCATGTTGGGAGTCTGGCTCTCGAGATTCGGAGGGCGGTGCCTCTTCGATTTTGGAGCAAGCAATCTTGTTGGGAGTGTTTTCTCGAATGTGAGTAAAGGTTGGGCATGTTTGCTAGTCTACCTTGCCACGAAGCACAGAGGTTGACACACAGGGACTTTCCAATTATCCAGCAATGGTACTGTTCCTTTACCCTCTCTTCGATTTTTAATAAAGTAGTCATGTTGGGAGTCTGGCTCTCGAGATTCGGAGGACGGTGCCTCTTCGATTTTGGAGCAAGCAATCTTATTGGGAGTGTTTTCTCGAATGTGAGTAAAGGTTGGGCATGTTTGCTAGTCTACCTTGCCACGAAGCACAGAGGTTGACACACAAGGACTTTCCAATTATCCAGCAGTGGTACTGTTCCTTTACCCTTGTGGGTAATAATATGGTAGCTAGACCTTCAAAATTTATGGGTCTAAACTTTGTTGGTGCTGTTTCTTTGCTATTCTTTTACCCTTCTTGGTCAGAGCGATGTAGTGGGAGCTGCAAGCTTCACGTGCTCAACTTTGGCAGAGAACTTTGGCAAAGTTATCTGTGGTACCCATGAGCTATTGTTGCGTGTGGGAAGTGGGTGATTGAACAGTAAGATTCATGTGTTTTCTACTGCCCCAGAAGTCTTCGACAGAATGCCCATAATTTCCGCAAAGCTGAGTGTGCGTGTGACAGGTGCTGACAAGGCTGGAAAAGTAGGTGCCTCTTCGATTTCTGAGATCGGCCCTCGTGGTCTCTGGGGAGCCCAGCTTTTGAGAAAGCGAGCGCCTCTTCGATTTCTGAGATCGGCCTTCGTGGTCTTTGAGCAGCCCAACTTTTGAGAAAGCAAATGCCTCTTCGATTTCTGAGATCAACCCTCGTGATCTCTAAGCAGCCCAGCTTTTGAGAAAGCAAACGCCTCTTCGATTTCTGAGATCAACCCTCGTGATCTCTAAGCAGCCCAGCTTTTGAGAAAGCAAACGCCTCTTCGATTTCTGAGCAGGCGCCTCTTCGATTTCTGAAGCTCCGTCGAGTGCAGATTTTTATAGGGGCTGGCATTAAGTTCCAAAGCACACTTGAATCTCCACCAGTAGAAGCTTCATTCTTGCACTTCTAAGATCTTGATTTGTCCGACCTCTTCTCTCTTCAACACCTTTGAAAATGTCTGGCCCCTCCGACCGTCGTTTTGACTTGAACCTTGTTGAAGAGGCAGCCCCGCCTTCTCCAGACAACATATGGCGCCCATCCTTCGTCTCCCCTACTGGTCCTCTTACCGTTGGGGATTCCGTGATGAAGAATGATATGACCGCTGCGGTGGTGGCCAGGAACCTTCTCACTCCCAAAGATAACAGACTACTTTCCAAACGGTCTGATGAGTTAGCTGTTAAGGATTCGCTGGCTCTCAGTGTTCAGTGTGCAGGTTCTGTGTCGAATATGGCCCAACGCCTATTTGCTCGAACCCGCCAAGTTGAATCATTGGCGGCTGAAGTGATGAGTCTCAAACAGGAGATTAGAGGGCTCAAGCATGAGAATAAACAGTTGCACCGGCTCGCACATGACTATGCTACAAACATGAAGAGGAAGCTTGACCAGATGAAGGAAACTGATGGTCAGGTTTTACTTGATCATCAGAGATTTGTGGGTTTGTTCCAAAGGCATTTATTGCCTTCGTCTTCTGGGGCTGTACCGCGTAATGAAGCTCCAAATGATCAACCTCTGATGCCTCCTCCTTCTAGGGTTCTGTCCAGTACTGAGGCTCTAAATGATCCCCCTCCGATGCCTTCTCTTTCTGGGGCTCTACCGACTGCTGAGACTTCTCCTAAGCAACCTTTGTGAAGGCTCCCTCTTGTGTGTTTATTTTGACTCATGTATATGTACATATTTGTAGCTTATCGGGGATATCAATAAATAAGTTTTCCTTCATTTCAACGTATTGTGTTAAATACACCAAAGCCTTCTTCGCTAAGTTCTTTGAATTTTCTTTTGTTGAAGCTTGTATGTTGAAGCTTTCTGAGTGGAGCATGTAGGTTGGGGTAGTGTTCCCTTAATTTCCCGAGTGAGGAAAACTTCTCGGTTGGAGACTTGGAAAATCCAAGTCACTGAGTGGGATCGGCTATATGAATCTTAGAACGCCATTGTGCTCGATCCTGTGTCATGTCCTTCGTTAGATCCAAGTACTCTAAGTCTTTTCTTAGAGTTTCTTCCAAAGTTTTCCTAGGTCTTCCTCTACCCCTTCGGCCCTGAACCTCTGTCCCATAGTCGCATCTTCTAATCGGAGCGTCAGTAGGCCTTCTTTGCACATGTCCAAACCACCGTAACCGATTTTCTCTCATCTTTCCTTCAATTTCGGCTACTCCTACTTTACCCCGGATATCCTCATTCCTAATCTTATCCTTTCTCGTGTGCCCACACATCCAACGAAGCATCCTCATCTCCGCTACACCCATTTTGTGTACGTGTTGATGTTTCACCGCCCAACATTCTGTGCCATACAGCATCGCCGGCCTTATTGCCGTCCTATAAAATTTTCCCTTGAGCTTCAGTGGCATACGGCGGTCACACAACACGCCGGATGCACTCTTCCACTTCATCCATCCAGCTTGTATTCTATGGTTGAGATCTCCATCTAATTCTCCGTTCTTTTGCAAGATAGATCCTAGGTAACGAAAACGGTCGCTCTTTGGTATTTCTTGATCTCCGATCCTCACCCCTAACTCGTTTTGACCTCCATTTGCACTGAACTTGCACTCCATATATTCTGTCTTTGATCGGCTTAGGCGAAGACCTTTAGATTCCAACACTTCTCTCCAAAGGTTAAGCTTTGCATTTACCCCTTCCTGAGTTTCATCTATCAACACTATATCGTCTGCGAAAAGCATACACCAAGGGATATCATCTTGAATATGTCCTGTTAACTCATCCATTACCAACGCAAAAAGGTAAGGACTTAAGGATGAGCCTTGATGTAATCCTACAGTTATGGGAAAGCTTTCGGTTTGTCCTTCATGAGTTCTTACGGCAGTCTTTGCTCCTTCATACATATCCTTTATAGCTTGGATATATGCTACTCGTACTCCTTTCTTCTCTAAAATCCTCCAGAGAATGTCTCTTGGGACCCTATCATACGCTTTTTCCAAATCTATAAAGACCATGTGTAAATCCTTTTTCCCATCTCTATATCTTTCCATCAATCTTCGTAAGAGATATATTGCCTCCATGGTTGAGCGCCCTGGCATGAACCCGAATTGGTTGTCCGAAACTCGTGTCTCTTGCCTCAATCTATGCTCAATGACTCTCTCCCAGAGCTTCATTGTATGACTCATTAGCTTAATACCCCTATAGTTCATGCAATTTTGTACGTCGCCCTTATTCTTGTAGATAGGCACCAAAGTGCTCGTTCGCCACTCATTTGGCATCTTCTTCGTTTTCAAAATCCTATTGAAAAGGTCAGTGAGCCATGTTATACCTGTCTCTCCCAAAAGTTTCCACACTTCGATTGGTATATCGTCTGAGCCTATTGCTTTTTTATGCTTCATCTTCTTCAAAGCTACAACCACTTCTTCCTTCCGGATTCGACGATAAAAAGAGTAGTTTCTACACTCTTCTGAGTTACTCAACTCCCCTAAAGAAGCACTCATTTCATGTCCTTCATTGAAAAGATTATGAAAATAACCTCTCCATCTGTCTTTAACTGCGTTCTCTGTAGCAAGAACCTTTCCATCCTCATCCTTGATGCACCTCACTTGGTTTAGGTCCCTTGTCTTCTTTTCCATTGCTCTAGATAGTTTATAGATATCCAACTCTCCTTCTTTGGTATCTAGTCGTTTATACATATCATCGTAAGCCGCTAACTTAGCTTCTCTGACAGCTTTCTTCGCCTCTTGCTTCGCTTTTCTATACCTTTCACCATTTTCATCGGTCCTCTCCTTGTATAAGGCTTTACAACATTCCTTCTTAGCCTTCACCTTCGTTTGTACCTCCTCATTCCACCACCAAGATTCCTTTTGGTGTGGGGCAAAGCCCTTGGACTCTCCTAATACCTCTTTTGCTACTTTTCGGATACAACTAGCCATGGAATCCCACATTTGGCTAGCTTCCCCCTCTCTATCCCACACACATTGGGTGATTACCTTCTCTTTGAAAATGGCTTGTTTTTCTTCTTTTAGATTCCACCATCTAGTCCTTGGGCACTTCCAAGTCTTGTTCTTTTGTCTTACTCTTTTGATATGTACATCCATCACCAACAAGCGATGTTGATTAGCCACGCTCTCTCCTGGTATAACTTTGCAATCCTTACAAGTTATACGATCCCCTTTCCTCATTAGAAGAAAATCTATTTGTGTTTTTGACGACCCACTCTTGTAAGTGATCACATGTTCTTCTCTCTTCTTAAAGAAGGTGTTGGCTAAGAAGAGATCATATGCCATTGCAAAATCCAAGATAGCTTCCCCATCCTCGTTTCTCTCCCCAAAACCATGACCACCATGAAAACCTCCATAGTTGCCTGTCTCCCTGCCCACGTGTCCATTTAAATCTCCTCCTATAAATAACTTCTCCGTCTGAGCAATTCCTTGCACCAAGTTTCCAAGATCTTCCCAAAATTTCTCCTTCGAACTCGTATCCAACCCTACTTGAGGTGCGTACGCACTAATCACATTGATAAGTTCTTGTCCTATTACAATCTTGATTGCCATGATTCTATCTCCTACCCTCTTGACATCTACAACATCTTGTACCAAGGTCTTGTCCACGATGATGCCAACACCGTTTCTCGTTCTATTTGTGCCCGAATACCAAAGTTTAAACCCTGAGTTTTCTAGATCCTTTGCCTTACTACCAACCCACTTAGTTTCTTGTAGGCACATAATATTTATCCTTCTCCTCACCATAACTTCCACTACTTCCATAGATTTTCCCGTTAAGGTTCCTATATTCCACGTTCCTAAACGCATTTTGCTCTCTTGAACTCTACCCTTCTGTCCTAGCTTCTTCACCCTCCCCCGTCTAATAGGATCAAAGTACTTCTTTTGTGTGTCCCGGGTAAAGTTGATAGGAGCATATGCTCCTAAACAACTTTGAGTGGAGTCGTTCGAAAAGAAGTTTCTATGGCCCCCTTGCTCATTTAACACTGCATCCGGGTGCCGATGGAGATACAGCGACCCTTGCTCACTTATCACTGTGCTCGGGCCACACAGCGCGCCACTTACGGGTGACGCCCTAGCTTTAGCGCGATTTTGTTCTGGATTCATTTTCATAAGGATTCGACGTGATCATGGAGTGCCGGCTGTCGACTACCTGACGCCCTCCCCCTCCTCCTTTATCCGGGCTTGGGACCGGCCATGTAAGACATAGGCGGAGTTAAGAGCTGTATTAGTTTGATTAAATTATTTTGCACTGTATTCCTGCAAAGTGATGAAAGAAAAAGGATTAGGATTATTAAGTATTATATGTGGATATTCAGCTGTTAGTTGTCCATGGGGATTTGCCATTACGTTGTTTCCTTTCTCTCTTTAGGCTGTAGCAGAAATTTCCAAGGCGTCAAAGCGTGAGGCTTGTTCATTACCAACCCAGGCAGAGTCTTATTTGTTGGATGTCAAGGCTAGAATATCTGATATCAAAAAGAAAGACGATGACGACATTATTATGTCCCAAGTGGAATCAGGTGAACAGTTTTCTGTACTAATGCTGTTTATTTTAATTGGTGTTGGAATTGTGTTCTTTATTCTTTTTTAATGCTATTACTTTTGAGGTTTCCAGTCTAAATTATTTTCTGCTCTAGCTGTGAGAATTTAGAGTTATTGTAAGAACTCAGCCAGTAATTGGCAGCTAGGGTCAGCTTAAGTTAGTGTTCAATTCACTCAACCTGTTTGCAAGCTTTTAGTAAATTTTGTAATCCTCTGTCATACATTTTTCTTGGCACTGGAGGCATTTTCTTTCAGAATATAAGTCGACAGATCCTAGTATGTAAGTAATAGTGCTGAACCTGTATCTTGTTTAATTATATATGCATGTAGAGCAATGGGAGATCATTATGTTTAAGCTGAATGATTCAAAGAGATATAGGCGCACAGTTGGAGCTATTGCCGGTTCATGTATTATGGCTGCAACCCCTCTACTTGCTTCAGCAAGGCAAGAAGCCTGTCTGGTGGCCTTGGATATAATTGAGGTAACTTTCTGCTCCCAACCGTTTTTCTGACTTTTTCTTTTCGCAAGCAGCTTGAAGTTAGATTATAAATCGTGATATGGCTGATGTCTTGTAATGAATTCATTTTTCTTGTTGGTCGACTGATGAATGAAACTTTTCCTGTCCACTTTTTCTGCTCTGTATATGAAGGATGGGGTTACGTCATTGGCAAAAGTAGAAGAGGCTTATCGCCATGAGAAAGCTACTAAGGAAGCAATTGAAGAAGTGGTTCAGTCATATTCGTTATATCATCTCCAAGATGCCCTGGATGCTGCCGATGAAGGGGCTGATGAGAACCGGTTGCTTCCAGCAGTGAATAAAATCTGGCCTTTTCTGGTTGTTTGCATTCAAAATAAGAACCCACTGGTGCGTGGCCATTCTTTCCCCTTACCTATTTGCCTCAGTCCTGCATAGGCGTATCGTCATTTTCACTTGCTCTAGTCCTTCGTGACTTGGATGACTCTGTCATTGCGGCTTTATATGTTTTAAGCTCTTCACCAAGAATTTGCTAACGCATGAGCGTAAACTGATTTTCTGCCTTCTTTTATTGCACGTCTGTTTGCAGGCTGTTAGAAGATGTTTATCTGTGGTGAGCAATGTAGTGCAAATTTGTGGAGGAGATTTCTTTTCACGACGCTTCCAAACTGATGGCTCGCACTTCTGGAAACTTCTATCGACCTCCCCATTCCATAGAAAGCCCAACTTGAAAGAAGAAAGAACCCCTCTGCTACTTCCTTACAGAAGCACTTCCAGTTCTTCAGAGGAGTCCATGGCAGAAACTTCTAATCTGAAAGTACAGGTTGCAGTTCTCAACATGGTTGCTGAATTGTCCCGAAACGAAAGGAGTGCTTCAGCATTGGAAGTTGTCCTCAAGAAGGTCAGTGGTCTTGTGGTAGGGATAGCTTGTAGTGGCGTGGTTGGTCTTCGTGATGCATCCATAAATGCCCTTCAAGGCCTTGCATCCGTCGACGCTGATCTCATTTGGCTTCTTCTAGCTGACGTTTACTACTCTATGAAGAAAAAAGATATGCCTCCACCCCCCACGTCCGATATACCGGCAATCTCCCAAATTCTGCCCCCACCCTCGTCTCCGAAAGAGTATCTTTACGTGCAGTATGGAGGGAAGAGTTACGGTTTCGATATTGACTTCAGTTCTGTAGAAATAGTTTTCAAGAAACTGCACTCTCTGGTTTTTATTAACCAAATGTACAGTTAGAAAATTCACGTTATCATAGTTCATGTACAAATTTAACATTCGCAGGTTACTGTTTGAATATATATTTACATCCTACGGCATGCAGGAAAGCAATCACATTCCTTGCCGGAATTAATCCCAATTAACAAAGTAAAAACCTTTTTATGCACGTATACGTCGTTCTGTCTCTCCTTTCGATGGTTCAGGGCGCGGCCCCACTTCTTATGGAGCAGCTGCACTCGAGGTTTTGTGGAGCTTCTCAATTTATAAAATGAATCAAAAGAGAAGCTCCAAGAAATCTCGAATGTTGCTGCTCCGGTGATTCCGATGGTTATATATGAATAACGACGGTAAAACTAGTCTAGACATAGTTTCTCTGATGAAAAGAAACAAGATACCAATCAATATGGAAGGCTAATCAGAACTGTACAACCAACACCAGATGGGGTAAAAATTACTCTTCAAGACAAAACAGATTCCATGCCACAGCGCGTGCAGTTTAAGAAGTCTGCAGTGGCAAAGAGCAGTCCACCCTGACCTGACCTGGAGATCCGTTGGCCGCCTTTAGCTTTGACATCTTCATCATAGCCCTGGCAAAGTCCATCCGGAAGGTTGATCCGTCATCGGATGCATAAGCTCTGACCAACCTTGCAGTCCTCTCATTTGCCATCAGTTGCTGATCAGCAAAGAGGAGTCCTCTGCCCTTCAATAAGCTCTGGTAATAGTGAGTGTCAAAGCCTCTCCCAGATGGTACGGATGAAGACAACTGCTGGAAGTATGGCATCCCCCTCAGTCCCGACGACCTCTCCCTCATCAATCCCCTTGTTGGCCCTGGTGCAGGTGACTTCTGGCTGCTCCTTGTTCCATTGTCATCGCAGACAAATCTCATCTCCTTCAGGAAACTAGGAGAAACAGTGGGGTCTGGTTTGCCCGTGCCCTTAAAGTTGTTAAGACGGGCCTGAATGAACTCACATCCAATCTTTCCAATGTTGTGCGCTCCTATAGATGTGAAAAAAAAAAAAAAAATCAAACATTAGACTTCTCATCCATTTCAATTCCATAGAACAAGAACTAAAGAACAGACCAGCTTTTTGAGTACGTACCTAGAAGACTGACAGTTTCTCGGTCGCTAAATCCTCTCACCGAGAACAGATGAAGTGTCTGAGTGATGTTATCATCAGGTTTAGGAATTTCAGCCAATGCTTCATCATGGTAGGACATGGTGCTATCTCTTCTACCAGTGAACACCGGATAAAAGGGGCCATCAGCCTACCATTTCAGATATGAGAAACACATCAGCATCAAAGAAGAAGACAGCTAAAAGTGCAGTTGTGGAATACTGAAACAAGCAAACAATCAAATTATTATGGACGCGCAAAGTAAATTTTACACTTAGTAACTGAGGAACACCGGCAAAATGTAGAGACAGTTTAAAACCTTAAAGTTTAACACAACAGTATGCACAACTGAAAGCACCAAATATCAAATCAATAATTGATGGTGTGATAGTTTTGGTTTATGATTTCTCTCTTGTATTTTGGTTCTCTAATTGGAAAGTTTTGCCTTGGAAACAGTTTCAGATACACATATACTTGACCAAGTATCAATCAAACAATGAAAATCAAAACAACTAAAAACGCAGGCAAGTACTGTGACGGTCCAGCAGTAAAACATGTCAAGACTGAGAAAATGGAGCGATAAAACATGTCAAGACTACTGTGGCGATAGAGCAGTAAAACATGTCAAGAGGACTGAGAAGATGGTGTAGTAAAACATACCAGAACAATGCCATCTCTGGTGGCAAGAGCCAGTATGTCAGCACAAGATACCACTCCTGGACAAACATTTTCGAGCACCTCCTTGATCAGGTCCACATTTTCGAATCCCTTCAAGGTCTTATTTGGCACAGCCTGCTTCTCTATGGAATGGTTTTTATTCCCATTGCTGTCATCCAAGAGGACTGAAGCATCACAGCCCTGATTCAAAAACCCCACAACAACATTAAGAATCACATATGGAATTAGAAAATCCACAAGATTCAGAATAAAAGTCACAGGAATGGTTTCGGAAGCATAATACAATAAAAGGTTCATGTTCACAGGCATGGTTTCGGAGCATAATACAAAAAAACGTTTAGGTTCACCCAACCGGAATAGTCAAGCATGAATAACAGTTTTAAGTTAACAATTTTCAAGCAGAAAACATCCCATTTCACCGATTTAAACCAGCATTGATCGTATAAAGCAGTAACCAGACAAAAGGAAACTACGACATCCGATTGAAAAACTCTTCAAAATTCAATACATAGAATCCAGTAACCAAATAAGACTAAGAAACACTCATAAATATCACGTAAGATAAATCATACACCTTATAGTTCAAGATTCACAGGTTACAATCAACCCGGATGAAGATATGTCACGATTTAAGGAAGAAATCCCACAGCACAGCAATCAAAACCCATTTGTGAAAAACCACAGGGAAGAAGAAATCAAAACTAAAACCAGAAAACCAGAAAACCCAGAACAATCAAAACAAAAACCGTCGAGAAAAACCCACACAAATGAAGAGAGTCAGAGAACCCAGAGCAAGATTAGAATTTGGAAGAAACTCCATTGAGAAAAACCCCCAAAGATGAACAAAAGCAGCATCAAGATTAAAGGCAGAGCAATCAGAACAAAACCCATATGAGAAATAGCCACAAAGATGAAGAAAAAAAAGAATCTTGGGGCTGGGGATATACCTGAATGAAGCAGTCATGGAAGAAGAGGCGCAGCAGCTGAGCAGAGACATTCTTCTGCTGGGAGTAAATCTGCGCCATCGTCGACCTCACAATGGTCTCAGCTTCTGGGCAAGTCTCGCGGTAGAAATCGTATTCAAGATCCGATTGAACTCCATCACTCATCTCCTCTGTGACGAAATCTTGGCCGCCATCGGAAGAAGCCAGAGAAACCAGATTGACCAGTGGTTCTTGGGCGGAGGAGGAGGCGGAGAGAAAGGCTCTCTCCGATTCGCCTCTCGGGTTGTTCAGGGACAGCAGCACAGAGAAGATCACCACCATAGCGACGACGAACCCTCTCATTATGCTCATCGTCATCTTCTTTCTTGCTCTCTCGCTCCTCTCTCTCTCTCTCTCTCTCTCTCTCGCTCTACCGACTCTGAAATCTATATGTAGTGAGAGAATAGAAGCGGGAAATGCCCAACTGAATGAGGTTTCCGTTTGGGGTGGGCCCCTTTTAAAGACAAGGATAGTTGGTTAGTTTAGTTGGGGTGGGCCCCTTTAGCATATTTTCAATTTGGCCCTCGTACTTACGGGAATTGCAGGGATAGTTCTTTTAAGGGATTTTTAACGAAAAGTTTCTGGTACTGTTCCCTTTAACAAAAAATCATATTTTTACACTAAAAAGTCAATCCTGGTACTATTCACTTTACTATTTATGTCACATCCTGGCCCGGGGTCTACCACATCCTAGGCCCGCTCTACCACTGTAACATGATATTGTCCGTTTTGGGTCCCGACTACACCCTCACGATTTTGTTTATGGGAACTCACAAGAGAACTTCTCAGTGGGTCATCCATCATGGGATTGCTCTTACGCGCTACTTGCTTAACTTCGGAGTTCCGATGGAACTCGAAGCCGCTTCCAAAAGGCCTCATGCTAGGTAGGGATGAGAATATACATATAAGAATCACTCCCCTGGACGATGTGGGATCTTACAATTTATTTTGTCCTTATCGTCAAAACTCAAAGTTTTCAATCTCTTTCATTAGTTTTCTTTCTTTTAAAGCCACATTTGCATTTTTTTAAGGAGTTTAGAGTTTAATAATTTACTATTTTTTAGCAAGGTCCTTCATCTTGTAAGCAATTCCTAAGCTCTCTCGTTTAGACATTATTTTATAATTCTCTATTTTATCAAAAGCTTTTTAGCCCCAGTTGTTTAACTGAAATAAAAAAAAAATGGTATAAGGAAGTAAGCACGAGACAAGTCACATTTGGGTTTTATCTAAAAACACCCATTGCATAAATGGACATAGCTAAGTCAGTCAGAATTGTGTACAACTCTACACCAATTTTTTTTCTTGTTTCAGATGAGTCGTATAATTTGTGAGTGATGCTTGTAGAAGTGTAATAAATTTATGGGAAAATTAGAATCCCCTACAGTTTTTATATATCATTTAGATTAAACATTTGTACTTTTTTAAAATTTGATTAAAGTGCTTTGACCAATAGTTACCTCTATTTTTTTTAAATTAAAATAATTTTTGAATTTATCCTTTTATCTGCACAATGCACTTTTCCTTATTTAGTGGAGATATTAGTAATTAAACTATATTTTCCCTTCTTCCAAATATGTTTTTTCGATCACAGTTTTTTTATTTTTGGGTATGCAAACATTTGATATTATTTTTTTTCCAAATGGTTTTTTCTTTTTCAAATAGTTGGTGATCAACATATAAGCTCTGTGTATTTTTTCAATGTTTTTGTGAAATTATATTTTTTTTGCTGTTTTTTAAGTATAGTTGTTGACGAATTATTATTAGGTACAATACATTACGTATATATTATCTGCGGGTACGTTTGAATTTACTAAAATCATTAATTGGTACGTTTGATTTGATACATATTGTTAATATTGGTACATTATTTTTATTTTGGTACGTTTTATTTTGAACACATTTTGTATTGGTACGTTTATAGTATTCTCAATCCTATTTTCTCTTAACGTACTAAAAGAAAAACTCATTTTGGTACGTTTGATTTTGGGGGATTTAAAAATATTTTAAACTATTTTGGAAAAAAAAAATATCTTAAATCGTAGATAATTATTGCTAAATTGTAGCATTATTGTGAAAATAAATTGAATCTAACCAACTTTTTTTTTTACAATTATCTCTAATGGAGGAGAGTGTAATCAAAAGGCTAAATTATAGGAAATTTGTTACAATATAATGGGCATATAGCACCAAAATTATGATAAAAAAAAGTTTAATCAAATCATTAAAAGGCATGGATGTTTGATCTAGAAAATTCAAAACTGAGGCGCCTAATAGTTTTCCTTGTTACGCTTTTTAATGCTTTGGCCCATAGGGGGAGAAGTTTTCTTATTATTCAATAAATTTACCTCTCAAATTTAACAATTGAGTTTGTTTGGAAATGTTTTTAAATGACAAAATGTTTTTAGAGAAATATGTTTGGATTACAAAAGCATTTGAAGTGCTTTTGCAAGAAACATCAGTTTTGGACTTATTTCAGTAAGCACTTTAGGTGATTTTTCAGGTTTTATGTTCATTTTTACTCAGGATTAATTCCAAAAATATTACCGAAAGAACTTTCAAACCTTTAAAACACTTCTAAACGAACCCAATTGTTGGTTTTGAGAGTAAATTTGTTAAATAATGTGTAAAAAAATGCTTTGATGAGTAGGCTAGGCTTTTTCTGGATATCATGGGCCGGTCTACGATCTTGGGCCCAAGGTTCAGGAGACGGTTTTCCGACCCGAGTAAGGCAGGGTTTCCCCTCCCTAGGTCGCGTCTCTCTCTCGCTCTGTCTCTGTAATTCTCTCTGCAATTCAAATGGGAAGCGACCGGAAATCCGAGGAGAAGAAGAAGAGTAGGAAAAGGAGCCCCTCTTCATCTTCCGAAGGTACTCTAATCTCCTCTTTCCCTTCTCTCTCTCTCTCTCTCTCTCTCTCTCCCACCCCTCCGATTTGTTCAATTTCATAGCCTTTGTGATTCTCGGTTCATGGCAGACTTCGTCTTTTCCCGTTGGGAAAGCATCGAACTTTTGATTTTTCTATCTTTCTCCAACATTTTCTCAGCAACCAAACAAGTTTTATTTTTCCTGGGTTTGCTTGAAAATGTGTGTAATTTGTTCCTCAGATACACACACACACACACACACATATATATATATTAATAATGGGGGTTTTATTGAATTCGGTCTTTGTTTTTTACAGATGAGGGAAGAGGCAAGAGGCAGAGAACAGGAGAAGATGAGGACAAGAAGAGCAGGAGGAGTGATAAAAAGGACAAGTCAAAGGACAAGAAAAAATCTCATAAGCACCCAAAACACCGTTCCGATAAGGGTATATCGATGCGAGTCTGAGTCTCACACTAGTTTAAGATGGATTTTACTTCGTTTAATCGAACTTTGCAATACTTGTTAAATCGAATTTTTGGGGATACACATATGGCTGTGAGTGCATTCACTTTCTTCTGACATCAAGCTGCTATTGTATACAGGCCTAATGGTTAAATTGTGATAGAAATTATGGTACTGCAGTCCAATTAGTGTAATGGTATATCGGAATTGGTATGGTTTTACCAGACACGCCCAGGCTTACTATTTACTACAAGTTGCGTTCGAATTAGTGTAATGGCATTGTTAGGATTTCGGGCACATCCTGTGTTTGATCGAGTTTTTTTTGACATTGGAGAAGTAAAAATAAACCGAGGAGATTAACTACATGAAAGTGCATTATTTGACTTACCATATGGTAAATTTTAAGCCTATTGAGGATGAGGTTCTTTTACTTATCACATTGACATTGTATTGTGCCTCAGAAAAGAAGACAAAAGATAAGCACAAAAGTAAACACCACAAAGGCGATCGCCTCTCGGTAAGCTTTCTTATCTCCCATCGTGATAAATGTGTGATGTTTGAAGTACTCTCAATCTGTGAACTATATATAATATGGATTTTACATGTACCTATAAATCCTTAGTGAAACAAAAAGAAAAAGGTCAAACTTCTTGCAAGTTGCAACATAGTGTATACAAACAATGGAAACCCGTCTTTACATTTAGTGTTGTAATCCAAAGTCCTAGAAAATGTTAGCAGAAGTCCTTCATACTTTGAGCAATTCACCTGATCTGAATTATTGAAGAAGTGAGGTAACCACATAACGTTAGGCTAAAGTTTGCAATTTGCGTAGATTTTCTGAAGTCGGCAAATATTTGATTTCGTTGTTTAGACATCTTTGTTATTGTTGGTATTCTGTATTAGCTTCATATGAAAGGCATCAAAAGTTTAGATTGTTTGTTGGAATATACAGAAAATCTGGGAACAGGGGGAGCTGCAACATATAGTTTCCATGGGTAACTACTTGTGATGCTCAAATATAGAAACCAGAAAACAATCTACTTACAAGTTGTGAGATCTAGTTTCAGTATGCCGTTTTTGGTATCACTTGTCTTTTCTTGCAAGTTATATTTCTTACGAAGTAGTGTCTTTAGTATTGTTTGGAAATATTTTTAGATTGAACTTAAGAGTTCGTGGTGCTCAACATATGGCAAGGTTGCCAGTCAATGCTCAAAGCAGTGTCTTTAGTAATTTTTGGACGAATGTTTGCTCCCTAGTTTTATTTCATGAAGACTCTCTCGTGGAAAGATGAAACTTTATCTAGCATTATAAGCTCCTGTAAAATGAATTTAATAAAAATCTGTGAACTTGCATTTTAGATCAACCTTTCTTTCCGTCCACAATCTGTTGTTGTGTAGAAAGTAAAATTACGTTTTGGAAGCTTGACCAGTTGGATGGATGAAGTGGAAGAGTGCATCCGGCGTGTTGTGTGACCGCCGTATGCCACTGAAGCTCAAGGGAAAATTTTATAGGACGGCAATAAGGCCGGCAATAAGGCCGGCGATGCTGTATGGCACAGAATGTTGGGCGGTGAAACACCAACACGTACACAAAATGGGTGTAGCGGAGATGAGGATGCTTCGTTGGATGTGTGGGCACACGAGAAAGGATAAGATTAGGAATGAGGATATCCGAGGTAAAGTAGGAGTAGCCGAAATTGAAGGAAAGATGAGAGAAAATCGGTTACGGTGGTTTGGACATGTGCAAAGAAGGCCTACTGACGCTCCGATTAGAAGATGCGACTATGGGACAGAGGTTCAGGGCCGAAGGGGTAGAGGAAGACCTAGGAAAACTTTGGAAGAGACTCTAAGAAAAGACTTAGAGTACTTGGATCTAACGAAGGACATGACACATGATCGAGCACAATGGCGTTCTAAGATTCATATAGCCGATCCCACTCAGTGACTTGGATTTTCCAAGTCTCCAACCGAGAAGTTTTCCTCACTCGGGAAATTAAGGGAACGCTACCCCAACCTACATGCTCCACTCAGAAAGCTTCAACATACAAGCTTCAACAAAAGAAAATTCAAAGAACTTAGCGAAGAAGGCTTTGGTGTATTTAACACAATACGTTGAAATGAAGGAAAGCTTATTTATTGATATCCCCGATAAGCTACAAATATGTACATATACATGAGTCAAAATAAACACACAAGAGGGAGCCTTCACAAAGGTTGCTTAGGAGAAGTCTCAGCAGTCGGTAGAGCCCCAGAAAGAGAAGGCACCGGAGGGGGATCATTTGGAGCCTCAGTACTGGACAGAACCCTAGAAGGAGGAGGCATCAGAGGTTGATCATTTGGAGCTTCATTACGCGATACAGTCCCAGAAGACGAAGGCAATAAATGCCTTTGGAACAAACCCACAAATCTCTGATGATCAAGTAAAACCTGACCATCAGTTTCCTTCATCTGGTCAAGCTTCCTCTTCATGTTTGTAGCATAGTCATGTGCGAGCCGGTGCAACTGTTTATTCTCATGCTTGAGCCCCCTAATCTCCTGTTTGAGACTCATCACTTCAGCCGCCAATGATTCAACTTGGCGGGTTCGAGCAAATAGGCGTTGGGCCATATTAGACACAGAACCTGCACACTGAACACTGAGAGCCAGCGAATCCTTAACAGCTAACTCATCAGACCGTTTGGAAAGTAGTCTGTTATCTTTGGGAGTGAGAAGGTTCCTGGCCACCACCGCAGCGGTCATATCATTCTTCATCACGGAATCCCCAACGGTAAGAGGACCAGTAGGGGAGACGAAGGATGAGCGCCATATGTTGTCTGGAGAAGGCGGGGCTGCCTCTTCAACAAGGTTCAAGTCAAAACGACGGTCGGAGGGGCCAGACATTTTCAAAGGTGTTGAAGAGAGAAGAGGTCGGACAAATCAAGATCTTAGAAGTGCAAGAATGAAGCTTCTACTGGTGGAGATTCAAGTGTGCTTTGGAACTTAATGCCAGCCCCTATAAAAATCTGCACTCGACGGAGCTTCAGAAATCGAAGAGGCGCCTGCTCAGAAATCGAAGAGGCGTTTGCTTTCTCAAAAGCTGGGCTGCTTAGAGATCACGAGGGTTGATCTCAGAAATCGAAGAGGCGTTTGCTTTCTCAAAAGTTGGGCTGCTCAAAGACCACGAAGGCCGATCTCAGAAATCGAAGAGGCGCTCGTTTTCTCAAAAGCTGGGCTCCCCATAGACCACGAGGGCCGATCTCAGAAATCGAAGAGGCACCTACTTTTCCAGCCTTGTCAGCACCTATCACACGCACACTCAGCTTTGCGAAAATTATGGGCATTCTGTCAAAGACTTCTGGGGAAGTAGAAAACACATGAATCTTACTGTTCAATCACCCATTTCCCACACGCAACAATAGCTCATGGGTACCACAGATAACTTTGCCAAAGTTCTCTGCCAAAGTTGAGCACGTGAAGCTTGCAGCTCCCACTACATCGCTCTGACCAAGAAGGGTAAAAGAATAGCAAAGAAACAGCATTAACAAAGTTTAGACCCATAAATTTTGAAGGTCTAGCTACCATATTATTACCCACAAGGGTAAAGGAACAGTACCACTGCTGGATAATTGGAAAGTCCCTGTGTGTCAACCTCTGTGCTTCGTGGCAAGGTAGACTAGCAAACATGCCCAACCTTTACTCACATTCGAGAAAACACTCCCAATAAGATTGCTTGCTCCAAAATCGAAAAGGCACCGTCCTCCGAATCTCAAGAGCCAGACTCTCAACATGACTACTTTCTTAAAAATCGAAGAGAGGGTAAAGGAACAGTACCATTGCTGGATAATTGGAAAGTCCCTGTGTGTCAACCTCTGTGCTTCGTGGCAAGGTAGACTAGCAAACATGCCCAACCTTTACTCACATTCGAAAAAACACTCCCAACAAGATTGCTTGCTCCAAAATCGAAGAGGCACCGTCCTCCGAATCTCGAGAGCCAGACTCCCAACATGATTACTTTCTCAAAAATCGAAGAGACACTGCTCCCCGAATCTCGAGAGCCAGACCCCCAGCATGATTGCTTTCTCAAAAATCGATGAGGCATCGTTCTCCGAATCAATCGAAGAGACGCTCGCTTT
Source organism: Malus domestica (assembly GCF_042453785.1). Classification (NCBI taxonomy): domain Eukaryota; kingdom Viridiplantae; phylum Streptophyta; class Magnoliopsida; order Rosales; family Rosaceae; genus Malus; species Malus domestica. The sequence continues at coordinate 34,891,597 of NC_091665.1, forward strand.
CTCAAAAGCTGGGCTGCTCAGAGACCACGAGGGCCGATCTCAGAAATCGAAGAGGCACCTACTTTTCTAGCCTTGTCAGCACCTGTCACACGCACACTCAGCTTTGCAGAAATTATGGGCATTCTGTCGAAGACTTCTGGTGAAGTAGAAAGCACATGAATCTTACTGTTCAATCACCCACTTCCCACACGCAACAATAGCTCATGGGTACCACAGATAACTTTGCCAAAGTTCTCTGCCAAAGTTGAGCACGTGAAGCTTGCAGCTCCCACTACATCGCCCTGACCAAGAAAGGTAAAAGAATAGCAAAGAAACAGCACTAACAAAGTTTAGACACATAAATTTTGAAGGTCTAGCTACCATATTATTACCCACAAGGGTAAAGGAACAGTACCACTGCTGGATAATTGGAAAGTCCCTGTGTGTCAACCTCTGTGCTTCGTGGCAAGGTAGACTAGCAAACATGCCCAACCTTTACTCACATTCGAGAAAACACTCCCAACAAGATTGCTTGATCCAAAATCGAAGAGGCACCGTCCTCCGAATCTCGAGAGCCAGACTCCCAACATGACTACTTTCTCAAAATCGAAGAGAGGGTAAAGGAACAGTACCATTGCTGGATAATTGGAAAGTCCCTGTGTGTCAACCTTTGTGCTTCGTGGCAAGGTAGACTAGCAAACATGCCCAACCTTTACTCACATTCGAGACAACACTCCCAACAAGATTGCTTGCTCCAAAATCGAAGAGGCACTGCCCTCCGAATCTCGAGAGCCAGACTCCCAACATGATTACTTCCTCAAAAATCGAAGAGACACTGCTCTCCGAATCTCGAGAGTCAGACCCCCAACATGATTGCTTTCTCAAAAATCGAAGAGGCACCGTTCTCCGAATCTCGAGAGCCAGATACCACAGACCACTTTTTCAAAGTGCTCTGACAGAGTTAAAACATGTGAAACTGGCAGCTCCCACTACCGTGCTATGACCAAGCAGGGTAAAGGAATAACATTACTACTTGTTGTTAGGGAGACTCCTATATATGTCGACCTCCATCCCCAACGGACAGGCAGACCTGCAAAAATGCTCAACCCTTCATCATATCTGAGAGGGCACTCCCAACGAAGCCTTTCGAAATATTCAGCTTTCTTTCCTCCCGATAATACCTCTGCAAACAAGCTATACTAGAGCAAGAATATCTCATATCATCAGGGTTAAAAGCAAGAGTATCCCATATCATGCTTTTTCCCTGTCTTTTCTTTTGGCCTTGTTTTTACCTGCAAGACAAGGAGAAAGAGAGTAATCAGTCAGCACTTGGAATCAAGCTTCCAGCCAGGAACTGACTGCCTGGAACCCCTTACCTGATTACTTACCTGGCATTGCTCTCGAGTACTCATCTTTAACATCTTATGTTTCCAGGGAAGATTCCGCATCTGCTTGAGGAACAGATAGGGCAAGTGCGAAGGATACAAGGAAGCATGTGGAGACAAGCGTAACAGCACACGTGCCGATACATCCATTACTCTGTCAAAAGCAAAAGTATCCCATATCAGCAGGGTGGAACGTACTCTAGATTTGATGGACTTGTTTTGACCCTCAAATTCTTCAGTCGGCCTTATACTCTGGAGGAAACCAGAAAACCCTCCAGCTCAGTTCAAGAATAAGCTTGTGGAAAGTTACTTCTTCAAAAGCAAAAGTATCTCATATCATCTCTTCTCATTTTTCTTCTCTTTATCCTTCATACTGCTGCAAGATGGGGAGAAGGTGAACAATCAGTCGGAGCTCTGATTGCTTACCTTGTCTGTCACCTCTTTCAGCAGACCCATCTAGCTCCGCGACTTGGGGGACTCCTACTACATGGTTTGTATCGCGCTTGACCAAGCCTGAAACTACAAGTAAGCTTCAAGTGAAATTGATACATTACCTTGTGCATCTCCACCAGTTAAAGATACCACACCTGGATGGAGGAAGAGTACTTCCAGAGAAGATGCCACATCTACCTATGAGACAGATAAGGCAAGTCAAGACGACACCACACTCCGATACTTAGAAGTTTCGTGATTACGAGATCATTCTCCCACAATATTTCCTAATGTCATTTGTACTAAATCATTCACTTGTACTCACTAAAGGAGAGCTTGAACCTATGTACTTGTGTAAACCCTTCACAATTAATGAGAACTCTTCTATTCCGTGGACGTAGCCAATCTGGGTGAACCACGTACATTTTGTGTTTGCTTTCATATCTCTATCCATTTATATACTTATCCACACTAATGACCGGAGCAATCTAGCGAAGATCACAAAAAGCGACCGTTTTCGCTACCTATGATCTATCTTGCAAGAGAACAGAGAATTAGATGGAGATCTCAACCATAGAATACGAGCTGGATGGAAAGAGTGCATCCGGCGTGTTGTGTGACCGTCGTAGGCCACTGAAACTCAAGGGAAAATTTTATAGGACGGCAATAAGGCCAGCGATGTTGTATGGCACAGAATGTTGGGTGGTGAAGCATCAACACGTACACAAAATGGGTGTAGCGGAGATGAGGATGCTTCGTGGGATGTGTGGGCACACAAGAAAGGATAAGATTGGGAATGAGGATATCCGAGGTAAAGTAGGAGTAGCCGAAATTGTAGGAAAGATGAGAGAAAATCGGCTCCGGTGTTTTGGACATGTGCAAAGAAGGCCGACTGATGCTCCGGTTCGAAGATGTGACTACGGGACAGAGGTTCAGGGCCGAAGGGGTAGAGGAAGACCTAGGAAAACTTTGGAAGAGACTCTAAGAAAAGACTTAGAGTACTTGGATCTAACGGAGGACATGACACAAAACCGAGCGCAATGGCGTTCTAGGATTCATATAGCCGACCCCACTTAGTGGGAAAAGGCTTTGTTGTTGTTGTTGTTGTTGTGGAAGCTTGACCAGTTGGCACAAGGGATTCTCTGCATTTTGATATTGATTACTTGATGGTCCACCTTATTATCGTGTTCAGCATATCCGTTTCTTGAGCATTGATTTTCTGATGGTTAGGAGTTAAGAAGTATTTTTTCTTGCAGAAAATTGACTTCCAAGAGCTGTCGAATGATGACTATTTCCTCAAGAACAATGAGTTCTCTACGTGGCTGAAAGAAGAGAAAGATGTGTTCTTCTCCGATCTTTCATCAGAGTCCGCACGCCAACTATTTGCAGACTTCGTGAAAGTTTGGAACAAACAAAAACTTGAATCCAAGTACTACGAGGGGATCGCAAGTGGGCCCCGGTGTGCCCATGCGTGGAAAATTAAAGGATGAATTGCAAGAGCAGTGGATGATCTGGTTTTACCTGTTCTGTGTTGTTTATCAGTTAGGTTTTCTGTCTACTCAGGGATGGTTTGGTGTGACTAAAGATCAAGATGAAGTCACGTGTGTGTAGTTTTAATCTTCCTTTCTTACCATGGTGTTTCTACATGGCATTTGTTATCCATCATATCAAGCTCAAGCTCGAGCTCAACGTTACCTGCCCATTTTGGATCATGAGATAGCCTATTAGCATCCAACGAGATGAACTTTAACTGATATGATATGTACACATTATGCGGTACAAAAATACGATTAGGGGCCAAATGACACTTAGGCCATCTCTGAAGGAGGGCTAAAGGGTCATGTTTAGCCTATAGCACTGCAAGAAATTATATTGTAATGAACAGTATCATGTTATATTTTATACCATTTCCAACAGAGGGGGCCAAAAGGTTATAGGTCAAATATAGCCATTTGACAAAAAATTCATCTCCAACTAAAGAGGCCAAAGGTTCATAGGTCAAACATAACATTCTTAATAATTTATTATTTTAATTGAATTAATATAATTAATTAAATTAAACTACCATATTAAAATAAGATTTTGAACATATTTTGATTGCCACTTGCTACAATAACGAAGAAAGCTTGGTATTCTTGCACCTGCCACAAAGTCATGCTTGACATTCTGTCACTGGAGGGTTGGGTTGGCTGGTTGGAAATGGCCAGCCTGTTGGCCTGATTTGGGGGTTTTGACCTTGTGAGGCCCACAAGCCCTTTGGCCTAGCCCTCTGTTGGAGACGATTTTCGTGTCATTCTGAGATATTTTTAGCCCTACGACATTTTGACCGGATCGGTTGGAGATGGCCTTACAGTCCCTATTGTTTACTCTGATTTTCACTTGCGTCCATATAGTTTATTTTGTTACATTTATGTCCTACTTTCATTTTGAACAAAAAAAAATTGTCAAATTAAGTTGAATTTTCTATCCATTTGTGTGCGCATCTTCTCATTCAAGAACTATGGTTTAGTGGTATTCCTCTTCATTTGGGTGTGAGAGGTCTTAAGTTCGAATCTCGTTAGTGATGAATTCGATACCAAATTAGGCTGCCCATTGTATGAGTTAAACAAAGAGAACTTTAACGAAAAACATCAAGTATTGTTTACTTTAACAAAAAACCATATTTTTACACTAAAAAGTCAATCTTGGTACTATTCACTTTACCCTTTATTTTGTCCTTATCATTAAAACTCAAAATTTTCAAGCTCTTTTTATTAGTTTCCTTTAAACAAAACTCTACAAGGATCACAATGCAAAGTAAAACACTACAAGGTTGAAAGCAAAAATCCGAGTAAACTTCAAGGATTATCAGTGAAACTTAAGTCATAAATAAACAAGCTATGCCAGTCAGTACGGCGTCGTCGCATCCATCTTCTTCTTTGAAACACAGAAGAACGCTCACTTCAAGAAACCTTCTCTTTCGCGGGCGCTTCTGAACTTCCGAGTTTGATCCTCTGAGTCAGGTACGTCTCAAAAGACCCCAACTTTAGCTTGCCGTTAGGGTTCCAAAGAAACCCAATTTCCTAATTTTCACTACTCAAGTAACAATTAATTGTTTTTTTTTGTTTTTCAATTGAAAATTGATGGGTTCGTTCTGATATCTGTTTCCGCAGGTTTTTATTTTTATTTTTTTGGGTTGGAAAGCATAATGAGTGATAGCCAGTACTCATTTTCTCTTACGACTTTCAGGTATTTGACCTGGGAATTCAATTTGAATTTTGTACTGAAAATTTGATTGGAATATTGGGGTTTTTTTTTTTTGGATCATAATTTTTATTTTTATTTTGAATTCAGTCCTTCTGGGAAGCTTGTTCAGATTGAACATGCGCTAACGGCAGTTGGATCTGGCCAGACGTCTTTAGGGATTAAAGGTGTGCAAAAATCTTATGCATTCTCAAGTTGTTTCGGATACATTTGAATTTGAATTAACACTTTCTAAGTATTCGTCTGGAATAAGAAAGGAGACGGATTAAGTTGGTCAGAAAAAGAGATGAACAATCTGTTCATTGTTGCTAGAAACTGGTGTGAAAGAGTTAAAGGGTATTACATGTTAACTATATCGGTTCGGTGGTTGCAGCAAATATTTAGAATTGTTATCCTTGTTGTTAAGAATGAGCAAATTAATTTTTTTGTATTTATTTCCTGGTAAGGAACGGGTGTCCAACACCTCATTTGGAACTGAGTTTTTAGTGATCCACGATAAATGAAATTGGATGGAAGCTGAGTGTGGTATTTATGGTCGGTAGGGGGAAGAAAATGGGTGAAGTTGAATCAGTGCACTCAGGATAGAGAGATAAAAGAAGCTTAGAATTCCGACGTGGTAGAGTTTAGTGCTTATGTTTAGTTAAAATGAAATGCATTTTGGTCATTCTTTGTTTTGTAATTTGAGGTATGAATTGCGGACGATCTTGTAAAGAACTATTGGCAAGAAAGTGCCTAGTAACTATAAAAGGGAGATCACTACTAATCGTAGACATCCTTTCTTTAGGAGAAGTAAGACCCATCATACGCTTGATCACCAGTAATTTTAGATTTCATAGCTATATCTTATTATATTGGTTCGAGTTGATTTTCAATAATTATAAATTATGTGGATTGTTTGCAAGATTGGGCCTCATGCATCCTTGGGGTAATTTTAATGGACTTCAACTGAGATATCTTATTACACCATTTGAGTCAGTAGTTGTATAAAAGATAACTGTTCTTACTGCTGTAGTGCTAAACATAAATGTCTTCTGTTGCTGAAATATTTACATCTTTAACTTTTCTTCGTTTTGATTCAGCTCATTATTTGGCTCTTACGTCAGATAAGTTTTGAAATATATCATAAAGTTAGTGTCATTGGTTTTGTTATTTAGAAAAATCTGTCTTCTTGTTGCAGCTGCTAATGGAGTTGTCATAGCAACGGAGAAGAAACTGCCATCTATCTTAGTTGATGAAACATCTGTGAGTGAATATGCTACTCTTTTTGATAGACCGCAATTCATAAGTTATGTACTAGTTCTATGCCGGTGCTGGATTTCTAAATTTATTTGTACACTGATATATAGCTTGTGTATCTCATCAACTATTCTTGTTTGACAAACTGAATTTGTTTTCTTTACACCTCTATGGCATGTTCTCTCCAATAATCAAGTAGTATACTGGGGACTTCTTGTGACCTTTCGAGTTTTTGGGTTGCAGGTTCAGAAAATTCAGTTATTGACGCCAAACATTGGAGTTGTTTACAGGTTTGTCTGTACTACATGTTTGTGTTAAGTTGAGGTTTTTCACATTACTATTTTGATATTACTGTCATGTTGTTGCTGCTATAATGCTTCAATAATATCTGATCCACAAAAAGTCTTAGCTACAGTGGCTTTACCATGTTATCATATTATCGTGGTAAAACAAACCAATAATGAAATGAACAGTAGTTTATTGTTGGCGGGATCCATCATCCATAAAATATGAATTCACCTTTAGAGGACCCATATCACATGAATGATGTAGTTCCATTGAAAAATGATAAGAGTTCCACCAACAATGAATGCATGCCATTTTATTATTGATTTTGTTGTATCTAAGAATTCCTCATGATGTTTAAGAATTCCTCATGATGTTTAAGGGGTTTTAATTGGCGGGCTTTCTTTCTTCAGAGAAAAAATAACTGAAATTTACTGTTCTCTCATGCAGTGGCATGGGTCCAGATTTCAGAGTTCTGGTTCGGAAAAGTAGGAAACAGGCTGAGCAATATCATCAGTTGTATAAAGTATATCTCAAATTTTGTGTCTTTCATCTTTTATTCTTTTTATTTTTAGCCATAGTATTGATATTGTTCTTTGAACATATGCTAAGTATTGGAATTTCAGTTTACGTTCCTTAGAAGAATCCTATTGAATCGTTATTCTCCTTGATGTGCACCACAGCATTTAAAGCATTTTTTTGGTAATATCATTGTTTATATATTGGTTTTTAGCTTTTAAATATAGTGAATGAATATTTTTTGGTCGTGTGATCGGGCATAGAGTCTTAAGTGATACCTCCCTTTGGCCATCCGCATTCCTACCCCAATATGTTATAACGAGTCTCAACTTGAAACAAGTTGATTTATTACTTTATATAGTCACCCACCCAGTTAGTTACTGTAATTTGTATTTTTTGTTATGTAACTTACAATTTGATTTGGTGGGTATTTACAGGAACCTATCCCTGTTACACAACTAGTGAGGGAAGTTGCTGCTGTTATGCAGGAGTTCACACAGTCTGGGTAATTATCATTTTTTCTCACAACCTGGTTTACCTACCTTAAGATTTTTAACGATCTTGATCCTAAATTATCCTTCTTGGTCCGAACTTTTAATAAATTAAAAGGTTTTAATGCTTGAGTTGTTTATATAGAAAAATACGGGAAGGGAAGATTAGTATCATTTGAAAATTTTTAATCTTGATAACTTAAGCTTGAGTATTGTAATTATTTGCTTAGATTTCGTATACAGGCAAATGCATGTTTTGCGTATTCAACTTCAGGCTGCAATTAACTTTCAGGCCCTTTTCTCTGATTTGACTGTTATCCTTCTAGGGGTGTAAGGCCTTTTGGAGTTTCACTGCTGGTTGCCGGCTTTGATGACAAAGGTCCACAACTATTTCAGGTATGTATATTCTGTCCTCACCTAGTGTAAACTTATGGTGCACATTGTGCTCGAGTCTTTGAGAACAAACTATAGAGGTTTAGGGAGCGCAATCCTTTTTTCTTTCTAGTTGGCAATACACACACACATACCACAACCTTTTAAAGCTTTTGTAGTTATTTATTTTTCTGATATCTATTTTCCATTGGATTTCTGCGTGACTGATTTTTGTTATGCTGTAGGTGGACCCATCTGGTTCTTACTTTTCTTGGAAAGCTTCTGCCATGGGGAAAAATGTGTCTAACGCAAAAACATTTCTTGAGAAAAGGCAAGTTACGATCAACAATTATACAAACTGTTTTCTGGTTTATGTTCCTTTTGTCTAAATTTCTAACTAAAGCAATAACCATTGGAGGTGCTTAACATCTCATAATTGCATTGTACACTTAATTATGAATCAATGTTGGAGGCGTAACGAAATTCAGGAACTCAATAGTCATTGATTCTCAAGGGTAGTCTTCGTTCTATTTTATTTATCTCAGTAATTATTGACAGCTATATTGGCATTTCTAATCAGCAGCATGTACTCGTCAATCTTTTAACCCTTGAATTACATTCTATTTCTTTATCCTGGCCTTGAGTTTTATGTTTGCTATGAATTTAGCTGAGGATTCATGTGACCATTTCTTGTAGGTACACCGAGGACATGGAACTTGATGATGCTGTCCACACGGCAATATTGACCCTGAAAGAAGGGTAGGCACTTTATCCTTCAGTTTTTTTTATTTTACTTTTAGTCTTCCTAAAGGAAACAAATTCAGTTCTGAATTTATACACATACATTAAGTATAGCTGTACACCGTTGTTCTATCATACAAATATAAGTTAGCTCTTTTGTGACCTTTCTTTCTGCGTGCGGTTCTAGGTTTGAAGGACAAATTTCTGGTAAAAACATTGAGATTGGGATAATTGGCGCTGACAAAAAATTCAGGCAAGTTTCCCCTCACAACCCATTGTTTTAATTTTTATTCGTCGATTCACCCTTTGGTTGGCATGCATTAGCTTGTGAAGTTATTTTGTGATTGTGTTGTTGCAGAGTACTCACACCAGCTGAAATTGAAGATTACTTGGCCGAGGTGGAGTAGATTGAGACCAAGAAATTAGAAAGTTGAGCGACCATAAACTATAGAGTTGTCATGCTTTCGGGCGCCCCCCCGGGGGAGGGAGTGGTTTGTAGCCCCTCGCTTTGTTGTGCTAGCAAAATATGCTCTCGGATATTCTTAGTTTCAACTACTGTGCTTAAAAGGCTGTTAAACCTAATGGTCATGCACTTCTAATGACAATAACTTTGCTTGTGGCTCTTGATTTTCGTCAATAACTGCAAGCTTCCCGTATGCTTCCATGGCAGCCTCACTAACGAGAATGTTAAAGAAAACATTAGGTAGATTCATGTTTATCATAAATAGAGAATGACTAAATGAGAGAATTGCATTCACTAATCTTGTTATGAATTCACTATAATTTCTACTAAATTGAATGTTTGATAGACCAAATAATTAGACATTTAGAATTCAAATATTTATGAGAACAAAAACTTTTACCTAATATTTTACATAAACTTGTAACACTTCAACATGTAATTATCTATGAATGTGTCGCTTCATTAACAGATCTTATAATGAAGTAAATTGTGAATCTTTTACCAACTTGTAGTTACTCGTCTAGTGATATTACTATTCTCAACGTATAAAGAGTTCTAATTTCAAAACTTCTATCCTATTAATTTAAAAACTTAAAATTTCTGATTTGAGAAAGTAATATAATTTTCCAAAAACTTAGCTCATGGGTAAGTTGAAAATGCCTACAAAATTCTGGGGACAAACTAGCAGTGTAGCCTATCTAAATAAAGGACTTTAGGGCAAAATTGAGTGAAATTCAGGATTTTAATCACCAAAGTGGAAAAAAAGGGTGGGGCTTTTAGATCCAGGTCCAAAAACCTAGTTTGCTTCTGGAGGTGACAAGTACTTCGATCACAAGGGGGAAGGAAAGTCCAGAGGAAAGTCGAAGAAGTTAAAAAATTCAAGAGATTGATTTCACTCTGCCAAGTTTTGTTCTCAAGAGAATTTTTGCTTTGTGGTAATTATGATACGTTGATTCAACGAAAGGACCAGCAATGAAATTGTAATTTATATAATATCTCATGGTCAACATTTTCTTGACTGAGGGAAGATGTTGAACATTTTTACCATACCACCCTTTTTTTGGAGGTTTGGGGAATACGACGTATTATTAAAAACAATATAGTGGGGTTCTAAGTCCATGTTTTGATAACGGATAAAACGATTTGAAATTGTGACATTCTTAAATGAGAATTTTAACGAAAAGCTCTTAGTACTATTCACTTTAACGAAAAACCACATTTTTACACTAAAAAGTCAATCCTGATACTATTCACTTTACCCTTTATTTTGTCCTTATCATTAAAACTCAAAATTTTCAAACCCTTTTCATTAGTTTTCCTTTCTTATAAATATTATGAAAGAAAAGTTATTGAAACAACGATATATGGGTTCCTATATCGCTTGGGAGCTACAACCGCAACAACTCTGTTGTTGACGTCTTATTTTATCACATCTCATCAACTACCCTAGTTGATTGATAAGGAAGAAGAAATCGAGCTAAATATGATCAAAAATATAATTTAGCCATAAGAAAAGGAAATTGTTATTAGCACTCCAAAATTCTCATTGTACATTCCAAATTTTCTATATTTAGAAAGAAAAATACACTTGTGAGGAGTTTATAATGAGATTTTTGGAATACCAATAACACTTTCCTAAGAAAATGTAGTTTCCATCGTACAATAAATGAGACTGACTAAAATTGCGGCCAACAATCCTATGGTCAATGTGAAACTCAATGTCGGCCAACAATCCTAAAATTGCGGCACTGTTTGTATACGCGGGAGGAAATTGTGAGACTGACTAAAAGTCAAGGTCTTTGCTGATGGACGCAGGAGCATTTGTGTCCTTGTCATCTTCTCGGTCTCTTTATGGAGACTAGTTTTCCCCCTTTTTGAAAACAAAAAAATTAAAAAAGCAACGAGTGTAACAAAGATTATTACGGAGTACTAACAATCATTCCTTAGTGAAAAACAAATGAAAAAGTCTAGTCCCCCTCCCCACTCTCACTTTCCTTGCAATTTCATGGTGGGACGGCTTTGGCATTTGACCCTTTTTTAACAATCGATGTTATCCACATTAAGGAGAGAAGGTGGATTTAGCTTCACACTGAGCTATCAATAATGTGGTTCAAATTGCCTTGGTAAGAATCGAACCTAAAACCTCTCATTTACAAGTGAATAGGAATACCACTAGACTGTAATATTAAATGACGCTATTTGACATTTGATTTCATTTTTTTTCTGCTCAACATGTACAACCAATAAAGTTATACACATTGCTTCGACTGTGTAAGTAAAAAACCTGATCGTAGTTGATTATTCTTTGTAATCTGGAAATTACTGTCGGACTGAACTTTTATGCAAGGAGGAATGACTCTGTAAGGAACTTGACTACGTCATCGGCCAGCGGTCTTGGAAGTTGCAAACTTGTAAATAACAATCTTCACCATGTTCGGTGGAATCTTGACGTACCCAATGTGAAAATTCACATTTTGAACCTTTGTTCAAGCTCCGACACACAAAAAATCAGAGAGAGGAACTTTCAATCGAAGGACAAAAAAATAGAGAAGCTTATCGGTAAGCTATAGTTTCCCATGCTTGTCTGTGTTAGAACCCGGTCTACGTCTTCTACGATTGTACAGAGAGATAGTAACATAACAACAATACAACAATCAATATTTCATTAACTCCCTTATTCTCTTACGATGTGCTATTTATGCTAATACCCAACTCTAACTGTCACCACAAGATGATGCCATCTGGCATCCTAACAGTCTGGTGGGATACTGAAACCAATTTTTTAACTTTTATGCTTACAATTTCAAATAGCCGTATTGCCGTGTCGTATCGCCGTATCCGTATCCGTATCCGTGCTACATTTGTTAATGTTGAGGCAAAAAGTTACCGGAGTTTTCTGCTCAAGAAGAGGAAGTCCTGCTACCGTTAGAACGTGTCGGAGAGGCCAAAAGATTAGCACAGATGGTAATGTCTTCCCAAGTTGGTGTTTTCTATTTTTGTTTACTTGTCAATCTCAAGGATTTTGTTTCATTTACGGGGTATGTATCCCATTGAATAGAAATAGTGCTCAACGTGTTCTACATTTGACATCTCCAGAAAATAAAAGAGAGTGGAGACAAGAAGAGGAAGGGGGCAAACAATGGGGAGGAGGAGGATATTGACAAGTACTTAGGCCACAAGGGGGGAGGAAAGTCCGGAGGGAAGTCGAAGAAGTTCAAAAAATCAAGAGATTGATTTCTCACTCTGCCAAGTTTTGTTGTCAAGAGGATTTTTGCTTTGTGGTAATTATGATACGTTCATTCAACAAGCAATGAAATTTTAATCTTGTTGTGTATTGTGTCATGGTAAACACTTTCTTGACTGAGGGAAGATGTTGAACATTTTAACCACCCTCCTTTTGGAAGTTTTGGAAATACGACGTAGTATTGGAGAACAATATAGTGATGTCCTAAGTTCTTGTCTTGATAACGGACAAAATAATTCAAACTTGTGACCTCATGTAATATTATGAAAGAAAATTATTACAACTACTTCTGGGTTACTAAATGGCCTGGGAGCTACAACCGCAACAACTCCGCGGTTGACGTCTTATTGTAGCACATCTCATCGACTACACTTGTTGATTGATTAGGAAGAAGAAATTGAGCTAAATATGATGGTGTTAAAATATAATTCAGCCATAAAAAATCCAAACACTTCATAATTTTTTATCATTTTTGTTCCCTAATATTAACAAACGAGATTAATACGATGGTGTTACAAACGTGTCTGATATGCCGAACTTAATGTCGGCCAACAAGTCTAAAATTGTGGAAATTATGAGATTGACCTAGAAGATTGACTTAAAAGTAGGCAGGAGCATTTGTGTCCTTGTCAAGTTGTCCCCCTCCCCACTCTCTACCCACTCCAGCTCACCTTCTTTGCAATTTCATGGTGTGAATACAAATGTAAACGTGTGAAACCCAATAGAGAGTTGATACACTTCATAATCTTTAAGCTCTCATTGCTTGTTATAAATATATGAGTTGAGTTCACTTGTTGTGTTCATCTGCAACCAATTGGGGAATAAATACACTGACTTCTCCAATGGATACCTTGTTTGCAAACACCTTATTCAATCACCTCAATATTTCTCACTCTTTTCTCATTTTGCTTTTCGCATCTACGTATCTACCCACTGCTATGATCTGCTTGGGTGATATCGGAGTTCCGAGCACTAGCACTGTGAAACCATTATGCATTGAGGAAGAAAGGCGAGCACTTGTCAGCTTTAAACAACATCTTGTTGATCCTTCTGGTAGGCTTTCCTCTTGGGTGGGTCATGATTGCTGTCAATGGGAAGGAATTTCATGCAACAACAGCACCGGCCTTGTTGTCAAGATGGACCTCCGGAATCCATATCCAGATTCCCGTTCTTATGAAGAGTGGGACGACTCGGCTTATGAAAGGTCTTGCTTGGGAGGTAAGATAAATGCTTCTTTGTTGAGCTTGAAACATTTAAAATACCTGGACCTCAGCTACAATGAGTTTCAAGGCACTTACATTCCGATGTTCTTTGGGGAGCTTAAAGGTTTGCAATATCTCAATCTCTCCTTTGCATCATTTGAGGGAGAGATTCCCCCTTCTTTTGGTAACCTGTCGAGCCTACATTTTCTTGATCTCGGGTCCAATGAGTACTTATCTTCCAGAAACTTGACTTGGCTTTCTCACCTCTCTTCCCTAAAATACCTTAATCTCAATTACATGGACCTTAGCCGCACAGGAGTCAGTTGGGCATATGTTATGAACATGCTTCCTTCATTGTTAAAGTTACACTTATCTTCGTGCCAAATTGAAAGCATTCCACTCTCACTCCAGAGGATTAACTTGACATCACTTTTGGTCCTTGATATGTCGAATAACAGTTTTAACAGTTCTTCGTTTCCCAATTGGATTTTTAATCTTACCAGCCTCATTGCACTTGATCTATCAAGGAATAATTTCAGTAATTCTCTTCCAAATGAATTTGCAAACTTCAAATCTCTAAAATACCTTGATTTATCTAAAACAGGCTTAAAAGGTCAAATTCCACAAGGTATGGGACAACTCTCTCAACTAGTTTCCCTCGATCTGTCTGAAAATTCATTGGAAGGCATTGTAACGGAAGCTCATTTCATAAATCTTACCAGATTACAAGATTTTAGTGTAGGAATTCAAGTCACACACCAACCCATGTCCCTCAAGTTCAACATGGCTCGTGATTGGGTTCCTCCTTTCAAGCTCCACACATTTGGAATCCGAAACTGTCAGGTAAGTCCTGATTTTTGGATATGGATTCAAACTCAAGTTGAACTGATCTATGTCACTCTTAGGGGTATTGGAATCTCGGATTTACCAGAGGAATGGTTGTCGAGGATATCTTCCCAAGTCCGCTGGCTAGACTTGTCTTACAACAAACTTGGTGGAAACTTTCCATCCCATTTGAAATTTCCAAGTATGCAATATTTTGATTTGAGTCACAATCAATTGGAGGGCCCAGCCCCACTTTGGTGGTCCACTAAAGTCATTATCCTTTATCTGAATAACAATATGTTTTTCGGGCCAATTCCCTCGAACATTGGTCAAATGATGCCCAATTTGCAACATCTGGTTCTAATGGAGAATCATTTGAATGGCACTATTCCTACCTCTATCGGCGGCAACATGCAGCAGTTGGAAATCTTGTCTCTAAGGAGCAATCAATTTTCTGGAGAATTACCTCATGCATGGAGTGCGGGGAGCAATATGTTGTATTTAGATGTTGGTCACAATAATCTCTTTGGTAATATTCCCACTTCATTGGGGGTATTAAGTTCCCTGAAAGTATTACATCTCAACAACAACAATTTTAGTGGTGATATTCCTAATTCCTTGCAAAATTGTTCTAGTTTGAGGAGTTTTGATCTTGGAGACAACAAGTTATCTGGGAACATACCTCTATGGATAGGAGGATCAAATGTATCCT
Source organism: Malus domestica (assembly GCF_042453785.1). Lineage (NCBI taxonomy): Eukaryota > Viridiplantae > Streptophyta > Magnoliopsida > Rosales > Rosaceae > Malus > Malus domestica. The sequence goes on from NC_091665.1 coordinate 34,906,726, forward strand.
TGTTGAACAGGCTACTATTGCGGTCCAACTTTTTTACTGGACATATTCCCCATCAACTGTGCAATCTTCTCCGCCTTCACATCCTCGACCTTAGTCGCAACAACTTTTCAGGTACTATTCCCACTTGTTTGAATAATTTGACTTTGCTGGTCAATAATATTGGTGATGTATATGTTAATGGTTATCTTGAGCAAACCACATTGATATTAAAAGGACGAGAACTTGTGTACAACACGACTCTAGATCTTGTAAAGAGCATTGATCTTTCATCAAATAATTTACAAGGTGAAATCCCTGAAGAAATAAGCAGCCTCATTCTATTGGGCACCTTGAATTTGTCCATGAATCAATTGATTGGAAGGATCCCCTCCAAGATTGGAAACTTACGTTGGCTCGAAACTCTTGATCTCTCACACAACCACCTCACGGGACAAATTCCTCAAAGCTTGTCATCTTTAACCTCTTTGTCCCACTTGAACTTGTCTTATAACAACTTGTCCGGAAGAATTCCTTCTGGAAACCAGCTTCAAACGCTCAATGATTTTTCGATTTATATGGACAATCCATCACTGTGTGGAGTTCCTCTTTTCACTAAGTGCCCTGAAGATAAGACTTTCCCATCTAAGGATGCAAAAGACAAGAATGAAGATGGAAATGATGATAAGTTGTGGTTCTATGTTAGCGTGGTACTTGGCTTCATCGTAGGCTTTTGGGGAGTTTGCGGCACATTGATCTTAAAGATATCATGGAGGTATGCCTATTTTCAATTCTTTAACATCTTCAAAGAAAAGGTAGCACTAGCAATTGCATTGAAAGTGGCTCGTTTAAGAAGTTTTTTTTATTCTGAAGTTTGATTGTACTACGTATATGTGATGTTTTTTTTTCATCAATGAGGTTTGGCTTTATGTCCCCCTCATTTGTATTTGTATTTTTATCTTAATAAGATTATGGGGTTGATTAATATATATATATATATATATATATATATATATATATATAAACTTCATTCAAAGGTTTATAGTTAATAACTAATCTGAGAGTTCCTCTTTCTATTTCAGCATTTTTCTGAACATAAAAAGCTGGGCAAGACCATGGTGATTTTACTTTTTCTAATTATTCCTTTATTAAGGAGTTCTTGGATTTCTGTTTTGCATAATTCCTTAACTTCTTGACTCATTTGAATTGGTCTGGCTTTGGTTGGGATTTTCTTTTCATCAAAATCCTTATTGTAAGGAAGTTTGATTATGTGTTGTTTTCTATGCCAAAAGGCGTTGGGAATATCAGAACAAATTTCATTAATAAGTTTCTTCTGAAATTTATCAATGTTTTCTAACAAAATTTTATTTGTTAGTTGTTCTTGAATCCTTTTGTGATTAATTTCTTCTTTTAAGAAATTAATTTGTTGTGATTTATTGTGAATTAAATTAATGGATTTTGAGATACTATCTCTTTGAAGTTGTCTAAGTTTTCTGAGATCTGTTTCAGTACAGAACTCAAATATTACTTTTTGTCCTAATGTCCTAGTGGATATACGATTATGATGGACTTTAAAAGGATATAAAAGTGCTAAGAATGGAAGACCTAAAATAACTGGATCTGAAATGTTCTTAATTAAAACAAATGGGGTTTTGAAACAAACATCATTTTGACAAACATGTGCTTTGGGTATTTCGTATTTTAATTGCATTGGTGATTAGTTTGCAGCACTAAGTATTTCTGATGACTTATGAAAATATTTAGTAGGAATTAATCCTTCTTGAATACAATTCAAGTCTGCTCCCGAATCTATCAAAGCAATTCTTTCTAATTGAAAATCTTCAATTGTTATTTTGATTTTAGAATACCATTTGGTATCAGAGCCAAGTGAGTGGTAATTGCATTAGCATATATCTAATCCATAAGTTAAGTTCTAAATTCAGTCTTTCGACTAACAATTTATCTTATCTGTTAATCTTCTAAGTACGTTTGTTCAACTCCCCAACCAAACAGTAAGGCGTATTCCAAACAATAAGTCCCAGGAGAGGCATGAACGGATCGTATGAGCGGGGAAGGAGTTTAGCTAATACGCGAGGAAGGTGAAGCATATAAGATTTCTGTATTTTGTTTGATTGTTTTGTGAACTTCATGAGTAGATTATTTAGATCTAATTCAATGGCCAGCACTAGCTCTAGATCAAATCTAGGAACTATACCAGATATTGTTAATGAAGAACAAAAATTAGAATTTCAAACAGACGACAATGTCGATTTTGGAGATTGGAATATCCCCAAAGTTTCATCAAAAAATATTTATAAGAAAAAATGGTTAGTAGCCTCATTTAGAAGTGAACATCATGTCAAAACAGTTGAAAAAAATTATGCTCTTAGTAAAGAACATGAAACTTGTTAGTTATTCTCTCCAGAACAGATAAATTCCCATAGGAAAGATGGTCATAACTACATTCACATAGGATTAGTCCAAATAGCGGTTAACCCATTAACAAGAAGAGGTCTTAATACCTCCATATTATTATGTTTCCGAGATGCAAGGTTCATTAACTTTAGTGATAGCATACTTGGAATGATTGAGTCAAGCCTTTATAATGGACCTATCCATTTTGATTGTTTTCCAGACCTCACCATAAGTCTTTCAGATCCCCATATGCTAAAAGTACTCACATTAAATATAAAAACTTCAGGATACCAAGTCCTTGAAGGAACACAGCCATTGGCATTAATTTACAGAGTATATTACAAAGTTACAGGAACAAACATGAATTTCCAAGCCTTAGTAAAGAGTCCTAGAGACCATACACTTTTGATACAAACCAACCAAGAAAATGCCAATATTAAAGTACCAAGAACCATTAGATGGTCAGATATCAGTCTACCTTTAGACTGGTGTTTGATTAATGAAAGTAAACCAGTTAGTGTTCAAAATAGTCTAGTAGACTTAGATACCATAGAACAATATTTTGACGAAACAGTCAAAATCAATTTTGACAGGTTAACTAGAAAACCTAGTAATCAGTCACATAAATCTTTCACTCCTAGTAGGAACTCATTTGCTGGATCTTTATCTGCCAGTATGGTAGGTCAAGGTCAAGGTCAAGAGTACATCAACTCTTTGAGTAATAGGAAAATGAAAGCAGTAGAAACAAATTATATTGTTACTCAACAAGAATTAATCAATGATTTAATTAATATCAAATTAAAATCAGTAGAAACCAATTCACAGGTGGTTCACCCAGTTTACCAGTCTAATATCCAAGACCAAGGAGAACAAACATCTCCACATAATCTGACTTTGAAGCAAGTCAGGTTAATCACCAATTACTTGTTTTAAACAAACCCTTTAAAATCCATTGGAAAAAACTCAACAATGACATTCAAGCAGAAGAAAATATTTCTAGAAGAAATATCTTTAGAACTAAATATACACAAGAACAAAAGTTAGATATTAAAGATAAATGGACAAATTTCATGAACAAATACAGGTTTGAAGTATTTTTCTTCGACTTCGTTGAAAAGTAATATAAATCTGAAAAGAAATTAAAGGTAATCACCAAAGAAAACTGGATGAAATAATACAAAACCACAGTGTCTTCCAGTCATCCCCCACAAGAAACTATCCTTATCGCCACTGCCAATACACAACTCCTAGCCACTCCTTTTAAACTTCCAAAGGAAGATGCAGGAGTAAAACCTATCATAGAACAAAACAATTTCACAAACCAAAACCTTCATACCATAGGCAAACAGTTAGACAAAATAGATAGATTGTCACAACCCAAAACCAACATCTAAAGACAAACCCTTAGTCACATTTCCAGAGTCTTCCAGCACAACGACTTTAAAGACAATGTCTACAAGTAAAAAAATAGACCAAATGCTTCATGAATTGAAGCAAGAAAGGACAATTAATGTCATCCAACAAAATGAACCCCAAGAAGAAACAACTTCTTCTACAATTTGGGATTCAAAGAATGCATCTGACTCAACTTCCATTAGGAAAGTCGAACAAGCCTTTTCCAATTTTGAAATCAAAATCACCAACAAGAGAGTTAATCCAACATCTCTTACCAAAAATTGGTATCCCAGACCTACACCTCCAGACCTTCAATTTGAAGAAAGGAATATTCAAAACCAATTTGTTGTTTCAGCAGATAAACTCTATGAATGGAACATATATGGTTTATCAGAACAAGAACTTCTTAACAAATTACAACATATCTCTATGGTTGCTAATAGCTAGATTACCAATCATAATCTTACCCAAACTCAGGTCGTTGACCTTTTAGTCACTGGATTCACAGGAATGCTACATTCCTGGTGGGAGAAATATCTCACTGAACAATCAAGAAATGAAATAAAAAATGCAGTAAAAATAGATGAAGATGAATTACCCATCTTTGACGAACACATAGGACAGGGAGTCCCTGATGCAGTTAACACCTTACTTTTCACTACCATAGAACATTTCATAGGAACACCTAGCAATGTTACCTCCAGGATCCATGATCAACTTAGTAACTTAGGGTGCCCAACCTTAAGTGACTTCAGATGGTACAAAGATGTTTTTATGTCAAGAGTCATGCTTAGAGAAGATAGTAATCAACCATTTTGGAAAGAAAAATTTATTAATGGATTACCAAATCTATTTGCACATAAAATAAAAAACGTTTTAGTTAACGAAGAAGGTATCATACCATATCATATCCTTACCTATGGAAATATAATAAGTATTATCCAGAATGAAAGATTGAAAATGTGTATAGATATGAAAATTTCAAAACAAGTTAACAAAGATAAATCAATTGCCAAATACGAATTAGGAACGTTCTATGAACAATATGGTTTACCACCTATAGCTCCATCCAATAAAAAGAAAAAGTCAGATACCTACAATAAGTACCCAACTAAGTACTTCAGTAGGAGACACCCCAAATACAACAAATACAAAACTAAAAATTTTGAAACCAATAGGTTTTATGAAAAACCTAAATCCAACAAGTGGAACAGGAAACCCTCGGGTAAAATCCACTCCAAAACCCAAGAACAGAAAGGAAAATGTTACAAGTGTGGCAAGTATGGTCATTATGCTAATAAGTGTAGAATTAAGAAAACCATTAGTCAGCTGAAAATCTTTGAGGAAAAGAAACTACAGCTTATCCAAGTTTTGGATCTTAAAGACACAGACTATAGTCAATCTGAAGATGATCTAACTTCTAGTTCGTCTTCCTCATACCAATATGCTAGTAGTATACCATCACCCGACATTAAATTAGGATGTAATGATACTTGTTGTAAGACTGTTTCAGTCCTCAACAAAGAAGAAGAACAAGAAAATCTTCTTATAGAATTAATTAGTAAAGTCGATGACCCATAACTAAAGTCAATTTATTTAAAGAAACTTAAGAAACTGGTTTCCCTAGATGAAACCAGTTCTAGTCAACCCCAGCCTTCACAAAAGATTAGCCTTAGCACCACATTAGAAAGGTTTAATAAACCAAAGAAAGAAATCATTGTAAAGGATTTACAACAAGAAATTAATAAAATCAAAGAAGAAATTAGGTTTCTAAAATCAGAAAACCTAGAAATACGTACACAACTCACTGGAGTCCGAACACAACAATTAGTAAAATCCCAGGATTAAGAAAGCAGTAGTTCTTCTTCTAAGCATAAACTTGAAATAGAAAATCCCACAAATGACTTAATACTAAGTCTTTTAGACAAGATAAGAATCTGAAAATGGTATTCTAAAATCAAAATAATAATTGAAGATTTTCAATTAGAAACAATTGCTTTGATAGATTCGGGAGCAGACTTGAATTGTATTCAAGAAGGATTAATTCCTACTAAGTATTTTCATAAGTCATCAGAAATACTTAGTGCTGCAAACCAATCATCAATGCAATTAAAATACGAAATACCCAAAGCACATGTTTGTCAAAATGATGTTTGTTTCAAAATCCCATTTGTTTTAATTAAGAACATTTCAGATCCAGTTATTTTAGGTCTTCCATTCTTAGCACTTTTATATCCTTTTAAAGTCCATCATAATCGTATATCCACAAGGACATTAGGACCTTTCACAAGAGGGATCCCCATTTTTAAAAAAAAAAATGGGGACACGCTCCCCACCGTTAGATTGACTTTAATGAAATTGTATGGTTGAGATTAAAACACAAGCCACATAATCTCAACCACATGATTTCATTAAAGTCAAATCCAATGGTAGGGAGCGTGTCCCCATTTTTTTGAAAAAATGGGGATCCCTCCCCTTAAGGTCCCTGTAAATATATATATATATATATATATAGTGGCGGATCCAAGATTTTAAATTCGGGGGGGGGGGGCTATTAATAAAGGTAAAGAAATTTATAGACAAAATTAACATTGAAAGGTTAAATATAATACATTTCATTAAAAAATCATACGCAAAACAACACTACAACAACCTATAAAATCCTAATTTGAGCGTCCACGACGGGTTTCATAGCCTAAAAATGTTCTATGATAGCTTCATTACCAATACATGAAAAAACATTAGTCAACCATCTTTCTCACTGAATAAATAGATGGTGCTATCGGCTTTGACTTGAAAAATCTCTCCATATTTTTTTATTTCTAAACTACACATTTAACAAAAAAAAAAAAAAAACACAAAACATATACCAATTGTTAAAAAGGGTCCTATTTTCTTTCTTCTCCGCACGCGGTCTAGACGGACTAGGTGAATTTAAGTAAATTTAGTATATACCTTTAGTATTTTGGTGAATTTAAGGTATAAGATAAAAGTTCAAATAATTACAATTCATAGTAATTTACATAATATTTTTAAAGATCATATTGATTTATATTGAATTTTAAGACAAATAAGTGTGTTAAATATGTGGGTGTAGAAAGCAAAATGAGGCACTGGACGCGTAAAGTGACACACCTCGACCCAAAATTAGGGCGTGACGGCCAGCACGCCCTGATTTTGGGTCGGGGTGTGGATCACTTCCCGGGCCCGCTCCACCACCGTAGCACAATATTGTCCGCTTTGGGATGAGATGTGACATAAAGCACAATATTGTCCGCTTTGGGATGAGATGTGACATAAAGAGGGGAGCCGCACCAATTAGCAAAAATACACCTAGGGATTGACAGCCCATTTTCATTTTTTGGAAAGATCAACTTGATGTTAGCTGTCCAAATGTGATTGGACCAATTAAAAAATAAATTAAATGGGAAAGTTTGAGAGTGGTCACGTGGGAATGAAAGGATGAGAGAGAAACCCATTTAATCATCTTTTTCCTCCTTTCATCTTCGCAAGAACAAAACCCTGCAAACCCAGAAATTACAGAACACATTGCACAGGCCTCGTGTTCGAGTACGAGGGCTCCCGAAAATTTTCTAGCAACGATTTAGGGTCGCCGAGGGGTCCTAGGACCTCCCATGTCCTTCTGTAGATCTGCCACTGTATATGTATGTGTGTGTGTGTGTGTGTGTGTGTGTGATATTTTTTCCCTCTTTTGTTTTTAACACTTACATCTTATGTAATAAATAACGGAATTTGTCCTTTGATAACACTCTTTCTTGGGTTACCATTTCTTTTGTTTAGTTTGAATTCGTCCTGGCTGCCTTCAGGCTCTACAATCCAATGCATGCATTAAGGAAAATACGTCTTTCAGCAAGACTAGACTAAAAGGATTCATTTTATGTCTACTTTGAGCAGCATTCTTTGCATTTTCGATACAGGGTTTAGCATGATCAAGAGCCTACTGAAAAGAAATATGTAGATTTTAAAACAACAGAGAAAACGACAGTCAACATGTTGTGCATCTTGTCAACCCCCAATGAGTTGTCTAAGCTTGCCTACTGACTTCTAGAGAGAGAGAGAGAGAGAGAGAGAGAGAGAGAGAGATGCACGAGCCTAGTAATAATTAACAAACGGATAATGTTAACGAGACTCAATTTGTAAACTAAATTTTGAAAACTAAAAGACATGGAAGTTAATGAATGGTTTATTGCTCAAGCGTTGATAAACATGCACATTTCTATTGGTGACACATCATTTAATTTGAAAATTTAATCTCCCTAGCATTACCCTTAAACACCACTGTCATTCACTACTTCTCATGGAGTAAACTAGTAATATGCTCGCGCGATGCTGCGGGACTTAAATGCACCAGCCTTAACTACATGAATAAGACACATTTAACCTGAAAAACATTCAACATAATCATGAATGAACAAAGAGGATAGATCTAGGAAATTATAAAAAGCATTATAACTCCAAGAAATTATAAAAATCCATCCAGTCAAGAGACAATATAATAGCTGTGGGAAGGTGAGTAAGCAACCAAGAATCTAAGATATACTTGACTTGCAATTCCATTATAATTTCACACACAAAAAAAGACCATATTTTGATTGAAACATCAAACAAAACAATCTCATAGATTGGACCAACTAAATAAAGAATATATCTATATGATTTTCAACCTAACTATAAAAGAAAGCTTTATAACAGTGCAATCAACATTATTTGAACTAAACTTAAAAAAAAAAACTGATTGCATGTTATAAATTCCATAAATAATTTGGTTTTGCAGTCTCAGACACCCAACACCTCTCCCTCAGATAGTACTAAACGAAGTGCCTCGTAGCATTGAATCAGCCTGCAACACCCCCAGGCGAGATTGAGACTACTTTTCATATTTTCATTTTAATGTACCAGCAAGGAAACGATAGTATATTCCAAAATTAGCAGTTTACAGAGAAATATAAATAGAGTATGAGCCACAATCAACAATCAGTAAGACTGAACCATGGGAAATGAACAAACGAAAACCATAAATGACGACCAAAAGAGCCATCTTTTCAAACAGAAAATACTGAAACAGCATAAGCTGATGCATACCAAAAGCTTGTCTCTTGTGGTATGAAGCCATATGTGAAACCAGCTGGGAATTTGTAGGCACATGAACATAATCCGTTGACTCCAAATCACTCTCAGAGTAACTTATATGCAGTGAGCTCAATCTGTTGGCAGCCTCAAAGTTCACCAAACTGTCTGAACTTCTGGTATGCGGTGAATCATTAGAACTGCATATCATTAACGTATGCCATCTACTGGCAATTGTTGCTATACCTTGGGCTCTACTGGAAATTTTAGTAGCTGCGTGCAAGGAAAGAATAATGCCGACAACCTGAACAATTGTGGAGACCTGAAAATTTGGAGAAGAAAGAGGGAAGGAAATTTAATGCATTAAATTTTAGTCTGCAATCAATGATGATTAGAGAGTTTTCAGAGAGGTCCAATGTTAAAAGGGGAATCCATTATGATTTTGAATCTAAGCCTGTAAGAGTGAGAAGTTAATCAAAAGAGAAGTAGATACACAAAAGCATTGAACTTACTGCAAAATCGCCAATATACATTATCCAATTAACCTAATTGTAGTAAAAACCTAGCAAATCTGCATTAAATTAAGCATATTTTGCAGTAAAGTATCCATCTTTTCACAGTAAAACAATAAAAAGATCATGAGCAAGTAAATCTGGACCACTATGATCAAAATTCGCAATCAATAACCATAATTATAAATTTTGACAAACTTATAGTTGCTACAGTGTTTGACAATGATCATGTAAATGCAGAGGCTTGGCCGAAGGAGAGGCATCGAAGAAATCCGGAAATCCTTCCATGGCAAACTTAGTTGTACAACCATGGCATGTGTGTTGTATGCTAGATGCCCCCTCTCTTTTAACAACACACAATAGCTTACGCAAATGCAAAGAGACTTCAACATGTTTCATTTAAAATAAGTTTACATTTTGTAGCAAATGCATATGGCGAAATAGTCTATAAGTAATCATACTGGCAACCAAACAAAACAGTTCAAAAACTTCAATGGAAATATAAATTGCAGAAAAAAAAACTTGAATTTCCAAACCCACAAAATAAAAAATTCAACCAGATTAAATGTAAGAAGAAATACCAAAAACTGAGAGCTGCAGACAATCAAAATGCTCATGATCTTGGTCGTGCTGATGAAATCCAAATCTGTACTTTCATGTCCTCCTCCTCGGTCAATTCCTTTAGGAGCTTCGATATCGCCAACAATGTCTCCTCTTCGTGGTCGTGGCCATGGTCGTGCCAACTGCAATCCATGAACCATCCATTTCTGCAGTAAAATGTCCTCAACTTAAAACCAGTATAATTTAGCCAACCATATTCAAGTACCACAAAATATAATTTTATCGTAGTAAGCTTTTCGATTCATTCCAAATGAAGATATTATGTGTTCACATATATATATTCACAACCATAAGAAAGAAGAAAACAACTCTTGGTACAGAGCAAAAATGAAGCACTACAGATTCCCACACACCATACTCTGAGAACAAACAAAAACAAAACCAAATTATATAGCAGCATGCAAGTCACGAAGGAACAAAGAAAAAAGAATACTCATTTGCAAATCCAAAATTAGAAAAAAAACGCATGGACAAAACTGGGAAAATCACCACAAAAAACTGGTCGCCAGAGAGCTTTTTCCTTCTTTTTTTTTAGGTCTTTTTGAAACGAAATTGGAAATTCAGAAAAAGCTATGTAACATACAAATACAACATCTATCTTGAAAATTCAACAAAGAAAAGAGAATCCTGAAACCAAACCCATCCATTAGGAAGGGACAGCTAGCCTGGGCTAATTAAAAGTTCAACAAAAACAGAACCAAAGACTTACCCATCAATGCATAAGTAAAGGATTAACATTGTGAATCATAAAAAGCAAGACCGCAAGTCACAATTCTAGAAGAGGAAAATTTACTAATAAAATGAACCAAGGACCAATTTTGAATATCTTATTTAAAATTGAATCCAGAAAAATTAAAAGTTTCTTACATTTAAAAGGTTTGTGAAGAAAACGCCATACCAAATCAAGCATTAATGTATAGTTTCATACTGACAATCTTGGAAATTCATATACCATGTTCACTTTGCTTGATTTGTTTGATCAGAGAAATTACTTTCTAAAAACAATCTTGACAAATGATAATCTTGATTTGCTTGATTGTCCAACAACAATCTTGGAATATGTACCGTTCAATGTATGTCTTTAGAATCGAATGACAATCTTGGAAATTTATCCTGACAAAGTGAACATGGAAATTCATATACCATTTGACAATACCAAATCAAGCAATATCTAAAGACCAAAAACAGATCCTACAAAGCAGAAACCCTGTCTCATATGCATTAAAATGATTGACAAATTCTTGGTGAATCATCATAAAATTAACCCAATTTCTCAATTCCAAAAACAGGAAAGTTTAAGAAAGGGTTCTGAGTTCTCACCATAACGAAAATAATCATATTGTTTCAGTTTGAACTCGGGTCAATTTCCATCATCTGCATTAACAGAAACAATAACTTATGTCAGTGCATTCAAACCAAACCCATAGATCAATTCCTAAAATTAACTGCAAATCACAAAGTTACCCAAAAAAAATCCAGCAAAGAACCAACATACCTGAAAATTACTATATTAGCACTCCCTCCACCCCAAAATCAGAAAATTTGAAATTAGAGTTTGATAACATTGTACATAGAAAGCAAGTAATTGATAATTTTGGTGGTTTCCCAGGACAATAATGAGATTGCAGAGATCATATTCATACATGGATGCGCAAATACACAGACACTATAGAGACCATTTGATGAAAAAAAAAATAGAGATGCTCAGAGATTCAACACACACTATACATAGATCCATGGCTTAGAATTTCTCAGATCCGGTTGAGATTAATAAAAAAAAAAAAAATTAACGATGTGAATTTATACCTCTGACAGTCTGAGCTCCGTTCCCCTGATTCCTTCGCTGGCTTGGTGCAAACCTGAGGAGATCGGCGATTAGGGATAAGAAAACTGGCGGCTGTGGTTTAGTTTTTTGAGAGAGAATTCAAGAGAAAAGAAAAAGGAGAAGAAGAAGGGGATGCCCCTTCCCTTCTGAGATCGTCAATAACATCTGAAGTACTTAACACCCATACACTATATTTACACACATAAACTAATCAGCACTCATAACATGTCAATGGTCCAACGATTATGGAGCTCGAAATTTATATAAGAAAGGGCCAATCAAATCATAAATTAAAATGAAAACATATAAGTAATTAAGAATTATTACTTGCTTAGTCAGTTCCTTCTTGCCACTTCAAGGATTATTCAATTCAACCCGATTTGATCAAACTGCATCACCCAACAAAACAAAAAATAAATGAATTAAAAGGAAATTAGGGGAACTAAATTAAATATACACTGACTGACTTTTTGGCTAGAAAACCCAAAAAGAGCAATTAAATAGCAGCGCATAATGACGGAATTTCTATGAAAAAATATGAATGAGTTTTCAATTAATAATTGAGGCCGAAATAAAGAAGGCCCTTCTCACCTTTGATGCAAGGCGGACAACAAATTCATTATGGATTAATGTATAATATCTAAGATCCTTTTTTTTTTTTTATTGACTGATGCTTCAACATCATCCACCTAATTCATATTGCACATCCATACATAGCTGAGAACGCTTATTCCCACCACCATTGCATTGTTACTTTAGTATGTATTTTTCACTAAGAAGAAAAGGAAAGAGCATCACGAAAAATTTAGTTCCAAAATAGCTAAGAACAATTATAATAGCACAGATAAAAAAAGGCACTATCAAAGAAATCAAAGGTTGTTTTAATAGAAGGGAAAAAAGTGGCAATGAGAAAAATTCACATGTTATTACCTTAAACTGGAGTTAAAATTACTCACCCTTTGCACCAAGAAAAAAATAAAGAAAGACTTCTAATCCCATAAATAGCAAATACTCTACTATCCTAAATTCCTAATCCCACTTGACTTCGCTACCTCACACCTTTGTCCTGTCTCCCATTAACTAAAAACACTCCCAAATCACACCAGCCAGCCATACAAAGCCACTGGCCACATCAAATATTAGGCACGATTCAGGTAACCAAATTCAAAGAATAGAGTTCAAATAACAAAATGCAAAGAACAAAATACATATGGTAAAATTCAAGAACATGATTAAGAGGATTTGAACATATCATGTTGAAAACTTACCGAAGAGCGACGATTCTAAGGCGGTAGCGGTCAGGCTTCTTGACTTCTCCAGTTGTGGGTGCTGATTTTATTGAAGCCTCAAAATTAAAACAATTAGCTACTTAGATCCAATAATCTGATTGTTTCTCGGAAAAAATAGCTTGCAATACAGATTTTGCAGCACTAATTAAGAAAGAATTAAATCCAGGTATGAAAAACTGAATGAATCAATTACATTAGATATCATATATTGTCAGCAAAAATAATTAACCGATTCAAATGTATCTAGCTAGTATGGATTGAATAACCACTTCAATTGGGAAAGAGAAGATGCAAAATCGAATAGCCACTTGGATGATCAATGGATTATTCCATCTAGAAAATGATAAATATATACACATAGAGAGGCAGAAAGAAGAGAGGGAAGCATTATTACCATTTGGCGGCATTGATAGGTGCAGAGCAATTGATTCTTGTTTGATCCTCCATGTCTTCTCTATGCCTTCAGTCTCCAAATAGCCTCCCTCACTTGGTAGAAGCCACTGATAATTCTGATAAAAAACAAAACAAACATTCAAATCAATTGTTATCAGTATTACATGGACTAAAAGAACAGAAGAAGCAAGATTTCATGTAGACGATCGCTTGTATAAACCAAATCTAGTAAATCAGAAAAAAAAATGTAATACAACAGTACACGACTGGAAAAGAGAGAGTACAAAATCCAGTCTACTGCTTAAGCATGACTCTATGTAAGATTCTTTTTCCTTCCATTAAAGTTTGAACAGACCAACATATCACATTAAGGAAAACAAATCACCTTCTCAGCCTTGGCAGCAGCTTGTGCAGATTTTCCATACAATTCTTCTCTAACAGCAAGTTGACCCTTCAATTTCTTATCTTCAAGCCCTGAAAACACAAAATCCAAGATGCAGTGACAAATAAACATGTATACGTTTCATGAAAACTCAAAGTTTCTAGGCCATACCACCAAATTTGCTTCTGCTCCTCTAAGAAACTTCTTCGCTCTCTTATCTAACTCATCAGAAATCTTCTCCTGCAAATTAAGGTACTGCCCATTTTATTTTCTTATTTTAAGAAAATTATGTGCACGTAAGAGCCTAAAGTTCGGCTCTCACGTTGGTGAGTTAAATAGTGCAATGTACAAAAGGTGAGAGTTTAATCCAGAGCTATCATAACTAAAATACCAAAATATCATGCAATCTGACTTAAACATGTAACAGCAACCAGATAATTGAAAATTTACTAATAAAATGAACCAAAGACCAATTTTGAATAATCAGGAATGATGACGTTTTAACATTGACATAGTGTGTTTGTGTGAGAGAGAGATGGAAATAGAGTTAGAGTTCGACAAATGCAGAAATCAACCTTAAGATTCCCTCTGGTTCAAATGGTGCAAGCACCATTGAGGAGAATCAGACGGCAGTGGTCGATAGTCCGAAGAATTAACACTGCATTCCTGAAACACAGAGGATTAAAAATTTTGGATTATCATCAATGAAATGCACTAATACAGAACTGAAATTCTGATATTCAATAAACAGGATGTTGATAAAGGTTATGCTTGCCTGGAATAACCAGATTGATAAGGTGAAAATTTTGAGGCTTTAAGGTCTGAGCTAAAAGTTGAAGCTTCTACTTTCCAACTCGGGAAGAAATAATTGTGAAAATGCACAAAATAAAAGGCTTGATTTCCAAACCATTAAAAGGAAATTAAGAAATTAATTTATATATTTAATTTGGGTGAGGGATTTGAACAGAAAACCCATTTGTTCCATCCTCCAGATTCATGCTTTTTTTCCAAACCATTAAAGAACAAAAAGAAAAGGTGCACAATTTACTCAAACCCACAAAATTAAAATTAATTACACCATAATCAGGCAAAAGATTCAAAATTCTCAATGTTTAGTGGTCGATAGTCCGAAGAATTAACACTGCATTCCTGAAACACAGAGGATTAAAAATTTTGGATTATCATCAATGAAATGCACTAATACAGAACTGAAATTCTGATATTCAATAAACAGGATGTTGATAAAGGTTATGCTTGCCTGGAATAACCAGATTGATAAGGTGAAAATTTTGAGGCTTTAAGGTCTGAGCTAAAAGTTGAAGCTTCTACTTTCCAACTCGGGAAGAAATAATTGTGAAAATGCACAAAATAAAAGGCTTGATTTCCAAACCATTAAAAGGAAATTAAGAAATTAATTTATATATTTAATTTGGGTGAGGGATTTGAACAGAAAACCCATTTGTTCCATCCTCCAGATTCATGCTTTTTTTCCAAACCATTAAAGAACAAAAAGAAAAGGTGCACAATTTACTCAAACCCACAAAATTAAAATTAATTACACCATAATCAGGCAAAAGATTCAAAATTCTCAATGTAAAAACCCAAATTAAACATAAAATTCAAAATTAACGACGCAACAACCCAAACCTAGATATGAACATTTCAGCAAAACCTAAACCCTAGACAGGCACAAATGTTCATTTCTTCATAGAAAATTTACAAAATTTTAAAGAATGACAACCCCAGCAAAACAAAATCCAAACATATCCAAAATTAGCAAGATAGACACAAACCCAAAAGCAAATCAGCCTCTCAGACTAAGCAAACACGGTAGCAGCCATACACGCCCATGGCTCTTTCCATCTCAGGAGGCCATGACCGACGACGGAATAACCAAAAATACCAAAGAAAACGCAGATTCCAAACAAACCCAAATCGAAATGAACCCTAGAAATTGAAAATTTAAATTGGGGGAGCTCTGAAATTTTACCTAAATAGCAACTTAGGAGTTGCCGCAGCACCATTAATTCACAACTAAGCCGTAGCCATATACATTCCTCAACAATCTTTGAATTTTAATTAAAACTCAAAAAATATTAGTAAATGGTTAAAGATAAGTTATATAACCGCAGGCATATCCATTCCTCAGCAGTCTTTCAATTTTAATTAAAACGCAAAAAATAAAAATAAAAAACGGTTAATGATAAGTTACACACCTGATCCATAAAGCGTTTGCAAACTCCCACAACAAAACCCTAAAATTGGAAGATAAATGTTTCCTGCAACCAAAAATGAAATCAAACAAAAGATCCACACGCAAATCAGCAAAAAATGAAGAAAGCATTTAGCAAGAATTGAATTTTACAACAATCAATTAAAAAAAATTCTCAAGATGAAATGTTCCATTAGTCCTAATAATATTAGGTTATATATATGTAGCAATAAGATTACACAATACAATAGTTTTGTGTAGATCCAAATACATGTAGGTGCTTCTTTCATTCATCTTTTCAGACTTTTCCTTAATGGCAATTTTCATTAATTGTTTGAGCTCTACTGTACCGTTCTTTGATCGTTATCGTTATATCAGTTGCTTTCTGGTGTTCATGTAAGTAAACTCGTATGATATCCCATGCCAAAAATCGAAATTGTAATGTTATTGCTCCGGAAGGATGAAAAGCAAACAAATCACCAGCATATCATATAAATTGCAAATCTAGAATACAAACTATAGAAACAAAGCCAAATTGTTCAGTAAAAATTGATAGACTATACATAAATTACACCAAGACACACACAGAGATGCATAGAATTCTACAATTTTGCCCCAAATTAGACCAAAAGGAAGACAAACAGGGGAAAACCCACATACCTCCTACTACGAATGAGCCGTATGATTCCAGACCGAAATCCTGATCTCATTAGGGCTCAAAACCCGAAATTTTGGAGAGAGAATCAAGCAGCTGAAGAGCACTGCTGCAGTTCCATCAAGTAACACGACCAGTACAGCAAAGCAAGAGGGAAATATGGAGTCCTCGCCTTAGGCTCGTGTCCCGTTAACTACAGGCCCCCATACTTTTCTCTGACTGTCCCCCCTCTCCCACTCATGAAATCGAAGATCTGCAGCAATGGCGCTGAGATCCCCATTCCTCTCTCTTTCTCGCTTTGTCTCTCTCTATCGGAGGCATGGCCTCCCATCCCCGAAACCCTCACTGAATGACAGCATACCTAAACCCACCCCAATCTGTCTCAAACACACATGACAAAATTGCCCTTCCAACCCGGCCCCAATATCATTCCAAACCTGACGGCTTTGTTGTAAATAGCATGAAATCGAATGGCTCCCTGATAAACCATATGGACAAAATTACCCTCTAAAATTTTGAGAATTACCCTCCCAACCCATGCAATTTGGCCGGTATTTTTGTAAATAGAGTGAAATCGAGTGGCAAAGAATGAGGCCGCTATAGTGCCGCTCCCCCTTCAATTTTAGAATAGACTAGAAAATAAGCCCACGCGTTGCAGCGGGAACCACTGTTTCAGGTATAACTGTATGAATAAGACACATTTAACCTGAATAAATTCAACATAATCATGAATGAATAGAGGGACATATGAGTGAATGAGGTCGATAAGATAAGCAGCTTGGCTTTTATATACATTCAACTGAGCTAACATGTAAAGACATTGCATAATTAGTAGGAAGAAACTGAACATTCTTGATCACAAAGACATGGTTGCCAAAAAAGTTCTGTTTCCATAAGAAACAACAACTATATGTATAGGACCCGGAATATGTATCACATCATTCTCTAGTGCGTATCAAGAGCATTTTCTATTAAGCATGTTTACAAATTCTCTAGTATGTCCATCAAAAAGTAAATAAATTCTCTATTATATATGTTTTCAATAATCGTACTTGGTGGTGAAACAAACAATGTTTACTGACACATTCAGACTAAGGACAGATAATAATCCGCCAATGGAATTAGATCTATGCAATCAATTGAATATGTCAAGTAAAATAATATTTAGTTGAATCCAAACTATAGCATGCTAAATAAAGACGGAAAAGGATACAACAGTAGAAACTTCTGAGAAGAGACAAAAGAATTTATGTTTGAAAACTTCTAATAGGAAGAGAAAAGTTTAATGTACTCACAGCATCCTTCATTGTGGTACGCCATCCTTGCATAGACGATAAACCATAACTGACACATCCATTCTCACAATCTACGGAGAACTTTTCAGTTTTAGGAGTGCTCAGATTGTACCCATTCCAATTTGGAATTAAATAAGAACTCAATCAAAAACTTTAATCCTACAATTCAATGCTGAAAAACTAAAGTAGCCGGAAGCCAAAAGATCTAAGTGACAACTTGTACGGATGTTACAAAAATGCAGGATGCGAAACGCATTAAAACTTTTAGAAACTCGAAGGTTATAATTCTCCTCTCCTTATATTCTTCCCCTTTCTCTAACCAAATAAAAATTCCCAAAAATATGCACAAAAAATTCTTAAAAAAAAACAATACAAAATTAATGCAAGCAAAGAAAGAGAAATTGCTGCAAAGGGGAAATTAGAAAATTATACCACCATCAAACATTGCACGGAAGGCATCCGAAGAATCAAGCAGGAAAGTTATGTGAGCATAGAACCGTCTACCTGCAATTGGTCAATACACAATAAAAAATTTAAAGAGATCCTTTATGTTAACAATACAATCACCCATGCTAATTGAATATTCTGTAATGTCAGCTAATAAAGCATACATAGGAAAAGGTTAAAGGAATGATCTGTATCTATATTCTATAGTTCAGTCAAAGGAATGATCTTATTGTAGTGCCTAACTACGCTAATAATTCATAATCAAACAAAATTAAAGATGAAAAGTCTTGGTACTTGTAGGCAAAGGCTCAATCCACCAATCTCTTCCTGATCAAAGTATAGTAGCTGCAAAAAGAGGTGGTTCATGGTAAACCCCTGAGTGAGAAAGAAAATGTTTAATCAAAGAGACTTCAAACTCATAACCACATAAATAAAAATCTTATTATTATCATGGATGGACGTAATATCCTTTATTATGTTTTTAGACACAAATTATAAGACTATATTTCTAGTTTCATTTCACCTGTAATTTATAACCTGCCCCCTTCTAGTTTAAACTTTAAAGGATGCTTTTCTTTAATCCTGGTTCTTGACAATCAGTGAAGAGTAATAACACGTACAGACATTAAAGTTGAAACCTTTTCCAAGCAGATGCTACACATACAAAAAGATATTAAGCTTAAAGACCTTAATATCTAGTTTTGGATAATTGGCAAGTATCTGCTAACCTTCCCTTATATGCTACAAATTCTGACCTTAGCTTAGGAGCAATGGAATTTGATTTGAATTATTTAGAGTACAAAAATACGCGTAAACACATACGAAATTCTTTGAGCAGCACGATATTGCTCAATATATCATGGAGAATTAATCAGTCAAATAACCACAATAAAGGCAACAACAATAAAAACAAAAGCAAAAATTCCATGCTTAAAGTAGAAAAAGTTCACTTCTGTTGTAACGAATCGACATTAGAATCATATTCTTTGCTACACATTGTTGTATAACCATTTATGTGGTCTACAAATCAACTATTTTTAATCATATTTTTTGTTAACACATTGTTGTATAACCATTTGTGTGGCAGACAGAATCAACTACAGCAAGTAAAATTACAAACTTTCAGCAACCTGAGCAGAAATTAAGATGTTCAGATATCCCAAAACATACAACATACTGTATGGACCGTCTTTTCTTGACTTTCTCAATTTCTCTCACTACAACCTCATTGATCATTCAATGAATTCAGATTTCAGATATAAACAGAGGACGCCTTATTGACTCTAATTCTCACTATCCAACTCAACTAAGCTTAAATGCTACATTTTTGCTCAAATTAAATAAATTGTACTCCTCTCCCCCATTTTTCCGCGCAATTCACGACCTAAACAATGCAGCAAAAAACCAAAAGAAGGGATAAAAGATTGTTACCTATGGTTAAATTTATTTACAATGAAAAATGTTTTGGCTTTTTGAAAGAAGTTTTACATGAAAAGTAAAAAATTGGTGAATCAAGCTCTTGGAGCCCTTTGAACCACTTTATGAGCCTAATTGGTACAATTGAAAATGAAGAGTGTAATCAAGCTTCATGAGCCTAATTGAAACAAATTAAGGATCAGATTGAAAATGCATTAAAAGCTGAGAATATGCTTTATAAAGGCACACCTCAACAGTCTCAAGAATTTTGTTCCAAATATAGTCTATCTTTCATTTTCAAAATGAAACATCTTCATGTACCAAGTAAATGATAACATAAAGTATGATTTTCAATCGACAGAATTTTGTAATCGAACCCATATATACATATATATATATATATATATATATATGCACGTAGAAAAATCAACTATTTCCCTAGTACTAACAAAATTAATAGTGTATATATGTAATATATATATATATATATATATATATATATATATAACTACACTTTTGGATTTGGAGGAGGAAGCAACCATACCCTGAATATATCCAAGGCTAATAAAAGCCTTGACTTGTTTGTCAGTCAGTTCTTTGCTCAAATTTCTCTCATTATATGTATTTGAACCTGGACCCATGCACTTGTACTCTTCGCAGGCCACGTTGCTGCAATTTCAAATTATATTATTGACTCTCAAAACTAATTATATGAAAATGTTTAATCATGTTTTAATTGACATAGGCTGCTTACTTGTTACATTCAGGGTGCTTATCATCGCTCCAGCCAGCAGGGTTAACCACCTTGGTCATGCTAGTGTAGGCATACATCATCTGGGGTCTGCCTCACCAAGCCCTGTCTAAATATGTGCCACTGCCTGCCCCATTAATTATATGTAACATTGTTAGTCACCAAGCATCAAAAGTTCAAAACCATGACTTGTAGACAAACAAAAAGATTAACTACACATATCTTAGTTAATCCACCCAAACTATGTTTTGAGAGGGGTAAGGGGAACAATCATGTGGAATTTACAGTTTATACGGTGAGACTCGCATAATCCACTCAATCATTGTCATTCCTATACATTCTTCATAAATTATATGAAAATTATGGGGAAAACAAATAACAGGCATACATCTATGTACGTATGGCTTAACACCTGAGTGTAAATAGACTAAATATAAACATTTAGAAAATGAACAAACTTGTTCGCGAAACATAGTCGAATCATCGAGCTTCCCGAAATACTTGTTTCGAGGGACACAGAGATCGTCTTCTCATCTTCCATGCAAACCTGCTCCAAAAACCACTATAATCAATACCAATGAAAATTTCAAGGACCAACAAAGAATGTTGGAATTTCTTGAACCAAAAACGATTTATAAATTTTCTTGAACCAAAAACAACTAATATTGATCTTAATAGAAATTCAGAACTTTGACCAGATTATAGGATTTTGAAAAATAGTCAATACCATATGAAACGAAATTCCACATTTCTCAAAAAATTATGAAAACAATCTTGTTTGAGTTCCATGAATATTCCTAGTATCCAAATAGCATGTAAATTTTCCTAGCATCCAAATAATTGGTTAAAAGATCAAAGTCCAAACAAACAATTAAAACCAAATCCTCAAATGTTTGGTTGGAATGAAGAGATTCAGGGGGGATTGAAATTTGAAAAGAAAATTTTACATCCGATCCATCCATTAGAACCCCTGGCATGAAAATAAATCCCACACCTACTCAAAAGACAAAGCAGAAAATTACTCAATTTCAAAATCCAAATCAGAAAATAAAACCTCACCGTTTCTCTCGCTCACCTCTTTGTCCCACATATCTTCTCCTCATATTATGATAAAAGACCTCTCTTCAAGTCTGGCCTCAGATAGTTGGTCCATCTAAGGCTACAACTTTTCTAGACCTTAATAATCCTGCAATTCAGACCAACCCATTATAACCATAATCAGTGAATAGTTTACATTAAAACATATGAAATTACAGCCCATTTGATAGAAGATTAAGGGGGGTGTAGTCAAACTTGGATTTGAGAGGATTTTAAGACTTTAAAATCCTAGTATAGTCAATTAAAAGATTTTAAAGGATTTTAGAATCCATTAAAATCTAGGTGTAGTCAATTAAAAGATTTTAAAGGATTTTAGAATCCATCCAAATCTACGTGTATTCAAAAAATTAAGATTTTAAAGGATTTTAAAAAGTTGTGGATTTTGTGGGATTTGAAAGCAAAAACTATATATAACCAAAACTAAAAAGAATCCAACCTCACCCCCTAGGATTTCAAATCCTTCCCCCCACAATCCACCACAATTCATTCAAATTCTTTAAAATCCATATGAATTTTGTAGGACTCTCTTTTAAAATCCTTTAAAATCTTAGTTTGACGACACCCCCCTAAGATTTCATTGTTTTAACAGAAACATCAAAAAATGAACATTTCACAGCGAAAAACTAATTTCTCATTATTTAAAACTTAGTCATCAAATTTCATAAATAAATTTATAAAAAAAAAAAAACCAAAAAAATGCAAAATATGGGAACCTTTGGGCGAGCAAGTAGAAGACATCGCCCTCTTTGGAATTGGCTTCAGCAGCCAAAGCAATTTAGGATCCTTCTGTAGACTAAAGTAATATTTGCGTACAAACGATTGGGATCATCAAATATGATACTATTCCTCTCTCTCTCTCTCTAAACTCTTTGTTAAAACCCAATTATCTCATGGTCAGATTTTTGCTTACTTGCAAAGATGTCTTTAACTTCCTCTAATTATTCACATTGTCTCATACTTACTCTCTGATATCTACTTAATCAGAAAGCTATGACAATAATACAACACACATTCTTTGGAATTTCGATATGGATATAAATGCGGACTATTTTAATTTTTCAGTTAATCTTTTTTCGTAAGAACTCAAAACACACAGATTTGGTCTCATCGAAACGTAATGGGGATATTAATTTTTCAGTGATGTTTCAAGTGTGATTACAAATCCCACATACAATTGTCTTCACGACCGTGGGGTGTACCTAATAAATCATGGTATTAATTTCATAAAATAACACATATATACCCGGCCCCATAAGGGTCAATAGGTCTCAGTTGCATATGAGGGGTGAAAGATAATATATGCATAAGGCAACTGAAACACGTTCAATTATTATTTTTGTGATATACTGCCAATGGATTGCCAACCAACATATTTTACATATAATATTTTGATAACATCGCACGGGCATTGCCTAGAAATAGCATACATAATTCAAGGTTATATGAAAACCTATGCCATAATGAATTGAGCAGGAAAATAAGCACTTCCTCATATGAGACATTATTAAACTGGAATTATACTAATAAACCAGGAAATAGATAGACATTATGGAGAGCAGATAAATGAACTCACCGCCCCAACAAAAGCTTACAACACCAATTGCAGAAACACCTTTACTTCTTAAAGCTTCAATTACCAGTTTTGCATCTTCAATTTCTTTTGGCTTGTCGATATGAAAACATGAGGATTTGGAGGAAAGAAAAGTTCAACAATTAATCATTCAAATTAGGGGAAAACAATTACAATGTAAAATTAACCCAAAAACTTATAAACAAACATCAGAGAGTCAGAGCTCATTCATGTGAAAGTATTAGAGAGTCAGAGCTCAACATTTAACCCATTGTGAGTGCAGCCTTACAATTAATTTTAGGGAACTTTAACGAAAAGCACCCGGTACTGTTCACTTTAATGAAAAACCACATTTTTACACTAAAAAGTCAATCTTGGTACTATTCACTTTACCCTTTATTTTGTCCTTATCATTAAAACTCAAAATTTTCAAGCCATTTTCATTAGTTTTCCTTTAATTTTAAGGGAATGAAATATGCTAATTCATGTGAAAGAATTAGACAGTCATTGCCCGCAATTTTCTTCATACTCTGCCCCTCTATCAAGGTTAGTAGGTCAGAGGTTCATTTGAAATCTCAAATTGATCCAAGAACTTAAACTCCAGAAAACCCAATTCGATGAACAAATTCCCAATTCGTCAACCATTGGAAGTTAATAGTACAGGCCTTGATGTCAGGCATAACATGATTACCGAGTATGATTACTGTGCTAATCCCTTATGTTCAGATCATGATATTAATAGTACAGTCTAAGATACATATGGGATTATGTGCTAACACCACCTATCTAATATGGTAATGCTTTGAATATAATGACATGAAGAAAGAATGGTAATTAAGCATGATGAGATTACCATTAGCATAATGTGTCCAAAAGATGGGATTACATTAATGACACCATTAGCATAATGTGTCCAAATTCAGAATACTCACCCTCACGTCGTCAATATGTTTTGTAAATGTTAACACCACCTATCTCATATCCAATATAAATGCCTGGCAGTAGCAAAGCAATCGTCTAGCATCTAACAAATTTAAGAATGGATAGAAAAATACCTAAGCAGTGATCTCTTTTGTGCCTGCCTAGACTACACTTGCAAGCCAACTGAGCCGCCGATGCAGCAACCAAAGATAATTTTCCAAAACCCGATCCAAATTAAATAAACGGAAAACCAAATACAGACAGATAATGTATATCAATATCAACCATCTTCATCTACAATCACGAATCAAGAATATACATAATAACAAAAACAATGCAACCTGAGATTAAATTCGTAGCATATTGCCAATTAGAATTGAAAGGCAAAAATATCATTCCACATATTTCCACCGTGCGACAAATTCACTACTAAATAGCAAAAAATTCAAACTTCAGCTCTAAAGTTGTCTTTTTGATTCCGCGAGGTTCAAAATAAATCCTCAGCAAAGAAGATGACAGAGGAACAGTACTACACTGTTTATGAAACTTAACTGGGCACACATGTTTATATTTTATGTTTTTTTTCTTTTTGTTCTTATCGTTAAATAAAGTTATTAGATGGTTTTTTTTATTAAAATGCAAAGTTTTGAAGCCCTTTCCATTAAAATGAAAATTATTTGTTGCTGGTAAGGTGCGTGACTATGATTTCCTATGACCTAAACTAACAACATGTCAAATGTTTGGATACAGAGACAAACATAATTCCAAGTAGTGAGATAAAACAATTAGTGTCTTAAACTGCTCATCCATTTGTTAATAAAGAATTAGAGTAAACAACAGAGGGAATTAGCTGAATAACCTTCGTTGGCCAACATTGAAAAACATTCAACATCCAAAAATATCTCAAATTTTGATAACGAAATTTGTCGAGATGATAAAAGAGAGAACCAGAAACTAATGAGACATGAATAAACACGCAACTTGAAAACCATACTACAATTCTGGCTCACACACACAGAGTGCACAACCTATTTGAAACCCCGGTCACCCAAGTGAAAGAAAATATAGAAATTGTAACCGAGCATGTAATAAACTGAAAGAGGAAAGCAAATGAGAGAACTATACCACTCTTTCTGGAATTAAGCAGAGACAAAGGCTGAAATCAGGAGACAGCATTGCCTTCAGTGCCTGCACATCAATACAACACTCATAAACATTTAACACACTTCTTATTTACAACTAAAAGAAATGTTCCAAAGCATCAAGATTCAGTACAGACCTTAACCAAGATGAGAGAAACAATTTAACACACTTCTTAAACATTTAACACACTTCTTATTTGCAACTAAAAGAAATGTTCCAAAGCAACAAGATTCAGTACAGACCTTATCCAAGATGCGAGAAACAATTTGGGTGCTCTCCCCAGCCAACTTTCCAGCGTCCATGTGGTCAACTGACCAACTTTGACCCACCGTCGATCCGCCCCTGTGTAGGGGTATGTCTTATGTTCAATATATTGCAAAAGGGGAAGATTCCATTGCAAGAACTCCCTAAAATCAAACTAAAACATGCAATTGTACCTAAAAGGGGAAAACAGCTAGGAAAAGACATAAAATTTCACTATGTAGTTTGGATATTGAGTAGGCATAGAGCCTGAGTTTGTTTCCACTACAACAAATCCCTGAACAAAAAAGTGAGTAAAAAATTTGTAAGTAGCATGTATGGATGCACATCAATTTTCTTGATGATTAGGAATTAGTTGTGGAATAACAGATTAGAGACAAAGCTAGAATGAGTACAAATAACCAACTTGTTTCCTCGATGATGAGTCTGTCAAGCTAACTAAAAGATTAGTAGCCACGTTAGTAGGTATAAACCGTCTTTCCTTCCCTGGATAAGTACACAAAAAGATAGAAATTTAAAACTTGGGCTCAGGAAATGGTTAAACTGTCATTTGGGAAATTATTACCAATTTAATGCACGTTATACCAAAAATAAATCACAAAAGTATAACCTGCTGAAGTTTGATCAGTCCCAAATCTGCAAGATCCTTAACCATATTTTTTTGCCTTTCATTCAATGTAATTTATGTTATATGCCTAACACACAAAAAAGAGAACAGAATCAAGAGGTGAGAGATTAATTCCAGGTAGAAACTTTCCATATGGAAGAAAACACTTTTCTACAAAAGAAATAAAAAAGTGAATACTATGAAAAGTTCTTATGGCAACATTTACTGCAGCACTATTCATATTTTAGTCGGAAATAACAATAAGCCAAAAAAAATATGGGGGAATTCAATAAAGCATATGCTACTGCAAGAGAATAGTCATGTATAAAGAGCATATAACTAATACCTCGCCATTAACATGAAAACTAAGTTCCACCAGGAATGAAATCAAATCTGCAGAATGTAATCCACGCTCCTGCACCAAAAAGGAGAGGTGAGGAGAGACCAACATAGCTGTCGTGAAGGAAAAAAAACACAAAATATCATAACAACATCAAAAGTTACAGACTTGCAGAATCCCAAATTACACTTTCCCAAATTCATCAAGACAATTTCTTAACTGATGTAACTTTTCTAGTTTTCGTAAAAATGTTAACTTGGGTAAAATCATATTCCACAAAATTAGAAATTGGGGAGTGAAATTAAACACCAAAACTTCACAAGGGAGACTTACCATTATATATGCAGGCATTGAAATCAAAACCTTCTTCCACCATGGAAGTCAAATGTGATGTTTGAACTGAAAAGCTATAAGTTGGCATCCCCATCTTCAATACATCCCCTGGGAACAGTACGAAGTTGTATCTGCACCAAAATCAGCAAACACACATCATCAAATCACATTCTATAGATACATACATATAAATTTATATGTGTATGTATAGGCATAGTGAGAATGTATGGAAGGTTAAGGGCTAAGCTTGGAGGCTCTGAGAGTGAAAGAGCAGGCGGCAAACTGGAGAAGGTAGAACCGCTCGGCGGTGTAGTTAGCCTTGCAATACGACTTGTCGGCGGTGTCGAAGCGAGATGGGCACGAAGTCGGAAGTGGACACGTGGTTCTTGAACTCCTCCAGGAACTCGGGAAAATTGGACTTCGTCACTTCCTTCACGGCCCATTTCTTTGAGACTTTGGTGGTGGTGGTGCTGAGAAAATTGCGCCGTATTAGTGGAGGCAGAGATGCACTCCGTGTCCTGAACTTGTACGGACACTTGCCTGAACCTCCGCCTGAACTCGCTCACCTTCATAATCTTCGTCATGGTCGTCGCCGAAGCCGACGAACTTCACTCTCAGTCGATCACAGCTGTCCTTCACTATCAGGACGTCGTACCAGGCGTCGCCCAAGCCAGACCTGAACTCGACCGCCATCCCAACTCCCACCCACTCCCCCTCTCTCTGTACTTCTGCAATCCCTAGTCATAGGGCCTTAGCCATTTCGGCTGGTATATGTGACGAATCTGGAGACGGAGCATGGAGCTGCAAGCTGTCAAGGAGTTCGCCTAACCCTAAAATCGCTCTCTCCCTCTCTCTCTCTCTCTCTCTTTCTTTTCCCAAATCGAGCATCACCACTTAATCCCCTCTATTTCTCTCCCTCGAATCGTACACGCCCTGTGACTCTATCTGCCTGCAAGCTGCATGCCTTCCTCTCACCAAATCCCTATCTCTCTCTCCTTCCCTCCCTCTCTTCTCTCTCTGCTCGCTCACTCACTCTCTCTCCCTCGACAGCATGGTGTCACCGAGTACCACTGCAGTTTTAGAAAGGAAATGAAAGTCTCGAACCCACGCACTCCGTTCGAAACCCTAGACTAAAATGACCATCGCACCCCTGCCTTTCCACGATCATCAACACGCGGCATGAAGATCAGCGGCGGAGAGAGTCAATGGCATCCTCGTAAATAAAGTGAAATTCGGCTCCAAAAACTGTTCATTGGTACAGTGCAATGGAAAAGCCTTCTTTAGACTAAAGTAATAATGTGTCCATACAGACGTGTGCGAAACAAATTCAAACATCTGCTAGTGAAAATCTGAACTACAAAAATTTTGTGTTACAATTTGTTTCCTCGGATCCTGGGCCCCTGGCTTCTCTGCAGTCCTGCAGTCACAGATTATTCGAGCATGAAATCAATTTCTGCATATCACAGGAAGACACGCCAAAACACTCCCTCTTCATCTCAAAAGGGTAAAAGTCCAATGTCCCCAAATGCATATGATTCATGGTCCAACGCGTCAGATGGGAGCAAATAAATCGATAATCCCAAATTCGGTGGCCAGTATTCCGTCAACCTTAACGTCCTTCAGTAATCTAGGTCTCCAATCAAGCCAGGAACATATTCATGTGGTAGAACTCCAAAGTTCTCCATTTCCAGCAAAGACTTCCAGATCATAAATTCCAACATCCTCGTTGATGGGGGTGTTCAGGTTAAACCTCGGATTTGGATTCATGGGTGCATCCATCGGAAAATATGGGATTACCTGCTCAGAAATGAAGTTACGCATCTCACCATGCTCTACTGAACTTGTTCTAATCTTCGATTTGGAAGGTCTAAATGAATCAGACAAGACAGGTTTGTGCTTTCCAGTTGTCGGTAATTACTTTGACATTGATCGAGACCTGATATCATTCGTTGGGAATACTGATGAGCAGTGGCGAAGCCACATGAGGGCGAGGAGTGGCGGCCGCCACTCCCCTCGCCGAAAAAACAAGGCTTGAGGGCTGGCCAGCCCCTCCCCTCATGCTGCTGCTGCTCTTCGTCTCCTGCAGCGCCGGTGCTGCAGTTCTGCTCTGTTGATTTTTTTTTCAAAACACCCAGATGCCGTTTCGTATAAATAGGGAAAGAAACGGTGCCGTTTCGTATAAGTGGGGGAAAAGAAACTAGTTAAAAATTTTGAAAAAAGTGGAACGAAACGGTGCCGTTTCGTATAAGTGGGGGAAAAGAAACTAATTAAAAATTTTGAAAAAAGTGGACCGAAACGGTGCCGTTTCGTATAAGTGGGGAAAATAAAAAATATATATATAGAGGGGACCATTGTCTCCAAAGCTCACTACTGTCTCCAAACCCACCGGCTGCTGGTCCTGTTTCAAGCCATTGAACGCTCCACTATGCTCAGTGCACGGTGGTATTTGCAGTGTGACTTCCATATTCTGTCATTTGGAAGCAAAAGCTTTGCCTGACTTGGTGAGGCTGTTATCGGGAGAATTGTATGAAACTGACATTGGTTTTCAAAGCCACTCCTCAAAGCGGAGCCATCGTCTTGCATGAGGCTGATGCCATAAAGCCGATGTTGGAGATCTTGTCTTGGGGAACAGATTCTCTACAAGAAGATGCATTGAGTCTCCTCGAAAAGGTTTCATGTCGAAGGAAATGGTTGATGTGTATGGATCAGCAGCTAGATTAAATCTTGTTGGTCTAACTAGAACGAACATCCATGAGGATGGTCGCCATTGTCACTCCTTGAACGTTATTCGAAATCATCAACTTCTTTTACTCCGGGACTGATGTAAGGCTAACAAGTTTTGGTTATCAGATCAGAAGAACAAATGTACTTCAACTATGTGAATATACAATGATTGAGTTGGAAAATTTAGTGTAGCAATAGTCACTAGCAAAGATATTTATCATACTATTCAGTGATTAGATTTTCTCTTGGATTTGACCTTTTTTTTATAATTGTTTTACTCTCATCAAACTTAAGACCTCTCACTTAGACCGTGGTACTAAGACCTAGTTTGGGAGTGAGGTGCTTAAAAAAAAAGCACACATGAAAAAAAGCTGTGAGGGTTTTAGGTGTTTGGTAAACTGAAAAAAAAAGGGCTTATTTTTGAAGCTGTTGTGAGAATAAGCTGAAATCAAAGGAAAAAGCTGAAGCTGCTATTTGTAGCTTTGGAAAACTGGCTTTTTTTCAAAGCACTCGAAGCTACAGTGCTTCTTTAATGAAAAGACCCACTATTAGACTACTTTTTTTTCCAAAAGCACTTTTACAAAAAAGTTTACCAAACACTCTGCTGATTTATTTCACAGCCGCTTATTCTCACAGCACAACCGCTTATTCTCACAGCAGCTTTTTTTCAAAGCACATCAATACCAAACCAGCCCTAAGTCTAAGTGGCTTTTTAATCTTGTTTTGGATGAGTAAAATTTTTGGACAACGTCGAAGTTTTAGCTTTCTGCAAAAGATCTCCAACTTCCGTAAATTATTCTTAGGTTAGGCTAGCCAACCGAAAATAATCTTATCAAGCATGGAGCTAGTATGTCCAAGTTACAGGGACAAGGCTATGATTGAGCTAATAATATGAAAGGTGAGCTAAATGGCCTTAAAACAAAGATTTTGAACAAGTATCCTTAAGCATTTTATGTTCATTGTTTTGCACACCAACTTCAACTAGCTCTTATAACCGTTGCAAAGGGAATTGAGGGTGTCGCCATTTTGTGCTATGAAAAGAGCTTTTTCTGCTATGAAGATTGTGAAAATACCATTGCATAACAAAATGGAAGATCAATGGTTGAATGATAGCATATTTGTTTACATTGAGAGATATGTATTTGCTTTTATTGATAATGAGCCTATTATGCGACGTTTTCATGACATGAAACCTCGCCGGCAACAATTGTAATTTGTTTATATTGATTAATTATGAAAGACATTACTATATAAAAAGATTTAGCTGTTACCATTTTTCTTTAACCTTGCACTCTTTTAAGTTCGCCCCTCCCCTGATATTTTCTGGCTTCGCCACTGCTGATGAGGCCCACCCCATGGAATCTTCATTGCAAGTTCTTGTTGCGGCCCTGAAAGGAGACATGACTCTTGTTAGCAACCTACCAAAACCCACGACTCCCCACACTCAAGTCTCCCTTTTAAGAAACCCAGTCAATATGCTGATACTCACGTAGAGGCCACTGCTTGAATGCCAAGGATGCGATCAAACTGCGGTGATGGATGGGCGGCAATTAACTCCATGTCTGCTGTCTAAATGGATGAGCAAGTTGCTTTTATTTTTATCTCATTCACGGTTGTGAAAATGAAGAGTAGAAAGCGAGAGCGACGTTGGGCTGTTAAGCCGTCCTGGGAGAAAAGGGTGCTGGATATTGCATTTGACTCATTTGCCCTCAGTCAATTTGATTACTTGTTCTTGCGTTTTATTAAGCAGGGGTAATGTAGGAGTTTTACAAAAATAAAGGATAGGCTCTTATTTTCTGCCCTGATCGTTTTATATACACAGTAACATAGATCAAGGAATTGCGTGTCAACTTGAACTTTATTTATCTTTTTAGATAATTTGCTCAAATTTTCCAACAAGGATACTGAAATAAGAAATTTGGCAATATTTGGGAAGTGAGAAATTACATCAGGCTGTAGTCAGCTAAAATTTGTTGAAAAAGTGGAATGCTGAAATAAGAAGAAAAAGGCAGAGGAAAGAGATGCAAGTTCTTTGAACAAGATGCTTACAGAAAGACCAACTTGAAAAGCAATATTATTACTCTAATGTGCATTAAAGAGTAAGGGAAAGATTTGAATCTGGATATAGTGAGTTGAAAATGACTAATTTATCCACTAAGGCAATCTACCACTAGCAAAACTAAAATTCTTTAATTTCCAAACATAATAATTATTTTTTCATTACAAAGCTTATGTTATGATTAACTATTTGTGATACATGCCATTTACAAAGACCTAAGTCAATAAGTCGTGATTAGTGCTAATGAAACATGGTTAACAAGCCTTATTGAGTCCTATCACTTTCAGAAACCCACCAACCCACCAAGGACTTTGATGTCAAAACTAGGGGTGGAATTTTTTCCCGAAAATCCCGACCCATCCCGAACCCGACCCAAAATTTGATCGAAAAAGTCCCGAACTGAATTTCCCGAAACATTCGGTACCCGAAACCGAACCCGTCTCAAAAGTTTCGGTTTGGGATTCGGCCACAGCTTTGAAAGCTTTCGGTAATCCCGAACCGAACCGAATATTATATATATATATATATTTATTTATTTTAAATTTTTAATTAGAAATTACTTGAACCGTTGGATTTGTTAAGATCTAATCCAACCGTCCATTAGTTAGGTCATTTGTTAGAGCAACTCCACCCATGAAGCCTTCCCCCTGGCAATCCACTATTGAATCCACCCTTTTGAACAGTAACTGCCTTAAATGAATAGTAACTGCCATTAATGAACAGTAATTGCCATTTGCATCTCCACCCTTGGAGCCCTCCCCCAGGCAATAAGCAATTAAAATAATAGTTTTTTTTGTTTGTTTAAATAATAAAAAATTACAAAAGCTCTCTCTCTCTCTCTCTCTCTCTCTGACACAAAAAAAATAAAAAATTGCAAAGCCCTCGGGCCACAGGCCCGTCGACTCCCCACCCCACCTTCGCTCGGGCTCCCACCGTCGCTCGGCCTCCACACGGCTGGACCTCTCTCCACCGGCCCTCGGGCCCTTTGTCCTCGCCTGTCGCCCGAGCAACCAGCCTCCACTGGAGTTGCTCTTAGGTAACCTCTCAGACTCTCTCAGACTCAGCCGCTCTCGCTCTCTCAGTCTCACAACTCTCACCTCACTCACACTTTCACAGTCTCACTCTCACTCACTCACAGACTCACAGACTCACAGTCCCGCCGCTCCACTCCTCCGTCGAATCGACGCCGCTCCTCGTTGTCCATTGACTCACGCCGCTTCTCCATCGACTGACGCAGACGCAGACGCATGAAGGAATCCGACACCAATCGAGTAATAAGTAAGATTTCAGTATTTTCACACTCAAAAATTCAAGAATATCAATCCAAGTGTAATGTTGAACAATGAATCACAATATTAGGTTCAAAAGACACAGGCCTGTACCTGGGGAGTACATGCTGGTTGTGGATTTTGATGTCTGCCTGAATATCCTTTTGTATATTCATACACAAATTCTTCATTTTCAGATATGCTGTCGAGAACTCGAGATGGATATGGGGTCCATAAGGAAGCCTTCAGAGTTACTTGACACAAACTCATCAGTGTCTAGAGCATGCTTCCGGCACCTCTTTTTGGCTGCTGTCTGTTAAGAAATACATTTGGTTTTAAATTCTATTTTCCTGAGTAAGTTCCAATAAAAACAAAGTGCAAAACAAACCCAAGAAGTCGTTGATTTAGGTCGTATGTTGAGTTGTTAAAGAGGAAAATTACATCTAGACACTGCCTCTAGGGAAAAAAAAAATAGCAGCTAAAATATTCGCAGGTGTATTCTAATATGCATAACTGGGCATGTGCCCAAGTGTTTCATAATTTTCATAAGCTCTCTAATTTAGTGACAATAATGAACCAGCACTTGAAATCTGCATGGTGGAACCAAATACACTCGTGTTAGGTCATCAATATTTGAGGATGGGAAAACTAGAGACTTCCAACTTCATCTGAAACATTCATATATTTAACAAGTCCTTTCATGGAAACATGAGGAGATAATTATTGACATTTTTCAGGGAGGTTCTAACAAGAGCTCAATAACAAGTCCTCTTCCCGAAAGTGCTTTTAAAACAGCTATCACTATCAGAGATAACTAGGCTACTAGCAGGGAGGTTCTAACAAGAGCTCAATAACAAACAGGTAAGTAACATCATTTACATCTTTTAGCTCTTTTTTTTAAATTTATTCGAAACTAGTTTCTTGTCAATATATGGGATAATGTGATATATATGTGCACTCTGTCAATATATGTAATGTGATATATATGTGCACTCTGTCAATATATGTAATGTGATATATATGTGCACTTTGTCAATGTAATGTGATATATATATAATGAGATATATGAATATTATATATATGCTGAACTGTGTTGTGATATATTATTGTGCATTGTCAGGATGGACGAGTCTGGTAGTGGTAGTGGTAGCCAATCACAATCTACTAGTACACCTAGGATCTCAGTTTTAGTAAAACGAAAGCCACAATACATTCGAACTCAAGAATACTATGAAGATTATTGTGATGATGATCCGGATATGGATGCTGATATAGGGTTAGAAGAAATAAATGAAGAAATAGAGGAATAAGAAGGTGAGGAGGATAGTGTTGATTTGGACAAGCGGCAGATGCCTTCGGTGGCCACATTAGCAAGTAGGGTGTGTCAATGGAAAAAAAGTAATAGGACTAAGGGGCCAAGTCCGGCTTGGAATGATGCCACTAAGGTAAATGTAACCGATGAATTTGGAATTACAACGGTTATGGTGGAGTGCAATCATTGCAAAGTGCAAGAGTCAGCGGAGTCCTCTAGACATGGGACGAATTCTTAATCATTTGAAGAAATGCCCGGATTCTAGTCTTTACGAGGCTCCGGATTCGAAACAACCATTGTTGTCACAGGTGATGGGGGGTCAAGTTGTCTCTTACACTTTCAATCAAAAAAGACTTGATATGAAATGTGTGAAGTGGATAATAAAAGCGTAGATGCCTTTTAGGGCGGTTGATCAAGAGGACTTTAGAGATTGGATCCATGACTTGAATCCAAAGTACAAGCTTCCAAATAGGCACAAGGTGGCGGCGACGGTTTTAGAATTGTATTATACAGAGAAGGAAAAAATCAAGAGGGTGGTTGATGGTTTGAGGGTGAGTATCACTACCGATACTTGGACCTCAATCCAAAATATTAATTACATGGTGGTGACGGCACATTTTTTGGATAATGATTGGGCTTTGCATAAGAGGTTCTTAAATTTTGTTCAAATTACTTCTCACAAGGGTGATGATATTGGCAAATGTCTAGAGGTATGCTTGAATAATTAGGGCATAGACAAGGTATTTAGCATTACCGTTGACAATGCTAGTGCCAATGACACCGCCATTGCACACATGAAGAGAAGGCTTAAGTCCAATGGTGCTCTTTTACTTGAAGGGGCTCACTTGCACATGAGGTGTGCTTGTCACATCCTCAATTTGATAGTTAAAGATGGAATGACGGAGCTTAGTCGTGAGATTGAAGGGATAAGGAATTGTGTCAAGTTCATACATTCATCCCCCACGAGGTTGGAGACTTTTAGGGAGTATTGTGTCTTGATGAGATTTGATAAGATGTCGAATATTCCTTTTGATGTTGTCACAAGGTGGAATGCCACCTATGACATGCTCAATAGTGCCTTCAAATTTAAGCAAGTGTTCTCAAGGATGGCGGATGAGTGCAACACTTTCATCTCTTACTTTCAAGAGGAAGTATCTAAAGAGATTAATGAGGTCACAACCAAGGTGAAACAGGTGGGTCCTCCGGTGGTGGAAGATTGGGAGAGGGCGATGAGTTTTGCTCACTTTTTAAAAAAGTTTTATGATTCCACCTTGACACTTAGTGCAACCCTAACTCCAACTTCAAACTTAATACTCGGCATGGTGATTGCATTGCAAGTGGAGATAGAAGAAAAGATTTGCAATTCCTCTAATGCCACTTTGCAAAGTGTGGCAACTTCCATGAAGCTTAAGTTTGACAAGTATTGGGGGGACATTGAAAAGGTTAACCCTATACTCTTTATAGCGCAAGCACTCGACCCAAGGTACAAGTTTGAATTGTTGGAGGCAAGCCTCAAGGAACTCTGCTATTCATGTGAGGCAATCTTGGATGTGAAGACAAGTATTAAAAAAAACTTGACAGATTTGTTTAAGGTGTATAAGGAGGGAGATGTTTCTAGTAGTAGTAGTGTTACCGTGGATCAAAGGCCAAGTGTTGTGGAAGATGATTCTTCGGGGTTGGAAGATGATGTTGCTACAAGATCGCAAAGGAAGATCCAACAAAAAAGAGCGGCGGCCCAACAAAACGAGATATCCAATGAAGTGGATATGTATTTCAATGATCCTCACCAAAGCTTAACATATGAGGGTTTCAATATTTTGGATTGGTGGAAAGTCAATTCTAGAATATATCCAACTCTTAGTAAGGTTGCTAAGGACATTTTTGCTCTTCCCAGTAGCACCTTTGCTAGTGAGAATGCTTTTAGTCTTGGTGGGAGAGTTGTAGATCCTTTTAGAGCTTCCCTAACACCGAGACAGTTGAGGCTTTGGTGTGTACAAGTGATTGGCTAAGGGGGAATGAAATGTCTTTCTACAAGGAGCCTACAATTGACGATCTTATGTTCTACAAGGAACTTGAAGAGTTGGAGAAGGGTAAGTGAAGTATTTGATTTCATGTTTTCATTTTCTTAGTTTTATAATTGATGCATTCACTTTCTAATTATATTTTTTGTTTTATTGTTTTTATCGTTTTAGAGTTGCCTAATATGGGAGGTGAGGAGAATCCCACACAAAGTGAAATGCCACCTCCTCCACCACTTCAAGTTCAACGCCGCCCATCATTACCTCCGCGACCACCCATTTCAAGAGCATCTAATCCAACACAAAGGAGGGTTCAATTATCAACAAGAGGAAGGGGTCCACCACCACCATCAACACCAACGCCAACGGGTCATTCATCAACAAGGGGAAGGGGCCGAAGGGGCTAAAGGAAATGAACTATGTTTATAAACTATGTTTTGGTTGCATGCACTTTCTTGCTTATAAACTATGTTTTGCTTTTGGTTTGTAACTTAATCTAAATTCATTTGGAAGTTTGGTTTGTAAAACTTAACTTATTTCATTTTGGTTGCATGCACTTTTAATTAACTAGTTTGGTAGACAGTTGTGAACTTAAGCCCAACATTTTGGGCTTAAAATTGTAAAAAGTTATAAAAGCCCAACATTTTGGGCTTCAAGGCCCAATCTCGAAGTTACCCGAAAATCCCGAAACACTTTCGGGAATCCCGAATTTTGGGAAATGAATAGTTTTAGTTCGGTTTCGGGATATAAAATCCCATCCCGAAATGTTTTGGTTTGGGAATTGGGTTCGGGATCTCGACCCGAACCAGCCCTAGTCAAAACAGTACACGGCCTTTCCTATTTTTTGGTTAAACGGCAAGCAAATGTCGTCCTAAGCGTCGTCATCCTTCTTGTTACAAGGCCACAGCGCAACCGCACACCACCCTTCTGCTCCTACTGGTGAGGTAACATCACTATTTAATCTGGAGGAATTTGATTTGTGATGTGGTTATTAATCT
The DNA here is from genome assembly GCF_042453785.1 of Malus domestica. NCBI lineage: Eukaryota > Viridiplantae > Streptophyta > Magnoliopsida > Rosales > Rosaceae > Malus > Malus domestica. Next base: position 34,944,050 of record NC_091665.1, read on the forward strand.
GCTTTTCAATTTATTTACCATTAAAATGTGTATGTTGCTTAGATTTATGTTGGTTTCGTTACGAAAACTAATTTGTTCTGCTAAGCAGTAATGGCCTATTAAATTGGGGACACATTTTTGTCAAATGAAACTATGCTTCCACAAAATTTGTCAAAAAAACTTAGATTCAGATATCTATATTTGTTGTTTTATTCTATTGACAATTCGTTGTTTGATTGGTTTTGTTGCTTTCCTCCACTTTTTAACTCATTTGTTAATCTACCTATTTTATTTGGGTGATAAGTTCACTCTTTTAATCTGCTAAAGGAATATACAGAGTGTGGTTTTGTTTATGGCGGTGGATGATTTGGATGAAAGTATGTATCTTGGGGATTTTTTTGCTTGCAGTTGTTTAGGCCAACACTGAAGAAGTTTTGTGGAATGAGATTCTTATCAAATACTTATACCAAATTGTTTCTCCGTTTATGGCAGGTAATAAACGTGGTCCAACCAATAGCTGATAAAATGTCATTGTATATATGCTTTTGTCGATTTCTGCTACGATAATGAGGGAATCCAGAGGATCGAGGCCGGTCGATCTGAGGTTTGTACAAATCTATCCCTTTCTTTCTCTCTTTATGTGAATTTCTTGAAATTGACGACGCACGTTGTGATTCTTGCAGTGTTTGGGAGCGGAGAAATCTCTAGATTAGCTTTGATCACTTGAATTTTTTCTTATTTAGTTCAACACACATTTATGTTTACTTTTGTTAGTTTGTTGACAGTTTGGTATGTCTATCATATTGATGGAACTAAATTGTGAGTTAATTATGGTTTAGGTTGTTGAATTTTGAATTCGGAATTCCCTTTGGAAACTGTCACAAGCGATGTGTCTGTTGTGGCTACAGGAATCAAAAGCGAGTGAAAGGTAAAGGTTCTCTCCAAACATTCATCGCCAACAATTCCAACCAAAGCCAGGTATATCTCTCCTCTTGCTTTCTCTCTACGATGTTCTATCCCAATTTATCTCAGACAGTAAGGGTTTTGGTTTGCTTTCTTGGATTAGATTTGTATGTATTCCATTGCATTTCAGTTTTCTCTGATTTAATAGCATAATCTGGCTCTTGGCATTCTAACTTTGGTTTCTTTGCATCAAAATTGTACTTGGCTCTTGGTTTTCTTGATCTAATTTTTTTTATTTCTATAATTAGATAAATTAAGGAAAAGTTTTCTATTAGTATATGAGTATTCGATTCTGATATATCAATTCCCTCCATTTGACGTGATTTTGGATTATTAGGACTAATGCAAGGATATATTAGACTTTTAGTGTTCTCAAGCATTTGCGTGTATGCTTATTATAGATGATGTATTTCTATAGAAAAGTGCACTAATATTTGTTTTAAACAAATTAATTAGTTTTTCCTCACTGGGGTTTGGTAAGGCGCTTCTCGAGATGGCGTTGGAATGTGCAGGCAAGGATTCACGGGATGAGGAGGAAATGGCAAAGGAGGAGGACCAAAACGTGTTCTTTGTTAGGATAATTGGTGCCCTGAATGCCAGAAAGTCTGCACTCACCACTCATTAATTATATGGTTTGTTCCTTTGGTTTTTATGGTTTAAAGGTGTTTATTGTGATGGTGTTTTTGATAAATTGTTGAATATACTGTTAGTTTAGTTATTGATTGTATTGAGTTTGGTTTATGCATTTGGTATTAAGTAGTTTTTTCATCCCTGAACTCCTTTTCAGGTAGAGAAGCGTGAGTTCTTCTATGGTGTTTGAGTGAGTGTCAATCAGAGAGTATTTTGCTCGAATATCTGTCAGAACAAAAAAATTCTTTGGAATGAAATAAATGAAACCACTTTTGAGACTCCCACATTTGAGATGTGTATTGGTTCTGAAAGTATAAGACCAAAAGTTACATTTTCATTCCCATTTATAGAAATACAACTTGTAGAATTAGTTAAATGTATCAAATGACTAGCATGTGAATTTGTGTATAGTTAAAAAATAATCTTATCCTTAAGGATTATTGATTGGGAAAATTTGGTTGAGTAAATTTAGGGTTATTGATTGGGCTAATTTGGTTGATTAGTTGATCCAATTTGGATGGGTTTGAGGGTTAGTTTCTAGGAATGTTCCATTGGTGTTCTTTTTCTTCTCACACTACCAAAATCTCAAGTCCCTATTTGATCCTCGAGTACGACCCAATCATATTTGCTGTAATACAATCATATTCCTGAGGTTTGGATTTTCTGCCCATTATATGTTTCTGCCCAATCATATTTGCTCATGTTTTCGCTGTTAGAAAATACACACATGTTCTCTAAACTAAAATACACTTCTCACACTTATGTTTCTTATGGAAACAGGTGTCCTGCATGTTTTTTGCTGTGCATGTTTGTGCTTGAAAACTTAGATGTTAGAATAAGAACGAAACAATTTTTATGTTTTTTTTTTACAATTGCTAAAACATGTGCCAAACCTATAGGATGTATATTTTGCCACCTTGACTGCAAGGGCAAGATTTGTGTGAACTGCATGTTGCTTATGTTTCTTCTATTTATTAGGGAAATAGAACGTTCAGTTTCGTCCTATTAATTGTACAATGTCTTTTCATGTCAGCTAAGTTGAATGTATATAAAAACGAAGTTGCATATTTTACCGACCCCATTCACTCATCTATCCCTCTGTTCATTCATGATTGTGTTGGATTTATTCAGGTGAAATGTGTCTTATTCATGCAGTTCAAGGTACATTCAAGTCCCGCAGCAACACGCGGGCATATTTTCTAGTTTCTACTCAATTGAATGTTTGATAGACCAAATAATTAGACATTTAGAATTCAAATATTTATGAGAACAAAAACTTTTACCTAATATTTTACATAAACTTCTAACACTTCAACATGTAATTATCTATGAATTTGTCACTTCAGTAACAGATCTTATAATTAAGAAAATTGTGAATCTTTTACCAATTAGTAGTTACTCGTCTAGTGATATTACTTTTCTCAATATAGAAAGAGTTCTAATTTCAAAACTTCTACCCTATTAATTTAAAAACTTAAAATTTCTGATTTGAGAAAGTAATATAATTTTCCAAAAACTTAGCTCATGGGTAAGTTGAAAGTGCCTATAAAATTCTGGGGACAAACTAGCAATGTAGCCTATCTAAATAAAGGACTTTAGGGCAAAATTGAATGAACTTTAGGATTTTAATCACCAAAGTAGAAAAAAGGGTGGGGCTTTTAGGTCCAGGTCCAAAAATATAGGTTGCTTCTGGAAGTGACAAGTACTTCGGTCACAAGGGGGGAGGAAAGTGTGGAGGAATGTCGAAGAAGTTAAAAAATTCAAGAGATTGATTTCACTCTGCCAAGTTTTGTTCTCAAGAGAATTTTTGCTTTGTGGTAATTATGATACGTTGATTCAACGAGAGGACCAGCAATGAAATTGTAATTTATTTAATATATCATGGTCAACATCTTCTTGACTGAGGGAAGATGTTGAACATTTTTACCATACCACCCTCTTTTTGGAAGTTTGGGGAATACGACGTATTATTGAAAACAATATAGTGAGATTCTAAGTTCTTGTTTTTATAACGGATAAAATGATTCGAACTTGTAACCTTTTTAAATATTATGAAAGAAAGTTACTGAAACAACAATTTCTGGGTTCCTATATCGCTTGGGAGCTACAACTGCAACAACTCTGTTGTTGACGTCTTATTTTTTCACATCTCATCGACTACACTAGTTGATTGATTAAGAAGAAGAAATCCAGCTAAATATGGTCAAAAATATAATTTAGCCATAAGAAAAATGTAGTTTCCATCATACAATAAATGAGAGCACGCTTTGGTCAATGTGCAACTCACTGTCGGCAAACAAGCCTAAAATTGCGGCACTATTTGTATCCGCAGGAGGAAATTGTGAGACTGAATAAAAGTCAAGGTCTTTGGTGATGTACGCAGGAGCATTTGTGTCCTTGTCATCTTCTCTGTCTCTTTTTATGGAGACTAGTCGTCCCTCTCCCCACTCTCACGGTCTTTGCAATTTCATGGTGTGAATACAAATGTAAACGCGTGAAACTCAACAGAGAGTTGGGTAGCACTATTTGCTTTTACACTCTCATCGCTTGTTATATATGAGTTGAGTTCACTTGTTGTGTTCATCTGCAACCAATTGGGGAATATATGTTGTGCTAGGATAGCACCAAACCTTTTAGAACCAACTCTTTGTAACCCACAGAAAATATATCAAATGAAATGCAAGAACAATATAGAAAAGACACCAAGATTTTAACGAGGTTCCTCCACAGTCAGTGTAACTGGAGTACGTCATTGGAGCAGTAGGAGCTCACCCAATAATCCACTATCAACCAAATGGGAGTTTACAAAGTGTTGGCAATCTCACAACCCAAAAGCCCAATACACCCAATAGCTCACACACACCAAAGAAACAAATAGAGAAAGAAATATAATGAATAATTTCTTCTCTATACATATAGCTCAAAACTATTACAACAACAATTACTTTAGTGGATGATTACTAACCAATTGAAGCAGCAACTTGTTCTTCTTTTTGAGCTCTCTGCAAGACTGCAACTCTGAATTTTTCTCTCTATTTTTCTCCTCTAAAACAAAAGGGCAGCAGCTCTCTTCTCTCTCTCTCTCTACCACACAACCGAATGGAAGAAAGCAACCAAACCCTCCATTATTAAGGAGCCAAAACTCACGGGTGGTAAAAAAAAAAAACAACCCATATTTTCTTCCCCAAAACAAGGAAATATGTTGTCCACTTTTGGTTTGTTTATTCTAAAGTATATGGCCACTTAGCCACATAATCCAACAATATACACACTGATTTCTCCAATGGATACCTTGTATATCATCAATCCCCTCAAATTTTCTCACTGTTTTCTCATTTTGTTTTTGGCATCTACGTACCTACCCACTGCTATGATCTGCTTGGGTGATATCGGAGTTCCGAGCACTACTACTGTGAAATCATTATGCATTGAGGAAGAAAGGCGAGCACTTGTCAACTTTAAACAACATCTTGTTGATCCTTCTGGTAGGCTTTCTTCTTGGGTGGGACATGAGTGCTGTCGATGGGAAGGACTTTCTTGCGGCAACAGCACTGGTCGTGTTGTCAAGATGAACCTCCGCAATCCATATCCAAATTCAAATTCTTCGTCTTATGAAAAGTCTTTCTTGGGAGGTAAGATAAATCATTCTTTGCTTAGCTTCAAATATTTAAAATTCTTGGACCTAAGCTATAATGATTTTCAAGGCATTCCCATCCCAAAGTTCTTTGGGGAGCTTAAAAGTTTGCAATATCTCAATCTCTCCCTTGCATCATTTGGGGGAGAAATTCCCCCCTCTCTTGGTAACCTATCAAGCCTGAGTTTTCTTGATCTCGGGTTGAATTTTGACTTATCTTCAAGAAACTTGAATTGGCTGTCTCGCCTCTCTTCTCTAAAATACCTTGATCTTGGAGAGGCCGATCTTAGCACAACAAGAGTCAATTGGGTGTATGTTGTTAATAGCTTCCTTCACTATCAGAGTTACACTTATCTTCGTGCCAAATTGAAAGCATTCCACTCATCTCTTTGCAACACTTTAATTTGACCTCACTTTTCGTCCTTGATTTGTCAAATAATTATATGTTTAGTTCTGCATTTCCCAGTTGGTTTTTTAATCTTACCAACCTCATAACACTTCATCTATCCAAGAATAATTTCAGTGGTTCTTTTCCAAATGAATTTGCAAGTCTCAAATCTCTTCAGGACCTTGATTTATCTGAAACAGGCTTAAAAGGTCAAATTCCTAAAGTCATTGGAAATTTTTGCAAGCTGAAGTTCTTAAGTCTTTCAGGAAACAAATTTAATGGGGGGATCGAAGAATTTTGGAGGAGTTTCTCAAATTGTCCAAATAATACATTAGAGTCATTAGATTTGTCTTACTGTGGGATGCAAAGCCAAATGCCGTCCTCCTTAGGAATGTTTAAAAGTTTGCAGAATCTCAACCTTAGGTACAATAATTTTTGGGGCTCAATTCCAGATTCCATCGGAAACTTGTCCTCCTTGAAAACATTGGACCTCTTTGATAATAATATGAACGGCTCCATTCCAGAAAGTCTTGGCCAACTATCTCAGCTAGTTTCCCTAAATCTGTTTGGCAATTCGTGGGAAAGTATTCTAACAGAAGCCCATTTCAGAAACCTTATGAGATTACAAGATTATCAAGTAGGAAACCCAGCTCGATCCAAGTCCCTCATTTTTGACATGGCTTATGATTGGGTTCCTCCTTTCAAGCTCCGCACACTTAGGATCATAAATTGTCGGGTAGGTCCTGGTTTTGGGATGTGGCTTCAATCTCAAACTGAATTGATCGACGCCACTCTTAGTGGTAATGGAATCTCGGATTCCATACCAAGGGAATGGTTGTTGCAGATATCTTCCCAACTCATCCAACTAGACTTGTCTAATAACGAATTTCGTGGAAGCCTTCCATTGCATTTGAAATTCCCAAATTTAAATTCTATTGATTTGAGTCATAATATATTGGAGGGCTTACTCCCGCTTTGGTCCACTATTGCCACTTCCCTTATTATTGAAAACAATCTATTTTTCGGGCCAATTCCCTCCAATATTGACCAGTTGATGCCGGATTTGCAAGTATTGTTTCTTTCTGAGAATAATTTGAACGGCACAATTCCTCCCTCTGTTTGCAACATGCTTAACTTGAGAATCTTGTCTCTAAGGAGCAATCAATTTTCCGGAGAATTCTCTCATGCATGGAGTGTGGGGAGCAATATGGTGTTTCTAGATGTTGGTCAAAACAATCTCTCTGGTAATATTCCAACTTCATTGGGGGTATTAAGTTCACTGGAAGTATTAAAGCTCAACAACAACAATTTTGGAGGTGAAATTCCCGATTCCTTACAAAATTGTTCTAGATTGGCGAGCATTGATCTTGGAAACAACAGGTTATCTGGGGAAATACCACTATGGATAGGAGGATCCAGTGTATCCATGTTGTATATGCTACGATTACGGTCCAACTATTTTAGTGGACATATTTCCTAACAACTGTGCAATCTTCAGCAACTTCACATTCTTGACCTTAGTCGCAACAACTTTTCTGGTACTATTCCCAAGTGTTTGAATAATTTGACTTTGCTAGTGAAAGATTCAAAAAGGGTCAAAAATTCAAATAGTGTTGCTGCTTATTATGATGAGCAAGCCACATTGACACTAAAAGGAGAAGAACTTGTGTACAACACGACTTTAGATCTTGTAAAGAGCATTGATCTTTCATCAAATAATTTACAAGGTGAAATCCCTGAAGAAATAAGCAGCCTCATTCTATTGGGCACCTTGAATTTGTCTGTGAATCAATTGATTGGAAGGATCCCTTCCAAGATTGGAAACTTGCATTGGTTCGAAACTCTTGATCTCTCACACAACCACCTCACGGGACAAATTCCTCAAAGCTTGTCATCTTTAACCTCTTTGTCCCACTTGAACTTGTCTTATAACAACTTGTCCGGAAGAATTCCTTCTGGAAACCAGCTTCAAACGCTCAATGATTCGTTGATTTATATAGACAATCCATCACTGTGCGGAGTTCCTCTTTCAACTAAGTGCCCTGGAGATAAAAATTTTACTATTGAGGATGCAAATGACAAGAATGAAGATAGAAATGATGATATGTTGTGGTTTTATGTCAGCGTGGTACTTGGATTCATCGTAGGTTTTTGGGGAGTTTGCGGTACATTGATCTTAAAGACAGCGTGAAAGTATATGCCTATTTTCAGTTCTTTAACAACATCAATGATAAGGTAGAAGGTAGCACTAGCAATTGCATTGATAGTGGCTCGTTCCAAAAGGATTTTTCTTGAGTTTGTTACTACTCTTTATATGTGATGTTTTTACGTATCTACTCTGTGTTTTCGGTACTTGCAACTTATGTAAGAAATAAAGGAATTCTATCTTTCAATAGATGTTTCCACAAGCAACTTATGTATTCTGATTTTCTCATGTGTAAAAACCTGGAATTAATAAAAGCTAGTGTTTCAAATTTCTACTTATCAATCGTATAATACAAAATATATACGCGACAGCCATGCATCCATTCAATGTTGCAAACTTGCAATGAACAAAGGAACACTTGTTCATAAAGTACATAACACTCGCACAAAAGAAATCAGTTGTACTCATCGATCGATCAAATAACGGTTCTTTATGCATCTTCGAGCAACTCCTGTGCCGACACTCTTTCTTCGGGTAACTGTGCCTTTTGTTTAGTTTGAAATGGTCCTCGCTTCCTTCAGGCTCTACAGTCCTCGCTTCCTTCAGGCTCTACAATCCAATGCATTGAACACTTTGAACAAGGAAATGTACGAGTTCACTGAGTGCCTACCAGAGAGTTGAGAAATGCCTAGTAATAATTAACACTACTTTCATTCACTACTTCTCATGGAGTAAATGTTGTCAACAATAGCTGCTAGACATTATTGGTATAGACAATAAACTTGTAATTATTCCTCTAGCTAGCCATCATTACTTTACTTTATAACTAGCCATAATTATTTTACTTTACAGCTAGCCATCATTACTTTGCTTTGCTTTTCTCCTTATTTTCCTCTTTGGTGTTTTCCTCATGTAATCATCATTTGGCTTGTCCACTTGTTAGGACTAGTGTAGTTTTTGACCCTCTATAAGAGAGGACTTCCCTCTTGTAAACAAATAATAATGAGGTTTATTACAATTTCTGAGATGGTATCAGAGCAGTCGATCATGACTGACTCTTGAACCTCAAAAACAGAAAAAAGCTTCCGCCATATCATATCTCAATCATCATATCAGTTTTATTTTTATTTCAACTTCATTGATCTTAAGCCTATACAATGGCTAGTGATGATGAAGTATCAGACCCACCAATTCAGTCCTTCACACCAGGTGAATCAAACTCCACCACACAAGTGGTCACCATTCAAAATGATAATTCCAATTTCTCAGCAGGATTTAAACTTGATGAGAACAACTATTCTCTATGGCATCAAGTCATAGAGATGAAAATTGCTGGTCGAGAAAAACATGGGCATCTTTCCCGTGATACCAAGCAGCCTGCAGTCACAGACCCACTGTATAACAAATGGTGAGCTGAAAATTACCAAGTCAAAAGTTGGTTATTTGATGCTATGACACCTAATCAGATGAAGCGGTTCATCCGTTATGACACAGCCATGCAGGTATGGGATGCTGTTAAAAAGACTTACTCAGATGGCTCTGATGAAGCCAAAATTTATGATCTTCATAAAAGGTCATTTACCATGAAGCAAAATGGAGCTCCTATTGCTAACTATTACAGCAATCTAACCGAGATTTTTCAAGAACTTGATCAACTTAGTCCTACTAACATGAAGGACCCAGATGATATCTTATTAAGGCAACAAGAAATTGAGCGACTTAGAGTCTATATTTTTCTTGTAGGATTAGACAACAAGTTTGATCAAATTCGTGGTGAGATTTTGAGGATGGAGCCCAAACCTGGTCTTGAAGGAGCATACTCTCATGTCAAACGTGAAAGCTATCGACAATGAACCATGTCAGAAAGTGCCACCATGCCTGAAGCTACTGTGCTCTTTACCACAAATTCTCGATCTCCACAAGGACCTCGACTTCAAAACATAAACTCCTTAACAGCTGATCGATTTTGTAATCAACCACCTATGTAGTGCACCAAATGCGGATTGAAAAATCATATTATTCAAGGTTGTTATGAGATTATTGGCTATCCAGAAGGATGGGTTCACAAAGGACGAAAAAAGGAATCCAGCAGAGCATCATTCACCACCTCTGAGTCTTCTTAAGATGTTAGCTCATCTGACTAGGTCTCAAAAGCCTTGAACACCTCAAGTATATCTAATTCTACATCCGCTAATACTTGTAATAGATCGTGGATTATTAATACAGGTGCCACAGATCACATGACATATGATGCTAACATTCTTCACTCACTAAAAACAGCCAACCAGACATTCATTACCAGTGCCAATGGTTCAATCTTTCTGGTTACCGGAGAAGGCTCTCTTTCACTAAATTCCTCACTTAATCTTGATCATGTCCTAGTTGTACCATCCCTCGATTACGATCTTTTATCTGTTTCTCAAATAATTGACTCCCTTAATTGTTCTGTTTCTTTTTTGCCACTTTTCCAGGATCTGCTCACCAAGGCCGTGATTGGTTGTGGTACTAGAAAGGGCAAACTATATTATTTGGACTTAACGGAAGAACGCAACAATAGATTGAGTCAAGTGCATCATGTAAGCATAGACGAATTAACCCGAATGAAGAAGATTTGGTTATGGCACATGCGATTAGAACATCCATCATTTGGTTATCTTAAACTTTTATTCCCTGAACTTTTTCCCCAATTCAAAGAATCCGATTTCCATTGTGAAATTTGTATTTTGGCCAAAAGTCATCGTGTTTCCTATCCATTAAGATTAAATAAAAGTTATGTGCCATTCATGGTTGTTCATTTTGACGTTTGGGGTCCTGCCAGAATTAATACCACTTCTGGATTTAGATGGTTTGTGACATTTATAGATGACTGTACTAGAATGACCTGGGTGTTTCCAATGAAGCACAAGAGTGAAGTTCCTACCAAGTTTAATATTTTTCATCAATATGTTGCAACTCAGTTTGACAAGAAAATTCAAACACTTAGGTCTGATAATGGAGGAGAATATGTCAATCATGCTCTGCATAACTATTTGCAAGAGCATGGTATTGTTCATCAAACCACATATGCCTATACACCTCAACAAAACGGTGTAGCAGAGAGGAAGAATCAACATCTCTTAGAAGTGGTTCGTGCATCTTTATATGGTGCCAACATGCATCATAAGTTTTGGGGGGAGGCACTGTGTTTTGCAACATATCTCATAAATCGAACACCATCCAGTACTCTCCAATATCAAACACCATTCCAAACACTTAACCACCTTCTCACCATTCCATCTATCCTAAACTTAGAACCACGTGTCTTTGGGTGTGTGGCTTATGTACTGGTTTATCCACATCAACGGGGGAAGTTTGATCCATGTGCCCTCCGGTGTGTATTCTTGGGTTATTCTGATACAAAAAAGGGATACAAATGTTTTTATCCTCCTACCTAAACTCTATACATCACTGCAGATGTCCAGTTTCAAGAAGGAGAAACATATTTTTCAAAGGGAGACAGTGAGTATCCCCTTCAGGAGGAGAATAATATGTTTGAAGAGGATACCCAAGACATTAGCAACATTAAAATTGTTGCATAAATTTTGGAAACTGAGATAAATATTGATAAGTCGGCAGGCGACTGTAATCAAACAATACATGCAGAAACAGAATCATCGACTCCAATATCAGACACAGAAGTACATCCAGCAATGTTAAGTCCAGATGGCTTGAGATTGCCTTCTTCGACAGTACCACATGATCAATCAGCCCCTGAACACAATCAACATGTAACTGATCAATCTAATTCTATTGAGATCGTACATGAGTCAAGTCAAATTGAGATCGTACCTGAGTCAAGTCAAATTGAGTCCACTAATTATCGTACCTGATCCTAGAGCCAAGGTTAAATAACCAATTGCTAACCATGTGTCTCTCTATAGGCTATCTACATCATGTGAGGCATTTGTAAATCAATTATCCATTGTATCTATTCCTTGTAGTGTAGAGGATGCTATGAAAGATCCTAGGTGGACTCGTGCAATGAATGAAGAAATGGAGGCACTCCAGAAAAATTCCACTTGGAAGTTAACTAGACCTACCTAAGGGGAAGAAATCAGTTGGTTGCAGGTGGATATACATAGTAAAATTCAATGCAGATGGCACTATTGAGCGATACAAAGCAAGATTAGTGGAAAAAGGCTACACGCAGACATATGGCATTGACTACGGAGAGACTTTTGCCCCTGTAGCTAAGATAAGCACTATTCGTGTACTCTTATCCTTAGCAGCAAACCTTGACTGGCCTTTGCAACAATTCGATGTCAAAAATGCTTTCCTGCATGGAGATTTAGAAGAAGAAGTTTATATGGAGCTTCCCCCAGGATGCAAGCTGGATCCCAATCAGACCAACAATGTTTGGAAACTAAAAAAGTCGTTGTATGGTTTAAAGCAATCATCAAGAGCTTGGTTTGGGAGATTTACCAAATCGATGAAATTTTGTCGGATACAAGCAAAGCAACTCAGATCATACTCTTTTCTTAAAGCATAAGAAAGGTAAAATCACTGCTCTTATTGTATATGTGGATGACATTGTGGTTATAGGAAATGATCCAGAAGAGAAGGCAGCACTGCAAAAATATCTAGCAAGTGAATTTGAGATGAAAGATCTCGGTGCTTTAAAGTATTTCTTAGGCATTGAGGTGGCCTGCTCACAACAAGGAATATTTCTATCACAACGGAAATATGTTCTTGATATTTTGACGAAAATTGGGATGCTAGCATGCAAACCAGCAGATACCCTAATTAAGCTGAATCACAAACTTGGTGAATATCCTGATCAGATACCTACCAACAAAGAGAGATATCAACGAATTGTTGGTAAGCTAATATATCTTGCACATACTCGACCAGATATAGCATATGCAGTCAGCATGGTAAGCCAGGTTATGCATGCACCAAGTGAAACACACATGGATGCTGTAAACTGTATCTTGAGGTATTTAAAGTCAGCTTCTGGGAAAGGATTAATGTTTTCAAAACATGATCATCTAGACGTTAAAGGCTACACTGATGTTGATTGGGCTGGTGATGTAACTAACAGACGATCAACATCAGGATATTTTGTTATTGTTGGAGGAAATCTAGTCTCTTGGCGTAGTAAAAAGCAAAAGGTTGTTGCTAGATCAAGTGCTAAAGCAGAATATCGGAGCATGACACATGGAGTATGTGAACTGCTTTGGGTAAAGAATTTACTGAGAGATTTGAGATTTAGGCCCAAGCATGCTATGCGTCTACATTGTGACAACAAGGCTGCAATTGACATTGCTCACAATCCGGTTCTACATGATCGAACCAAACATGTGGAGGTGGATAGACATTTTATTAAAGAAAAGATTGAGGCAAGACTTATTGAAGTTCCATTCGTTAAATCTGAAGATCAATTAGCAAACATGCTCACCAAAGCAGTCACAAGTTCAGTATTTCACAACTCACTAAGCAAGTTGGGCATTCATGACATCTATGCACCAACTTGAGAAGGAGTGTCAACAATAGCTGCTAGACATTATTGGTATAGACAATAGACTTGTAATTATTCTTCTACCTAGCCATCATTACTTTATTTTATAGCTAGCCATCATTACTTTACTTGATAGCTAGCCATCATTACTTTGCTTTGCTTTCCTTTTCTCCTTATTTTCCTCTTCGGTGTTTTCCACATGTAATCATCATTTGACTTGTCCACTTGTTAGGACTAGTTGTGTAGTTTTTGGTCCTCTATAAGAGAGGACTTCCCATCTTGTAAACAAATAATAATGAAGTTTATTACAATTTCTGAGAAATGTTACCATACAGACGTCTCAATGAAAGCCCTAAAACAAATTCAAACATCTGCCAGCGAAAATTTGAACTACAAAAATTGTTACCATTTCCCTCACCTGGCTTCTATACCGTCCTGCAGTCACAGATTTGCTGATCATAAAATCGATTTCTGCATATAACAGGAAGACGTGCCAAAACACTCCCTCTGCATCTCAAAAAAGTGAAAGTCCAATCTCCCCAAATGCCATCTGATTCATAGTCCACCGTGTCCGATGAGAGCAAAAAAAAAATCGATAATCCCAAATTTGGTGGCCAGTTTTCCATCAACCTTAACGTCTTTCAATACCAAAACTTGTGGTTCCAGCCCTCAGAGCTTACCCAATGTTCGTATATTCTGGATTGTTCATCATCAAGGCCTCCAATCAAGCCAGGAACATTTTCATGTGGTAGAACTCCAAACTTCTCCATTTCCAGCAAAGACTTGTCAGTGTAAGAATAGTGCTTGCTTTCCTGATCATAAAATTCCAACCCATTGACGGGGGTGTTCAGGTTAAACCTCGGATTTGGTTTCATGGGTGCAGCCATTGAAAAAGGTGGGAGTACTGCTCAGAAATGAAGTTACGCATCTCACCATGCTCTCATGAACTTCTTCTGATCTTCGATTGGAAGGTCTAACAGAATTAGACAAGTTTGTGCTTTCCAGTTGTCGGTAACTATGACATTGATCGAGACCTGATATCATTTGTTGAGAATACTGATGAGGCCCACCCCATGGAATTTTCATTGCAAGTTTTTGTTGTTAACTTTTACAGAATTTACTAAAATAAAAAGATTTGTACCTCAGTTAGTCTTAAAGCATCCCAATGGGGACTTTATCCTTCATGAGATTAGTACATTTCAAGCCTTAGTGAGAAATTTCATCCCCAATGAGTCAGAAAATGGGGCTAGATGCACCACTGGGTCTAGCAATTTTCTTTCTTGGATAGCATAAAATTAGACCACATTTAGCCTCAAAAAACAGTGGGTCCCACAAAAAAGTAGCATCTATGTGAACAAAATTCCATCATTCTCCCTCCACTTGCGACTACATGTATTCTCATTTATTCCTTTTTTATTTTTTTTCTTTCAATTTGGCTAATTAATGATTGTTTTAAATTTCATAAAAATTAAAATTTCAAATTGATTTAATGTTCATGGGCATTAGTGGGTGAAATTTTTAAATAATTTTTTTCAAAATTGTATGATACTAATTTACCAATTGGTGCTAGGTAAATTGTTGTGTTATACGTGAAAATCAAATTATTTCAAATGACAAAGTGGGGGTTTGTATCTTTCAATGGATGAGATTGAGACAAGAGAATCTAATTCAACAAACGGTTCATAAGTGATGAAATCTAACTTTGCCACAATTTAGGTTGAAAGGTTCATAAAAAAAATATTGAGATAGCACGTCCAAAAATCAACTTGAGGAAAGTTAACAAAAAAAAAAGTATCGCATAATCAAATTACTACATAAATAAATATATATAACCCCATATAGAGCCCGGAAGAAATAGCTCTTATAAAGTCCCAAAGATTCCTCGGAGCTCTAAAATATATAGAGCCATTCTATAACATCCCACATTGACCAATGGAGAGGGGGTGATGTGCCTTATATGTACATGCCCACCTCCATATAGCATGAGGCCTTTTTGGAACTCACTAGCTTCGGATTCCATAGGAACTCCGAAGTTAAGCAAGTTCGGGCGAGAGCAATCTTAGGATGGGTGACCCACTAGGAAGTTCTCGTGTGAGTTCACAGAAACAAAACCGTGAGGGTGTGGTCGGGGCCTAAAGCGGACAATATCGTGCTACGACGAGACTACGATGTGACAAAATATTGAAACTTCCCATATCGACCAACAGAGATGGGGTGATGTGCCTTATATGTACATGCCCACTTCCATATATCACGAGACCTTTTGGGAACTCATTGGCTTTATATTCCATAGAAACTTTGAAGTTAAGCGAGTTCAGGTGAGAGCAATCATAGGATGGGTGACCTACTGGGAAGTTCTCATGTGAGTTCCCAGAAAAAAAAAACCGTGAGGGCGTGGCTGGGGCTCAAAGTGGACAATATCGTGCTACAGCGGAGCTGAGATTGGATGTGACAAAATGATATCATAGCCACTTTGCCGTGTGATTGGATGTGACAAAATGATATCAGAGCCACTTTGCCGTGTGGTGCAAGTGTGCTGACGAGGACGTCGGGCCCCTAAAGGGGGTGGATTGTAACATCCCACATCAACCAACGGAGAGGGGGTGATGTGCCTTATATGTACATGCCCACCTCTATATAACACAAGACTTTTTGGGAACTCACTGGCTTCGGATTCCATAGGAACTCCAAAGTTAAGCGAGTTCGGGCAAGAGCAATCCTAGAATGGGTGACTCACTGGGAAGTTCTCGTGTGAGTTCCCATAAACAAAACCGTGTGGGCGTGGTTGGGGCCCAAAGAGGACAATATCGTGTTACAGCGGAGCCGAGACTAGGATGTGACACCCTAATTGAGAATGCTATTAGAAAAGCCTTTTCGGAACCCATATTTTTAACTATTTCATAATTTGGATTGTCTGGTGCACACAAAACATACACACACACACACATAGCTTTTGTAGTTATTTAATTTTTCATTGTGTAATGCTAGAGAGATTAAATTTTTAAACCAAATTTTGTAAACCAAATGATGTGGATGTTGATAATTGAATTATTACTTAAGTATTGATTAACATGTATATTTCCTATTGGTGACAGATCATTTAATTCATGATTCTGATTTTTGTTATGCTGTAGGTGGACCCTCAGGTTCTTACTTTTCTTGGAAAGCTCCTGCAATGGGGAAAAATGTTTCTAAAGCAAAAGAGAAATTGTAGCAGTGGTTCCTCAGTTTTAACTCAATTGGACCGATAGTTCCTCAACTAAAAATTCATGATCATCATCCCTTAACTCATCAAAATGTGCAGTTATGGTCATTTTCATCAACTTCGGTAGAATTCCGTCAAAAAGAGTTATGTTGGAATGATCATTTCTCCAGTTGGGTTAAAGTTAAAAAACAATTGCTCAAATTGGTTAAAGTTGAGGTACTATTTCTCCAATTGGGTTAGAGTCTTCAACCATTGCTCCAATTGATTAAAGTTAATGGACTATTTCTCCAATTGGGTTAAAGTTGATGGACCATTGTTATAATTTTTCTCATTTGGTTTTCCATATTTGCCCACTGATTCAGCCATACGTGTGTGACTCATGACTCAGTTTTATGGAAGTTCTAAAGGAGTTGATGAAAATGACCATAACTGCACGTTTTGATGAACTAAGGGACCAATGATCATGGATTTTTAGCTAATGAACCACTACTCCAATTGGGTTAAAGTTGATAGACCATTGCTATACTTTCATCAAAGCAAAAACATTTCTTGAGAAAAGGCAAGTTACGATCAACAATTATACAAACTGTTTTCTGGGTTATGTTGCTTTTGTCTAAATTTCTAAACTAAAGCAATAACCATTGGAGGTGCTTAACATCTTATAATTGCATTGTACACTTAATTATGAATCAATGTTGGAGGCTTAACGAAATTCCGGAACTTATAGTCATTGATTCTCAAGGGTAGTCTTCGTTCTATCTTTAAGGGATTTCTAGAATCTAGACCCCACATATCTCCCAATGCAGTTAATTGCACGATGCACGTACACAACAAACCAACATCGTTGCACGTAACATCCACAACTTCATTTTTGACCTTGATGGTGATGATGCCGTTGTAACCAGCATCGAGTTCTTTAACATTTCCCAAAACCTGATTTCCTAAAACATAGGCAAAATACTCACCACACTCCTCAAAGATTTGCTCCAAAACTCTCGTGCTCAAGGATTCACTCCAAATATTGCATCAAGAATCCTAATTTCTCACAGTAAAAACAAAAATCCCAAATTAAAAAACTGAAAGAGAGAAATCAGAATCTTCCAATTGTAATACAACCTAAATGATCAGGAGGGTGGGAGTTAACTTCATTACTGTCCTGGTTCTTTCTTTACTTTTCCGGTCCCTTCTACAAGAAATTCGGTGATGTTTCTTTCTCTATAAAATGAGAAATAAGGGTTGGAATTTCTAGGTAACCATTTATATGGGAGGGTAATTTGGTAATTGTAAGTTTTAAAAACACACAATCTTATTTCTGTTATATTGTTGTGCATGGTTTGTGCATATTTGGTTTGTTCTATTTCAAGAGCAGGGTCAGGGATTCAGAAATCTCTTGTCGTTGGCATCATAGTTGTTCGTTATGTTGCCCTGCCTCTTATAGGCATCTTGGTTGTTAAGGGGGCACTGAAATTTGGGTTGGTGCACTCTGATCCATTATATCGGTTTGTTCTTCTGCTTCAGTTTTCACTCCCACCTGCGATGAACATTCGTACGCTTGCTCTTCTGTTGTTTAACATCAGAAAGTGCAATCAGCAGTTGCTCGCTCGCTTGCTCTCTCTCTCTCTCTCTCTCTCTCTCTCGTAACAAATGTAAGTTTGTTCTCAAGTACTGTTTATTGAGGGTTCTTTAGAGAAAGACCTTTGAAACTCCTATTTTCCAAACAAAAACCCACCTAATAGTAAGTATTCAAATAAAACCCAAAATTCAAATAGATTACCATGTAGGCAAATATGTAACCAATTATTACAACATATTTACAACTTATGCCACGAAACCCTAATTATGTCAATAAATATTATTACTCACCCTAATTATGATTAGCAATTAACCCCACATGGAAAATTTTCCTTTCCTGTATCATAAATGTATCATAAATATTAGTAACATATATATACACACACACACACACACACTAACTTATCCATATTCATAAACAATTATGAGCACATTTTTCGCATGAAAAAAGAAAATCCTTTGTCTAATCAGTTATTTTCCATCAAATAATATTGTTTGATAAAAAAACAAACCAATTAATATTCTTTATGTTGTAGGTAAATTATTTTACATAGATTATTACATACATTAGACATTTTTTATTTGTTATTATGTATGCGTGTTAACAATAATTTATCTATATTTATATGTAAAATATAAATAAATTAATTTTGAATCAAATAGCATTTATTTTGTAGGTAAATTAAAGTAGTAGTTACATTATTTTGGTCAAGTTAAATAGTGCCTAAATTATTTCGTAAAAACTAAACCAAGACAAATTATCGCCATAAAAATGAAATAGTAGATACATTATTTTTTTATTTGATTAAACAATAGGTAAATTATATTGTAGGTATTATTACTGGACAAATTTTAAAAGTTGTCAAATAACATTTCTTTAACTTTATAAGTAAATTATTTTGCATGTATTATTACTGAACAAATTTTATAGTGCCCTTTCAAATTTTCATTTGGGTAAGAAAATGAAAATATTAAATTAAAATTGTCAAATTTTATGCAAATTTGAAAAACAATTACGAAATCTTAAGGAAAGTATAACATTAGTGAGTTTTCTTTCCAGAAGCATTAACATACAATTTGTTATGATATATTAATATGCAATGATTTTAAACATTAATGCATTTTTTTCATTAATCCCTCACTTCAAATATGCATAGAATTTAATGTATACACTAAAACTGTAATTAGGGGTGTTTTAGGCATCTAAAAAAATGCAAAATGTGTAAAGGCAAATAGAATTAATGAATTTGCTTATGTGGAGCCTAGTCATTGGGTTTTATTCAGGTAAAAGACAATGTTGGGTTTTATGTAAAGAAACTTAAGTTTCAAAGGCTAAAGTCATATTTTCAGTTTAAAATATGGCAGGAATAATGACGCAATTATTTGGAGCAGGAGAGAATGAATGTTCAGTTATCATACTATGGACTTATGCTTTCGCTTCACTGTCACTTACATTCTGGTCCGCCGCCGTCATGTGGCTTGTGGCGCAAATGTGAATCGAAATTTTACATGCATTCTGTCTAATACAAGTGTACGCAATTTATCAGAAGAAATATTACGAAGCTCCACCCCGAGTCCGCTGGGAATTACGAAGCTCTCAGTTCAGTTCCTTCCCGTCATCGGATTGAACATGCAGAGCCACTGTTCGACTCTATAGGCTACCCAGATGACGAGTGGTTTGTGGCTACGATTTGGTCCGGGAAGTGTTAAAATGCATGAAATAAACATGTTGGAATAATGGTGAAATTAGGCTAGTCAACTTTCTTGTTCAAAGTTAGGCAAGTTAGGTTAGTCAAGCAAGATAGGTAAGTTAGGCAAAATTAGGCTTATGATCTTTTTCTTCCCTATATATATGTTTCATCTTGTAATTTTTTCATCAAGCAAATATACATCAAAATTCAATATGGTATCAGAGCTGTGATCTGGGAAAAAACCACAAAACACAGCTCTAAAGCAGCCACGAGGTCAACCATTCTAGGCATGGCCTCTCATTCAAAATGGGAAAATCCCAACCACCCGCTCTATCTCCACCACTCGGATCAACCTGGTGCAATCCTCGTACCACAACCATTGGTGGAAGACAACTACAACACATGGGTTCAATCCATGAGTATGGCCTTAACGGTCAAGAACAAACTTGGTTTTGTTGATGGAACGATCAACAAACCAAGTGAGGATAATTTTGAGGAGCTACAGCAATGGAATCGCTGCAACAACTTGGTCAAGACATGGCTACTAGGCTCCATGTCAAAGGAGATTTCAGGGAGTGTCATCAACTACAAGGATGCTCGACAAATGTGGACCGATCTGCAGGAGAGGTTCTCACATGTGAATATAGTTCAGCTGTTCCATGTTGAGAACGAGATCCATGATTGCGTCCAAAGCAATATGAGTGTAAGTTCTTACTTCACTAAACTTAAAAGTTTATGGGATGAACGTGATACTTTGTGTTCCATTCCAGCATGCAGTTGTGGAACAAAGAATGAGATGAACTCATATGTTGAAACTCAGAAAACCATGAAGTTCCTTATGGGACTGAACGAATCGTATGCTACGGTTCAAAGCAATACTCTTCTTCTCGAACCACTGCCTATGGTGAACAAGGCATATGCGTTGGTCCTTCGACATGAACGCCAGGCAGAGGTTTCCAATGGGAAAAGCACACAACTAGAAACTGCTGTCTTTGCAGTGAATAATCTGTCGCGAGAAGCTACACCTGAAGACAAAGAGATGCGATGTGGAAAGTGCAATAAAACCAATCACATCACCAAAAATTGTCGTGCACATCTCAAGTGCACTTTTTACGGATGGAAAGGCCACACCTTCGATTTCTGTCGAAAACGGAAAGCAGCCACAGAGACCGAATCCAATCGTCTCTTTTCTTCAAAGGGGAATCAAGTTTCACAAAGTAACAAGCAAGAGACAGTGCCTAATTTCCCGTTCTCTCAGGAGGACTGCAAGCAAATCCTTCAGATGTTGAACAAGAACAAATCATCATTTGCCAATCAAGTCAGTAATCTTCCTAGTCATGAAGAACTTTCAGGTAAAGCCTTCTCTTTTTCATGTAAAGGAACCAAAAGTATTTGGATCCTGGACAGTGGTGCCACGGATCACATAGTTTGCAGTCCTAGTCTCCTTACACACTCACGAGCTGTTGAAAATCATACAGTTGAACTGCCAAATGGTTCCGTTGCCAAAGTCACTCACATTGGACAAGTTGTTTTCTCTCATAATCTTATCCTTGAAAATGTCCTATGTGTGCCGTTCTTTAGGTTGAATTTAATATCTATCAGTAAACTAGCCTATGATTCCTTATATGTCACCATTTTCTTCACCCAATTTTGTGTCATTCAGGACCTTCGCTCGGGGAAGATGATTGGGACAGGAATTGAAAGGGATGGACTTTACTACCTCGACCCATCAAAGAAAGGAACATGCAACAATATTCAAACCGTCTCACCAAAGCTTTGGCACCAACGCCTAGGACACCCATCTCATAAAGTCACTTCGTTATTACCTTTATTTAACAATAAGGCTTGTGATTTGGAAAATTGTTTAATTTGCCCATTGGCCAAACAAACAAGATCACCCTTTCCTTTGAGCTCTATTTCTACCAAATCATGTTTTGAATTATTGCATATTGATATTTGGGGTGGTTATCAAGTTGCTTCTATTTCAGGTGCCAAGTATTTCCTTACCATCGTAGATGACTACACTAGAAGCACTTGGGTTTATTTGATGAAACATAAATCTGACACAAAAGACATTTTAGTCGGATTCATTCAAATGATTGAGACTCAATTCAATACCAGAGTTCAAATCATACGAAGTGACAATGGCCCTGAGTTTAAGCTTGAGCAATTTTATGCTCTCAAAGGCATCATACATCAATCTAGTTGTGTCAACACACCACAACAAAATGGTGTTGCCGAACGTAAACACCGGCATTTGCTCAACGTTGCTCGGGCTTTGCTCTTTCAAGCTTGTTTGCCAAAACGTTTTTGGGGGGATGCAATCTTAACCTCAGCCTACCTCATCAACAGAACACCCACTCCACTTCTACAAGGTAAAACACCTTACGAAAAACTGTTTCACAAAGCACCTAACTATTCCCATTTAAAGGTTTTCGGTAGTTTATGTTTTGCTTCTACACACGCCTAAAGGCCCTCTAAATTCGACCCCCGTGCAATCCAATGCATTTTTCTTGGGTATCCTTATGGTCAAAAGGGTTATAAATTGTTTGATATAAAACACAATAAGACTTTTGTTTCTAGGGATGTTGTTTTTTTTGAAGATCATTTTCCATTCCAAAATCATACCACTTCCGCTGCCCCGTCTCCATCAAACATTACACCCTCACCCATCACGTTTGACTTGACCTCTCCCATTGAGTCGCACTCAAGCCTTGCACCCGAAGAAATAAACATCACCTCTCCCACACTTGCCGACATCACACCACTCTCATCTCCTTTACCTACTACAACTCCACCAACATATACCTTATCAACACCTTCACATACCCTACACTCTTCACCACCTCCAACAACTCCATCACCAGACCAACCACCTCCACTCCGTCGTAGCACTCGACCGACCAAAACTTCCACATTTTTGCAGGACTTTCATGTTGAGGTGGCCCTCCCTTCCCGTGTTGCTCCCACATCTTCCACAAGCATGGTCCAGTCATCAGGTACATCTCACCCCATATCTCGTTATTTATCTTATGACCATGTATCCCCCACTCACAAAACATTTCTCACCACCCTCACCATTATCAAAGAACCCACCAGTTTTTCGCAAGCTGTTCAGGATCCAAAATGGCGTGACGCCATGCAAAAAGAGATTGTTGCCTTTCATGACAATCGCACTTAGACTCTTGTGCCCTTACCACCTCACAAACATCCCATCAGTTGCAAATGGATCTATAAGGTGAAGCTTAAACCTGACGGCAGTGTTGAACGCTACAAAGCTCGTCTCGTTGCTAAAGGCTACAGTCAAATTGAGGGGCTTGATTATTGGGAAACTTTTGCTCCAGTTGCCAAGCTCACCACCGTCCGCGTCCTCCTGAGTATTGCCTCCATACGAGGCTGGCATCTTCATCAACTTGATGTGAACAACGCATTTTTGCATGGTGACTTATACGAGGAGGTTTATATGTCCTTGCCTCCTGGGTTCGGACGAAAGGGGGAGACACGAGTATGCAAATTACACAAATCCATTTATGGTTTAAAACAGGCCTCGAGACAATGGTTTATCAAGCTGTCTAGTGCTCTCAAGACTGCTGGTTTTCATCAATCATGGTCAGATTACTCATTGTTCGTCCGAAACCGTCAAGGTAGTTTTATGGCATTACTTGTGTATGTTGATGACGTGATACTTGCAGGTAACAATTTGAGAGAAATTGAAGAGACTAAACTCTTCCTTTCCCAACATTTTAAACTAAAGGATTTGGGAAAACTAAAATACTTTTTGGGGAAAGAAGTTGCAAGATCTAAACAAGGGATTGCCTTGTGCCAACGCAAATATGTGTTGGAGATACTAGAAGATGCTGGGTTCCTTGGTGCGAAGCCCTCACGATTACCAATGGAACCAAACCTGTCCCTTACACAAACTGATGGGACGCTCCTACATGATCCTTCTTCATACAGGCGACTCGTAGGGAGGCTGATTTACTTAACCATCACGCGGCCTGACCTGACTTATGTGGTTAATATGTTGAGCCAATTCATGGACAAGCCACGACAACCACACCTTGAAGCGGTGCATAAGGTTCTCAGGTACATCAAACAATCTCCTGGACAGGGAATTCTTTTGCCTTCTACAGGTTCACTACAATTACAAGCCTTTTGTGATGCTGATTGGGCTCGGTGTAAAGACACTAGAAGGTCAATAACCGGTTATTGTATCTTCCTTGGACAAGCACCGATATCTTGGAAAACGAAGAAACAAAGCACAATATCTCGTTCTAGTGCAGAGGCAGAATACCGTTCTATGGCTACTACTTGTTGTGAAGTTATATGGCTAAGAAACATTTTGAAGGACTTGCAAGTAAATCATGCACAACCAGTCACAATGTTTTGTGATAATCAAGCTGCCATGCATATTGCTTCGAACCCAGTGTTTCATGAACGAACGAAGCATATAGAGATAGACTGTCACCTAGTACGTGAGAAGATTCAAATGGGAATGGTGCAAACAGCTTACATACGGACCTCGAACCAACCTGCAGACTTGTTCACCAAACCACTAAGCTCGGCACAATTTGAGGTCTTAATTAGCAAGTTGGGTGTCATCGACATTCACACTCCAACTTGAGGGGGAGTGTTAAAATGCATGAAATAAACATGTTGGAATAATGGTGAAATTAGGCTAGTCAACTTTCTTGTTCAAAGTTAGGCAAGTTAGGTTAGTCAAGCAAGATAGGTAAGTTAGGCAAAATTAGGCTTATGATCTTTTTCTTCTCTATATATATGTTTCATCTTGTAATTGTTTAATCAAGCAAATATACATCAAAATTCAATAGGAAGTAAAAACGGTGGTGACTGGTTCTCGGTGGTTTAGAGGGAAGAGAGAGAGAGAGAGAGAGAGTGTGTGTGTGTGTGTGTAATGAGCGAAGGATATCAGAGTGAGCGAGTGTTGGGATTAAAGCCCACTTAAAATTTCCACAAATGAAATTACTAAATTGCCCTCCACACAACAAAAATCATAACTAAATTTCCCCAACTCTTCAATTCTTCTTTCCCCTACGCAATGTCGCACTCGAGGAAGACTAATTTAATAAAATAGAAAAGTATGAGAAATCGGAATTTAACTTAGAGGTCCATAATTACTCAAATCATCAAACCAAAGGCATGTGGTTATTTCACATTTCTCAAGAATAAAATACATTATTTTAAGGTACGGATTTGTATCAAGTTTGGTTTCAACCAGCCTTGCCATTTCAATTTGCGCTCTTTTGCACTTCCAAAATAAGACAGGAATCAGGAATTTGAAAGCTGGACACCTTTTAAGAAACTCCGTCTCCCTTTTCAAATGCTAGGAGGTGTGCAAGCAAAACAATTGTCATGAATGTCTTCCCAAGCCCCATCTTGTCGGCTAGAATCCCATTGAGTCTTTTCTCATACATGGTTACAAGCCAATCCAAGCCAATATGCTTATACTCACGTAGAGGCCACTGCTTGAATGCCAAGGATGCGATCAAACTGCGGTGATGGATGGGCGGCAATTATAACAAATGCCCCCCCCTGCATATGTTCAGAGGTCGGTCGGTATCTTGTTGTTCGCAAAAGATGCAATTTTAGGAACTCAGTTACTTGTTTCAATGCAAATAAATTCAATTTTGTTGATGCCTATAGGACGAGTCCTGCTCAAGTCCAATTCCAATTCCAGACATGGTATGGGTTGAGGCCACATTGTTGGAAAATAGTTATTTATTTAGTGTTTGAATTTTGGCTTAGTTCATTTGAATTAGGTTTTCGTTTCCTTACTTATTAGGGACTAGAGTTAGTTTATTATAAATAGAGAGTTTTGTTATTCAGAGATAATAAGTCAGTCAAGATGTAGTTTATTCGGTTCATGTAACCTTCTTGGTAATTCCATTTAATAAAGTTTTATATTCAGTTTGTTTGTTTATTGTGTACTCTGATATTTAACTTGGTATCAGAGCAGATTCAATCATTCGGAGTTGATCTGTTCTTGGTGGTATCAATTTGTTTTTCAGTTGCCGGATATCAGTTCGGTTGTAGTTTGTTTTGTCTTTGTACCTAGTTTAGGGTTTTGTCGTCGAAAAACAAAAAACACAAAAATTGACCTCGTTGTTGTACCAAGCCATTGGAGCCTTAATTCGTTGTTTACTGCTGTATGATCCCATGGTTTCGAATTGGTGCTGCCTTGAACCTATGCATCAGCGTCCGCCCCCGCACCGTATCTGACCCACATGCCCGCTGCCTCGTTTACCTGACCGAATCATCCCACCTGCATTATCCCGTCTAGAACCTCGCTTGCTTGAACCACCACACCAACGTCTTCTCGAACCACTTGCATTCATTGTCTTCTACAACCATCACCGTTGCTACTCCACATCCACGAACCCATCACTTGTTTGACGAAGCCCAGACCTGAGAACCACAAACTCGGATTGAGTTCGTCTCCGCCTTGGATCGCTGCCTCCGTTTCTGACCTGCCTGCACCACTGTTGCTGACCGCCTTCGACCCACGACTGTCCTCGAACCCACATCGAGTTGCCGCTGCGAACCCATATTCCATGCTGCCACTATTAATGTTGTTTGAAGAAAAAAGAAGGAAAAAGAAATCATAAAGAAAAATGGGAATCATAAGTTGATGTTGTTGGATTGCAATTTATTAGGCCACTTGTTGGTTTTGAGTTCCACGTGGGTGATAAGAATAGTTGTTGTTGAGCTTGTATTAGGAAGTACGTGTTGCCCACTTCAACAATTGCTCGAGTGCTTGGATTGGTGACCACTCGAGTGATGTTGTGTACTTGGTTATTAATTGGATTGTCTGCCAGAATCTTGTTCTCTTGGATTGTTCATTTGCTCACTTGAATCGCTTGTCTTGTCGTGTTCGCCTAACAGAGCTTGTCTTGTCGTGTCCGCATAACAGAGCTTGCCTTGTCGTGTTCGCCTAATAGAGCTTGCCTTGTTGTGTCCGCCTAACGGAGCTTGCATCCACATCTTGTTGGCAAACTCTTGTCATGTGCTGCCATGAGTTTGACCGGGGATGTTGGAAAATAGTTACTTATTTAGTGTTTAGATTTGGGCTTAGCCCATTTGAATTAGGTTTTCGTTTCCTTGCTTATTAGGGACAAGGGTTAGTTTATTATAAATAGAGAGCTTTGTTATTCAGAGATAATAAGTCAGTCAAGATGTAGTCTCTTCGGTCCATGTAGCCTTCTTGGTAATTCCATTTAATAAAGTTTTATATTCAGTTAGTTTATTTGTTTGTTGCGTACTTTGATATTCAACTCACATTACATATTCAAGGCCCTATTCTCTGGAATGAAAGTGCCTATGACCACATGAATGATTAATCCAGTTTGGCCTTTATTTTATTATGACTAGCCCCTCCACACGTGCCGTATGACCCAAAAAACAGATAAAATCGGAATCAATAGATTACCCCAGCTTTCTTCGTATGGGGTTTCCATCCCAACCAAAAACAGATACTGCATTTAACCCCCTGTCTGCGGATCCTGTAGAGTCTAAATGGAGGAGGAAGTTGCTTTTATTTTAATCTCAATCACGATTTGTGAAAATGAAGAGCGACGTTGGGCTGTAAAGTCATCCTGGGAGAAAAGGGCGCTAAGATTGACAATATTTAATAAGTGCTAATATTCCCACCCTTGTGTCTTATTTCCTCACCCATAAAGTACTAAAATTAAAATAGTAAATAAATAATGGTGGGTGGGGTGTCATATCTTTGGTGGAGAGAGGTTGGGAAAGATTTGGGTTAGAATTAATGGAAATGTTGGAGGAAAGAATGGGTGTGTGCTAGATGAAAGCGAGAAACTTCAATGGAGGAAAAAAAGACTTGGGTGTGAGATCTGCAGCTTTGACAAAAAAAGGAGGAAGAAGAGTGGTTCGGGGATCCGAAGTCTCTACAGGTTGGCGATAGGTGCAAGTACTAGGGTTTGTCGGGAATATTGGGGCATAGATATGAAATTCGGTGAAAACAAAAGGTGGGGATCAAGAGAGAGATTGTGGTGGCAGATTTAGGATTAGTTGGAAGAGATATTATGAAATGGATGCCATGATTTGAAGGACGTGCATGGTTTGAAGGAGATGATGAATGTCCAGGTCTTAAGTCTTGCATTTTCTTTCATTTGTTTTATGTTTTTATTTTTTTTATTTATAATATTATTTAAAGATATATTAGAGTTATTTAAAAATATATATTAGGGTTATTTTGGGAATAATGGTGGGTGGGAAAATAACATTTTACTTTTTTAATTTTTTATGGTGGGTGGGATTATCATATGGGTGAGAAAATAGGACACTAGGATAGATTTAGTAGCACTAAAAATTTAATCAGATATTGCTTTGACTAATTTGCCCTTATTTAGTTTGATTTCTTGTTTTGCGTTTTTTAAGCAGGGGTTATGTAGGAGTTTTATAAAAGGAAAAATTAGGTTCATATCCCTATTTTTCCTACTCCATTGATTAAAACCTTATTCCCTTTCAATTTTTGATCAAGGTTGTAATACCCTAAAAATTTAAATATATGAATATATGGAGAAAATAAAAAATAAATCGATTTATGGTTATGGAAATAGAATTGGGAAATTTTAAAGTTTGTTCCCGGAAATTATTATAATTTACGTAATTGTATTATTGAGATTTTAAATTATTTTTCGAGAAATAAGATTAATTTATTTGAGTTTAGTTTTAAATTAAACTAGTTACGAAGTTTGAAGTTTGGAAATTAATTATCTAAAATCCATAGACTTTTCTAGGTCACAAATTATATTTTTGAATAGAGCTTGATCTCACGAACGCATAGGCGCAAACCATTCATGAAACGGAGTTATAACGAAGAAGTTATTAACGTTTAAAATCAGGGATAATTTGGTAATTTTATTTCCATTTAGAAGGCTCGAGAAAATTTGGAGCAGTAAGTTGTGCTATGTGTGTGGCTGTGATGAAAGGAAAAATAAATGATGGATGATTGAGATTGAAAGGAAAGAATAGAAAGGAGAAAATGAAGAAGAGGTAAGGGGGGGGGGAACCAATGGGGGAGAGAAGTTGGGAGGGGAAGGGAGAGAAGGGTGACACACCGGATCACCCTAGACCCGAAGACCCGAGTAACTGGCTCCGGTGATGGTTTTTGACGGTTTTCCGTCCAATTTCGTCGAGTTTCATTGAATTAAGACCTGGAAGAGTGATTTTGACCTCCCATCTCTAAATTATATCAAGAATTTTGAGCTATTTTGGCTTGGTTTCGTGGAAAATGCACCGGTGGACTGTGATGATTTCGCCAATTGTGAAAGCAACACGGTCAATTACCACCATGGTTAGACCCCTGGGCAGTCCAGGAACAAAGCCTAAACCACCTTGGGGGCGGCGGAGCAACGGAAATGGTGAATTGAAACAACCCATTTTTAGGGTTTCCGGTAGATCGAGGCCCATTTGGGGTGTTTCTCGGCCAAACTGTACTTGGTCGCATGTATGAAAATTGTTCCTCTCATTGAGATCTACAACCCTATAAAATTTGGTAATTTTTAGGAATAGTTGATTTTTTCCTGCGATTCGAGGCGGCCGACCACCAACCGCATCGATGCACGCGGCGGCTGGACAGTGAGCTGATTTTGCGTTTTTATCTAAATTTCGTTAATTCAATTATGTTTTGGTGTCTAATTAACGTGTTTTGATTATTAACACGAATGTGGGTTATTTTGGATTATTTGAACATATTCAGGAAATGGTTTGAAATTGAAATGTGAACTAAGAATGGCTTGATCCCTATTTAGCGTATGTAGGCAGTCTAACGAGAAGTTAGATGCAGCCATACAATAAGTGAGATTAAATAATCGAGACAAAATCCTTGTTTGAGGAATTGAGCTAAGTAAGGAAATTGGTGAAACAAAAATTGAGTTTTAACCTTATGTTTTGGTGGTTAAACGTTGGTCATAAATCAATGTGTGAGAAATAAAGAAAATTGAAGTAGAGAATCGTAAGTAATGATAGTTAACTAAATAAGAGTTAGTTAGGCCTGTCACCGATAATTATTTCCGAAAATAAATATTTCGGGGGCGGGGTGTTACAAATGGTATCAGAGCGAATAATCCTACTCTACAATATGCAATATTCTCGAATTCTTGTTGGTGTGAATTATGTTATGCATTGTGGTTGCATGATTTCACAATTTTTGTGAATAAAGTGGCATTCATGTGACATATATATGTGAGATACATAAATGATTGGCATTGTGTTAGTGGTGCAATTTACATGGTGATTATGAAATTCTAATAATATGAATTATTATTTGCATTGATATTGCATTATTCTCTAAGTTCTTTGAATAATGAGGAAGTTATGTGGAATATAGATATTGCGAATCATCATGAAATGAAGTGAATTGGTTTGATATTATGTTATGCACTATGGAAATTTGAATATTAAGATGATGGTGAAATTGTGAGAAGTTGTTGGAAAAGTTGTATTATGCCTGTGCAAGTGAGAAATGTTGATTTGGGCGGAAAAGAAGCCCGTGGATGTTGATTTGAGCGGAAAAGAAGCCTGTGGATGTGTGATTTAGGCGAGGAAGCCCGTGGATGTTAATTGGGCGGAAAAGAAGCCCGTGGATGTGGATTTGGGCGAAATGACCCATGGAATGTGGAAAAGTGATTGAATGGGCATAAAGACCCAGTGTTTCCGGAAGGAAAGCTCCTTATGTGGGTTGCGAGAATGGAAAAAAAAAAGTGTATTGGCCAGGTATATTACAATCTTTTCCAGTCTATTAGCCATTGTTTGGGGCAAAGGGAAAAAGTGATGAAATCATTGTTTTGACAATGATAAGTATGGTTAGAAATTTTAAAATCTTTTGGCCAATGATAATTGTGGTTGGAAATTTTTGTACTAATTAAAGTCATGGTGATTTATCGAATAGGAATGAAATTATAAACTGTGGTTATGGTTTGCCATTATAACTAGAATGGTGGGTGGACATGAATAAAATTATGGGATGAAATTTTGAGTTTTCGTTTAATATAAATGATTTTTTAGTTGAGTTTTTCTATTTGATGAAAAGAATTGACGGGAAAAGTTTATAATTACAAATTTGATTAGTTTGGTTTACCATTAACGAATTATGACGGGAAATTCTGATATTTTGTTAGCCATGATAGTTATGGCTTGAAATTTGATATTTGATTTTGTCAATGTGAGAGAAATTTTTTGGACCACTATTAGTTTAAAAGAGATTTAATGATGCTTCATTTTTTTGCACAAATTGTTGCCTCTTGACATGCCAAAGTGCATTATGTGGTGGCATGACAAATTTGGGTGCATGGAATCCCATGAGCCTTATGTTCTTTTACTTCTTTTTATTTTCTTATCAACATGAAGAATATTTGACATTTTAATCAAATATACATTACGGGAATGAAGGTTTAAACTTGAATGCGGAAAGAAGAATATTGACTCAAATCATTATGATTGTGCCTGCATGTGTATTGTTTGGATTTTGTTAGAGAAATATTTCGTATTTTCTGCACATATGGTTAATAGCAAAACGCATGCCATGTGTGTGTAATTTCGGATGCCTTAAGTTCAAATACAATAGATGAACATATTCTCAAATTTAACCAATACCCTTGATTGGTTGATGCATGTTTAATTTCAAGTTTTGGTTTCTTTATAATTAGGGCATTTAGTTCTCCTTGAATAGCTTTTGGAGCTCTTTGGCTAATTCATGTTCACGCGTGGGAGGCTCTTCTAGGAAAAGTTCAAGAATGTGAAGAAAAAATAAAGTTTTTAAATTTTACTTTGGGTGATTAAGTAAATTGCGGAAATGAATGAAATCAAGGATTGAGTTTTTTTATTTCATTACATGGTAATGGAAATTGCGGATCTTTATTTTAATGTAGTGGCGAGTAATGATGGTAGAAATTACAATGATTTTGGTTGGAATTTTTGCTAATTGATTTGTCAATTTTAGTGGTTTGGGTTGACATTTTGACATTTACTTAGCCATTGATGATTACAACAAGAATTTACAATATTTATTCTGTCAATGTATGTAGCTAGAATTTCTGGTATTTTTACTTATCAAAGAATGTGGTTGGAAAAACTGATAAAATATGTGAGAATCATGATGAATTCTTCATTGATTATTTATTTCTCACTTGAATAAATCGTAAACAGATGTTATAATTTTATTCACCATAAAATAAATGGTGGAAATAGAGCTAGTTCCTTCTAGTAAGTCAACATTTGAAATTTCGGGGACGAGATTTATTTTAATGGGGAGTGAATGTAATACCCTGAAATTTTAAATATATGAATATGTGGAGAAAATCGAAAATAAATTGATTTATGGTTATGGAAATAGAATTGGGAAATTTTAAAGTTTGTTTCCGGAAATTATTATAATTTACATAATTGTATTATTGAGATTTTAAGTTATTTTCTGAGAAATTACATTAATTTATTTGAGTTTAGTTTTAAATTAAACTAATTACGAAGTTTGAAGTTTGGAAATTAATTATCTAAAATCCATAGACTTTTCAAGGTCATAAATTATATTTTTGAATAGACCAGATCTCACGAACGCATAGGTGCAAACCATTCATGAAACGAAGTTATAACGAAGAAGTTATTAACGTTTAAAATCAGAGATAATTTGGTAATTTTATTTCCATTTAGAAGGCTCCAGAAAATCTGGAGTAGTAAGTTGTGCCACATGTGTGGCTATGATGAAAGGAAAAATAAATGATGGATGATTGAGATTGAAAGGAAAAAATAGAAAGGCGAAAAGGAAGAAGAAATGAGGAGTGGGGGGGGGGGGGGAACCAATGGGGGAGAGAAGTTGGGAGGGGAAGGGAGAGAAGGGTGACACACCGGATCACCTTAGACCCGAAGACTCGACCCAAGTAACTAGCTCCCGTGATGGTTTTCGACGGTTTTCCGTACAATTTTCGTTGAGTTTCATTGAATTAAGACCTGGAAGAGTGATTTCGACCTCCCCTCTCTAAATTATATCAAGAATTTTGAGCTATTTTGGCTTGGTTTCATGGAAAATGCACTGGTGGATGCACGGGTGGATTGTGATGATTTCGCCAATTGTGAAAGCAACACGGTCAATTACCCCCATGGTTAGACCCTGGGGAGTCCAAGAACAAGTCCAAACCACCTTGGGGGCGGCAGAGCAACGGAAATGGTGAATTGAAACAACCAATTTTTAGGGTTTCCGGCGGATCGAGGCCCATTTGGTGTGTTTCTCGGCCAAACTAGACTTGACCACAGGTATGAAAATTGTTCCTCTCATTGAGATCTAAAATCTTGTAAAATTTGGTAATTTTTGGGCATAGTTGATTTTTTCTGACGATTTGGGGCGACCGACCGCCAACCGCGACGGTGCACGCGGCGGTTGGATAGTGAGTTGAGTTTGCATTTTTATCTAAATTTCATTAATTCAATTATGTTTTGGTGTCTAATTAACGTGTTTTGATTATTAACACGAATGTGGGTTATTTTGGATTAATTGAACATCTTCGGGAATTGGTTTGAAATTGAAATGTGAACTACGAATGACTTGATCCCTGTTTAGGGTACGTAGGCAGTCTAACGAGACGTTAGATGCATCCATACAATAAGTGAGATTAAATAATCAAGACAAAATCCTTGTTTGATGAATTGAGCTAAGTAAGGAAATTGGTGAAACAAAAATTGAGTTTTAACCTTATGTTTTGGTGGTTAAATGTTGGTCATAAATCAATGTGTGAGAAATAAAGAAAATTGAAGTAGAGAATTGTAAGTAATGATAGTTAACTAAACAAAAGTTAGCTGGGCTTGTCACCGATAATTATTCCCAAAAATAAATATTTCGGGAGCGGGGTTTTACAAAGGTCCTTAGATTTTAATAAACATCATTAATTATTTCAAAATAAAATATTTTTTTATTTCTAAATATATTCATCAAGTGTTAGAAACGTTACATTTGGCATATATTTATATTTATGGCTAGATTTTTTTATCATATATTTTTATTTTTAGTTTGTACCATTTTTTTATCATATATTTTTATATTTAGTTTGTACCCATTTTTAATTTGCAACCTTTTTTGTAATTTGTACCAATTTTCTTTTTAGTTTTAATTTGTACCCATATATTAATTCCTTTTTGTGCTCATATTTTTTTAAACTTTTATTTGTATTTGTACCCATATTTTTAAATTTATTTGTACCCATTTTTAATTTTGCTAAATCTATTTATTCATGTTTTAAAATATATCAATAGTTATTTTAAAAATATGTTAATAATTATGTGGGTACATTACTTTTTTGCTATAATTTTTGTGAAGATCAATATTACTCTAAAATTGTTTTTAAGCATTTATTTATAATTTAAAAATATTATTTGAATTTTTTTTTAATTTCATGATTTGTGGGACATTAAATGCATAAATGCATGAGTTAAATCTCTTAAATGAGGCTAAGGACGTCGACCAAAATATTTAAACAAACAAGGTTTCAGTCTAACAATTAAGTTGATTAGGGACTGGAACCAAAATGACCCTTTATACAAATATAGGCAGTGAGAATTACAAGCCAACTTGAACATTTTTTCTCTTTTCGATAATTTGCTCAAATTTTCCAGCAAGAATACAAGTGTTCACATATTTGGAAATTGAGAATTACGTCAGGCTATAGTCAACAAAAAATTGTTGACAAAGTGGAATGCTAAAATAAGAGTAAAAAGGTTGAGGATAGAGATGCAAGTTCATTGAATGAGATGCACACAGAAAGACCAACTTGAAAAGAGATATTTTTACTTTAATGTATACTAAAGAGTGACGGAATGTTTAAATCTGAGATACAGTTAGTTGAAAATGATTACTGTGAACACGAAATTTTCCTGAAACGAAAGAGACAAGAACAACATGCACAAAATAATATTTGTATTTGATGATTTTGGGTTACAATCTCTCTCAAATTTGATCATTTGATTCGATCTCCATAAGGTGTTGATTTGTGGTTGTGCGATTGATCCAAAGGGCCGTTGGGGCTTGATCTTAGGATGAACAAATGATGAACAATGAACGCTTTCTTCAAGGCTTTTGGGGCTTGATCTTGAAAAACTATTGATGAACGGATCATCAAGGGCCTTTGGGGCTTGATCTTGATGAACAGTTGATGAATGGATCTTCAAGGGCTTTTGGGCTTGATCTTGAAGAACAGTGATGAACGGATCTTCAAGGGTTTTTGGGCTTGATCTTGAAGGACGGTTGGATGTGTGGATTTGTCGACGTTGTTGATCCAACGGGCCGTTGGGGCTTGATCTTAGGATGAACGGATGATGAACGGATGATGAACGATGAACACTTTTTTCAAAGGCCGTTGGGGCTTGATCTTGAATTGGTGGAAGTTCTTCAAGGGGCCGTCGGGGCTTGAGCTTGAAGGCGGATTTGGCGAAGAACGAAGAGAGTTTTCTCGATCATTTGGAATTTGCTTGAGAGCTTTAGAGTTTCAAAGCTTCAAGGTTTTGGTGTAATATCAATTGGTCATCTATTGGTCATGAATTGGTTATGAATTCCTCCCCAAATGAATGAAATTGACTTTTATTTATAGAATTCCAAAACATGATTTTTGGGATTAAATAATCAGATGAAATAAATCATTTCTGCCCGGCGTTGACATGTGTCCTATTTGATGACTTTT
Source organism: Malus domestica (assembly GCF_042453785.1). Lineage (NCBI taxonomy): Eukaryota > Viridiplantae > Streptophyta > Magnoliopsida > Rosales > Rosaceae > Malus > Malus domestica. The sequence goes on from NC_091665.1 coordinate 34,979,459, forward strand.
CCGATTTATTTTGATTTTTCGTTTAGTCACACGCTACGTGTAAAATTTATGTGACACGTGAGCGTTGAAATTGTAACTATTGGTCAACATTTATTTCACCGAAATTTCGATATCTACAATTACTTTACTCACTAGGGCAATTCACCACTAGTAAAATTAAAATCCCTTAATTTCCAAACAGAATAATTATTTTTTATTTCAAAGCTTCTGTTGTGATTAACTATTAGTGATATGCCATTTACCAAGACTTAAAGTCAATAAGCCTAGAGAGAAGACTAGCAGCAAACATGATGTATGACCTTGTAAATATCAAATATAGTAGACTTCCCACTAGTTTTGTATATACTCATCAGCACCCGCACTACCATCCACCTTGCACTTTTTCTCATTTACCGCAGGTGGAGTTGCCATTGACTTGTAGCGTTTCAACCCAAATTTGTTAAGTAACTTTATTGGATACTTCTTTTGGTAAATGAAGATGCTCTTTTCAATTTGAATAACTCCAATACCCAAGAAGTGATGTAATAATCCCAAAATAGTCATTTTATAATGCTGCATCATGTCACTCTTGAATTTTTCAAGCATTGTTGGAAAACTACCACAGCATAAACAATGTCATCAACATACAAAGAGACAATTGTACCTAAGCTTTCATTTGATTTAGTGTAACGAGTAGCCTCACTAGGACTTTTCTAGAATCCAGCTTTAGTAAAATAGGAATATATCAAATATAGAAACACTAGACATTTGGTAATATTTGAGAAGTGAGAAATTATGTCAAGCTTTAGTCAGCTGTACAGAAAGTGAAATGCTGAAATAAGAGGAAAAAGGTAGAGGAAAGAAATGCAAGTTCATTGAATGCAAGTACATAGGAAAATGCACACAGAAAGACCAACTTGAAAATCAATATTATTACTCTATTATACACTAAAGTGTGATGGAAAGGTTTGAATCCTAGATACAATGAGTTGAACATGACTACCTTATCCAATAGGACAATGCACCACTAGTAAATTGAATTGGGGTATCATCAAACTAGGATTTGAAAGGATTTTAATAGATTTTTTTTTTAAGTGATGGATTTCATAGGATTATGTAGACTTCTACAAATTCCATCAAGATTTTGGAAGATTTGAGAAGATTCATATAACAGATTTCTATAGATTATGAGAGACTTATACAGCATTGGATTTGGATAATCAAATAGATCAAAGTGTAATAAATATGTCTAGGTCATAGATTACTTTATATAGCTAGCAGAAAATATACCTACCATTATTCTTTTCGGAAAAATTAGAATCCCCGTCACTTTTCTAATCCTCTTTAGACTTAAAGTCAATAAGCCTAGAGAGAAGACTAGCAGCAAACATGATGTATGACCTTGCAAATATCAAATATAGTAGACTTCCCACTAGTTTTGTATACACTCATCAGCACCCGCACTTCCATCCACCTTGCACTTTTTCTCATTTACCGCGGGTGGAGTTGCCATTGACTTGTAGCCTTTCAACCCAAATTTGTTAAGTAACTTTATTGGATACTTCTTTTGGTAAATGAAGATGCTCTTTTCAGTTTGAATAACTCCAATACCCAAAAAGTGATGTAATAATCCCAAAACAGTCATTTTATAACGCTGCATTATGTCACTCTTGAATTTTTCAAGCATTGTTGGAAAACAACCAGCATAACCAATGTCATCAACATACAAAGAGACAATGATTGTACCTAAGCTTTCATTTGATTTAGTGTAACGAGTAGCCTCACTAGGACTTTTCTAGAATCCAGCTTTGGTAAAATAGGAATATATCAAATATAAAAACACTAGACATTTGGTAATATTTGAGAAGTGAGAAATTATGTCAGGCCTTAGTCAGCTGTATAGAAAGTGAAATGTTGAAATAAAAGGAAAAATGTAGAGGAAAGAAATGCGAAGTTCATTGAATGCAAGCACATAGGAAAATGCACACAGAAAGACCAACTTGAAAATCAATATTATTACTCTATTATACACTAAAGTGTGATGGAAAGGTTTGAATCCTAGATACAATGAGTTGAACATGACTATTTTATCCAATGGGACAATGCACCACTAGTAAATTGAATTGGGGTATCATCATACTAGGATTTGAGAGGATTTTAATAGATTTTTTTAAGTGATGGATTTCATAGGATTATGTAGACTTCTACAAATTCCATCAAGGTTTTGGAAGATTTGAGAAGATTCATATAATAGATTTCTATAGATTATGATAGACTTATACAGCATTGGATTTGGATAGTCAAATAGATCAAAGTGTAATAAATATGTCTAGGTCATAGATTATTTTATATAGCTAGCAGAAAATATACCTACCATTATTCTTTTTGGAAAGTAGAATCCCCATCACTTTTTTAATCCTCTTTAGACTTAAAGTCAATAAGCCTAGAGAGAAGACTAGCAGCAAACATGATGTATGACCTTGTAAATATCAAATATAGTAGACTTCCCACTAGTTTTGTATGGACTTGGATCCTCTCCTGAGCTAATGGAAAGGATCCTCCTGATCACTAATCAAGGGTCGTTAGATTTTTATTTAACGGCTACAAACAGGGGGTCCTTTTAAAGTTATAATAATTATAGCCGTTGGATAAAAATCCAACGGCCCATTATTAGTGGTCAGGAGGATCATCTCCATTAGCTCAGGAGAGGATCCAAATCCGTTTTGTATATACTCATCAGCACCCGCACTTCCATCCACCTTGCACTTTTTCTCATTTACCGCAGGTGAAGTTGCCATTGACTTGTAGCTTTTCAACCCAAATTTGTTAAGTAACTTTATTGGATACTTCTTTTGGTAAATGAAGATGCTCTTTTCAGTTTGAATAACTCCAATACCCAAAAAGTGATGTAATAATCCCAAAATAGTCATTTTATAATGCTGCATCATGCCACTCTTGAATTTTTCAAGCATTGTTGGAAAACTACCAGCATAAACAATGTCATCAACATACAAAGAGACAATTGTACCTAAGCTTTCATTTGATTTAGTGTAACGGGTAGCCTCACTAGGACTTTTCTAGAATCCAGCTTTAGTAAAATAGGAATATATCAAATATAGAAATACTAGACATTTGGTAATTGTAAACACGAAATTTTCCTAAAACGAAAGAGACAAGAACAACGTGCACAAAATAATATTTGTATTTGATGATTTTAGGTTACAATCTCTCTCTATTTTGATCCTCTGATTCGATCTCCGTAAGGTATTGATTTGTGGATGTTTCGTTGATCCAAGGGCTTGATCTTGGATGAACTGTTGGAAGTTTCTTCAAGGGGCCGTGGGCTTGATCTTTGAAGGTGGATTTGAGCGGATCTTCAAGGAGCCGTTGGGGCTTGATCTTGAGGATGAGTGTTTCTTCAAGGGTCGTTAAGGCTTGATCTTGAATAATGGTGATGAACGGATTTTCAAGGGCTTTTTGGGCTTGATCTTGAAGAATAGTGATGAACGGATCTTCAAGGGCTTTTGGGCTTGATCTTGAAGAACGGTTGGATGTGTGGATTTGTCGACGTTGTTGATCCAAAGGGCCGTTGGGGCTTGATCTTGGATGAACGGATGATGAACGATGGTGCTTTCTTCAAGGGCCGTCGGGGCTTGATCTTGAATTGGTGGAAGTTCTTCAAGGGCCTTTGGGGCTTGATCTTGAATTGGTGGATGGTTGATCCAAGGGCCGTCGGTGCTTTGATCTTGAATTGGTGGATGATTGTTGATCCAAAGGGCTGTTGGGGCTTGATCTTGGAAGAACGATGAACAAAGAACGAAGAACACTTTCTTCAAAGGTCGTCGGGGCTTGATCTTGAATTGGTGATTGTTAATCCAAGGGTCGTCGGGGCTTGATCTTGGAAGAACGATGAACAAAGAATGAAGAACGCTTTCTTGATTCTTCGGGAACCTGGATGCTTGAGAGCTTCAGAGCTTCAGAGCTTCAAGAATTTTGCCTAATGATTTTGGTTCTCCTTTAAATGAATGAATTAGCCTTCTATTTATAGAAATTTCCAAGGCCTAATTTTGAATATAATAATCCATATGAAATCAGTCGTTTCTGCCAGGTGTTGACACGTGTCCTGTTTGATGACTTTTCTAACTTATTTCGATTTTTTGTTTAGACACACGCTACGTGTAAAATTTATGTAATACATGAGCGTTGAAACTTTGATTTATCGGTCAACATTTATTTACCTAAATTTCGATGTCTACAAATGCCCCCACTTCAAGGCGCGTCGTATACACGTGCTTGTCACGTGTAGGAGATGTGTTTTGAAGTCCCTTACTGTAGACGTCGATCCAAGGGCCGTCGAGGCTTGATCTTGAATTGGGCTGGAGATTTCTTTAAGGGCCGTTGAGGCTTGTTCTTGAACTTTTGTTTGAAATTTCTTCAAGGGCCGTGGAGGCTTGATCTTGAAGGTTGAAATTGGACCACAAGGAACTTCATGTGGTAGATGATCTTTGGCTTTGGTAGTGGATCAATCGGCACGTATTTGTTTTTGCGCTTTGTTGACTTTCCACAGCTTTGATCTTGAACTGGATTTGATTCAAGATTGGTAGACACTTGATCTTGAATCGGACTTGTGATTTCCTCAAAGGCTGTCGAGGCTTGATCTTGAATCTGGCTGGAGGCTTCTTCAAGGGCCGTTAAGACTTGATTCTTAAAGGTTGACTCGAACACATGGCAAGCAGGCACGAGGTGAAGGTGACGACTTGTTGCTTTGTTCAATCTTTCTAATTCACACCTGAGTAGTTTGGTCAACGGTATGATCTTCAAGATTGATGGGCTATTCTTCCAGTTGGTGACTTAATCTTTAAGGATTTGATTCAAGGGTGGTGAATCGGCACATGCAGCCCACAACGCCTAGTAAGTCGACCCAAGAATTTGAGGGTCAAAAGGAGTTCACCGTCCAGAGTGATTGCAACCCTGATGATATAAGATACTTTTGATTTTGAAGAAGTAGCGGATGAATCAGCACGTGCTGTGTTGCACTTGTCTCCACATGCTTCAAGGTATCATTTTTATTTCCTTTATCTGTTCCTCAGGCAGATGTGGCATCTTCTCGAGTTCCTCATCTCAGACTCCTTCTGCTGAGTTGACTGTGCAGGCTGCATTCTTCTCTGTTTGTTTCTTATGCACGTTGTCTACACGTGCTGCAAGGTATCATTTTCACTTGCCTTATCTGTTCTTCAGGCAGATGTGGCAGCTTTTTTGGAAGTACAACAATAGTGGGAGACGAGTACTCGAGAGTAGTACTAGGTAGGCAATCAGGGAAGGGTTCCAAGCAGTCGGTTCCTTACCCGAGTTTGAGTGGAGGTTCCGGCATATTGTTTTCTTTATCCTTGTCTTTGTAGGTAAGAACAAGGACAAAGGAAAGGACATGGAAAAAGCATGATATGAGATACTCTTACTTTCTACCCTGGTGATATGAGATACTTTTGCTTTGGAGTCATTTGCTTGCAGAGGTACCCCAAGGAATAAGGAACACTGAGTGACTCGAGAGGCTTCGTTGGGAAAGCATTTTTGGAGATGAAGAAAGGTTCTGTATGTCTGCCTTGCTATGGAGGGTGAAGGTGGACAGTTATAGGAAGTCCTTTAATCCCTGTAGAGGTACTATTCTTTCACTCGTGTCGGCAACCATTGAGTGATTGATCAGTATGGCTTCACGTGCTTTCTTTTTTATCAGAAATCTTCGACAAATTGTCCGTAATTTCCACCAAGCTAAGTGTGCATGTGACAGGTGTTGACGAGGCTGAAAAAGACTGGCGCCTCTTCAATATCTGGGATCGGCGCTTCGACAAATTACCCGTGATTTCTGCAAAGCTGAGTTTGCGTGTGACGGGTGCTAACGCGTCTGGAAAAGCAAGATGCCTCTCTGATTTCTGAGATTGCCTCTTCGATTTTTGAATTGGCCTCTTCGAATTCTAAGCTCGCCTCTTCGATCTCTGAAATCCCGTCGAGTGCTGATTTTTTATAGAGGCATGTAGTTCGTTTCAAAGTACATTTGAATTTTTTTGCTTGTAGAGACTCCCTTCTTGCACTTCTTCAACACTTTGAAAATGTCTGGACCCTCCGACCGTCGTTTTGACTTGAATCTTGGTGAAGAGGCAGTCCCGCTTTCTTCAGACAACATATGGCGCCCATTCTTCATATCCCCTACTGGTCTTCTTACCGTCGGGGACTCGGTGATGGAAAATGATATGACCACTGCGGTGGTGGCCCGAAACCTTGTCACTCCCAAAGATAACAGACTGCTTTCCAAACGATCTGATGAGTTGGTTATTAAGGATTCTCTGGCTCTCAGTGTGCAGTGTGCAGGTTCTGTGTCTAATATGGCCCAACGCCTATTTGCTCGAACCCGTCAAGTTGAATCATTGGCGACTGAAGTGATGAGTCTCAAACAGGAGATTAGAGGGCTCAAGCATGAGAATAAATAGTTACACAGGCTTGCGCATAACTATGCTACAAACATGAAGAGGAAGATTGACCAGATGCAAGAATCTGATGGTCAGATTTTACTTGATCATCAGAGGTTTGTGGGTTTATTCCAACAGCATTTGCCTTCGTCTTCTGGGGCTGTACCGCGTAATGAAACTCCAAATGATCAACCTTCGGCTCCTCTTCTTCCCGAAGTTCCGCCGAGTGATAAGGCGCCATCTGATCAATGAAGGCCCCCTTATATTTGCTGCTTGCACATTTGTAAATTTTTTTTTTCTTTTTTTTTGTTTACATGTAGAATGCAATGTTATGTAATCTTTCCAGAGAAATAAATAAAATGGATTTTACTTCTCTCAATGCTTTTTTTTTTAATTATGCATCACCTACTAATTTTTTTTTATATATTTTTTCTTTTCAAATGGTGCAATCCGCACCATCCCTTTCTTTTCTTTTTTTTTTTATTTTTTTATTTATTTTTTTATTTATTTATTTTTTATTAAATCATGCACCACCCACTATTTTTTTATATATATTTTTCTTTTCAGATGGTGCAATCCGCACCATCCCACCTATTATTTATATATTATTTATTTATTTATTTTTTCTCTTTTTCATATGGTGCAATGATGAATCAAGATTCCATTTTTTTCACATGGTGCCAGAGCACCAAAGACTCCACCATTCCTTCTTTATTCTTCTGGCATATATATATATATATGGATGGGGGGATAGCATGGAGGAAAAAGGAGCATGGAGGAGGTAGGTGTGGAGGAAGGTGGCGCATGCAGGAAGTCTCGGCCTTGAAGTGGACAAGGGTACGACGAGAGCAGATCCACCATTTTCTCTGAAAGCTTTGCGGAGCTCTGACAGAGAAAAGATCCTCAGCAAATCCCTGTCGTCATTAGACCATTTCAGCCCACATACCTTAGACTTGTGGCCAACAGGCTTGCTGATGTAATTGTCTGGGACTCAAGGATCATGTTGAAGTATGTTCCGGTCTCGGCTTCCTGAAGCTAATATGCGCGAGTTCCACGCCAAAATTCCAGTCCTTGTTTGGTGCCTACCCATCGTTCGAATCCTCTTGCGCTACGTCCCATCCCGAACTTGGACTCGACCAAGACTTGTGCAATTGACAAGTATGACCCCTCCCGTGTTCATTGGACAGAGCACACACCGTCATTAGACCTCAAGTCACACAGTTTTGTCACCTTGCTGTTTGATGCACTCCAAAGATAAACACTGGTGCCGAGTCCAACTGCAAGGGCATTTTGGGAAGACCATTCCACAAGGTTCAAGTAAAAGTCATTTTGTAGTGATAGAGCATCCAGAACCTTATGGGGTGTCTTGGGGACCTTGCGAGAAGGCTTGAGAGGCGTTGTCTCGCTGGAAAACCCACTGTCATTTCTCAGAAGGGAAGGCGAATACGGCGAGTTGGGTTCAGAGTTATCCGTCTTAAACCGCAGCATGTTCTTGCTGGGACTTATCGGGGACGCCACACCAAAAATCTCACTTATGAAGCTGCTATCAGAAATTAAGGGAGCTCAATTCGCCAAACCCGTGGAATCAGTAGTTTTCACACTGAACGGACAACGAACAATTTTATCCCTCAATGATTAGAGAGACTCCAGTTCTGATCGTTGTCTCAGTATCGCACGAGAGGGATTCCGCTCACATGGATTACAGCTCACAGTTGCAAACCAGATTGAATTTCATCTGCCGAAGACTTGATCATTTCACCATTTGAACCCTTACTGATTAAACGAGGCTGCAGAGTTATCATCATACTGAGGTCTCCATGCATTTCCACTGTCAGTTCCGCTAGAAGCTTGATTGGGGATTGGAATGTTGCCGAGATCTCCATCCAAGCTCATCTGCCGTACTTCTGAACACAGCTCACAAACTCCTCCCATGGATCATCGCCAACAAGAAGAATGTCATTTTCATGATCCACATATACAAGTTTCCAGTCCGTCCTGTGTGGATCTTCTAGTTGCCCTTCAATCCCGAACATGCGGGCAAGATCATGCCGGAGTTCATCATAGCCTTTATAACGGATGACATCAATGCATCTTCCCACAGATCCACGCTTTTGAACCTTTGTATATGTTCTCATACGTTGAGCCTGGTTTGATTTGGGTTTCTTCTTCTTGGAGCTGGATTTGGATAATAGGTTTGGGCTTGGACAACCTCCTTTTGATGGGCTTATTGCTGCTAGATAGAGGACATACACATATATATATATGTATGAATATGTTCCTTTTTCTTTTTTTTTAAAACATAAAACATATTTTTTTTCTTTTCTTTTTTTTTTGTACAAAGAAATTGTAATAGCATCAAAACTTTTAATTAAATCTTTATTCCTTATTTTGGTGTGACTGAACTCAAATTTTGAATATTCAAGTTGCCTACGTACCCTTGCAAAGAAAGAGATCAAGTCAAAATGTTGTTCAAATACATACATATTTTTGGTATTTTCTTTTTGTGCCGTTTGCAGTTTTAACTCATGCAGGCAAGGAGTGTTGGTGTCGTGTTGCAGTTTCAGCTCGTGCAGGTAAGGAGCGATTGGTGTCGTTTGCAGTTTCCACTCGTGCAAACAAGGAGCATTTGGTGCCGTGTTGCAGTTTCAGCTCGTGTAGGCAAGGAGCGATTGGTGTCGTTTGCAGTTTCCACTCGTGCAGACAAGGAGCATTTGGTGCCGTGTTGTAGTTTCAGCTCGTCCAGGCAAAGATCATTGTGCCATGCAGTTTAGACTCTTGCGGACAATGAGCATTTTGGTGCCGTTTGCAGTTTTAGCTCATGCAGGCAATGAGTGTTTGGTGTTGCCTTTTATGCTCGTGCAGACCAGGAGCGTTGGTGTCGCCTTTTATGCTCGTGCGGATCAGGAGCGTTGTGCCATGCAGTTTAGGCTCATGCAGGCGAGAAGCCTTGATGTCGCCTTTTATGCTCGTGTGGATCAGGAGCGTTGTGCCATGCAGTTTAGGCTCATGCAGGCGAGGAGCTTTGTGCCATGCAGTTTAGGCTCATGCAGGCGAAGAGCTTTGGTTCGTGCAGTTTTAGGCTCGTGCGAACAAGGAGCATTGGTTAGTTCATCAAGCGACCTGAGAGAGTCGTTCCTCGCAATCTTCATAGCAAGGAGCCTTGACTGAGTAGTTGAAGAAGTCTTCTGGGAAGATGTCACACATCGTGATGGGGATGGACGATCTTCGTGTCAAAGTTTCATTATCTCCAACACTTTCACATTGTTCTGGAGGTGAACAGGAGCTGCTTTGCCCCCTTTCCCATTGGTGAACTTGTGGAGAAGACATATGCTTCTTGTGCAGTTTCTTCGGAGTGACATAAGTCCATCCTTCAACTTCACTCGGCTTGACTAGCATGGTTTTGGAGCATGCCCCCAGCGATTGAGGTGAAGATTTTGAGTTGACAGAGCCGGAAGTGACGTATTCTTCCAGGATTTCGTCTTCTTTGTCTTCTTGGGCCTCCTCTTCAGTGCGGTCCTCTTGGGTTTGTTGCCGTGAAGATTGGCCAGTGTAGATGATGGTGCGCCTCTTTACCTTCAGTGGTCCTTTTGTGTCGACTTCCAAAGTTGCTTGGCGCTTCATCCTTGAAGGAATCAAGCTTTGAACATCATCTTTTCCTGCTAGACTGTCGAGCTTTTCTCCCTTTGGCGTTGTCTTCCTGTTTCTAGAAGGCTTCTTAGTTTCTTCAAGTCTGTCCAAAGCCGACCGTTGCGGAGGAGATCTAGCTGTGCTGCTTTGTTTCTTGGGTTTTGATAACCTTTCAAAGACAGATCTTTACGGTGTTGGCGTCTCAAGCCTTTTGAAGACGGAAGTTTGGTCTCGACCACTGATGCGATCAAGTGCCAAAATTCTAGGTTTTGAATAATCCAGCCTTTCGAAGACTGAAGTTCGAGGGGCGGGTTTAGGCTCCTCTTTTGGCCTTGTGGCTTGTGGTTTTGGCTTCCTCGTTTTTTTGTAGGTCGTCGATGTCCACCCTTTCTTATCACTAGTAGATGCATCTTGGTTGCTTGCCCCTGGTGATGGTTGTGTAGGAAGTGTCTTGTGACTTGAACATTGACGGGAATGGTCATGCATGCTTCGGAGATGCACAGGATCGAGTGATTCAAACACGATAGTAGTAGTGTGTGCCGCAACCGTGTCTTCGAGGTTAAGCTCGATTTTCCCTTGTTGTGCTAGCTTCATGAGGAGATCTTTCAGTATGAAGCACTTTTCTGTTGGATGGCTGATGAAGTGGTGGAATTTACAGTATCTTGGGTTGTCGGTACGATTCATCTCTTCCGGCCGTCTGCACTCAGGCAAACTGATCACCTTCTTGTCCAACAGGTCATCTAGCATGGCAACCACATCAGAGTCGGGGAATGGATAAGTCTTCTCCTCAAGCTCCTTCAAAGTGTGTCCACACATCTCTTGATCACGAAAAGCTTCAGTTTGAATCGCCTTCTTGGTGGCTTTCCACGGGAGTTGTGTTGACCGTCATCGCTTTCTTGGTGGCTTTCCACGCAGTCTTCTCCAACTTTGGCCCAAGAACTTTGTCGTTCTTGTAGTCGGCGATCGGTTCTTTCTTCCCATGATGGGCGATGCTCAACTCCATGTCATGGGCGCAAGTGGCCAATTCCTCGAAGGTTCGTGGTTTAATGCCTTGAAGGATGTATTGCAAACCCCATTGCATGCCTTGGATGCATATCTCGATTGAAGAGGTTTCCGAGAGCCTGTCTTTACAGTCGAGGCTTAGAGTGCGCCATCTGTTGATGTAGTCAATGACTGGCTCATCCTTCCACTGCTTTATGCTTGTTAGCTCTAGCATGCTCATAGTGCGGCGGGTGCTATAGAAGCGGTTGAGGAATTCCCGCTCTAATTGCTCCCAGCTGTTGATGGACTCAGGCTCTAGGTCCGTGTACCACTCAAAGGCGTTTCCTTTCAGCGAGCGCACAAACTGCTTGGCAAGGTAGTCCCCTTCGGTCCCTGCGTTGTTGCAAGTTTCAACAAAGTGGGCAACATGCTATTTCGGGTTTCCTTTTCCATCAAACTGCATGAACTTTGGTGGTTGATAACCCTTTGGCATCTTCAGGGCATCAATCTTCTTGGAGTAGGGTTTCGAGTAGAACAATGAGGTATGCGAGCTCCATTCGTACCGTGCCATGATGGTGTTAGTGATCATCTCCTGCAGCTGCTGGATAGAAAGAGATCTCATGAGTGCCGCTGCTTGGTCTGGCTCCGGCTTCACATCGTTTTTCTCCACCTGAGGCTCCTCTTTTTCGTCATCTCTTCTCTTTAGTGGATCATTCTCTGGGTCGGGGTTCTTGTCGTCCTGTGGCTCCAGTCGGCTGACGAGTGCAGTGATTTGCAAGTCTTTTTCTTCAACAATCCGTGTTAGCCTTGCGATCGCTTCATTCATTTGAGCCAGTTGTTCTTCAATGAAGGTAACGTCGATGGTCATGACTTGTGCAACCATTATGCGTGACTCTTCAGGCATCCAGGGTGTTGATGAAGGACCCCGTTGGCTGCTTTGGGATGTCATCTGATGTGCCTCAACGACATGCTTTGATGCCCCCAGCGAGGTTAGGTTGATGACGGACCTGTACCTTTAATGCTCCCTTTGCTCTTTTAGCGGCAATAACTTTGAAATGGTATGTTGAGGAGCGGTTGTGGCGCCAATGGATTGTCTGTTTGCGGCAGAAGTGCTTAGGATCCTTCCCTCAGTGGTTGCGAGAACGGCTTGTCCCTTGCTTGATGCCATTGACTTTGAGGTGTGTTTGGATTTCTTGAACGGAGAAAGAGATGAGAGGTAGAGATTGTCCCACTGGGCGTGCCAAATTTGTAAACACGAAATTTTCCTGAAACGAAAGAGACAAGAACAACATGCACAAAATAATATTTGTATTTGATGATTTTAGGTTACAATCTCTCTCTATTTTGATCCTCTGATTCGATCTCCGTAAGGTATTGATTTGTGGATGTTTCATTGATCCAAGGGCCGTCGAGGCTTGATCTTGGATGAACTGTTGGAAGTTTCTTCAAGGGGCCGTGGGCTTGATCTTTGAAGGTGGATTTGAGCGGATCTTCAAGGAGCCATTGGGGCTTGATCTTGAGGATGAGTGTTTCTTCAAGGGCCGTTAAGGCTTGATCTTGAATAATGGTGATGAACGGATCTTCAAGGGCTTTTTGGGCTTGATCTTGAAGAATAGTGATGAACGGATCTTCAAGGGCTTTTGGGCTTGATCTTGAAGAACGGTTGGATGTGTGGATTTGTCGACGTTGTTGATCCAAAGGGCCGTTGGGGCTTGATCTTGGATGAACGGATGATGAACGATGGTGCTTTCTTCAAGGGCCGTCGGGGCTTGATCTTGAATTGGTGGAAGTTCTTCAAGGGCCTTTGGGGCTTGATCTTGAATTGGTGGATGGTTGATCCAAGGGCCGTCGGGGCTTGATCTTGGAAGAATGATGAACGAGGAACGAAGAACACTTTCTTCAAGGGCCGTCGGGGCTTTGATCTTGAATTGGTGGATGATTGTTGATCCAAAGGGCTGTTGGGGCTTGATCTTGGAAGAACGACGAACAAAGAACGAAGAACACTTTCTTCAAGGGCCGTCGGGGCTTGATCTTGAATTGGTGATTGTTAATCCAAGGGCCGTCGGGGCTTAATCTTGGAAGAATGATGAACGAAGAACAAAGAACGCTTTCTTGATTCTTCGGGAACCTGGATGCTTGAGAGCTTCGGAGTTTCAGAGCTTCAGAGCTTCAAGAATTTTGCCTAATGATTTTTGTTCTCCTTTAAATGAATGAATTAGCCTTCTATTTATAGAAATTTCCAAGGCCTAATTTTGAATATAATATTCCAGATGAAATCAGTCGTTTCTGCCAGGTGTTGACACGTGTCCTGTTTGATGACTTTTCTAACTTATTTCGATTTTTTGTTTAGACACACACTACGTGTAAAATTTATATAATACATGAGCGTTGAAACTTTGATTTATCGGTCAACATTTATTTACCGAAATTTCGATGTCTACAGTAATATTTGAGAGTGAGAAATTATGTCAGGCTTTAGTCAGCTATACAGAAAGTGAAATGCTGAAATAAGAGTAAAAAGGTAGAGGAAAGAAATGCAAGTTCATTGAATGCAAGTACATAGGAAAATGCACACAGAAAGACCAACTTGAAAATCAATATTATTACTCTATTATACACTAAAGTGTGATGGAAAGGTTTGAATCCTAGATACAATGAGTTGAACATGACTATTTTATCCAATAGGACAATGCATCACTAGTAAATTGAATTGGGGTATCATCATATTAGGATTTGAGAGGATTTTAATAGATTTTTTAAAGTGATGGATTTCATAGGATTATGTAGACTTCTACAAATTCCATCAAGATTTTGGAAAATTTGAGAAGATTCATATAACAGATTTCTATAGATTATGATAGACTTATACAGCATTGGATTTTGATAGTCAAATAGATCAAACTGTAATAAATATGTCTAGGTCATAGATTATTTTATATAGCTAGCAGAAAATATATCTACCATTATTCTTTTTGGAAAATTAGAATCCCATCACTTTTCTAATCCTCTTTAGACTTAAAGTCAATAAGCCTAGAGAGAAGACTAGCAGCAAACATGATGTATGACCTTGTAAATATCAAATATAGTAGACTTCCCACTAGTTTTGTATATACTCATCAGCACCCGCACTTTCATCCACCTTGCACTTTTTCTCATTTACCGCAGGGGGAGTTGCCATTGACTTGTAGCCTTTCAACCCAAATTTGTTAAGTAACTTTATTGGATACTTCTTTTGGTAAATGAAGATGCTCTTTTCAATTTGAATAACTCCAATACCCAAAAAGTGATGTAATAACCCCAAAATAGTCATTTTATAATGCTGCATCATGTCACTCTTGAATTTTTCAAGCATTGTTGGAAAACTACAATCATAAACAATGTCATCAACATACAAAGAGACAATGATTGTACCTAAGCTTTCATTTGATTTAGTGTAACGAGTAGCCTCACTAGGACTTTTCTAGAATCCAGCTTTAGTAAAATAGGAATATATCAAATATAAAAACACTAGACATTTGGTAATATTTGAGAAGTGAGAAATTATGTCAGACTTTACTTAGCTGTACAGAAAGTGAAATGCTGAAATAAGAGGAAAAAGGTAGAGGAAAGAAATGCAAGTTCATTGAATGAAAGTACATAGGAAAATGCACACAGAAAGACCAACTTGAAAATCAATATTATTACTCTATTATACACTAAAGTGTGATGGAAAGGTTTGAATCCTAGATACAATGAGTTGAACATGACTACTTTATCCAGTAGGATAATGCACCACTAGTAAATTGAATTGGGGTATCATCAAACTAGGATTTGAGAGGATTTTAATAGATTTTTTTAAGTGATGGATTTCATAAGATTATGTAGACTTCTACAAATTCCATCAAGATTTTGAAAGATTTGAGAAGATTCATATAACAGATTTCTATAGATTATGATAGACTTATACAGCATTGGATTTGGATAGTCAAATAGATCAAAGTATAATAAATATGTCTAGGTCATAGATTATTTTTTATAGCTAGCAGAAAATATACCTACCATTATTCTTTTTTGGTCTGGAAGTACGAACTTCACAAGGCATAAGGCACAAGGCACAAGCCCAAAAATAAAAACCCGAAGCAGAGAAAATGAGTAACAACAAATCTCTAATTGATTTTTATACAATACAATGTACAAATTTGATAGCGAGATAGACTTTCTACAAATAAAGGCAAGGCCTACAACATGATATTTTTAGTGCAGACTTTTTGTAAAAGATTTTTGCGTTGGATCGGAAAAGACGGGTTGTAAGTCAACATGGTGATGAGTGATGGGTGTGGCAGATGATGAAGTTGTGAGACTCAATGGGGCTGAGAGAAAAAGAGTTAAGAGGAGGTGGTTTTTCATACTGGACGACGTAGTCTCTGTGTTCCAGTAGTATAACCATCCAGAGCTATCGAGCAAACCCTTCCACGGATGAGGAAGTGTAGGATCTTCTGGTGCAAACCATTGACCAACAGAAGCTGTGTTAGTGTTTGATTTCTGGATTGAGATTTCTTCTTAACAATAAGAATAGAAATGGATAGAGAGGAAGAATTTAGAGAGCCATGAAAGCTTCAAAGATATTGTATTCCACACACTCTCTCAAGCAAAGAACTCAGAGAGCATATAACGGTTAGAGGAGTGAGTAACACACTCACTCTCTCACGTCATTACAAATCAATCACAACCATTCATATTTTGTTTAAGTCATCATGTAAGATGCTTACACTTGTCATGAGCTATGACTCATTACAATCTAATCTAAATGCCATATAGAATATGATCTAAAGGCTCACATTCAATCTTACAACTTGCATATAATAAACTGACACAACAAATACATTTATACACCAATACTCCTTTCTAAATGTTTTGCTGATTTTACTCCAAGTGCAGCTCTCAAGTACTCAAACCGATCCTTAGGAAGAGCCGTGGTAAAAATGTCTGCCAATTGCTCATCTGTTCTGCAGTAGTTCAATTCAAAGGTGCCATCCTGAATAGCATCCCTTATGATATGCCTTGTTTTCTGATGGAACATTGGATTCTTGGACATGGCTATTGCAGAAGTGTTGTCACACAATAGAGGTGTAGCCTCCACTTGTTCTTCTCCAAAATCAGATAACACAAACCTTAGCCACATTGCTTGTGTTGTAGCTGTAGACATCGAAATTTCGGTAAATAAATGTTGATGAAATTTCGATGTCTACAGTAGCTTCTACAACACTTATATATTCAGCTTCTGCAGTGGATAGAGCCACACTGCATTGCTTGACAGAAGCCCAAGAAAATATCCCTGAGCCAAAGCTGAATGCATAGCCTGAGGTACTCTTCATATCATCCAAGCTTTCTACCCAATCACTGTCACAGTAACCTATTAACATAGCTTCTTTACCCTTCACATACTCAATTCCGAAATCCAATGATCCTTGTACATATCTCAAGACTCTTTTAGCTGTCCCCATGTGTTTCCTAGTGGGCTTATGCACATTTTTTGCCAATAAACATGATGCATACATTAAATATGGTCTAGTAGTTGTTAGGTATAACAAACTACCAACCATTTTTCTATACAAGCCTTCATCAGCATCCTCACTTCCATCGACCTTAGATAACTTCTCAGTAATTGCAAGTGGAGTCTTCACAGCTTTACAGTCTTTTAAACCAAACTTCTCAAGTAATGACTTGGCATATTTCTTCTGATGGATAAATATGCCCTTATCAGTTTGAATTATGCCTAAACCAAGGAAATGGTGCAGCATTCCTAAATCTGACATCTCATACTGTTTCATCATATCCATCTTAAACTCTCGAATCATTTCATCAGAGTTCTCTATGTAGATAATATCATCTACATACAGAGACACAATAAGCACACATGCATTACTGAATTTTGTATACAAAGTAGCTTCACTTTGACTTTTCTTGAAGCCAAATTTGTTGAAGTATGTATCTATCTCATCATACCAAGCTCTGGGAGCTTGTTTCAGACCATATAAGGCCTTTTTCAGTTTGTAAACTTTGTCTTCCTGCCCTTGGACTTCAAATCCCTGTGGTTAATCAACATATACTTCCTCATGTGACATCTAATTGGAACAATTTCCATTCCTTCTGAGCTGCCAAATGTAATCAATGTTCTAATTGTATCAAGCCTTGCCACAGGTGCAAAGGTTTCATTGAAATCAATCCCAGGCTTCTGAGAGTAGCCTTTTGCCACTAACCTTGCCTTGTTTTTCTGCACTGAGCCATCTAGATTAAGCTTTGTCTTATAGACCCATTTGACACCTATTACTGGTTTATCAAATGGTCTATTAACTAACTCCCATGTGTTATTCTTTTCTATCATTTCAATCTTTATGGACATAGCTTTTCTCCAAGAGCTTCATCTCCTGAAGCTTCTTCAAAACACTTAGGTTCTATTACACAGAAATTGCACCTCTCATACACTTCACTCAAGCTTCTGAACCTGAGAGGTGTGTGATCATGCTCTTGTGGTCCAGTGTGACTCACTTGTTCCCCTTGACTTGGAGGGGAAGCAATAACTAGTTCTTATTGCTCCTGTAATGATTTTATGTGTTTGTACCATACTTAACCAATCCCGAAACTACTAAGCACCGATCAACGTTATACTATCAAGGACCCAGACCATGTGGCCAATCACAGCGCAACACGTGTCGACATCAGAAGCCAATTATATCACGACACATGTCAACATCAGAAGCCAATCACAACACGACACATGTCAATGTTAGAATGAAACTAGAAACTCTCTTATATAAATAGAGATCATTCTCTCACAATATTTTCTAATGTCATTTATACTAAATCATTCACTAGTACTCACTAAAGGAGAGCTTGAACCTATGTGCTTGTGTAAACCCTTCACAATTAATGAGAACTCTTCTACTCCGTGGACGTAGCCAATCTGGGTGAACCACATACATCTTGTGTTTGCTTCCCTGTCTCTATCCATTTACATACTTATCCATACTAGTGACTGGAGCAATCTAGCAAAAGTCACAAACTTAACACTTTCTATTGTACCAAAATCCTCACTGATTTTGTGCATCAACACTATGCACTCCAATTCTTCATCATTCCTTGCACTTTCAACATCACTCCTTTCATCTTCATATACTTCATTTGAGACTGAATTGAACAAATTCTTCTTAGTACATGATTTCCAGTCCCAACAAGAATCCTCATCAAAGATTACATCTTTAGAGATGACAATCTTATTAGTTGTAAGATAAAACAACCTATAACCCTTCTCACAGGTTCCATAACCAAGAAAAATGCATTGGACACTTATTGCATCCAGTTTCTGTCTCAACTGTGATGGAATTTGTGAATCGCATAAAGATCCAAACACTCTTAAGTGTTTTATTCCAGGCTTCCTTCCACTATAGGCTTCAAATGGAGTCTTCTTATTAAAAGCTTTGGTAGGGCATCTATTGAGAATATAGACTGTAGTGTTAACTGCTTTTGCCCAAAACTCAAATGGAATACCCTTGTCCAACATCATGCATTTAGCCATTTGTATAATGGTCCTATTTCTCCTCTCTGTTACACCATTCTGTTGAGGAGAATAGGCCACTGTGAGCTGTCTTTCCCAACCAAGATTTTCACAAAACTGAGAAAATTCAAGTGAAGTATACTCTCCTCCCTTGTCACTTCTTAATTTTTTCAATTTGTACCCACTTTGTAGTTCAACAGTTGCTTTGAATTCTTGAACACGTTGAATACCTCAGATTTACTTCTCAGAAAATAGACCCATCCCATTCGAGTACAATCATCTGCGAAGGTGATAAAGTACTTGTTTCCAGATTTGGTAGGTGTTTGCATTGGCCTACATATGTCAGTGTAAATCAATTCCAATGGTAAGGCAGCTCTCCACTTTGTTTCTTTAGGAAAAATATCTCTAGAATGCTTGCCAAATGCACATCCCTCACATACTGTGGTATTCACTTTCAACTCAGGTAGTCCAGTTACCATTTCATGTTCTTGTAGCTGCATTAGAGCATTCATGTTTAAATGCCCGAGTCTTCTATGCCATATCTCAGCAACTTGCCCAACACTAGCTCTCATGACAATTTGGATTCCTGGTTGCAATTTCAAAGGAAAGCTTCGATTTCCTTTCATAGGGACCTTGACAACAAGATTAGAGCATGTGAAATCATCATAGATTCTGACCTCAATTCCTCCAAATACAAGATAGTACCCATGCTCCATCATCTATCCTACACTTAACAAATTTTCTTTCAAACCAAGTACTAACATTATTTCCTTTATGTACCTTTTGCCTTGCTTAGTTTCAACCTGTAATTCACCCTTTCCAACCACATCAACCAATTGCCCTGTGCCTATCTCAACTTTGGCAGTGACACTCTTATCTATATTCACTAGTAGATCTTCTCTCCCTGTTATGTGGTTACTACAACCACTGTCAATATACCAAGTGTCTTCATTCTTCTTCACAACGGCTGCCATACACACATAGAACATAGTTGGAGTATTCTCCACTTGACCAGCATAATTTGCCTGTTGAGTTGCTTTCTTAGTTCTACAATCCTTGGCAAAATGCCCTGGCTTATCACAATTATGGCACCGTGGTTTCCCCTTGAACCAACACTCCCCAAAATGTAATTTATCACAGTATTTACAGGGATTCTTAGCTCCATCAAAAGATGCAACAAATTTCCCTTGCTTATGCACATGTTTGTTATCCCACTTCTTACCCTTTGTCTTCCAATTCTTTGTGGGTTTGAAGTTTTGATTTGCATTATAATTGTTCTTCCTGGAAGCTATACTTAAGCTAGCAAAAGCTTTCTCAGTACTACTTTCAGAATGCCTCTCAATTCTTTGTTCATACCCTTTTAGAGTAGCAACTACATCCTGCACATCAACTGTCTCCAAATCCCTAGTATTTTCTATCACAGCTACAATACTATCATAGGATCTAGGAAGACTAATCAATAACTTCTGCACAATTCTCTGATTTCCAATATCTTCACCATAACTTTTCATTTGTGTAATAAGATCAAATAATCGCACAAGGTACACAGAAAATGCTTCATGCTCACCCATTCGAGTATATTCAAAATCACGCCTTAAACTTTGAAGTTTTACAGATCTCACATGTTTGTCTCCAATAAACTCTTACTTCAGTATATCCCAGGCCTCATTTGCCGTCTCCAGTATGGCGATCCTTGGGAAAATCTCATCTGACACAGCTCCTTGAATAATCCCAAGAGCCTTAGCATCCTTGACTATGTTCTCCTTCAGATGCTTAAGCTCAGCTGCAGTGAGCTATTCTTCTCTATTCGTCGGAGGACTGTACCCTTTCTCAACCATATCCCACAGATCGTGAGATCTGAATATATTCTTCATCTTTATTTGCCAGAAATCAAAGTTTTCACCATTGAAAACTGGTGCTCGAAGGTCAGCACCACTCGATCCAACCATATTAGACTTGTTATCGAGTAACCCAGAAGTTTTCAGAGCTTTCTTCAATCGCAGCAAGACCCGATTCTTTGTCGAGTTCTGTCGCTGTCAACCACAGCACAGTTTCACGCCCAGATTGAGATCCAACTTGGCTCTGAGGCCATGTTAGTGTTTGATTTCTGGATTGAGATTTCTTTTGAACAATAAGAATAGAAATGGACAGAGAGGAAGAATTTAGAGAGCCATGAAAGCTTCAAAGATATTGTATTCCACACACTCTCTGAAGCAAAGAACTCAGAGAGCATATAACGGTTAGAGGATTGAGTAACACACTCACTTTCTCACGTCATTACAAATCAATCACAACCATTCATATTTTGTTTAAGTCATCATGTAAGATGCTTACACTTGTCATGAGCTATGACTCATTACAATCTAATCTAAATGCCACATAGAATATGATCTAAAGGCTCACATTCAATCTTACAACTTGCATATAATAAACCGACACAACAAATACATTTATACACCAATAAGCTGCAGTCTTTCCCCGTGTGTGGAAATTGAGACTAAGCTACCTTGAACTTTCGAAGCTCTTCCAAAATGGCAGTTTGCGTAGCAGTCATGAAAAGGAAAGGGACGAGTGGGCGTGGTGGCGAGAGAAGTTTGAAAAGAAATCCTAAGGGTGGAGATGAGATCCTTTTACGCCATATTTAAGTCCTTTCTCTTTCAAAAACCCACCAACCCACCATTTAATGCCTTTTTGCTAATGTAGTCAAATTCAGTGGACTTGGAAGTGGCAAACATGTAAAATGGACTGCCCACTTGAAATCTGGTGGCTAATAATTTCAATATTGATTTTACATTTCTAAACCTCTAAAATTCGGCTACTATGCTCATTGCCAAACCTACTATTTTTTTTCCCATTGCCCATCCCAATTTCTACTTATCAATCACATAATTCATAGTATTGACATATTTTTACTTGATCATTGCTTCTTATATATTGATTTTTCTGCAACCAATTGGGAATATATACTTTGATTTCTCCAATGGATACCTTGTATGCTAAAGCTTATTCAATCCTATCCATCACCTCAATGTTTCTCACCGTTTGCTCCTCTTGTTTTTGGCACCCTCGTATATACCTGCTGCTATACTCTGCTTGGGTGATACCAGAATTTTGAACACTAGTATTGTGAAATCCATAATATGCATTGAGAAAGAACGACAAGCGCTTGTTGAACATACTACATAATAATGACATAACCTCTCTTCCCTGAAATACCTTAATTATCTCAATTCCATTTATCTTAACAGCACAGGAGTCAGTTGGGCATGTGATATCAACATGCTTCCTTCATTGTTAGAGTTACACTTATCTTCGTGCCAAATTGAAAGCATTTCACTCTAACTGCAGGGCATTAACTTCCTTCCACTCTCACTACAAAGGATTAACTTGACTTCACTTTTTGGGCCTTGATGTGTGGTTTAACATTATTACAAGTTCTCCATTTCTCAATTGGTTGTCTTTTTTTTTTTTTTTTTGAACAAACGATATTATCTACACTAAAGGGGAGGGAGTGAGGTTAGCCTTACAATGGGCTAGCAATATTTGGTTCAAATTCGCATTTGGCGAAAATTGAACCTAAGACCTCTCACTTATAAGTGAAGAGGAATACCACTAGACCATAGTACTAAGTGACATCTCAATTGGTTTTTAACCTTACCAGCCTTATAACAGTTGATCTATCCTGGTGATTTCGGTGATCCTTTCCCATGTGAATTTGCAAACTTCAAATCTCTGGAATACCTTCATTTATGCTTCAAAAGGTCAAATTCAAGGTCATTGGTAATTTATGCAAGCTATAGTTTTTAAGTCCTTCCGGAAACAATTTTGAGGAGAAAGGGAGGGGGGGGGGGGTGAGATTGAATAGTTCTGGAGGAGTTTCTCAAAAATGTCCAAATAACTCAACCTTATGGTATGCAAAGTCAACTGCCAGACTCCTTAGGAAAGCCAAAAAGTTTGCATAATCTCAACCTCATGTACAATAATTTGTGGGGCTCAATTCCAGACTTCATCAGAAACTTGCCATCCTTGAGAACACTAGACCTCTCTTCTAATAATATGAAGAGCTCCATAACAAAGTATGGGACAACTCTTTCAGCTAATTTCTCTCGATTTGTCCGGTAATTTATGGGAATATATTCTAACCGAAGCTCATTTCATAAATCTTACAAGATTGTAAGACTTTTAAATAGGAGGTACAGAAGGACCAATGTCCCTCTTGTAATGGCTCAGATGCATGAGTTTAGGCTTTTAGCTCATCAATTTTGATTTCATTTCTCGTCCGTTGTGATTTAGAAACACAGTTGTTTTCATTACCAAAAGAAAAACAAGAGAAAAACAGCTGTTTCTTTTTTATATTGTAAATGAGATAATCTTGTCCCACTCAAGTCTGAATATACACAGAGTTATAAATGTTTTTTTAATTATTATTTCGTGTTTAGTTTTCGCGCTTACATATAGAAAGTAAGAGAATGAAGAAATGAAGGGGTATGGTGAAAGAGAGGACAAATAAAAATAGGAAAAATGATCTATACACACTCTTTTTAGTTTCGTACACACCCCCGTTTAATCCTTACTGTTGTTTCTTTTTAATTTATTTAACTCAATGGTAAAAAAAAAGAGTAAACGAGAGGAGGGATTTTTCATTGTGCCTGAAATAAGGGACAGTACGTCATATGTTATTATACAAGCAGAAGAATTTTTTTTTTTCAAGTATCCCTCCACTTGTATAATGGCATATGACATATGTACCCGTGGACACACTATAAAATCTTCTGTGCATGAGAGGCTAAAAGGAGTGTGAAAATCATCTCCCTAAAATAAGATCTTGAAAGTAAAAATAACTCAAAATAAATTTCGGTTTTGATGTTTAGTTTTTGTTTTGTATACCTTTTGTTGGACATTTCTTTTACACCATTGCAATCATTCTATTCCTTCACTCTTTATAACCCTTCTTTCTCTTATGTATTACTCTTCTATTTTTAAGACAAAAATGAAAATTAAAACCAAAATGTTATCAAACAAGTCTTTAAATTATATTGTTAGTAGAGAAATTAACTTCTTTTTTTCGCCATAGTTTGGCTCTTTTTCGGTACCAAGTTCAGGTAGCAGACTTTTTCGGTGCAAAGCAGTTTGACATTTTTTTTGTTTGTGGGGATGTCTTTCAATGAATATTAAATAAATGAACAGTCCTGATTATAAAATTCATACTATAAAAATTCGTTTTTTTTTGCAAGAGATAAAATATATGCATTTCTATATAGGAGTATGCAACTATTATCTTAAAAATAATCTTGTCTATATCCAATATGTAATGACCCGTCCTCAAATATTACGGTTTTTATAATTTTAAAGCGTGAAGTTACGAAAATGCCCTTCGAGGAAAAAATGTTGACTTTTGTTGACCGCATTGTCGTGTCACGTAAGATCCATTTTCTTGGCGTATCCTTGTAGCACTCGTCGCTACGAGCATGTTGGTGCAAGAGAAATCGGATTTGGAGTTACAATGAACGTTTTACGGAACTATGAAGTCGAAGGGCAAAATAGTCATTTCACTATTCTAGATATTAGGATTAGCTATTTTTATTATTTAACATTTTCTGTCACGTGGGGCCCACACCCCAATTCTCCATTTGCCACGTGTCCTCCCCTCCCCCAATCTCTCGAACCCTCTCCCTTTCCTTTTTCTTCTTCCCAAGGACACATCTTACCTCTCTCACTCACAAATTCCCCTCCCTCTCATCACTCTCTCTCTCTCTCCGAGCACGGACGCACACCACCATACCACCTCGCCTCTTTGATGAACCCTCCAAACCCCCACCATCTTCTTTCCCAATTTATCTCTCTCGAGTTGTTATCAATGTTTAAAACCAGCCAAGGCTAACGATCGAACCCGAGTTACTTCGGTGAGGTTCTCGACAACTTCGACCTTGGTAAGCCTTGGGACTCTCTTAACCTTTTCCCTTTTATCCTCGTAGTTATTATTGATCGTGGAGATGTGTTTTGGACAGTGGAATTCCACAGAATGACGTGGGGACTTCTCCCCAGATTCCGGCGAGTCCGAAAGGTTGCAGACCTTTCTCTGGCCAGATTTGGCCATGATTCACATCCCACTTACTTGCATCGGTGGGAAGTGACTCTATTCTCGCTAGCTTGAGCGGCTTTCAGGCAACAAAATATCCTTGAGCGGACCCCTTCTGAACTTGCATGTTTTTATAAAATATTAGGCTCACATGCATTGCATATTTCATAAATTGAGTATGTTTTAAGGATTTCTATACTATGGTTTACGGAGAAATTATGATTTATTTAAATTGCTTTTACAAAATATTTATGATTTATTGAATTATGTTTTACGAAACGTTATGAAGTATTGGATTTACGCATATGATAATTTTACGGATTTATGAATATGGTTGGTTATTACGAGGCTTTGAGCTTTTGAGCTCCAGATTTGATATGGGATTTTTTAGGTATGTTTTCGGTGCTTATCTAGTGGGTTATCATACAGCACATACATACAATCGGGTATGTAGACGTTTATGGCCATAGGATATAGTTGATGATATTTATGACATACCCCTAGCTTCATTAGCCTGGGGCTAGTGTCGGTGTGATATGTTATATGTATATGTTTCTTCTCTGGTGTAACCCAGAGTCGTACAGCTTCAACTTCGGGTGATAGACCCTATGTTTCTACTCTAGCGTAACCTGGAGTCGTATAGCTTCACCTTCGGTTGATGGACCAATTGCATATACATGCATATGTTATATCCCCTTCTCTGGCGTAACCCGGAGTCGTACAGCTTCACCTTCGGGTGATGGACCATGGTTTCTTCACTGGCATAACCCAGTGTGTACAGCTTCACCTTTGGTGATGATTATGCCTTCAGGCCACTATGATACCCCTAGTTGAGTACATCATTGATGAGATTTACGGATTTGCCTTCGGACGGCTATATTACCTTTATTGAGCACTGATTTACACGTACATATTTTACGAACGTTTTTCATGGCATGCTAGAGTTTTCAGAAATCTACTATGTAGTACTATATATGTGTTTTCAAAATAGGGGATTAGTATGTTCAGAAAAAAAATGGTTTTCTTATTATTAGTATTATTATTATAAATTTTGGTCCACTCACCCTTTGTTTTGCACCCCCTCAAGAGTTAGAGTTGAGGCATTCAATCTCGGCGTCAAGGCACATTCGCATAGGTATCTTCGAGTCTTCTCAGTGTAGGACTCATTTCTTGGTTCGTACCTTTTTTTATAATAATTCTTTCACATTATTCTTGATTAGTTGTATGCATTTCTTTCTAATTACATATTTACTTGTATGCATGTTTAAAATGGCTTCGTCACCTTCGGGTGTCAGCCAGAACGTACCTATCCTGATATTTGGGGATATCGGGATCGGACATGTCACAATATGAAAACAAGTAACACAGTGATCAATATAAAATCACAATAGTGGATTCAGTACCACCTAGTCATCTGTTTTCATGAGGATCAAACAGACCATTATTTGGGTTATCCATAAAGTATATGGTCACTCGCTGTTAAACATGATATCGACGATGAAGAATAAATGAATATATTTTATAAGAAATAACTGTGAACATATGGTTGCAACGAACTCTCTTCGTTTGGGAGGAACACGACATAAAACTAGACCAGTGATTGCGATGGGTCTATTGTAGTAACCAAGTCACCAATGGCAAAGGAAATGGGAAGCAGAAAACGACAGAAACGCAGACGCCAGACGAGACGTGTGTTGATTAAACCTTTTTATTTGAGCACCATCCCATGATCCCATCGGCATCGGGTCGACCCAGCTCAGACAAGCGACTAAATGTTTAATTGCTGCATGAAAGCATATAAATGCATATGCCCTTATTGTTTTTCCTCCTAATACATTCTTAAATCTATCATATATACGTGCTTGCTTTCTTGCTTGATTGCTTTTTGTTGTTTTTCCTTTCTTTTTATGAAAGCAAAACAAAAGCAGTTGATCTGAGCTTGGATATAGCAGCTTAGGCCTCGTTTGATATGCATATTAGTACTATTTAATACAAATCCGGAGGTCTGATTCCACATCCTAAAAACCTCCTCATTTTTCTCTAATTGTCTCTTGGTAGTATCATTTATATATATATATATATATATATATATATATATGTATGTATATATGTATATGTATATTATATGTTGTTGAATTCCTATCCCAAAACTGGCATTTTGATTGCATGTTTGTGTTTTTCTTTTCCGTTTGGCATTACAATTGCAGAGGCAGAGGTGCCAGAGGAGGAGGTGAAGACGAGCTAATAATAATTTAGAATAATTGATAAAGGAAAAGGATGGAGCTTAAGCAGCTGTTTGTGATGGCCTCAATTCCGGTGTTGAAAGTGCTCTTGATAACAGCACTTGGCTTATATCTTGCTCTTGATCGTGTCAATATTTTGGGGGAAGTTACTAGAAAGAACTTAAACACTGTAAGTTAAAACAATACACTGCTTCTTCATTCAGTCTCTTGTGCACTAAACCCTCTTCATTTAATTTAATTTCTCTGGTGTTGGACTGTTTTCTTACTAGTATTTGTGTTTTGTGAACCAACGAACAAACAGGTTGTGTTTTATGTATTCAGTCCTGCTCTGGTGGGTTCCAACATTGCGCAGACAATTACATATCAAAGCATGGTTAAAATGTGAGTTCTATTTACTTTGTTTAATCTATATATATATATATATATAAATATATATATATATATAGGTATGTATGTATATAATCATGTTAACGTTGTATTAATTATTATGTGTATAGGTGGTTCATGCCCGTGAATATCCTCATCACATTTGTAATTGGTTCCATGCTCGGATGGCTTCTCATCCAATTAACAAGGCCTCCTGCCCATCTGCGAGGCCTTGTACTGGGTTGCTGTGCTGCAGGTAATCCAACGCTCTAATTCTAAAACACAGCTGATAAGTATTTGGTTTTGCGTTTTATCAATATTAAGAGATGCGGATGTTAACACTTAACAGGTAATTTGGGTATGATGCTCCTCGTTATAGTCCCAGCGGTTTGTATAGAAAAAGGGAGCCCATTTGGAGCTTCTGATGTCTGTCACATGTATGCCATGGGTTATGCTTCACTCTCAATGGCGGTACATTTTCCTTCTTTATCTTGTTCCAATATTTTGGGTTTTCTTTAAATTTCTTTATGCTTTCTATGATTCGAATTAAGAAAGGCTTGGGAAGCTGCTTCAAATAAGTTACAATCCAATTCTCTCATTCAAGTTAAAAATTCCCAGTTGCTGCAATTTAAACTCACGAATTAATTTTTAATATCATCATAAGTTTCATCTCATGTCTAGAACATATACAATTATACATACAAATTGTACTAACCCCAAACGGCCAGGGCCAGTTCTTAAACGGTGTTTGTGTGCGCCTGCTCGCTGTGTAGAATACGTTTTTCAGAACACATTTTCTTTTGTCCTTTAATTTTCCTCTTGAATTCTAGTGATTGTTTCTCTTCAGTACAATGTAGCTACCTTGTTCAGCTATCAGGGATTTCTATCTTTGCTTTTTGTAATGCAATTGTGTTCATGCTTCAGATAGGAGCCGTTTATTTGTGGTCCTATGTGTATAATATTGTGCGGATATCTTCAAGAAGGGGCACCCAAGATTCTAATCAGTCCTCCGAGAGGTCCTCTACATCCGACCAAGTAAGTTGCACTGAGCCTCTGCTATCTTCAAAGGAATGTCATAGTAGAGGAAAAGCAAAGGTTGCTAACTCCATTAAACTACAATGATGTTCATTCAATTTGATAATTTGTTTACGTATTTCCAACTATATTAAGATTTTTTTATAGAGAGAACGTCATTTTTTTTGTTTAGAAAGACTTAGAAATGTTTTATTGTCAGACTGTCAATCCAAACTACTAATCAAATGAATGCCATTTGAATGTGTGGTCCAGATTCGCAATCTCACAATTTCACATGCTGGACATCTCTAGCAAAGGAAATTTACCCTGTTTCATTTCAATTTCTTACACTGCATATCTTGTGAGGATCTGTTATATATGGTGACGATGTATTTGAGCAAGAACCAAATAAAGATAACGAAGGTACACAGTAATGAAATCACAAGAGGGAATAAGAAACTCCTCACAACAATTTCAGAGATCCAGAGAATGTAACTCTGATACATCCCCACACATAGTCCAAAATGTAACGGTTGGAAGAGAGAGAAAGTGAGAACAATACAAACAATCCCAGCCCTTCATCTCATCTAGCCTATGAGCTAAATGCAAGTGTCCATATCAACTTATAACTAACTAAAGCAACATAAACCAATAAGAAAATTAAACTTGTAATAAATCTGTGCAAGTTTATAATCCAACATTCCCCATCAAACGTAGCACAGATTTCACTCCAAGTAAGTTCCTTAAGTAATTGAACATTTCCTTTGCCAAAGATTGGTGAATATATTAACAATTTGATCTGCAGTTGGACAGTACAAAAGATCAATGACTCATTCTTGCAAAGCTTCTTTGATAAAGTGATCTCATGTTAATGTGTTTAGGGCACGTTTGTTTGACAGGATTAGCAAGGCTTGGACTGGACTAGACTATAGTCCTGTGTTTGGTGTGCATCCGGATTAGCTTTAATGAGCTTAACCCGGACTCGCGTGGACTAACGACCTCCTTAGCCGTTCTTCGCGAGGAACCCCAAAATTGGGCGGACTCGTAAGCCAGAGCAAACCGAGAGAGATCTTCCCTTCGTCCTCACCGCTGCCTTCCCTTCGTCCTTCGTCCTCATCGCTGCCTTCCCTTCGTCCTCATCTCAGCGTCCCGTCGAAGCCGGTGCGGAAGACGAGTTCCGTGGCCAGAGGGGTCACAAGTACCGCCCCGTCGTCGACAACGATCGGGCCGTGCTCGAGATGTCGCCCATGGATCCTTCCTCCTCCTCTTCTTCGTCGTCTTCTCTCCCGGTTCACCAAGCTTCCCTCAAGTATGTGTGTTTTCTGTATCTGAGACTTAGGGATTTGAATGGTGGTTTAAGAATGAATTTTGATGCGTTATGCTTTTGGTTTAATGGGTTAATTGTCGAAAATGAGTTAAACCCACAAGTTCACTTGATGATTTAAGCTTTGTGTATGGTGAATTCTTGTCTGAAATCGAACATGGGTTAAACCCAGAAGTGCAAGTTGATGCTTTAAGCTTTGTGTATTGTTAATTCTTGTCGGAAGTCGAAAATGAGTTAAACCCACAAGTGCAATTGATGCTTTAAGCTTTGTGTATTGTTAATTCTTGTTGGAATTCGAAAATGAGCTAAACCCATAAGTGTAATTTGATGCTTCAAGCTGCTTTGTGTATGACGAATTCTTGTTGGAAATCGAAAATGAGTTAAACCCACAAGTGCCCTTGCCAGAATGTTGTTTCTTAAGTGAACTGAGCTATTGAATTCAAAAAATGGGAAATCATAAGATGCTTGGATTCTGAATCCTAATATAAAGCTCTGCCCAAATAGGAGAGTGCTGATCCTGTTACAGCACAAATTTGGGTTAGACTGATGAAACTGTTGGGGGTGGTTTAGGTTTAACTTAGAAAATCTTGTTCCTTGCTAGTGAAGGTCAATTGGGTACTGGGGTCAACGTAATGTGATTATCATTCGGCATTGTGGGGTATTGGTTTCTATGTGGATTGTTTGGTTGGAATGAAATAAGAGGTATTTTGAGGTTACGGTGGAGGAATTGGGGTGCGTTTTGGACTATAATAGAGTTTGAATATTTTTTTTGTGTTTTATAATTCTGACTCTCCTCTAGATCTTGTTCTTTGATGTATCTGGCAACAAACTAAACTTAGCAAAATAGAGAATAACTAGAAACACACAGGATTTATATTGGTTCGGCAGAACTTTTGCCTACTTTCAGTTGTGATTTCTCTAGGTAGAGAAACGACTTCTTTGATTAATAATAGAGTTACAGTACTTTTGCAAACCTTAGAATTAATCCCTCTCTTTTCCTCTCAGCTGTCTCTGGCTTTCTCTTCTTTCACTATCCTTGCCTATTTATAAGTATAAGGTGTGGTTTACATGCCTATTTTTTTTTATTAAGTTTCCTATTCTATATGGAAATAGGAAAGTAAATTATTTCTATTTTTTATGGAGTAAGAAAGTACACTTTCTTTCCTGTTCTATATGAAATAGGAAAGTACACTTTCTTTCCTTTTCCAATTATGTTTCTAGGATTACTCTATTACACAATGGCAAAAATTTGTAGTCCTACTCTAAGCAAACACAAATCTGGTGAACAGTTCTTTTTTTATTATCCTGCTTCTTAGTCCGAGACTGCACCAAACGCTTCACTAATGGCATGTTTACGTAAGGGTAATCGGAATAAAGAAAGGGAATTGAATTCCGATTACGGAGTATTCCAGTGTTTACTAAATATTAAGGAATCAAAAAAGTGGTGGAGCCCACACGAAACAAGGAATCCAATTCCTGAAATTGGAGGAACCGGATTCCCTAGTTTTGTGAGGTATTTGAATTCCCTAAGGGCAAGGGAATCAGGAATGCATATTTTATTCCAATTATGCCCTCACTTGTTTCTTATTATCCCAACATTGCCCTTCATTTGACACTCATTATGTCATTTTTAATAAATAAATAAAACCTATTTATATTTTTTTATATAGATAATTTTATTATATAAATTTAATTAAGAATTTAATTTAATTAATTAGTATGAAAATAATTTATTTATGTAAGGGCAATTTAGTCATCAACTTAGTTTTCATTCCGATTGAAGTGAATTAGTAAACAACTTATATAGACTCAATATCATTTTTGCCATCTTTTAATAAATAAATAAAACCTATTTATACATGCTTATATAGATGAATTTTATTATATAAATTTAATTAATAATTTAATTAAATTATTAGTATGAAAATAATTTATTTATGTAAGGGCAATATAGTAATCAACCTAGTTTTCATTCCGATTGAAATGAATTAGTAAACAACTTATATGGACTCAACATCATTCCTACTCCGATTCATGACAGTTTTAGTAAACAACTTCAACAGGAATCTGATTCTGATTCCACCTCATTTCAATTCCTCCTCAATCCAATTCCCCCTCAATCCAATTCCTCTCAATTTGATTACGGATTAGTAAACGCGCCATAAGTTAGTCCAGCTTAGTCCAGTCTAAACCAGTCCAGCTTAGTCCCTGCAGCTAGTCCAGTCCGAGACAGTCCGGCGCAACAAACGCACCCTTAGTCTTTTGATGAAAAACTAGATTCATGGTGATTGCAATGGCTGAAGTGTTGTCACATTTGAGTCGGGTAGCTTTTATTTGCATTGCACCAAAATCCTTAAGCACAAATCGAAGCCACATTGCTTGTGTTGTTGCCTCACATCATTGATATACTCAACTTCCGCTGTTGACAGTGCAACACATTGATGTTTCACAGATGACCAAGAAAACATGTCACTTCCAAAGGTAAATGCATAACCTGAGGTACTTTTCATATCATCCTTCGAGCCGCTTCAATCATTGTAGTATCCAATCAGCACATATCCTTTCCCATTTTCATACTCCAGACCAAAATCCAAAGTTCCCTGCACATATTTCAGTATCCTTTTAGTTGTTCCAAAATGCTTGTTTGTAAGACAATGCATAAACCTCGCCAGTAGACTTGCAACATACACCAAATATGGTATTATTGCTGTGAGATATAACAAGCTACCAACAATCTTTCTATTTTGAGTTTCATCAGTTGCACCACTATCATCATCGTTTCTGAGTTTATCACTTCGAACCAAAGGAATACTCACGACTTTGCAATTTTGCAATCCAAATTTGTTAAGTAAAGAAGCTGCATATTTTCTTTGATGAATGAAAATGCTCGATTCAGTTTGGATAATGTTCATTCCAAGGAAGTGATGAAGCAAACTTGAATCAAACATTTCATACTTATGCATCATATCAACTTTAAAGGTTTGCATCATTTCTTGTATATACAATGTCATCTACATAAATAGAGACAACTAGGACACCTCCACCATCCGTGCATCTTGTATAAAGTATTGCTTCATCGGAGCTCTTCTTGAAACCACACTCTGCAAAGCAGGAATATATCTCCCCAGTTGAAACAATTTCCTCTTCTTTTAAGTAGCCAAAGCTACAAGTGTTATGATAGTGTCTAATCTAGCTATTGGTATAAATGTCTCATTAAAATTAATCCTAGGCTTCTGGGCATAGCCTTTTGTGACCAGTCTAGCTTTGTTCTTTTGAACTGTACTATCCAAATTTAATTTGGTTTTATAAACCCATTTCACACCAATAACAGGCTTATCAAAGGACTTTCTCACCAATTCCCAAGTGTTAATCTTCTCAATCATATTTAATTCATCTTGCATTGCTTTATTCCAGGATTCATAAGTTGCAGCTTCAATGAAGCATTCTAGTTCCACAATACAAACATTACATCTTTCATACACCTCACTGATTGATTTCCATCTCAGTGGAGTTGAATCAATCACTTCTGAATCAATGTTACTTATTTGAACACTTGAATTTGGACTTTGTGAGCTAGAGGTTTCCCCTTGATCTTGCTGAAGACTAGAACCAATTGATAGAGATGTTGATCTGGTATGACAAAATAAATTTCATCTTTATTCCCATTTTTAACTACAGAGGTAATAAGTGGCATTCTGATCTTCTTGATAGTATTCAGTTTGCAATCCCATTTTGCATCTTCATTAAATAGAACATCCCTGGATATTATGACTTGTCTAGTGCTTGGATTGTAGATTCTATACCTTTTTTCATAAGTTCCATAACCAACAAAAATCCCTTTTGCACTTGTAGGCTGAAACTTGCATCTCAAGTTACTTGGTACCAAAAAGTAGCATATGGACCCAAATACTTTAAGATGCCTCACTCCTGAAGTTCTTCCATTGAACATTTCAAATGGAGTAGTGTCATGTAATGCTTTTGTAAGACATCTATTTAAAAGATACAACACTGTTGTGTAAACTGCTTCTCCCCATAGAAAATAAGGTAATTCCTTCTCATGTAGCATACATTTTTCCATCTCAACAACTATTCTATTCTTCCTCTCAGCTACTCCATTTTGTTGTGGAGTGTAAGCTACAGTTAGTTGTCATTCCATTCCCAATACCTAACTCATTTGAAGTAAATTCACCCCTATGTCAGTTATCATTTTCTTCACAAAATCATCATATTGCAATTCAACCATGGACTTGAATTTCTTGAACACATAGAACACTTCAGACTTGTTTCTTAAGAAGTATAC
The DNA here is from genome assembly GCF_042453785.1 of Malus domestica. Taxonomy (NCBI): domain Eukaryota; kingdom Viridiplantae; phylum Streptophyta; class Magnoliopsida; order Rosales; family Rosaceae; genus Malus; species Malus domestica. Next base: position 35,013,367 of record NC_091665.1, read on the forward strand.
CCAACACATTCTAGAAAATTCATCTATAAATGTGACAAAGTATATGTTACCTCCTAGAGTTTGAACCTTCATAGGACCACAAACATCAGAATGCACCAGTTCTAATGGTACTGAGGCTCTCCAAGTTTGTTCTCAGGGGAATATATTTCTATGTTGTTTTCCCATGGCACAAGCTTCACAAACTTCTCCTCTTTCTTGCATTGCAGGTAATCCCACAACCATGTTCTGGCCATGTAATTGCATCAAGCTTCTGTAGTTCAGATGGTTAAATCTTTTGTGCCAAATGAATGAATCTTGCAAAACAGATGCTCTCAATGCAAGTTGCTTCCCAGAATTGAACTACAATGGGAAACACCTATTTTCCTTTTGCTTCACACTTACAACTAGATTGGTTAGTGTTCTGTCATCATATACATCAACTTTGAAGTCTCCAAATACAAGAAAGTATCCATGCTCAATCATTTTCCCAACACTTAACAAGTTTTCAGTAAGCCTGGGACTAGCATTAACCTTTTGTAATGCCTAGCTGGTTGAGGTTTGCAATCCTTTGCAATGTGCCCAAATTTCCTACACTTATGGCATTTAGGCTTCCCTTTGTTCCGACACTCACCATAATGTAGTTTGTCACATATTTTGCAAGGTCTTTTTGTTGCATTTCCACCTTGCCATTGTTTCACAAGACATGTGGTCTTGTTAGACCATTGTTTCCCTTTGTATTTTGCACCTTTTTAGAACTTGGCACTGTAATTTTGACCTCCAAACTTGTTGTTTGGCTTGGAGATTTCCAAACTTGCAAATGCTTTCTCTGCACACCCTTCTCTATATCTATTCAACCGTTGCTTATGACCTTTCAAGATTGCTACAACATCCTGAGCATCAATGGTTTCCAGATCTTTGGTATTTGCTATTAGAAGCTATGCTATCATTTGATTTTGGCAAGCTAATCAACAATTTTTGAACAATTCATTGATTACTAAACTCCTCACCATTACTCTTCATTTATTAATTAGATCAAACAGTTTTACTAAGTACCCAGACATAGTTTCATCATCACTTATTCTTGTATATTCAAAATCTCTTCTAAGACCTTGTAACTTGACTAACTCACTTGCTTATCTCCAATGAATTCTTGCTTCAATATATCCCAGGTTGTCTTGGTTGTTTCCTGGTTTGCAATTCTAAGAAATATTTGATCTGAGACGGCACCTTGAATGATTCCTAGTGCCCTTGCATCCTTGACCAACTTTTCTCTCACCAGCTTGCTATCAGCCTCTGTGAGCTCTTACTCCATCTTCGTTGGAGTGTCAAATCCCTTTCAATTAGATTCGTGAGCTCATGGGATCGAAAAATAGTCTTCGTTTTAATTTGCTAGAAATCAAAGTTGTCACCATTGAAGATCGGAGCTCATAGCTCTCCTCCTCCAGTTCCAGCCATGTTAGACCTGGATTCCAATAATCAACAATTCGCTGCAATGAGAGATTCCTTTGACTCTCTCAACTTTTCTTAGAAACAATAACCCAGATTCAAATTGCAACCTGGCTCTGATACCATGTTTGGATCTATTATGGTGACAATGTGTTTGAGCAAGAACCAAATAAAGAAAACGAAGGTACACAGTGATGAAATCACAAGAGGGAATAAGAACCTCCTTACAACAATTCCATAGATTCAGAGAATGTAACTCTGATGAATTCGCACGAATTGCATGCTGAGCTTATGAGCTCGGTACAGTCCAAAATGTAACCGTTGGTTTTACAAAAATAAAAACAAAAAAAAATGTAACCGTTGGAAGAGATAGAAAGTAAGAGCAATATAAACAATCTCAGCCTTTCATCTCATCTAGCCTATGAGCTAAATACAAGTGTCCATATCAGCTTATAACTAACTAATGCAACATAGACCAATAAGAAAACTACACTTGTAATAAATCTGTGCAAGTTCATAATCCAACATATCTTTGTTGTTTTACATGGCAGGCCACGACTTCAGGTCAACTAAAGCAACGTATAGTGATGGTGTTTAAAACGATCAATCTGAAAACAATATTTGCCCCTGCAAGTATTGGAGCGGTATGTCCTTTCGACACTTTTATATCATTGCAATCCAGATTCGGTGTAATTTTATTAAAACTGGGCAAACTTAATCTTTTCCTGGTGTAGCTTGTTGGTTTTGCAATCGGAGTCATCCCTCAGATTCGAAAATTACTGATAGGAGATGGTGCTCCTCTACGGGTGATTCAAGATACTGCATATTTGTTGGGGTATAAAACTTATGCCCGGACTGTATCGAACCTTAATAAATTATCCATGATCTACGCACCTATTGGCAACTAATCTAGCTTCCCGTTCTTAATACAGTACTATACTAGGGAAGACATTTACCATGCTTGGTGCTATAGTTGTATATATCCGAATGAACAATTTGGTTCTCAATTAGCAGATGGTTTTTTACTTTCGGCTCAAAATACGAGTGTGCTCTTTATACTAAGTGTTTGTATCATTCTTGCTGTTCACTCGGCATCCCTTATGGAGACTGTTCTTTATGATTGCAGAGACGGAGCCATCCCAGCTCTCACTTTGATAATAGGAGGAAACCTACTTCAAGGTAATAACTCATAGAAATCCTATTAGTTTCGTACTTAAATTGTTGGTTTAGTTTAGAACTTACTTCACATTGTTGTTTCAGGTTTGAGAGGGTCAGGGATTCAGAAATCTCTTGTCGTTGGCATCATAGTTGTTCGATATGTTGCCCTGCCTCTTATAGGCGTCTTGGTTGTAAAAGGGGCACTGAAATTTGGGTTGGTGCACTCTGATCCATTATATCTGTTTGTTCTTCTGCTTCAGTTTTCACTCCCACCTGCGATGAACATAGGTACGCTTGCTTTTCTGTTGTTTAGCAACAAAAAGTGCAACCAGCAGTTGCTCGCTTGGCCGCTTACTCACTCTTTTTCGTAACAAATGTAAGTTTATTCTCAAGTATTGTTTATTCATCCTTTAAAATATGGCAGGAATAATGACGCAGTTATTTGGAGCAGGAGAGAATGAATGTTCCGTTATCATGCTGTGGACTTATGCTTTCGCTTCACTGTCACTTACATTCTGGTCCGCCGCCTTCATGTGGCTTGTGGCGCGACTGTGAATCAAAATTTACATGAATTCTGTCTAATACAAGTGTAGGTAGTTTGTCAGAAGAAATATTACGAAGCTCCAACCCGAGTCCGCCGGGAATTAGGAAGCTCTCAGTTCAGTTCCTTCCCGTCATCGGATTGAACATGCAGAGCCAGCGTTCGACTCCACAGGCTACCCAGATGACGCATCTAGTGGTTTGTGGCTACGATTTGGTCAGAGAAGTAAAAATGGTGGTGACTGGTTCTCGGTGGTTTAGAGAGAAGGGCAGAGGAGTGTAAACGTAAGTAAATCTATGAAATTGTATACAGAAGGTTTAGAGAGAGAATAGCTCAGAGAAGAGAGAGAGAGAGAGAGAGAGAGAGAGAATGAAAGTTCTTGATATATTTCTTGATCACTAAGTAATACAGATGTTGAGATATTTAGACACTTTCAATACCAAAGCTAACTGCCTTAACAGAACTTTTAATCTAATTACAATTGTCAACATCCTATACATTAACTTCTATACTCTATCATCCCTCCGCAAACTCATGCTTTGATGAACGAAGCATGAGATTGTTACAGTGAGTATGAAACAAAGGAGAACTCAAGCCTTTAGTCAGAATGTCAGCAAACTGCTCTTTGGAGGAGACAAACTGAACAAGGAGCTATTTCTTTGCAACCCTTTCCCTCACAAAAATGAACATCAATCTCAATGTGCTTAGTGCGTTGATGTTGAACTGGATTAAAAGACAAAGCAATCGCGGACAAATTATCACAGAATAAAACAGGTGGAGAAGGTGAAGGAACCTTCAAAAATGCTAATAGTTGTTGGATCCATTCCAATTCAGCAGAGGTGGATGACAAAGCTCGGTATTCAACCTCTGTGGAGGATCGTGATACTATCAATTGCTTCTTAGAAGACCAAAAAATAGGATTATGCCCTAAAAACACAACCAAAGCAGTAGTAGACCGTCGGTCATTAGGGTCTCTTGCCCAGTCAGCATCACTAAAAGCCTTTAATTGAAGGGATCCTCTGGAATAACAGATGCCTTGATGTAGGGTGCCCTTTAAGTACCGCAAAATTCGTTTGACTGCTGTAAAGTGAGCAACCATAGGTGTTTGCATAAACTGACACACTTGGTGGACTGAGAAGGCTATATCAGGACGTGTAAATGTGAGGTACTGCAAAGCACCTACGACACTTCTGTACAAAGTCGGGTTGGGATAAGGATCACCATCATCCTTGAGAAGACGGTTGTAGGGCAAGCAAGGAGTGTCACAGGGTTTTGAATCAACCATTTCTGTTTTGGTGAGAAGATCCAACATATATTTTGACTGAGACAAGAATAAACCAGTTGTAGTTCTTGAAATCTAAATACCCAGAAAGAAATGCAAATCCCATAAATCCTTGATGTCAAACTCAGTTGTTAATGCAGTAATAACATGTTGTATATTTGCAGATGCACTCCCTATGATGATAATATCATCCACATAGAGTAAGAGAATGACAATACCAGAATCAACCTTTTTAACAAAGAGAGATGAATCAATATAGGTGTTTTGAAGGCCCAATTGAGGCAAAAACTTTGTGAATCGATCATTCCAAGCTCTGGGAGCTTGCTTGAGCCCATATAGAGATTTATGTAGCTTGCAAACTAGAGTAGGATGATTAACATCTGCAAAACCGGGAGGCTGAGCCATGTACACTTCTTCTTCTATAATGCCTTGTAAAAAGATATTTTTGACATCTAATTGCCTGAGAGACCAACAAAACTGAGCTGCAAGAGCCAATACTAACCGAACAGTTGTAGGTTTAACTACAAGGCTAAATGTTTCCCCATAGTCAATTCCAGGTTTTTGACTGAACCCTTTAGCTACTAATCTAGCTTTATGTCTTGCAATAGTACCATCAGAATGTCTCTTGATCTTGAATACCCACTTACACCCCACCAAGTTCTTTGTAGCAGGTAATACCACTAGACTCCAGGTACCTTGTTTATGCAAAGCACTAACTTCCTCTTGCATAGCTTTAAAACAAATTGGATCCTTAAGTGCAGATTTGTAGGAAGTTGGTTCAATGAGAGATAAATCAGTACCCTCATACTCCTGAACTGTAGCTAACAAAGCTCGTTTCTTAATAATACCACTCTTGCTTCGAGTTTACATAGGATGCAAATTAAATGGGGGAACCTCCAACACCACTTGCAAAGTATCAAGACCAAATGGTTCTTCTGGTGAAGCATCAGAACGATTGACAATTGCCACAGGGACTTGAGGACTAGAAGGGGAAGAGCCAGTAATGGACTAAGAGGACAGTGGTGATGAAGGAATAGGAAATAGTGGTATGGGAGGATTATCAGGTAAAAATGAAGATTCATAGAAGGAATGAGATGATAGGGATATGGAAGAGGAATGAGAAGTAGGTACAGGCACCACAACATTATCATTGGAAATTACAGGTGCAGGATGATATGAACTGTGATTAACAGGAGGTAGAGATGATGTTTTATTGTGGACCAACAAGTCTTTGTAAGGAAATTAAGACTCATCAAATACCACATGCCTAGAGATATAAATTCTCTGTGTAGAAACCTCATAACATATATAACCTTTATAACCTTTATATTTGGTAGCATACCCCAGAAAAATACATTTGGTGGTTTTGGCTTGTAATTTAGTGTCATTATAAAGCTTTAACAATGGATAACAAGCACATCCAAATATTCGAAGATGGGAAAGAACAGGAATATGGCCAAACAAGAGTTCAAAAGGAGATTTATATCGAAGCACATAAGTAGGCATTCTATTAATGAGGTATATAGCTGTTTGACATGCATAAGACCAAAAACTTGCAAGTAACTGAGCTGCTTGTAACAGGGTCACAGTAGTTTCAATAATATGCATATGCTTGCGCTCAGCTAAATCATTTTGCTCGAGTGTGTATGGGCAAGAAATCTAATGGGTAATGCCTTTGTCTAGAAGGAATGACTGAAATGCCTTACTCATATACTCTCCCCCCCATCACTTTGTAGGATTTGTATAGTGGTTGTAAACTGAGTAAGAACAAAAGAATAGAAGGAAACAAAGGTAGCAAAGACATCAAATTTATTTATCAATGGAAATAGCCAATAGTGTCTTGTACATTCGTCAATAAAGGTCACATAATATCGATAACCATCAATGGAAACAGAAGGAGCTGGACCCCAAAGATCAATGTGAACAACAACAAAGGGTTTTACAGCCTTATTGGTACTTAGGGAAAATGGAAGTTTACAAAACTTGCCCTCCAAACAACTAGAGCACATTACAGGTAAAGAAGGTTTTGAACAAGGGATATTAGCTTGTTTTAACATCACAACAACAATGTTATTAGATGGATGACCTAGTTTATTGTGCCAAGTAGAAGAATGAATATGCTGACCAAGGAATGCTTTAGCTTGAATTGAACCAGAATGTGTGGCATGAGAGGGTGCAAAAAGGCAAGAGATGGGATAAAGTCCATTATTGCACATTCCTTTGTAAATGATCTTCCATGTGGCCTTGTCCTGAATCCAGAAACAAAAGGCATAAAAAATGAGTCAGCAATTATTATCTAAACAAATTCGATGCACAGAGAGCAAGTTGTGTGTCAACTTAGGAACAAGAAGTACATAGTTGAGCTTAATCGGATGCACATAATTCAGTTTAGAAACATTCAGAACTGTACTACCAATATGAGACACAGGAAAACCTTCACTATTGGCAATTTGAATGGTCTCAGAGGTAGGATATGGAGATGCCAGAGATAGATTACTGAGATCTGCAGTCATGTGATTAGTAGCTCCAGAGTCCGTGAGCCACACTTGAGGACTAGAATAAGAAGTTGAAGGTATAAAAGATGGCTGAGTCATCGTAGTATGTAAAGCTTGTGGAGATTGTTGCTGAGAAGAAAAAATGTTAAGACTGCATTGATGAATGTTGAAATGAAGCATTATAATGTAGAGCACCATATGTGGAGGATTGCCCTGGAGAAGGATAGAACTGTCAAATAGAACCTCCAAAATTAGGACCCTTGTCATTGTAAAAACAGTACCATGTGCTATGATTGTGCTTGCCACAAATTTGACATTTGTCTCTATCCGGAGGTTTAGACTGATAGAAATGAGTTGTGTGTCCTTCAGCATTACAGATTTGACAAGTAGGCATCAATGAGGCACTTAGATTACCAAAATATTGGACTGGAGGTTGACCAAGTATGCCTGGATATGGTTTAGGGAGCACATGGGTTTAAGTAGACTGTTTGGGGGAATAAAACCGAGCCCCTTGATTAAATCGACATTTGCCTTTGTTTTTATTCCCATTGAACTGTTTATAGCCCCCAGGAAAAAATTGAGATTGTCCATATGCATTAGAAGATTGACCCCTTGCAGAAGGAGATACATTATTGGCAACCATTGCAGTAATAAAAGGGTGTAGTTGTAGAATGGTCAACAGTTATCTCTTCAGCAAGCAACTGAGATTGAAACTCTTTAAGTGAGATCACATTCTCATGACCTCGAATAACACACCGAAATGTGTTGTATTCAGAAGGGAACCCATTGAGAGCAAGGATAACTATGTCCTCATTAGCAAAATAAACCCCTGCAGTAGCTAAGTAATCTCTAGCTTCTTTAATGCGATGAAGATACTGAGACACAGAACCAGAACCTTTCTTAATTGTCTGAAGATTGGACTTCATTTGAAAAGTACTAGTCTTAGACACGGTGGAGATGTGAAATCTCGTTCTTGGATTTCACTGTTATAATATACATAATTGTATTATTGAGATATTATGTTATTTTTGAGAAATTATATTAATTTATTTGGATTTAGATTTTAATTAAATTAGTTACGAAGTTTGAATCAAGGTCATAATTTATATTGTTGAATAGATATCGAGATCACGAACGCATAGGTGAAAGCTGTTTGTGAGTCCGGATTATAACGGTATAGTTACGGACGTTTGAAATTCTTGCTCCAAAAAAAAATATGAAAAGAGAAGAAAAAGCCACGGGAGTGGCTGAAAGAAAATAATAAAGGAGAAAAGAAAGCCACGGGAGTGGTGAGAGAAAAAGGGAAGCCCAGCCTTCCTTTGCACCCGTGCACCTGTGCACCAACCCAACTCCATTTCCGGCGGTCTCCGCCATTCTTTCCGTCGATTCTGATAAGATTAAAAGCACACCACAAAGTAGCACACAAATGTCCTATTGATTTTCCTTATTAACAATAATATTTGTCAATTGTAGCATATGAAAATAAGGGTCTTTCCCGCAGAAGATTGTTTTATCTAACTATTTAAAATGTCACAAAAACTGGTTGCTGTCCTTACTGACCAGCCATCGAAAACTAATTATTAGACCAACTTACACTTATCTCAAGTCTACGAAATTTTATATGAAGATACTAGACACATAAAACTACACTTACACCAATGTTTGGGATTTTTGGAGTTGATTTGCTATTTAAATTAAATCGAACAAAAACAGGACAGAAATAGATTTTAGGTAGTTCACAAATTAAGAAAAACGAGTTAGGGGTATTGCTATCCACCACCAAATAATCATGCAAACATGTTATATTTCATTCAGATTTCTTTTATTTCCGAATGAAGATGCTCAAGTTTGCTCAATGTTAGAACTCAACCTATTACTCTTTCTTACGTAGTATGTTAAGAGAATGGCGTTTTCAAGTTAACTTAGTTCCTAGCATACAATTTAGAATGTCATGTTCATAGCATTAGAATCCTAGATATTCATAGCATTAGAATCCTAGATATGCTTACTAAGTATGCATCCATAGAAAACAAATAAAGAATTCATCAATGAGACAAGTAGTGAACCAATTTTCATCCATTCATAAAAGTAATTCAAACGAAATGTCATAACAAACTTGCAATCATATTCGGAGCTTCAAAAAAGCCCCTAACTTCTAAAAATTTAGTTACACATAGTTCTCAAAGTAAACCAAAAGAAAGACATGAGTTTGAGAAGATAAAACCGAAAGAAGAGAATGCCAAGATTTCCTCCTTCATTTCCTTCCTTCCCCAACGCAGCTGCCTTGTCCTCTTTCTCCTTCCTTTCCTTCTTCTTTTTTTCTATCTTTTTTTCCTCTAAAAGAACACACTTTTTCCGCTGCAACCTGCAGCCTTTATGCCCATGCTTGCTGCCCCATTTCTGCTCCATAACTCACCCCACTAACAGCCATTTAGTGATGACAATAAGTGAGAGGAAATGGTAAAACAATTGTAACTCTTTGGGCAACCTTTATGCCAATTACTCCCACTTAATCCTCATCTTTAATTCCATTTCATCTGATATTTGAATAGGTGTCAGCTGGCTTGTTCTTGGCTGCATCAGTTTTGGCTGCTAGTTTTATTGGATTTATTGCCTTCAATGCAGTTACAAACTGCTCAGCGTCTTGGAAACCTTTCAGTGTTAAAACGGCCATAACTTCTTCTAGAAAAATGATATTAACAATCCGCGAAATGCTCCAGAAAATAGATATCCGTAGCTTTCCAAGAATATAAGGCTCATTCTCTAATTCATTCTGAGATATTCGCAACTTGCTTCCAAAGTCAGCTGATCTGCACAGGCAGTTTTGACGAATTTGTTACTTAAAATTCCACTTGTGCTATTTTTCTTTTATTTGCTTGACAAATCCCACAAAACACAAAAACAATGTAAATAGCTCAAAAATATAAGGAACTAACTAAAAAAAGACAAGTGTATTTGATGTAAAATATATATAAATATGAGCTTATCAGATTCATCACCATCCATCGCCTACAACCTCTTCCTCAACCTTCCCTCTACCATCTCCACCCATATTTGAGAATATTTACACTACTACAATATTAGCTTTAGGTGGCGGATGATGGTGGTGGATATTAGAAAATATTGTCAGATAAATTATATCCGACATATCATTTAATTACTGGCGGATATTAGAAAAATACTGTCGGAAATATCCGCCATAAATTCCTGGCGGATATTTACTGGCGGATGTCAAGAAAATACTAGCGGATATTTACTGTCGGTCTTTTTGAATTTTTTTAAAAATATTTTTTTTACATATTCTGGCGGTTTTTATTTTAGTATTCTGGCGGTTATTATTTTAGTATTCTGGCGGTTATAACCGACATAAATGAAAATGTTATTATTTTAAAATGTTATATTGATTAAAAATAAATAAATAAACACATATTTTAATTTTTTTTTTCACTCATGATCCTAAAGTCTAATGAACCCAATTCCCACAAGCCATAAATTTTCCGAGAGAATAATAACAACAAACTACAATCTAAGGCTCTATCATTTTTGTAAAAAGGATTATGCTCCCTCACAGGCAAGCAACAAGATACAAAGAAATTTAAACAATTTTTTCCAATGCGTCACAATGCACATTGTCTGGCACATAAACACACATGAACATCTGATGTACTTTATCATGTCAGATTTTACTATTTTAAAATGTTATATTGATAAAAAATAAATAAACATATGTTTTAAATATTATATTGTTTGCAATTTTTTACACATGCTATCTCATAGTATATATGAACATATTTGACGGTTGGATTGTTGAAACTAGTTTTGTTGAATGCATATCCTATCAAATTGATAGATTTAACAAACACTTAAGAGTTAATGTTATACTTCCATTAAGTATAAAATAAGATTTATCCACTAGTGTAAATATTTTAAATTGAAGATCGAATTCATTCATTGCATTCTTATAGGGTCGAGGAGTGTAGCTGTAAAAAAATCATTAAAATCGAAGCTAAAATAACCGTTAAATTGTGATTTTTCGTTTACAACCGTCGAAAACTTTTGTTTCATTATGTAATCTGTGAATGTTTGTTTTTTATGATTTTTTACGTATGCAATCTTGGAGTGTGTAAAAATAAGTCTTATAATTAATGTTATACTTCCATTAAGTATAAAATAAGATTTATCCACTAGTGTAAATATTTTAAATTGAAGATCGAATTCATTCAATGCATTCTTATAGGGTCGAGGAGTGTAGCTGTAAAAAATCATCAAAATCGGAGCTAAAATAACCGTTAAATTGTGATTTTTCGTTTATAACCGTCGAAAACTTTTGTTTTGTTACCTAATCTCTGAACGTTCGTTTTTTGTGATTTTTTACATATGTGATCTCGGAGTATGTACAAACAAGTTTGACGGTTAGATCATTGAAAAACGTTCCGTAGAATGTGTATCGCGTCAAAATGGTAGATTAAATAAACACTTAAAAGTTAATGTTATACTTCCATTAGTGTAAATATTTTAAATTGAAGATCAAATTCATTCATTACATTCTTATAGGGTCGAGGAGTGTAGCTGTAAAAAATCATTAAAATCAGAGCTAAAATAACCGTTCAATTGTGATTTTTCGTTTATAACCGTCGAAAACGTTTGTTCTGTTACGTAATCTGTGAATGTTTGTTTTTTACGATTTTTTATGTATGCAATCTTGGAGTGTGTACAAATAAGTTTAACGGTTCGATCGTTGAAAAACGCTTCGTAGAATGTGTATCGTGTCAAAACGGTAAATTAAATAAACACTTAAGAGTTAATGTTGTACTTCTATCAAGTATAAAGTAAGACGTGTGGTATCCACCAGTGTAAATATTTTAAATTGAAGATCAAATTTGTTCAATGCATTCTTATAGGGTCGAGGAGTGTAGCTTTAAAAAATCATCAAAATCGGAGCTAAAATAACCGTTAAATTGTGATTTTTCGTTTATAACCGTCGAAAACTTTTGTTCCGTTACGTAATCTTTGAATGTTTGTTTTTTACAATTTTTTACGTATGCAATCTCGGAGTGTACACAAATAAGTTTGACAGTTGGATCGTTGAAAAAAGTTTTGTAGAATTCATAGCGCGTCAAAACGATAGATTAAACAAACACTTAGAGTTAATATTATACTTCCATCAAGTATAAAGTAAGACTTGTGGTATCCACCAGTGTAAATATTTTAAATTAAAGATCGAATTCATTCAATGCATTCTTATAGGGCCGTGGAGTGTAGCTGTAAAAAATCATCAAAATCGGAGCTAAAATAACTGTTAAATTGTGATTTTTCGTTAATAACCGTCGAAATTTTTTATTCTGTTACCTAATCTCTGAATGTTTGTTTTTTGTGATTTTTTATGTGTGCGATCTCGAAGTGTGTATCAACAAGTTTGACGGTTGATCATTGAAAAAAGTTTCGTAGAATGTGTATCGCGTCAAAATAGTAGATTAAATAAACACTTAAGAATTAATGTTATACTTCTATTAAGTATAAAATAAAATTTTGTGGTATCCACTAGTGTAAATATTTTAAATTGAAGATCAAATTTATTAATTGCATTCTTATAGGGTCAATGTATGTAGCTGTAAAAAAATCATTAAAATTAGAGCTAAAATAACCGTTAAATTGTGATCTTTCGTTTATAACCGTCGAAAACTTTTGTTCTGTTACGTAATATTTGAATGTTTGTTTTTTACGATTTTTTACGTATGCGATCTTGTAGTATCTACAAACAAGTTTGGCGGTTCGATCATTGAAAAACGTTTCATAGAATGCATATCTCTGTTAAATTTGCCTAAATTTTTAAGTGAGAATAGTAATTTGTGTTAAATTTTTATTTATGTTTTTCAAGTATTGATTAGACAATATTTAGTTTGTGTGATGACATTTTCATTGTACAATTATCTTTTTGTTTCTATATTGCATATTTTACAAGGGTTATTATCTATTAAACAAAACAATTATTTATTTAATTTTTAAAAATGTATTCTATTTAAATACATATTATTTATTTATTTATTAAACTAAACAATTATTATTTTATTTTTTAAAATCGTAACAAAAATTGGGGGGGGGGGGATACAAATTTTGGGAGGGAATTTAAAATTTTGGGAGGGGGGATACAAATTTTGGGAGGGGCGGATTTTGCCGCCTTTTTCATTACTGTCGGTTATAACCGATAGTAATGAAAAAGTTTCTGTCGGTTTTATATTTAAAAAAAATTTCTGTCGGTTTTAACCGACAGTAATGAAATTTTCCAGAATAAAATCTCTTGCTCCCGTGCCCTTCCCCGTTCCTTCCCTCATTTCCTTCTCATACTCTTATCTTTTCATTTACTGTCCGCATCTCCAGTCTCCTTTTTCATCACAACAGAGTCAAGAAAATGTTCGGGGTCGTCTTCTCGAATCGCAGCTTCCCACTGAACATCTCCTCCTTCTCCCAAATTGACACCTTCCATTGGATTCTCTCTCTCTCTCTCTCTCTCTCTCTCTCTCTCTGAGAATTGATGACAATTTTTTGTAACATTAAATTCATTATAACTGATATATTTCTTACTTTTTTTTGGACCGGAAAACTGTCATCTTAGGTGCAGTGTTTTCATCAAGCATTAGCCTTTCCAGTATGGTTCCAGCAAAGGAGAAACATAATGAAGGTAACAAGGAACCACTTAGAGCTGTGGTACAAAGGCATTTTAGAGCTCTTGTATCGCAACTGGTACAAGGTGAAGGTGTCCAAGGCGAAGCCAATCAGTTCAACAAGAAACCAGTGAAAACCCTGATGTTTTTCGAAGGGTGTCCAAGGCGTTTTCGCTGCACAGTAATGTTTTCCATATACAGCTTTTTGTTATTTCTTTTACAATTCGAGTTTCTGCTGTTTGTTTAATTGTGCTCACTGCAAATTATTCATATTCTACATTCTGATAAAGCATACAAGGTTTTTAAAGCTTGGTTGGGTGATCTCTTATCTTGTCAGTTTCTGCTGAAAGGTGCTTGTGTTGAAGAACTAAAGAAGATTAAGCATGTTGTTCAGTATTGCATATTTGCTATTATCTGTTCGGCCGCGTTTAATGCCAATTTTGATGCTCCAACATATAAGGTCAATGCACTTGCCTCAACCGTTCCACAAGCGGACTATCTGTGGAGGATTATTGTGATGGTAGGAGCAATCCCAGCTACACTGACTTACTACTGGCGCATGAAGATGCCTGAAACTGCCCGTTACACCGCCCTTGTTGCAAAGAATGCGAAACAGGCTGCATCCGACATGTCAAAGGTTCTGCAGGTAGAAATTGAAGCAGAATCCCAGAAGGCTGAGCCGACTGCTAATGCATTTGCTTTGTTCCCCAAGGAGTTTATGCACCGTCATGGCCAAGACGACTTTGAGACACATCAGTATAATTTTTTTTATTATTAATATATTTTCTGTCGGTTTTATCTGACAAGAATGCTTTATTTATTCCTAATTAATATATTTTCTGTCGGTTTTAACCGACATAGAATGCTCTAATTTATTCTTTATTAATATATTCTTTGTCGGTTTTATCCGACACAATTTCTGTCGGTTTTAGAGTATTTTCTGTCGGAAAATTCATTTCCTGACGCAAGCAATTCTGTCGCTTATTATATCCGCCACTGCACCCATTTTCTGTCGGATTTTGCTTAATTTCCGACAATATTATATGTTTCTTGTCGGTTTTTAAACCGACACTAATGGGTACTTTTGTAGTACTGTTAGGCCCAATTTCATGAAGAACTTCATCGGGTTCGTGGGTGAGTTCGACGGTGATTCCATCGTTTCGGCGACTTGCACCACTTACTACTACCCTTAATCAACTTCCCTTGGACCCAAGAACAAGACCCAACTGGTGGTTGGAGCGTTGGAACACCAAGGAAGCCAAATTGAAGAACACCCACCTTAGGGTTTCGATGGGTGCGAGCCAATTTGAGGGCCTGCCTGGCCAAATTGGACTTGGTCACAGGTATAAAGTTTACTCTACTTGTTGAGACCTTCATTCTTGTAAAATTTGAGAATTTTTGAAAAAAGTCAACTTTTCCGATGTGTGACATTAGATTTATGAAATACTTCTTTCGTTACCAAGCATCTAGACCTAGAAGGGAATTATAGTTGAAATGACATCCTTGTTAATCTTGTGCTTATTTGAGTGTGTTTGGTTGGGGTTTAAGAGTTTAAGTAGTTATATTCAAGTTATTAGTAAACGATCGAGTTTCTCTTAATATATATATATATATATAGCCACATATACATGTCAAAAGGGGTAGTGGCATGAGTGAAGAGGTGGTGTTTTAAGTTGAAAAGCCATTAACTTTGGGTTGGTTTATTAAAAGATGGAGAATGAAGGCTACAAGCATAGGAATAGAACGTTAAAATGTTGATTTCATGGATGAGAAATAATATGTATGGTTACTAGTATAAAAAGGGTGAGTGACTTTAATATATGTGTTATAGGTGATTACTCTATTTTCATAATTATTATCCTGAGAGGGTATGAAACGGTTTTATGATTATGTTTCCTATAAAGTGCCATCGTTATAGTTTATGATGTGGGATTTGACGTGCATATTAGAAACATGGTTTTCTTTGTATGGCTGGCTTGATGTGATGAAATGTGAGGACTAGTGGTGGACTGTGAACCCATTGTGATTGGGGATTTGTTGCTTCGATATTGTTTCTTTTCCCTCTTCGTTGATTCGTTTTAAATTTAGCATATGTGCCTTATTTCCCTTGGTTATGCTTTTGTAAATTTAGTAGCTTGTGCTTGTCTCATTTCTTTGAGCCGTTGTACATTATAGTTGTTGGTCTTCCGCGATTCCGTTGAGTGATGTTCCAAAATCGTATCCACTTGGATTCCGTGAGAGATGGTCCAGAATCCCTTCTACTCCGCAATTTCGTTGAGTGAAGTTCTGGAATCGTATTCACCTTGGGTTTCATTGAGTTTGGATTGAGATAGCTTCAAAGGTATAGGCTTCGACCGAACTATGTCGCTCTAACCCTACTTTTCATGGTGTTGTATGAGAATATGGTTGTGAGATGTTGTGATTGTTTCAGACGAAACGTTGGATGTCTGGGTGACTCCTTCGGAGTTTGCGAAGGTTTGGTATTAATTTCTTATGAATGATTCATATTCAAAGTTTATAAATTGTGATTGATGGTTGGTTTTATCACTATTATCACACTTTGTATTATTGTCGCTCACCTGAGCTTCACAACTTATCCAAGTTTTGAATTGCCCAGTGCACCATTTCCATGATGTAGGCACTGATTTTATATGCAACAGGTCTGGATAGATTACAAGAAACCAATTGATATTTTGGTTCGTTGAGTGGTTCGGAATCCTTACTCTTGCACATTCCAAAAGGTTAGTCTAGAACCCTAGATTCGAGCGAATGAGAATTATCCATAGACCTTGTGAATATAAATTAGAATTACCATGTTATTACTCATAACCCAAGTAGGGAATTATATAGAGTTCTCTAATTGAATTGGTGAAATGGTATGTTATCTCATTGATTGATTAACGTAGTTAAATGCTAAGATCATGCATCCTTGATTCATGAAGGGATTAATTGACGGGAATTGTGGAATGACGTTGGATATGATTGTTATTATTATGATTATTTAGTGATCAATGTGGCTTAAGAATAATACTGTGCTTCGTTGGTTATTGAATAAGTTGCTTGCTGTTGATGGAGATATCACGTTGAGAACATAGTGATTTATATGATGGATGGAATGGAAACCTTGAATGTCATGTGGATTTGTTATGTAACCATGAATCTAGTAATTCATGCTTGTTAAGTTCTAATAATTGATTGAGGAATGCTATGCTTTTTGATTTGAACGTATTGTGATAAACATCGAGGTGTAATGAATGGTGAACTATGAATGGCTTGATCCCCAAATGAGGGTACGTAGGCAGTCTAACAAGGAGGTTAGATGCAACCATAAAGTATACGAAAAATTCTATGCAATTCGAGGCATGGCATGTGCTTGATACAAATCCCGGGGGACGGGTATGTTATATATGTGGTTATTTGATGACGTCACGTGTCGATCCCGGACGTATGTCGGGATCGGGACGTGACAGGAGAACTGCTCTTTCAAACGAGTCCAAAGATCTCGAGAGCTCGTACTACCAATTGCACAGGACAAAGCAACAGGTGACAAAGTAGCAGTGATTAATTGCATTATAGCCCTATCATGCATTTTCCAAACGACAAATTCATCAATTTCAACAGAAGTAGTAGAGCCAGAGTGTATACCAGATTCACTAGAAGGAACGTGATGTTAAGCAGGACAAGGGTGCGAGCCATCAACAAACCTCATAATACCATTGCTCTCCAACAAAAGTTGTATCTGAAAGTGCCAATTGAGGTAATTGGAGTCATCCAATTTGACATTCAATGAAGTCGAGATGGTGGAGATTAAAGCCGTGATCGGAGATTGCACAAGTTGAAGTTGAGTTGCAGTCACCATTGAAATTTCAGCTGAAAAACTCAGTGAGGAATTATAACAAACAGTTGATATGCAAGATTGAAGGAAACGGAGAAGATGATCGAAGAAGATCACGATCAACCAAGAAACCCTAGAAGATCAATTTTCAAGAAGACGAAGAGAATTAGGGATACCGAAGACAAATTGATAAGTGCGAAGACATATTCGAACCGAGCGGAAGCAGATGAGAAGGATCGAAGATTATGCGCAGGCAACAATGGTGATTGATACCATGTAAACGTGTAAGTAAATCTATGAAATTATATACAGAAGGTTTAGAGAGAGAATAGCTCAGAGAAGAGAGAGAGAGAGAGAGAGAGAGATAGAGAATGAAAGTTCTTGATATATTTCTTGATCACTAAGTAATACAGATGTTGAGATATTTATACATTTTCAATACCAAAGCTAACTGCCTTAACAGAACTTTTAATCTAATTACAAGTGTCAACATCCTATTCATCAACTTCTATACTCTATCAAGGAGTTCGAGTGTTAGAGAGAGAGTGTCTCAGTGTATAATGAGGGAAGGATATGAGAGTGACCGCAAGTTGGGATTACTAAATTACCCTCCACATTACAAAAATCATAACTCAATCTCCCCGACTCCGAATTCAATTATGGTTTCATCTATACGCACTCGAAGAAAACTAATTTAATAAAATAGAAAAAATATGACAAATTGGAATTTAACTCAGAGGTCCATAATTACTCAAGGCATCCAATCAGGGGTATTTTGGTTATTTCATATTTCTAAAAAATAAAATACATTATTTTAAGATACTGACATCAGCCTTGTCATTTCAATTTGCGCTCTTTGGCACTTCCAAAATAAGTCAGGAATCAGGTTTTGAAAGCTGGACACCTTTCAAGAAACTCAGTCTCCCTTTTCACATGCTAGGAGGTGTGCAAGCAGAGCAATTGTCATGATTGTCTTCCTCCCAAGCCCCATCTCGTCGGCTAGAATCCCGTTCAGTCATTTCTCAGTATTTATTGGCTATAATCCCATCTCTTGCTTCTTGCTTATCATGTTCAGATTCTTCATTTATAGTCTACCGAATTGCAGAACACCCATTGAAACAAAACCTACCCAAATCAATGTCCTGATCGAACCCATGTAAGAGAATTCGAACCATGGCAAATTTTCAAATTCGTCCTGAAAGAAATCTTGACCAATTGCCGTGAGGTCGTCACCTCAATAGAGAAAAATAGGAATTGGGTTTTCTGGGGAGACCTTGTACTCAACCAAAGCACAAGAACGATCACATTGATGTCAGTTTTGATCATTGAGTGGTCAGATGTCTATAATGTAAAAAATATTTGACGACTTCATATGAGCAGCAAGCAATCTTCGGTTGCTGCTTGCTGGGCACAGAGGAATTTAAGAGACGATTGAGCAAGAGTAGAAGTGGCGCATGATTATATTATTTTTTATTTGTACATGTCTAGGGGTATATGTGGAAAAATGAAATCCGTCTTTGCATAGCATTTGAGTTTTTTGCTCTATGTGTATGTCCACGTGTAAACAGGTGAGTGAGAAAGGTAAAAAGGGAAAAGTTGCTAGTATTCCTCTAATTTGAATGCTTGCTATTGCACATTTTTAAGCAGGAATAATGTAGGAGTTTTAACAAAAATAAAGGATGGACAATTACTTTATAATAAATTACATAGTAACCCTTTAAGTTTAAGGTCTATTACAATCTCATACAACATCTTTAAAACATTTCACTTTCATACCTCATCTACTATTTTATTTCAAAATAATACATGTGTTAGATTTTCCATCCATTGATCCGTTAAATGCTGACGTGGCTGCCACCTGTGTGCCACGTGGCAAAAAAATAATTTTTTAATTTTTTTTTTTAAAAACCTGAATCTTCTCGTAAAAAAGAAGATATATTATATCTAATCTCAGCGGAGGACAAAGACATCGGGAGGAGGAAGGGATCGAATCTGGGCGGGAGGCACCAAAGCCATGACTATTGTGGAGCCAAAAATAATCATAAGGTGACATGTGGATTTTTGGGTAAAATGACAAAAATACCCTTGAGGTGTACCAAGTTTCTACGCGCGAGCAGTAGACAATCATCCTCAACCAAGTCAAAAATGCTCCAAAAAAGGTAACCAATTCCAAATTATCTCATCCATCCTCATTTTAGGTAATTACTTCATAACCTATAAATTGTTCCATATAAATAGAGATTAATTGGCTAATTAATGAATTAATTCCTAAATTCATTAATCAACCAATTAAATCACCAATCATACCCAAAAAATACCTCTTTTGGCTGGTTACCCACTCCCCCAAAGGAACCGACCATCTCCTTTTATTTCCTACCTTTTCTACCATATCTTTCCTTTTTATGATAATAATTAGCTAAGATAAATAGGGAATTATTAGCTAATTATTTCATAAAATCCCAATTACCACAAAATATCCCCAAATATGCACTAAATGGCCAGCCATCTATTGCTAGAAAACGAATTGGCCATACTTTGCTTATTCATCCCATTAATTAGCTAATTCATTTGGTAATAATCCTTTTGCCTATTTAATTAGTCAATTAATCACATAACTCCCAAAATCATATTAAATCAAGAACCCTATCCCTATAAATAGACTCCTATTTTCACCAAAAACGAAGGCCAACACTTTGGCAATAATCCCAAAATTCTCTAAACACTCTTTCTCTCTAAATTCTAACTTTGGCATCGGAGGGTCTTCGGCCAAAGCCCCCCCATTGATCGTGGGCGCGTGAGGCTCTTGGCCTTAACCTAAGGTGTTAATTGTTTTGTAGGTGAAAAATTGTCTAAGATCAAGGAGGAAGAAATTTGCATCCACAAATTGGTGCTTTCATTGAGAGTTGAAATCCATACTCGTAGAAGACTCTCGCACAAAAAGGTTTTTTCTTTATTTTTTAGTCCATTTGAATATTTTTTTATACGTTCTTATTATTAGAATTTTTTTACTTGCAAAGGTTCTTTGATAAAACGTATAAGCAAAATATAATGGCTAGAAATATAGAAAATTCCACAAGTGAAAATTCTAATAATCAAGAAATGGGATTTCGGAGATCCGTAAGGCTAAATGCGACAATAAATGGAGTGGCACCACCACCACGAGTTTCCACCATGGGAACCACCACGGTGGCGAGGTCCATGGTGCCTTCACCACGGCCCGAGTCGTGCCATCTAAGGCTCACGGCACCAAGGCCACGACCCAAGCCATGTCACTCCAAGCCCAACGCGTTGCCAAGCCAAGCCCAAGTCTCGCACCTATGTGTATCACACTCCGAGCAGCTTGCTCCCACCGAGCAGCCCACTCTCGCGGCCCAACCTGCTCTTGTGGCCCAGCCTGCTCCCGACGAGTAGCCCACTCCCGTGGTCCAGCATGCTCATGCCGAGCAGCCCACTCTCATAGCCCAGCCTGCTCTCATGGCCCAACCTGCTCTCGTGGCCCAGCCTGCTCTCGTGGTCCAGCCTACTCCCGTCGAGCAGCCCACTCTCGCAGCCTAGCCTGCTATCATGGCCCAGCCTGCTCCCACGGCCCAGTCTGCTCCCGTGGATTTCCAAGCAGCCCAAGTTGGCCCAAGACTATCTCAACTATCCGGACCTACCATCGAGCCGGGGGCATTCTCACCACATTTTTTTGCGGATTTGACATTTCCCAACTCAAATCTCTCGCCCGGAGTCTACCACCCTTCCACTGCCCAAGGAGGCGCATTCCTTCAAAGCTCTTCCAATCCAAATGGCGAACAACACTTGTCTCGACAAGTCATAGAGTTGACGAGTGCCCTTGCACAACAGACGACCTTGGTGAATCAACTTTTGCAACGCATCGGGATCCAACGTGCCCCAGACGAGGTATCCCGAAGTAGGACAAGGGCAGACTAACCTTTCCAGCAGCGTCCTGGCAAGCAGCCACTCGACCAGCCATGAGCCGAGCGTTCGGGCAGTGTACATTCCCGATTGGGCCCCCGAGATAGTGTATACTCCCGTCTTAGCGCGTGGAGGAGCGTGCACTCTCGACTAGGCCCACGGATGAGCATACATTCATGGTTGGGGTCACACTCCGATAGTCAACATGAGCAACCTTCCGGGCAAAGTGTTCATTCACGGCTAAGCCCGCAAGGAGCATCCTCCACCTCACATCGGAGTAGGCAGCACGACGGACGAAGAGAAGCAGTCACTCAATCCAGCTTAAGTTCAACCAGCAGTCTGTGAAGAACTCGCTCGCCTACTAGAAACGCACCACATGCACTGCATCCGTGGTATAGATGAGCCAAACACATGGAAGAGTAGCCTAGACCAGCAAGTCATGGCTGGGGGCAGCCGAGAGCTCCGCTACCTCAACAAAGGCAAATTCAGGAAGAAGTAGAGAGACTCTTGACCAAACGATTGCATGATTTCCAACGCAACGAGGTCACCGACGAGGCACTACAACGGAACATGACCAACATAAGTAGGTTACCCTTCACGGACGAGATCAAGCAGGCAAAGCCTCCACGCGAGTTTAACATGTGACATTTCACATCTTTCAAAGGGGATGAAGACCCGGATAGACACTTAAAGCGCTACTGAAACGCAATGATCCTTTATCGAAACAACAATGATCTCATGTGCAAGATATTCGCCACCACTCTACAAAGCGAGGCGCAAGATTGGTTTTACACCCTGCCACCACAATCCTTCCGAAATTTCTACGAACTTTTTTTTGTTTTCACCAAAGAATATTCATCTTATTGCTCGATAAAAAAGAAGTCTGGCCATTTGTTCGACGTCAAGAAGAATCTAAAGGAGTCGCTTCGTAACTATGTAAGGAGGTTCAAAGTAAAGAAGGCAAAAATAATCGGATGCAACGATTCAATAGCTAGAGCAGCCTTCCAAAAAGGACTTCCAGCTGACCACCCACAACAACAACAACAACAACAACAAAGCCTTTTCCCACTAAGTGGGGTCGGCTATATGAATCCTAGAACGCCATTGCGCTCGGTTTTGTGTCATGTCCTCCGTTCGATCCAAGTACTCTAAGTCTTTTCTTAGAGTCTCTTCTAAAGTTTTCCTAGGTCTTCCTCTACCCCTTCGGCCCTGAACCTCTGTCCCGTAGTCACATCTTCGAACCGGAGCGTCAGTCGGCCTTCTTTGCCCATGTCCAAATCACCGGAACCGATTTTCTCTCATCTTTCCTTCAATTTCGGCTACTCCTACTTTACCTCGGATATCCTCATGCCCAATCTTATCCTTTCTCGTGTGCCCACACATCCCACGAAGCATCCTCATCTCCGCTACACCCATTTTGTGTACGTGTTGATGCTTCACCGTCCAACATTCTGTGCCATACAACATCGTTGGCCTTATTGTCGTCCTATAAAATTTTCCCTTGAGCTTCAGTGGCCTACGACGGTCACATAACACGCCGGATGCACTCTTACACTTCATCCGTCCAGGTCGTATTCTATGGTTGAAATCTCCATCTAATTCTCCGTTCTCTTGCAAGATAGATCCTAGGCAGCAAAAACGGTCGCTTTTTGTGATCTTCGCTAGATTGCTCCGGTCATTAGTGTGGATAAGTATATAAATGAATAGAGATAGGAAAGCAAACACAAGATGTACGTGGTTCACCCAGATTGGCTACGTCCACGGAATAGAAGAGTTCTCATTAATTGTGAAGGGTTTACACAAGTACATAGGTTCAAGCTCTCCTTTAGTGAGTACAAGTGAATGATTTAGTACAAATGACATTAGGAAATATTGTGGGAGAATGATCTCGTAACCACGAAACTTCTAAGTACCGGAGTGTGGTATCGTCTTGACTTGCCTTATCTGTCTCATAGGTAGATGTGGCATCTTCTCTGGAAGTACTCTTCCTCCATCCAGGGGTGGTATCTGTAACTGGTGGAGATGCACAAGGTAATGTATCAATTTCACTTGAAGCTTACTTGTAGTTTCAGGCTTGGTCAAGCGCGATACAAACCATGTAGTAGGAGTCCCCCAAGTCGCCGGGCTAGGGGATCTGCTGAAAGAGGTGACAGACAAGGTAAGCAATCAGAGCTCCGGCTGATTGTTCACCTTCTCCCCATCTTGCAGCAGCATGAAGGATAAAGAGAAGAAAGATGAGAAGAGATGATATGGGATACTTTTGCTTTTGAAGAAGTAACTTTCCACAGGCTTATTCTTGAACTGAGCTGGAGGGTTTTCTGGTTTCCTCCAGAGCCGACTGAAGAATTTGAGGGTCAAAACAAGTCCATCAAATCTAGAGTACGTTCGACCCTGCTGATATGGGATACTTTTGCTTTTGACAGAGTAATGGATGTATCGGCACGTGTGCTGTTACGCTTGTCTCCACATGCTTCCTTGTATCCTTCGCACTTGCCCTATCTGTTCCTCAAGCAGATGCGGTATCTTCCCTGGAAACATAAGATGTTGAAGATGAGTACTCGAGAGCAATGCCAGGTAAGTAATCAGGTAAGGGGTTCCAGGCAGTCAGTTCCTGGCTGGAAGCTTGATTCCAAGTGCTGACTGATTGCTCTCTTTCTCCTTGTCTTGCAGGTAACAACAAGGCCAAAGGAAAAGACAGGGAAAAAGCATGATATGGGATACTCTTGCTTTTAACCCTGATGATATGAGATATTCTTGCTCTAGTATAGCTTGTTTGCAAAGGTATTATCGGGGGGAAAGAAAGCTGAATATTTCGAAAGGCTTCGTTGGGAGTGCCCTCTCAAATATGAGGAAGGGTTGAACATTTTTGCAGGTCTGCCTGTCCGTTGGGGATGGAGGTCGACATATATAGGAGTCTCCCTAACAACAAGTAGTAATGCTATTCCTTTACCCTGCTTGGTCATAGCACGGTAGTGGGAGCTGCCAGCTTCACATGTTTTAACTCTGTCAGAGCACTTTGAAAAAGTGGTCTGTGCTCTCGAGAAGTCTTCGACAGAATGCCTATAATTTCCGCAAGGTGATCGGATGATATTTATATATATTTTTACTTTGAATTCACTCGTCTTTTCTTAGTTAGTTCCTTATATTTTTGAGCTATTTACGTTATTTTTGTGTTTATAGGATTTGTTATGCAAAGAAAATAAAAATAGAACAAGTGAAATTTTATGTAATAAATTCGTCAAAACTGTCTGTGTAGATCAGCTTTTAAATTAAATTAAAAATTATATTTAATAATGATAAGTCGTGATGATGTTTGAAACATCATCATGATGGTTTTGTTTTGTAGAAAAAAAAAAAGAAAGAAAACGGTGGAAAGAAAGAGTTGGACAAAGAAAGGAAAGAATCCAAGGCAAAAGAGGAGTAGATGCGGGGAGGACTGGAAAACAGAGAAAGCAAACGGGACAGCCAAGAGAAGTGGGGATGGCAAAATAAAAGAATAATAAAATAAAGAAAAAGGACTGTCAGATGGAAGGAGGGAAGAGGATTGGGAGCTGCCTTTGACAGCTAAGAGGTCAGCCGCTGGGTCCAGCTCTCGCCACTTGCGACGAGCCCCATGATTCTTTTCTTGGATCCAGAGGATGTGAAAAGTAAAGCTTGAGGAGAGAG
Organism: Malus domestica; assembly: GCF_042453785.1. Lineage (NCBI taxonomy): Eukaryota > Viridiplantae > Streptophyta > Magnoliopsida > Rosales > Rosaceae > Malus > Malus domestica. The sequence continues at coordinate 35,038,349 of NC_091665.1, forward strand.
CTGAGCAGGGGGGCAGCGTGAGACAAAGAGGAAAATAAAATAAGAGCTGCGGGGAGGAAAAAAGGGGAGAGTCCGGAGGAAAGCTGCCATTTGGCAGCTTGAGCAGGGGGAGAGCAGAAACCTGCTTTTGGGCTGGCGTGATTAAGGGGGTCGGGGGAGCGGAAGAAAGGGGCTGCCCTTTGGGCAGCTCGCAGGAACGTGCAGGGCGTGACAGGAAAGGTGAGGCAAGCAAGGGAGATAGGCAGAGAGAAGGGGAGAGGCGCAGGAAGAGTGGGAAGAGAAGAGACTGGCAGCGTGCAGGGGAAGAGAAGACGGGACAGCAGAAAAAGCACAAAGGCTTGCCAGCGCAGAAACGCAGGGAGAGGGAAGTCAGGGAGTGAAGAAAGCTGCAAGCTGTTCTCTCTCTCGGTTTAAACTTTTCAAACTTCTATTTTATTTCTGTTTAATAATGTGTAATTAATTTTATTTTGGCTAGAGGTTAATTCGAAACCATGAATATATTTGTAATATGAATTGATTACCTTCGGTTGTGATTTCATAAGTTGTGTTTTCAATTTACTTATCCGTTCGTATAAAAACTGATTTGTGTATGTTGGTTGAGAGTGCACGCTTAATTTACATGCATGAATTTGATGCTAGAATATAAGTGAATTTCACCTAATCGTTATGAACTTATTTTCACAAGTAGTAAAGGTTGCTAGTCACAATCACGTTAAGTAAATTCTTGGCAAGAGTATCATGCTTTTCATAGTTACGAATGTCTCGTCAATGCTTATAGTTTTCACAAAGTTTAATGATCTTTGATTGTATCGCTATTGTGCTTTTCACGTAGGGGACTTTTGAAGAATGTTTTGAATTGTTGTATGCGTTTTTCCGTCCAATTCAATAACTTAAGGAAAACTTGAAGATTAAAAAAGTGCTGTTCACGGTTAATCTGGAGTATTGAGATTCACAATTTATTGAAAGAACAACTGAAAATCAATTTAGGTTGCATATGTGTCATGTGTGGAGAAGAACCCTCTAGCTAGTCCGTCATTTATCTTTTCATTTTAATTTCATGTTTTTGTAAATTCTGTAATTTATTTAAGTTTAATTTACTTTTCATCAAAATCAAACCCTCCCATTATTAAATTATTTTATTTAGTTAGTTTTCATTGTTTTTAGTCTTTTAATTCAATTTCCGTCCATTTCAGTTCCTAGTGTTTAATTTAATTGTTTTCATTATTTTGAGTCATTTTAAGTGTGTTTCGAGTTATTAGAGTTTTTAGCCTAATTTTATGTCCTTGAGTCTTATTTAATATTTTTAAATTAATTTAGAATAGATTAGCAATCCCTCCTAATCCCCGGCCTAGAACGATACCCTACTTACATCTATACTACAATTGTCAAAAAGAGGGTTTAATTTGTGTGTCAAGTAATTCTCGCATCACAAAGCTGAGTGTGCGTGTGACAGGTGCTGACAAGGCTAGAAAAGTAGGTGCCTCTTCGATTTCTGAGATCGGCCCTCGTGGTCTCTGAGCAGCCCAGCTTTTGAGAAAGCGAGCGTCTCTTCGATTGATTCGGAGAACGATGCATCTTCGATTTTTAAGAAAGCAATCATGATGGGGGTCTGGCTCTCGAGATTCGGGGAGCAATGTCACTTCGATTTTTGAGAAAGTAATCATGTTGGGAGTCTGGCTCTCGAGATTCGGAGGGCGGTGCCTCTTCGATTTTGGAGCAAGCAATCTTGTTGGGAGTGTTTTCTCGAATGTGAGTAAAGGTTGGGCATGTTTGCTAGTCTACCTTGCCACGAAGCACAGAGGTTGACACACAGGGATTTTCCAATTATCCAGCAATGGTACTGTTCCTTTACCCTCTCTTCGATTTTTGAGAAAGTAGTCATGTTGGGAGTCTGGCTCTCGAGATTCGGAGGACGGTGCCTCTTCGATTTTGGAGCAAGCAATCTTATTGGTAGTGTTTTCTCGAGTGTGAGTAAAGGTTGGGCATGTTTACTAGTCTACCTTGCCACGAAGCACAGAGGTTGACACACAGGGACTTTCCAATTATCCAGCAGTGGTACTGTTCCTTTACCCTTGTGGGTAATAATATGGTAGCTAGACCTTCAAAATTTATGGGTCTAAACTTTGTTAGTGCTGTTTCTTTGCTATTCTTTTACCTTTCTTGGTCAGAGCGATGTAGTGGGAGCTGCAAGCTTTACGTGCTCAATTTTGGAAGAGAACTTTGGCAAAGTTATCTGTGGTACCCATGAGCTAGTGTTGCGTGTGGGAAGTGGGTGATTGAACAGTAAGATTCATGTGTTTTCTACTTCCTCAGAAGTCTTCGACAGAATGGCCATAATTTCCGCAAAGCTGAGTGTGCGTGTGACAGGTGCTAACAAGGCTGGAAAAGTAGGTGCCTCTTCGATTTCTGAGATCGGCCCTCGTGGTCTCTGAGGAGCCCAGCTTTTGAGAAAGCGAGCGCCTCTTCGATTTCTGAGATCGGCCTTCGTGGTCTTTGAGCAGCCTAACTTTTGAGAAAGCAAACGCCTCTTCGATTTCTGAGATCAACCCTCGTGGTCTCTAAGCAGCCCAGCTTTTGAGAAAGCAAACGCCTCTTCGATTTCTGAGCAGGCGCCTCTTCGATCTCTGAAGATCCGTCGAGTGCAGATTTTTATAAGGGCTGGCATTAAGTTCCAAAGCACACTTGAATCTCCACCAGTAGAAGCTCCATTCTTGCACTTCTAAGATCTTGATTTGTCCAACCTCTTCTCTCTTCAACACCTTTGAAAATGTCTGGCCCCTCCGACCGTCGTTTTGACTTGAACCTTGTTGAAGAGGCAGCCCCGCCTTCTCCAGACAACATATGGCGCCCATCCTTCGTCTCCCCTACTGGTCCTCTTACCGTTGGGGATTCCGTGATGAAGAATGATATGACTGCTGCGGTGGTGGCCAGGAACCTTCTCACTCCCAAAGATAACAGACTACTTTCCAAACGGTCTGATGAGTTAGCTGTTAAGGATTCGCTGGCTCTCAGTGTTCAGTGTGCAGGTTCTGTGTCTAATATGGCCCAACGCCTATTTGCTCGAACCCGCCAAGTTGAATCATTGGCGGCTGAGGTGATGAGTCTCAAACAGGAGATTAGAGGGCTCAAGCATGAGAATAAACAGTTGCACCGGCTCGCACATGACTATGCTACAAACATGAAGAGGAAGCTTGACCAGATGAAGGAAACTGATGGTCAGGTTTTACTTGATCATCAGAGATTTGTGGGTTTGTTCCAAAGGCATTTATTGCCTTCGTCTTCTGGGGCTGTACCGCGTAATGAAGCTCCAAATAATCAACCTCTGATGCCTCCTCCTTCTAGGGTTCTGTCCAGTACTGAGGTTCCGAATGATCCCCTTCCGGTGCCTTCTCTTTCTGGGGCTCTACCGACTGCTGAGACTTCTCCTAAGCAACCCTTGTGAAGGCTCCCTCTTGTTTGTTTATTTTGACTCATGTATATGTACACATTTGTAGCTTATCGGGGATATCAATAAATAAGTTTTCCTTCATTTCAACGTATTGTGTTAAATACACCAAAACCTTCTTCGCTAAGTTCTTTGAATTTTCTTTTGTTGAAGCTTGTATGTTGAAGCTTTCTGAGTGGAGCATGTAGGTTGGGGTAGTGTTCCTTTAATTTCCCGAGTGAGGAAAACTTCTCGATTGGAGACTTGGAAAATCCAAGTCACTGAGTGGGATCGGCTATATGAATCTTAGAACGCCATTGTGCTCGGTCCTGTGTCATGTCCTTCGTTAGATCCAAGTACTCTAAGTCTTTTCTTAGAGTCTCTTCCAAAGTTTTCCTAGGTCTTCCTCTACCCCTTCGGCCCTGAACCTCTGTCCCATAGTCGCATCTTCTAATCGGAGCGTCAGTAGGCCTTCGTTGCACATGTCCAAACCACCGTAACCGATTTTCTCTCATCTTGCCTTCAATTTCGGCTACTCCTACTTTACCCCGGATATCCTCATTCTTAATCTTATCCTTTCTCGTGTGCCCACACATCCAACGAAGCATCCTCATCTCCGCTACACCCATTTTGTGTATGTGTTGATGCTTCACCGCCCAACATTCTATGCCATACAGCATCGCTGGCCTTATTGCCGTCCTATAAAATTTTCCCTTGAGCTTCAGTGGCATACGGCGGTCACACAACACGCCGGATGCACTCTTCCACTTCATCCATCCAGCTTGTATTCTATGGTTGAGATCTCCATCTAATTCTCCGTTCTTTTGCAAGATAGATCCTAGGTAACGAAAACGGTCGCTCTTTGGTATTTCTTGATCTCCGATCCTCACCCCTAACTCGTTTTGGCCTCCATTTGCACTGAACTTGCACTCCATATATTCTGTCTTTGATCGGCTTAGGCGAAGACCTTTAGATTCCAACACTTCTCTCCAAAGGTTAAGCTTTGCATTTACCCCTTCCTGAGTTTCATCTATCAACACTATATCGTCTGCGAAAAGCATACACCAAGGAATATCATCTTGAATATGTCCTGTTAACTCATCCATTACCAACGCAAAAAGGTAATACTCTTTCGCTCTGGCAGAGAAGCATGCACTTTGGGACGAAGTTCGCCGATGCCCATTTAAGGAAAATCCAAGCAATCTTGAATATGAAGTTCCCCACTACTCTAAAGGAGATTCAAAGTCTGACTGGATGAGTAGTCGCATTTGAAGCATAAATAAGCTCTACCATCATACAAGAAGAGCTGGGGGCCCGACTACCTATATTCCACAGTTTAAAAGCTCTCCTCGATGTTATCAGTTGTATTCCACAGTTTAAAAGCTCTCATTGATGTTATCAGAAATTCAAAAGCTAACTTTAGCGATAGTTGTTGTAACCTAAAAGCTTAAGTTTTACCCTCAAACGCACGCAGTCATCATCATGATGCACTATTCCACCGAATCCTGACGAACGCAACAACTAGGCCCAAAAGACATGCCAAGGGTAGACGAACACTGGAAGGAACATTTAAAAGCAAGTTTTTTCCTCGTCGCCCCAGAAGATTCTACATAAAAGCAACATGTACCGACAGTTGAGCACTACCTCCTGCTACGCGTGACACGGCCCTAGCCAACCTTTGCTCCATTATTCAGCTCTAGAGTGGTCCAATACCGAAAATTGAGCATTTCCTGCTACATGTAACATGGCCCCAGCCCCACGGCTCCGTACCACGCATTCACACCTAGCCTTGACAACACAACAGAGTGGCCCAATTGCTCCCCGAAGGCAGCCGAGCACACTTTAGCAGCACCTGCTCCCTCAATGGAGATTTCTGGCATTTGCATGTCAATGACGTAATACCTAAAGAAAGTACGCAAGCAGCTTGAGGCATTTCAGACTTAAACTCTCACTCAAGTTCCCCGGGCAGACAATGCCCATGCAAACGTACTAGTCGGCCTAGGCTCCGCACTCGATCACCAACTCAAAACGCTCTATTCTGGTGGAATATCTTGACAAGCCAAGCATAGAGATGGAGCCAACAACCCAAGTGTCATAGCATTTTCATCCAAAGATCCCACACCGGATCACATATCCGCTGCCTAGCGCCTCCCGACAACTTGAAAGTTCTAAGATCAAATCCACGAAGGTGTATATGGAAACCACTTTGGAGGCCAATCCTTAGTATAGAAGGCTCTTAACGCAGGCTACTATTGGCCTACCATGCACCAAGATGCTAAGGAGTTAGTACAAAAGTGCCTTAAGAATATGGCATCTAGTAGCACATGTCCACACCGAGATATCCACAAGGCAATGGGTAGGCCGGAGTATCCAACAAGACGATCCTCGACTGCCTCAAGAAATCCCTGACCAATAAGAAAGGAAAATGGCTAAACGAACTCTTCGGTTGTCTATGGGCATATCGCACCACCAAAAGACGAACAACCGAATGGTAAGGAGATGACCACAAGTTTAGATCTGGCAGAGGAGAAGCGTGAGTAGACCATCACTTGAATAGTAACCTACCAGCAGCAACTCCTCCCCAGCTACAACAAAACCCGAAGACTCAAGAAGCTCGACGGGTACCACCTCACAAGCCGAGGATTATCCAGTTGTTATGCAGTTCCTACCTTACAGCTAAGTTCTTGTTCGTTTCACTCATTTTTTTAATGAGGAATTCATAAGTAATCACAACTTGGCTCGGCTACATGCTTACAACAACTGATCACTCCTGCACTTCAAAAGAAGACTGCGCCCTACTTAGGGACTCATCGCAGGAATTGCGCCCCCCGAGGGACCAACCATGCTCTCCAGTGTGAGAGGGTAAACTAATTGCTCTCCAGTGCAAAAGGGTAAACCAATTCCCCGACACCCATATAGGTCAGCTCTCCAAGACGGGAGGATAAACTTTACACTCCGAATATCCAGACGTGGATGAGCCTGGCTGCCCTAGTATAACTAGATGCACGATGGCTTGCGCCGGGATTCCTAGAAGTAGCTACAATGGTTTTTTTCAAGGCTTAGCTAACTGAAGGATTTTGGGTCTCTTGGCCTAATCCGTAGGGAACCGGACCCCAGAGACGGAGAGGACGCATTATGTAGTACGCCTTACAGACGGCTGCCCTGGAACCCTAAAGTTGCTACCGAGTACGCTAAGGTAGCCTACGGATTCTGGAAGACTGCCTACGGCTTGCCCTTCGAGCAATAAAACTGCGCTAGACTTATATAACCTCACATTCTTGTGAAAGGTTAAACAAGCTAGCGCACATATACGAAATTTTATCCACTGCCGACATGCTATGTAGTCGATAAGCTTCACCTCTGCCAAGCGCGGAACAACCTACACCAAGTCCTAAAGTGTTGTGATACTTGCTACGCAACCTACGGAATTGGAGAAAGCCAAGGTTAACAGCCTAGTGGTTACGCGGACTTGTCTGCTTCTGTAAGTAAGGTATCCGGTTGCCAACCCTATGGCTAATAACCTTGCAAAGTTCTACACCAACACCTACGGCTGCATAGACTACGCGGGCTTGTCTGCTTATAAAAAAATAGCATGCCTGCCACTGGTCTATCAAGTCTAAAGGTTAAGGCATGAACAAAAGAAGCGAAGATGAAGAAAAGCGAAGGAAAACATATTTATAAACAACTAGCAAAGGCCGAAGAAGTTCAAGCAAAACAAGAGCTACAAGGAAAAACAAAGAAAATCATAAAGGCTACCTAGAATACTAAACTACAGCAACTTGGACATCCCATGACTACTCGGTCGCCACACCTTCAGCAGCCGTAACGCTCTTAGCAGCGGCATCATCCGGCGCTTCACCCCCGGCTGCCCCAGCCTCGGCACTAACTTCTCCAACTACTTCACCAATGGAAGCCTCAAAAGTAAAAGCAAGCAAGTCTTCCAGAGAAATAGAGAAGGTCTTGAAACCTCAAGCCCATCATTCTCACCCTTCAGCTGCTCATTTCTTCTCAAGCAGACTAACACGGACGCGCTGCAGCTCATCCACTCCCTTCTTAGCATAAGCAGCAATCAACTTTTCATCATTTGCATAAGCAGCGAAACGAAGCTTAGAAACTGCAAACTCAAGATCTTGAATCTAAGGTATTGTAACATTTAATCTCATTTTCTATACTTTCATGCTTAACTTGGATCACGTCAAGTTTAGTCTTCAAGTCAACGATCTCTTGGCAAGCGGTCTCAAGCTACAAAGAAGTGGGGGCAGAAATATTAGACCCTTTCAAAGCAACGAGCTCAGAATCTTCCATAGTATTTGCCATTTCCTTAGCAGCCTTGCTATATCTGCATCATAGCAAGCAGAGCAGTCCTTCTATATTGGGTCGTATGCTTCGCAAACGAGTTTGGGCAAACAACCTTTCTGACGCCATCAACAAACTTAGCACAAGCGTTCATGTTTTCAAGAGATCTGGTTTCAAAAGCACATAAATCTCAGCAGCCTCCCTTGAAGCAGGCTTAGTGGATTTCTCACAGCTGCCTACGCGAGCAGTCTCCTCATTCCCAGCAGGCGAATCAGTCTCAGCAGCATAAGGAATTGGCCTTGGTGCCACATTAGCAGCAGAGTCCTCCTTATCGCTTTTCATAATAGCAAGCCTCTCCGAAGGTGAACTAAACTTAGCTCCCAACAGACGTCTTGGTATAAAATTCGGCACTAGGGGCATGACAGGACCTTTATGCCGAACAATCATATCAGCAATCATACTAGCCATTCTTGACATGGCAGGCGCCACATGCTCAGATCTAGCAGCCTCATTTTTCATCCCCTTGGAAAAAGTCAAGTCAATCACAAGCCTGGAGGCAGTTGATGAACCCGCGCGAGCAGCGAAAGAAGTCTTTCATTTTTTTTTTCTCAACCGGCATCTCTTGAGCAGGCAAGGAAGATCCATTTTCCCACCTTCATTTATAGCAGGATCCACAACAGTGATTGGACAAGCCAATGCATCTGCCTTGATCTTATTCACCTCCTCTTTTAGGAGCAGCCCACGTTTCTCCTGACGAAAAAGAGTTAAAGTAGCCAACGCTATTCGTGGTACCTAGCAGGGGAGTTCAACCCAACATTCTAGCAGCTCATGAGGTTCGCAACCTCTTCATTTCTCTCAATCACCGGCCTAGCTTGCGTCATGTTCAAAAACCTAAAAGGACATGAGCCATGTGACTCGCCTAGCACTGCGCCCCATCGCCACAATCCGCGACCCTAGCCACACAAGCTGCCCTTGGTTCTAGCCAAGTCAAGCAGCTTAAAGCAGTGGTCCCTGCCACAATACCTCCTCGGCCTATGTCGAGCCGACTCCTGGCCCATGCCAGCCGACATGCTGCACCACCCCGACGGCTGCCCCGTGGTAGCACCATCCAAGAAGAAGACATGGAAAATTAATTTTTTCTTACCTCAGTGCGGCACGAAAAAGACAAAGAAATCAACGAAAGATGGTCTTTTGCACGGGCAAGATGTAGAAGATTGCTAGAGGAGGGGGAACAAATATCCTCTAAGTTATCTCTCTCTTGTAGGGTAGAATAAATCGCTCTCCAAAGTTGATTTAATAACCCACTTAAGGTGGACTTAAATAGGCTTTGAGAGAAATTTATTTCCCTTTCCTAGAAGGATCTAATTTCCTATTAAAGAGAGAATCTACATCAAAATAGGAAGCAGTCTTAAGTTTCCTAAAGCAAGAAGATCTCTACACCTGCTGCCCTTTTCTACAAGCAGCCCAACAGGTGTGGGGGCATTTGTGGAGCCAAAAATAATCACAAGGTAACACGTGGATTTTTAGGTAAAAGGACAAAAATACCCTTAAGGTGTACCAAATTTCTACGCACGAGCAGTAGACAATCATCCTCAACCAATTCAAAAATGCTCCAAAAAAGGTAACCAATTCCAAATTATCTCATCCATCCTCATTTTAGGTAATTACTTCATAACCTATAAATTGTTCCATATAAATAGAGATTAATTGGCTAATTAATGAAATTCATTAATCAACCAATTAAATCACCAATCACACCCAAAAAATGCCTCTTTTGGCCAGTTACCCACTCCCCCAAAGGAACCGGCCATCTCCTTTTATTTCCTACCTTTTCTACCATATCTTTCCTTTTTATGATAATAATTAACTAAGATAAATAGGGAATTGTTAGCTAATTATTTCATAAAATCCCAATTACCACAAAATATCCCCAAATATGCACTAAATGGCCAGCCATCTATTGCTAGAAAACGAATTGGCCATACTTTGCTTATTCATCCCATTAATTAGCTAATTCATTTGGTAATAATCCTTTTGCCAAATTAATTAGTCAATTAATCACATAACTCCCAAAATCATATTAAATCAAGAACCCTATCCCTATAAATAGGCTCCTATTTTCACCAAAAACTAAGGCCAACACTTTGGCAAAAATCCCAAAATTATCTACACACTCTTTCTCTCTAAATTCTAACTTTGGCATCGGAGGTTCTTCGGCCAAAGCCCCCCCATTGATCGTGAGCACGTGAGGCTCTTGGTCTTAACCTAAGGTGTTAATTGTTTCGTAGGTGCAAAATTATCCAAGATCAAAGAGGAAGAAATTTGCATCCACAACCATGGCAACCCACAAAATGGCCGCCGGGGGGGGGGGGGAGGGAGGTGGGGGAAGAGAATCTGTGAAGGGAAGAGAGAAAAAAAAAGACCTCGGGAAAGCCAAAATTTGTGAAGAAAAAGAAAAATAGTTCCATTTTCCATTAAGAGCTTTTTGGGTTTTCATTTTTCTTTTTCTCATTAACATTATCTCTAAAATCGAATTGGGATATTGGGGGAGGAAGTTGAGATTTTTGGGTTTTCTTTTTTCTTTTCCTCGTTAGCATTACTTAAAGTTAGCTGCATCCTTTGTTTTTCTTGTTTTCATACGTTTTGCTTCATGAATACTGTGAATGGAATGATACATTTGTAGGAAAAGGAGAGGAGAAAAGAACTCGTGGAGGAGGAGAAAACGGAATGGCAGGGGTATGAAGGCTAGGGGAGGATGGGAAGGAAAGATGAGCTAGAAGGGAGGAGAGAAGGGCTTCCGCCGGCACCAAGCCGTAGCAAGGGACCGGCGGCTAAGGAGGTTGCAGATCTAGGGTTTTGGGCAAGATAGAGGGCATCGGCTGGAGAGAAAAGGGCTTTTCCCTACGATCTACATACGAAAAAGAGCATAATGTCAAGGGGAAAGGTTTTGTACCTTAGACTAGTTGTGGGATGGCCGAAGTCCCCCGGGATCTGGCTCGAAACTCACAGGGTTCGCCGGAGCTAGTTCTCGATTTATGGGCTTCACCTAACTCCACAGAGACGAGGGAGAGTGAGAGAGAGAGAGAGTCCACGGTGGTGGTGGTGTAGGTGTGAGGATGGGTGCGTGCGTGGGTGTACTGTCGGGGAGAGAGTCTGAGAAAGAGATAGAGAGTGAAAGAGTGAGAGAGAAAAGTGACCTGAGAGAGTGAGAGATCCGAGAGAGACTCGGGAAAGGATTTCTGGGTTTGGGTTTTTCGGGGTTTTTTTTTAATAAGGTTAATATTATAATATTTTTAATGTATAAAAAATTATTTTTTTTATCACGTGGCAGCCACATCAGCACAAATGTGGCAGCCACGTCAGCATTTAATAGACCAATGAATGGAAAATGTAACGGAGGTATTATTTTGAAATAAAATAGTAGGTGAGGTATGAAAGTGAAATGTTTTAAGGATGTTGTATGAGGTTGTTATAGACCTCAAACCTGAAGAGTTACTATGTAATTTACCCATTATTTTATGTCATGCTCGCTTTATATAAATAGATAAATAGATCTAAGAATTGCGTGACAACTTAACTTTTTTTTTCTCTTTTAGTTAATTTGTACAAATTTTTCTGACATTTGGTACTATAGTGGAAGTGGAATGCTGAAATAAAAAGAAAAAGGCAAAGAAATGCGATGCAAGTTCATTGAATGCGATGCACGCGTAAATACCAACTTGAAAAACGACATTATTACTTTGATTTCCATACATAAAAACAATTTTTTTATTTTTATTATAAAGCTTCTATTATGATTAAGTACTAGTGATATGGCATTTATCAAGACTTAATAAGTCCTGATTAGTGCTGCTGAAACACGTTTAATAAGCCTTATTAAGTTCTTTCTCTGTGAGAAACCCACCAACGATTTTGATGCCAAAACATTACATGGTCTTATCTATTTTAATGCCTATTCGCTAATCCAGTCGAATTAGTGGTCTTGAAACTTGAAATAGCAACAACAACAACAACAACAACAAAGCCTTTTCCCACTAATTGGGGTCGGCTATATGAATCCTAGAACGCCATTGCGCTCGGTTTTGTGTCATGTCTTCCGTTAGATCCAAGTACTCAAGTCTTTTCTTAGGGTCTCTTTCAAAGTTTTCCTAGGTCTTCCTCTACCCCTTCGGCCCTAAACCTCTGTCCCGTAGTCACATTTTCGAACCGGAGCGTCAGTAGGCCTTCTTTGCACATGTCCAAACCACCGGAACCGATTTTCTCTCATATTTCCTTCAATTTTGGCTACTCCTACTTTACCTCGGATATCCTCATTCCCAATCTTATCCTTTATCGTGTGCCCATACATCCCACGAAGCATCCTCATCTCCGCTACACCCATTTTGTGTACGTGTTAATGCTTCACTGCCCAACATTCTGTGCCATACAACATCGCTGGCCTTATTGCCATCGTATAAAATTTTCCCTTGAGCTTCAGTGGCCTACGACGGTCACACAACACGCCGGATGCACTCTTACACTTCATCCATCCAGCTTGTATTCTATGGTTGAGATCTCCATCTAATTCTCCGTTCTCTTGCAAGATAGATCCTAGGTAGCGAAAACGGTCACTTTTTGTGATCTTCGCTAGATTGCTCCGGTCATTAGTGTGGATAAGTATATAAATGGATAGAGATAGGAAAGCAAACACAAGATGTACGTGGTTCACCCAGATTGGCTACGTCCACGGAATAGAAGAGTTCTCATTAATTGTGAAGGGTTTACACAAGTACATAGGTTCAAGCTCTCCTTTAGTGAGTACAAGTGAATGATTTAGTACAAATGACATTAGGAAATATTGTGGGAGAATGATCTCGTAACCACGAAACTTCTAAGTACCGGAGTGTGGTATCGTCTTGACTTGCCTTATCTGTCTCATAGGTAGATGTGGCATCTTCTCTGGAAGTACTCTTCCTCCATCCAGGGGTGGTATCTGTAACTGGTGGAGATGCACAAGGTAATGTATCAATTTCACTTGAAGCTTACTTGTAGTTTCAGGCTTGGTCAAGCGCGATACAAACCATGTAGTAGGAGTCCCCCAAGTCGCCGGGCTAGGGGATCTGCTGAAAGAGGTGACAGACAAGGTAAGCAATCAGAGCTCCGGCTGATTGTTCACATTCTCCCTATCTTGCAGGCAGCATGAAGGATAAAGAGAAGAAAAATGAGAATAGATGATATGGGATACTTTTGCTTTTGAAGAAGTAACTTTCCACAGGCTTATTCTTGAACCGGGCTGGAGGGTTTTCTGGTTTCCTCCAGAGTATAAGGCCGACTGAAGAATTTGAGGGTCAAAACAAGTCCATCAAATCTAGAGTACGTTCGACCCTGCTGATATGGGATACTTTTTCTTTTGACAGAGTAGTGGATGTATCGGCACGTGTGCTGTTACGCTTGTCTCCACATGCTTCCTTGTATCCTTCTCACTTGCCCTATCTGTTCCTCAGGCAGATGCGGTATCTTCCCTGGAAGCATAAGATGTTGAAGATGAGTACTCGAGAGCAATGTCAGGTAAGTAATCATGTAAGGGGTTCCAGGCAGTCAGTTCATGGCTGGAAGCTTGATTCCAAGTGCTGATTGATTGCTCTCTTTCTCCTTGTCTTGCAGGTAAGAACAAGGCCAAAGGAAAAGACAGGGAAAAAGCATGATATGGGATACTCTTGCTTTTAACCCTGATGATATGAGATATTCTTGCTCTAGTATAGCTTGTTTACAGAGGTATTATCGGGGGGAAAGAAAGCTGAATATTTTGAAAGGCTTCGTTAGGAGTGCCATCTCAGATAAGAGAAAGGGTTGAGCATTTTTGCAGGTCTGCCTGTCCATTAGGGATGGAGGTCGACATATATAGGAGTCCCCCTAACATCAAGTAATAATGCTATTCCTTTACCCTGCTTGGTCATAACATAGTAGTGGGAGCTGCCAGCTTCACATGTTTTAACTCTGTTAGAGCACTTTGAAAAAGTGGTCTGTGGTATCTGGAAAGCTGATGTTGCGTGTGAAGATTACAGACAAGCTTTATCCAAGGAGATCCAGCTCTTGAAGTTGGGAAAGTGGTGCCTCTTCGGTTTTCGAACAAGCAATCCTGTCGGGGATCTGGCTCTCGAGATTCGGAGAACGATGCCTCTTCGATTTTTGAGAAAACAATCCTGCTGGGGGTCTGGCTCTCGAGATTCGGAGAGCGGTGTCTCTTCGATTTTTGAGAAAGTAATCATGTTGGGAGTCTGGCTCTCGAGATTCGGAGGGCGGTGCCTCTTCGATTTTGGAGCAAGCAATCTTGTTGGGAGTGTTTTCTCGAATGTGAGTAAAGGTTGGGCATGTTTGCTAGTCTACCTTGCCACAAAGCACAGAGGTTGACACAGGGACTTTCCAATTATCCAGCAGTGGTACTGTTCCTTTACCTTCTCTTCGATTTTTGAGAAAGTAATCATGTTGGGAGTCTGGCTCTCGAGATTCGGAGGGCGGTGCCTCTTCGATTTTGGAGCAAGCAATCTTGTTGGGAGTGTTTTCTCGAATGTGAGTAAAGGTTGGGCATGTTTGCTAGTCTACCTTGCCACGAAGCACAGAGGTTGACACAGGGACTTTCCAATTATCCAGCAGTGGTACTGTTCCTTTACCTTCTCTTCGATTTTTGAGAAAGTAATCATGTTGGGAGTCTGGCTCTCGAGATTCGGAGGGCGGTGCCTCTTCGATTTTGGAGCAAGCAATCTTGTTGGGAGTGTTTTCTCGAATGTGAGTAAAGGTTGGGCATGTTTGCTAGTCTACCTTGCCACGAAGCACAAAGGTTGACACACAGGGACTTTCCAATTATCCAGCAGTGGTACTGTTCCTTTACCCTTTCTTCGATTTTTGAGAAAGTAATCATGTTGGGAGTCTGGCTCTCGAGATTCGGAGGGCGGTGCCTCTTCGATTTTGGAGCAAGCAATCCTGTTGGGAGTGTTTTCTCGAATGTGAGTAAAGGTTGGCATGTTTGCTAGTCTACCTTGCCACGAAGCACAGAGGTTGACATACCGGGACTTTCCAATTATCCAGCAGTGGTACTGTTCCTTTACCCTTGTGGGTAATAATATGGTAGCTAGACCTTCAAAATTTATGTGTCTAAACTTTGTTAGTGTTGTTTCTTTGCAATTCTTTTACCCTTCTTGGTCAGAGCGATGTAGCGGGAGTTGCAAGCTTCACGTGTCTCAACTTTGTCAGAGAACTTTGGCAAAGTTATCTGTGGTACCCATGAGTTACTGTTGCGTATGGGAAGTGGGTGATTGAACAGTACGATTCATGTGCTTTCTACTTCGCCAGAAATCTTCGACAGAATGCCCATAATTTCCGCAAAGCTGAGTGTGCGTGTGACAGGTGCTGACAAGGCTGGAAAAGTAGGTGCCTCTTCGATTTCTGAGATCAGCCTTCGTGGTCTCTTAGCAGCCCAGCTTTTGAGAAAGCAAGCCTCTTCGATTTCTGAGATCGGCCTTCGTGGTCTTTGAACAGCCCAACTTTTGAGAAAGCAAACGCCTCTTCGATTTCTAAGATCAACCCTCGTGGTCTCTGAGCAGCCCAGCTTTTGAGAAAGCAAACGCCTCTTCGATTTCTGAGCAGGCGCCTCTTCGATTTCTGAAGCTTCGTCGAGTGCAGATTTTTATAGGGGCTGACATTAAGTTCCAAAGCACACTTGAATATCCACCAGTAGAAGCTCCATTCTTGCACTTCTAAGATCTTGATTTGTCCGACCTCTTCTCTCTTCAACACTTTTGAAAATGTCTGGCCCCTCTGACCGTCGTTTTGACTTGAACCTTGTTGAAGAGGCAGCCCCGCCTTCTCCAGACAACATATGGCGCCCATCCTTCGTCTCCCCTACTGGTCCTCTTACCGTTGGGGATTCCGTGATGAAGAATGATATGACCGCTGCGGTGGTCAGGAACCTTCTCACTCCCAAAGATAACAGACTACTTTCCAAACGGTCTGATGAGTTGGCTGTTAAGGATTCTCTGGCTCTCAGTGTTCAGCGTGCAGGTTCTGTGTCTAACATGGCCCAACGCCTATTTGCTCGAACCTGCCAAGTTGAATCATTGGCGGGTGAAGTGATGAGTCTCAAACAGGAGATTAGAGGGCTCAAGCATGAGAATAAATAGTTGCACCGGCTCGCACATGACTATGCTACAAACATGAAGAGGAAGCTTGACCAGATGAAGGAATCTGATGGTCAGGTTTTACTTGATCATCAGAGATTTGTGGGTTTGTTCCAAAGGCATTTATTGCCTTCGTCTTCTGGGGCTGTACCGCGTAATGAAGCTCCAAATGATCAATCTCTGATGCCTCCTCCTTCTAGGGTTTTGTCCAGTACTGAGGCTCCGAATGATCCCCCTCCGGTGCCTTCTCTTTCTGGGGCTTTACCGACTGCTGAGACTTCTCCTAAGCAACCTTTGTGAAGGCTCCCTCTTGTTTGTTTATTTTGACTCAAGTATATGTACATATTTGTAACTTATCGGGGATATCAATAAATAAGCTTTCCTTCATTTCAACGTATTGTGTTAAATACACCAAAGCCTTCTTCGCTAAGTTCTTTGAATTTTCTTTTGTTGAAGCTTGTATGTTGAAGCTTTGTGAGTGGAGCATGTAGGTTGAGGTAGTGTTCCCTTAATTTCCTGAGTGAGGAAAACTTCTCGGTTGGAGACTTGGAAAATCCAAGTCACTGAGTGGGATCGGCTATATGAATCTTAGAACGCCATTGTGTTCTGTCCTGTGTCATGTCCTCCGTTAGATCCAAGTACTCTAAGTCTTTTCTTAGGGTCTCTTCCAAAGTTTTCTTAGGTCTTCCTCTACCCCTTCGGCCCTGAACCTCTGTCCTATTAGGATTTTTATTGTAACCTAAGTCCTATGCAATAAATAGGACCTTGGGGTTAGCATATTTAGTGTGGCTCATTCGTGTGGCAATTTGTGAGTTTGTGAGTTAGAGAGCAATTTGGGAGAATCTTCTCCGTTAGTTTTGGTTTAGGGTTTGTAATTTGTGAGATTTGGGTTGTGAGAGTTTAAACACTTTTGTAATCTCCATTTGTTTAGTGAAATTTCTCGCCGTGCTTCGCTCGTGGACGTAGGCTTTACGCCGAACCACGTAAATCTCTTGTGTTAGTTTGAGATTGTTTGTTTTGACTTTCACCTACAACGTTGATATTGATACTTTGTTAGAACTCGCTTCCGTTTGCGCATAAAAGTACAACACATTTATTATGCTCATTGCCTCACCCACTATTTTTTGCCCAATGCCCATCCTAATTTCTTACTTATCAATTACATAATACATAATAATGTTGACATAAAGTTAAAATTAAAATAAGATAAAGAGTAGGAATGTACGCTATTCTCGAAAAAATGCCTCACTTGCATTTGCAGCAAACGACGGTTCTTTGAGCACCATTCTGTGCATTCTCTGTTCCAGGTACATTCTAAGTTTAATTTCTATACCACTACTGCTATACTAGTGTGGGTTCAATATATTGGTATTGAACTCATGAGACTCGTGAGTTCAAGAAATTGGTATCACACTCAACTTTTCCAACGCACTGTAAAAATGTCATCTTTGTATAAGTTCAATATATTAGTATCCTTACTTTTTCCGGCCTACTGTGGGAGGCCTGAGGATAAGAGATTTTACACTCATTAATGCAACTAGGAAAAAGTAGGCAGTCATCATAATATTTGTTCCAGAAGATAGACTTATCCATGTCATGTTCCATGCAAACTTCTAAAACTATACGCCTTGTTAATGTTTGATTTAGTTTTGATTGATGTTGCAAATACAAATCAGTGAGAGTGATTGATTTGTGAGCTGAAGGAAGAAGAGGAGAGAGCAAAATTGAAGACGTTGCTTCTATGTATAGGATTCGATTCTAACAGACGAGAGAGAGAGAGAGAGAGAGAGAGAGAGAGAGAGAGAGAGAGAGAGAGAGAGAGAGAGAGAGAGATAGAGAGAGAGAGAGAGAGAGAGAGGAAGTAACTGTTCCAATCCCACTAGCTCTATTGACGATATGGGAGAGAGAGAGGAATTAACTGTTCCAATCCCACTAGCTCTATTGACGACATGTACAACTGAACCATCTCATCTGCTATAACAGATGGCACTAATCTAGCCTATAGCTAGTTCTAGTTTCAGCACTTCATTACAAAATAAGAACCAAGAACACAAAATACAGAAATTGAACAAAGTGTAATCAGCTTCAAAGCTTAAGTCCTAACACTTCCTTCCAAGCTTGTAGCTGATTTCACACCAATGAGAAATTGTTCCCACTACAAGGCCAGACTCACTGTCACTTCCATCCGTCTTGCACAATTTCTCATTTACTGGAAGTGGAGTTGCCACTAACGTAGCCTTATAGCCCAAATATCTCAAGTAACTTTATTGCATATTTCTTTTGGTGAATGATGATGCTCATTTCAGTTTGAACAACTCTCGTTCCCAAAAAGTGGTATAATAATCTCAAATCAGTCATTTCATAATATTGCATCATATCACTCTTGAATTCTTCAAGCATTGTTGGAAAACTACCAATATAAACAATGTCATCAACATACGAAGAGATAGTGATTGTAACTAAGCTTTCATTTGATTTGGTGTAAAGAGTAGCTTCATTAGGACTTTTTTAGAACCCAGCCTTGGTAAAATAAGAATATATCAAATATAACAACACCATATATTTGGTAATATTTGTGAAGTGAGAAATTACGTTAGGCTATAGTCAACAAAAATCTGTAGAGAAAGTGAACTGCTGAAATAAGAGGAAAAAGGTAGAGGAAAGAGATGCAAGTTCATTGAATGAGAAGCAAGCACACAAGAAAATGCACACATAAGAACCAATAAATATGTTGTAGGCATAATTTACTAAGCAATTATAGAGGCCAGAAAGAGAAAGAGGGTGAGGCATAGAGAGAGAGAAGAAAGAGATGTGTAATTGTGAGGTGTGTGTTATTCCATCCCATTGTGCCTTTATTTATAGTAGTAGAGAAGGTTAATTCCTTATCCTAATAGGATTACAACCCTAATAGGATAATATATAGTCTAAGAGATATGGTAGAATCCCATAAGGATATCCTAGATATGTTAAGATTTACACAATCACATTCATTATCTAATAGGACTACAACACTCCCACTTGAGTGTGTAAATACTCAAACAAATAGCGCATTAGTTCTTCAGCGATGAAGCAAGTATAGTGATGAAGTGTTTGGCACAATGAGCGAATGCGAGTCTCAAATTAACGGAAGAATGCATAAAAGGTAAAACTCACAAACCCTCGCTGTGGTAAAACCCAAGGTGGGAGAAAAACCCATAAACTAAGGAGAAAAGTGAGAAGTTGCATTAAGTCAAAATTATACATCTTATGGACGCAAGTACTTTCAGAATAGCGAAAAAACATCTTTAATACCAATTCAGTGGTTACGTGTAGGCATAGTGCTGCAGCTATACTAATAGATCAACAGCGAATGAGATGTCCTTTCTAATTGCAATCAACAGCGAATGAGATGTCATTTCTAATTGCAATGAACTAAGTACAACAAGCGCAAAGTTGAACTCAAATATGGAACTTCGGATTCCATAACCTCTTAAAGGGTCTCATTTGCATATAGCGTATGGAAGATTATAGGTATACTCAAAGGAAAAACCTTCGGGGTGTAGTTTAACTGGTAGACCAAAGTACCGTCAGAGCAACGCTTGAACTTTAAGTCAAGATGAGTTTTCCCAAGATCCTTCATCTCAAATTCCTTATTCAGGTGTGAGATAGTTTTCTCAAGCTCTTCCAGAGTCTTAGTGAGATTCATGTCATTTGACGTAAACTGTAACTCTAGCAATACAGAATAAGACTTCATAGTTTAACACGCAAGGGCTTACTTCATATCCTTAACTGATCAAATAATCACTTAGACGGGTATACCACATCCGCCAAATTGTTTTAATCTGTAAGTGAACGCCTCAAACAAGTTGAGAGGGTGTTTCGTGGTTTGGAACTATTTGAACCAGTCCATGCAATTCTTCGAGAACTTACATGTAAATCTCCGTATCAATATCCCCCATGGAAAAACACTAACCACATTTCATAATGCTGCTGTCAATCACATGGGTTTGAGAAAAACCTTGTGCCGTAAAATGTGCATCATATCGCACTATTTCATTCATCTCATTAAACTTTCTTTCCCACTTGTAACACAACAAGTTTACCTTGGGCAGTACAGGAATGATAGGTCCAAAACACACCTTGGTAAGGAATTTAACCTGGATTGCAATTTCGGTTGTCCAATCAGTTATACGTTGTCACTAATCAACGAAACATGGTTCGGTATCTTTCATTTATATCAACAACTACCATATAAGTGAAAACATTATCGATGATAATTTCATTTCAATTCCATTTTCTCATCTAAACTAGTATACTGGACCAAGAACTTCAAGTCTCAGGAGTAATTCGGATAAATCTCATGAGATGTAAATCATTTGAGATAACGATCAAGTATAGATTCATTTAGTGTCATATCTTCCTCTTCTAGGGAAATGAATCTGATGATTGAGTGATTAGTCATGCTCCAGGCCAAGACAGATTGATTGGCTATCTGCCGGTGTACCGGACTGTCCAACATGGATGGCCAAACCGTCCAACAAGGACGTCACACCCTTCGGGAATGTTGACTCAACATCCATTTAAGTACCTCTATCCTTGCAGGCATGTTTGCAGCTAGTATATGATCTCGTCACTTTAGCTAGATCAGAGAAATGTGTCTGGAGCAATATTATGAAAGCTAGAATTCATTGCACTTGCTTATCACACTTGTGTGGTACGAGGATTGAGATTAGGCATAATGGGTAACGTCCAAGCAAATTTGCACCGTTCTACAAGAACGTTAACGTTCTTATCTCCCCCTAACGGTGAGAAGACTGTCTCATTGAAGTGAAAATCCGCAAATGAACAATCAAGAGATCGTTTACAAGGGCTCTAAGAGAGCTAAGGTGAAGGAAAATCTTAATCGACAAAGATTCACATTCTACTTTAATGACCCATGTTGGTACGTTGCGACGACTCAACTTGGCACATGGAATGCACACCCAAATGCGTAAATACGAAGAGTTAGGTTCGTACCCAGTAACCAACTGTGACGTCAAATAAGTTGGGTGGCAAGGGGCCTCAAGGCAGACCAACATAGCTGCGTACAAGATTGCATAGCCTTTGGCAGAAATCGAAAACTTAGTGCGATCAATTAAATTGCGCTTTATAATTGCTCTACGAAGATGTTTTAGGGTGAATATAGGAATTCGATGTTCAATTATAAGCCCAATAGACATGCAATACTTTATCAAAAAATCGTCGATATAAACTCTTCCGCATTATCCAGTCTCCCAGACTTTATGGGATAAGTAGGGTGGTGAACCCTTAAAATTGGCCAGGAGGTTTAGCAGCAATGTGCATTGATAAACATGTGACAAGTTTGTTGATTGATTAACCAGAACCATAAATATTTATATGGTTAGCATTTTGGTTGGATTAGTCCACATATATTCCCTTGAATCCATTGTGAAAAGAGGGCCATTTTCGTGTTTTTGCTAAGGAAGATTAGCAAATCAATTTCCCAAACGAGTAGGCTTGACAAAGTGTGCATGTAAGCACAAGATCTTTACTTCGGGTAAGAAGATGTGTCGTGGCATCACTGTTCGACTTAAGTGTCCCAAATCGTCGTGCCAAAGCAAATGAACTGCTTGAATCACCCGGCTGCAGGCCGGTCACATGTGGCGTGTTCCTAGTAAGGAGACAGTGCTCTTCAGGCTCATCTTTGGAGATGGTGCAAAGATTTTAAATATTCTTAAAACTCAATGATGTTCGTCCGAAACAGGAAGAATATAAGGTCTCTGACATGGTAATTTAGTACCATTCATACAACGAGGACCATGCCAATGCTCTTAATCAGGTTGGATAGATCTAAAATCATTGTTAGAGATGTGATTTAGGTGTAAAGTTAGTGTGCGTAGTATCGCATTCATCGAGACAACTAACTTTCTCACGTTCGTACCTAATCACGTGTTTAATTGAATTCGGTCACATGTATACAAGAAACATGATTCAATTAACTCATTTTCGAGGACAAGATCGATAAGATTATCCATAACTAAAACAAACACCAAATGTGAATCCAAGAACATAAAAATGTTCATAAAGTAAACAAAAGTTACTAGGGGGATTTGGCCAACAAGGCCATCCATGTCAAAATTCTGATTTTCCAACGATGTTTGTTGGAGCAAAATTAGTCTCACATATTGACTACTAGAATGGTACTCCTCAACAACATTGGTAGTGGCACAAACAGGTGCATAACCAATGATCTATTCTATTGAGATGGAAGTAGATTCTGTAGGGTTGAGGTTTATAAATATTATCCCTTCTTCTTGAAGTTTTAGGTCTTAGGTACCAATGATCACGCTTCAGGCATGATGTCATACGTTAGCTAGCCCTAATCCTACCATAAGTTGTAAAAACAAACTTGAAATTGGATTGTGAGAGAGACAGAGCCAGACTTGGGTTCAGTAGGCTCCAGCGGAAGCTTGAGGGGTTTGTTCGGTATGCCTCTGCCGAAGCAGAGCAATACAGTTCGATGCATCTTTGCCGAAGCAAAGCATGCCTCTTCGGTGCATCCTTGCCGAAGTAGGGTATCACCATTTGGTAGGCTTTGACTGAACTGGGTTTATACCATTTGGTAGACTCCAGCCGAAGCTGGGCTTGTCCCGTGTGTTGAGCTCGACCCAAAAAAGCCAGCAGCCTTGCTGCTGGGCTTTCTATTTCTCGGCCCATGGCCTACAACCATGTTTGGGTTGCTTTGCAACAACCTTGAGGCCTACATGCGTTTAGGGCTTTGCCCTACTCACGGAACCTAAGCCCAATTCTATTAGGCTATGGTTTTTCGAATCCAATGCTATTTTTTTGGCATTTTAAATAATTTTAACCCGAATGTTATTATTATTTTTGCTTCTACGATCGATCTTGTATGGTCCGATCTATTGAATTAATTAAAGTAACCTGCAGTCCATTATCTGACAATTAATCTAAAATTATTGGCCTGAAGTCCACTTTTTGGCATTAACGATTCAATAAATTATTTCGCTTCTTTGGACCGTTGACTATCTTTCGTAGTCCTGAAACACTCACACTTGGATTCCTGAAGCAATCCATAAATTCACTACACTTTATTGTATATTGTATTCTTGCAGGTACCCCTATATGAACTAAATGTTCATATATAAATCGAACATGTAGTTTCGAATTTAGTGCCTTTGAAATCTGAAATTTTCATTCAAAACTTACCACATGAAACCTATAGCTTTCATGCTTAAATTAAACCAATACATGTCTATAGAACCTGTATGTTCTACAATATATGTCTATGGCTTTCTATATGACTAACCACATTTTGGTGTACCCTCTGTTTTAGGGACATGTCGAACTTGAACAAACACGATTTCACCGCTTTGGAAGTCTTCAGAAGAAACTACCTGAAGTGGGTTTAAGACGTGAAGCTCCATCTTATTGCAAAGGGTTTTAGAGCTACGATCGAGGAACCTATCAACGATGAACTCATCGATGAAGCTCAGAAAGCTACTGTTATGATCTTTATTTGAAGACGCATTCATGATGCACTGTAGACTGAGTACCTCGCAGAGGAGGATCCATGTACCCTCTGGCTCGCTCTGACGGATCATTTTGATCACAAGAAAGACATCTACTTGCCTAAAGTAAGACACGACTGGCAGCATTTACGCTTCCAAGACTTCAAGTCTATGAATGAATTTAACTCTAAAGTTTGTAAATCTGATCACTGCTTAAGTTTTTTAAAGAGAACTTAACTGAACAATATCTCCTAGAAAATACCTATTCGATCTTCAATGCCACCAATATTGTCATGTAGCAATAATATAGGGCACAACAATTCACCAAATTTTCGGATTTGATTTGTTATATTTCTCGCTGAAAAGCAGAACCAGTTTTTGATGAAGAATCATCAAGCTCAACCTACTAGCTCGAACGCTCCGCCTGAAGCACATACGACTAATTCTAGCAACCACAACCGACGGAAACCCCATTGTGGCCATGGTAATGGGTGGAAAGGCCCACCACGGGCCCAAGGTCCACTGAATAGAAGCCCATCCAAGGGAGGAAATTTGACCCAGAAGCGCAAACCCCTTGCCCCTAAGGCACCAAACTTTAAGAACAAGGGAAAAGCTATTGTTTAATCAAATTCCACTAAACTGGACATGTGCTACCGTTGTGGATCAAAGGATCATGGGTCATGCGTATGCCGAGCTACCCCCAAGGTTATTGCCAAGTATCATTCCCGTCGTGAGACTAACTTTGTGCATGTGAAACATCCCGAATATGCTACTACAACTCTGGAGGTTTCAGATTTTCAAAAGGCATCCTCTCATATGGAAGAATAAAGTTTATTTTTCAAGACATGTTTTTAGGGTGTTTTACCCCTAGTGGCCAAAACCACTAGAAGTGGCCAAACCCACTAGGAGTGGCTGAAGCCCCCTCTTAAATTTTGGTTTATGGTTTAATTGTTGGACAATTTTTCTAAGTATTTGAAATTATTTGTTTGGATTGGTTTGTTTTGAACTATGGATATTATTTCTCGATTTGATTAATTGAATGAATGGAATTATATTTATGCATGTGACTGATTCAATTAATTTATTTCTAGGTATAACTAGTGGGGAAGTTAGTTGTCTAGCTGATAGTGCAACCACGCATACCATATTACGTGAAACACTAGTTTACTAACTTCGTACCTAAGAATGCACTTCTGACAACCCTCTCAAGCCCATCCAACCTAATAGAAAGATACGGAAATACCTGTATAATGTTATCCAATGGTACTGAATTAATCATTAAAGAGGCACTCTATTCTCCACATTCCGAAAGAACGTTGTTGAGATTTAGAGATATTCAAGATAATCAATATCATATTGAAACCACCGAAGAGAATTGTTGTTAATTTCTTTGTATCACTTCTTACAAATATGGCTGAAAGCGTATTCATGAGAAGCTGGAACTTCTTTCGAGTGGGTTGTATATAACAACCATTTGAGCACTTGAGACATACCATATGGCCGGCCTTATGGCTGGGTTCCAGGACACTCTCCTACTTTGGCATGAATGAATGGGACATCTCGAATGAGATATGATGCACCATATCCTAAAAGGATCATATGGGCATCGCTTAAAATCTTATCCAGACCGTTCACTTTGCAAAGCATGCTCCATGAGGAAGTTGAACATTCAACCCTTAATTACAAAGATTATTCACGACCCCTCATAAATTTCTTCAGATGATTCAAGGGGATATTTGTGGATCTATCCAACTAACATGCGGACCATTTAGATATTTCATGGTGTTGGTTGATGCATCTACACGATGGTCACATGTTTGCTTATTGTCCACACACAATACTGCATTTGTGAAACTCTTAACACAAATTATCAAGCTTAGGGCTCACCACCCTAATTATTCGATCAAATCGATTGGACTAGATAATGCTAAAGAGTTTACGTCACAGACTTTTGACGATTATTGTATGTCTGTTGGGATTGAAGTTGAACATCTTGTACCTCATGTTCATACCCAAAACGACCTGGCAGAAACTTTCATAAATCGCCTTCAAACGATAGGTCGGACTTTGGTTATGAGAACCAACTTGCCGATATCTGCCTGCTGCCATATTGCACTCAACTATGTTGGTCCGCCTGAGGCCCACTGCTACCTAACCTCATTCACTATTACAGTTGGTTACTAGATACGAGCCTAACGTCTCATATTTACATGTGTTTGGGTGCACATTCTATGTGCCAATAACATCGCCACTACATACCAAAATGGGTCCTCAAAAAAAAATGGAAATCTATATTGGTTATGATTTGCCAGCAATTATTCATTACTTAGAGTCCTTGACAAACGATTTATTTACCCCATGTTTTACAGATTGTCAATTCGATGAGACAGTCTTCCTGTCGTTAGAGGGAGACAATATCACTAACGTTCATATAGAACACCATGAATTGTCGTGGATTACTCCCACTATGTCTCAAGCAGATCCTCGCACCCCTTAGTTTGAAACTGAAGTACCACGCATTTTAGATCTTCAGAACATTTCTCAAAGAATGCCGGATGCTTTTACTGATCTAACAAAGGTGACGAGATCATATATACCCACTGCAAACACACCTGCAAAGATAAATGTACTTAATATACGTCGTATGACCATCGTGGAAGGCCGAACCGACCCCGAGGGTGGGGCAACTGCACCTCCCACACGGCATGGTACACTAGCGACTAGCCAATCATCTACTCTAACCCTGAGGCATGGCAAACCTCCTAGTTCAAAGGATTTACAACTCTGGAAGAAGAAAACGACACAAACTAGTGAACCTAGTTTGAATCCGACCATTGCTTACTCATTTATTCCAACGTATGAGGTTATTCTAGATTACATAGTTTTGGATGAGGTTTGAAATCGGAATGAGATGATTGTCGATGATGCATTGGCGTATACAGTTACTTCGGACATCATGCTTAGCAATGATATTGAACCATGTTCCTTTAATGAATGTCGACGTAGAACGGATTGGTCAAACTAGAAACAAGTAATCCAGGTCGAACTCGATTTGCTTGCGAAATGTAAGATGTTTGGGATTCTAGCTCATACTCCACCACATGTGAAGCCCGTGGGCTACAAGTGGGTTTTTGTAAGGAAGCGTAATGAGAATAATGAAATAGTGAGATACAAGGCATGCCTCGTGGTGTAAGGCTTCTCTCAATGCCCTAGGATTGATTACGAGGAGACATATTCCCCTATAATGGACGTCAAAACTTTCTGCTACCTTATCAGTTTGGTAGTTTCTGAAAAACTGAATATGTAGAGTTCTAGACCACAGAACTTCCTCGATTAGATTGAGGAGATCACTTTACGGATTGAAACAATCTGAGTGGATGTGGTATAACTGTCTGAGTGAATATTTGATAAGTTAAGGTTATGTGAACAACGAACTATGCTCATGTGTGTTCATTAAGAAGTCACATTCTGGATTTACGATCGTTGGAGTTTATGTCGATGACATGAACCTCATCAGAACTTCCGCAGAGCTTGGGAAAATTGCCACGCACTTGAAATCAGAATTTAAGATGAAAGATCTTGGAAAAACTCGATATTGTATCAGCCTGCAGATCAAGCATTATTCGGATAGAATCCTAGTACATCAATTGAATTACACCCATAAGGTGTTGCGACGTTTTAATGAGAATAAAGCGAAGCTTTCAAGTACTCCTATGGTTGTTCGGACATTAGATGCTAAACGAGATCCCTTCCGTCCCAAGGAAGATGAGGAAGAGATTTTGGAGCCTAGAGTTCCATACCTAAGTGCAATTAGTGCTTTATTGTACTTGGCTCAATGCACTAGACTTGACATTTCCTTCGTTATTAATCTTTTGGCTAGATACAGCAACGCGCCTACACGCAGACACTGGAATGGTGTTAAAGACGTACCTTAAGGGTACGATAGATTTGGGCTTGTTCTACACCCATGAAACTTCGAGATGAGTCATCACCCCCCTTAGTTCTCGGGTTTATTCTCGCATCGTTGGTTACGCAAATACTAGTTAACTGTCTGACCCACATAGAGCACGTTCTCAAACAAGTTATGTCTTTACCATTGAAGACACTGCTATCTTGGAGGTCTACCAAGCAAGGACTTCTTCGAACCATGTTGAGATTCTTGCCCTGTATGAAGCCTCGCGAGAGTGCTTTTGGTTGAAAGCAGTTATGGAACATATTCGAAGCACTAATGGTCTTACTTCTGTCATTGACCTTCCTATGACGATCTTTAAAGACAATGCAACATGTATCGAGCAGTTAAAGAAGGAATACATCAAGGGAGATAACATCAAGCACATAACGCCGAAGTTCTTTTACAGTATTACTCTCACCAGCAACAACAGCATCAGAACATTAAAGTCAAGCAAATCCATTCCCAAGACAACTTGGTCGATCTCTTCACCAAGTCATTACCCCTAAGTCTACTTTTCAAAAGCTCTCCAAGAAATCAGTATGCGTAAATTGTCTGAGTTGAATTGCCTGTAGTTCTCTTATTTGGAAGTATGTCTAACTCAGTGGGAGTATCTAGAAGCATACTCACTTAATCTTAATGTACTCTTTTTCCTACGATTATGAGCATTTTTCCCATTGGGTTTTGCTACCTAATGAGGTTTTGATGAGGCAACCATCCTGGGATGACCATACTCCGTTGAGTTCACTACTTTCTTCCTCTTTGACGTTTGCTTTAGACATTATGCATACTTCTCACCTTTAGTCTATGGGTTTTTGCCTACCTCAAGCGTTACCATAGCGAGGTTTTGTGAGTTTTACTACCGATGCATACTTACTTTCTTATATTTGAGACTCGCATTTACTCTTTGTGCCGACGACTTCGTCAACTGTTTTACCTCATCTGCTGAAAATCTGATGCAAAGTTTTGTTTGAGTATTTACACACTCAAGGGGGAGTATCTTTGTATATTCCCTTTAGTAGTTTAATTCCTATTAGAGATGTAATCTTTTTAGGGTAAGGATTCTACCTATCCTACTACTATAAATAAAGGCATAAGGGGGTGATACAACACACGTCTCAAAATTATATATCTCTCATCTCTCTATTGATGCCAACCCTTCTCCCTTTTTGTCATAAATACAGTTCAGTCAAATAGGCCTACAACATGAATAATATTATCTACAATAAGGGAGAAGGGATAGGCTTAGCCTCATAACAGGCTAGCAATAATGTGGTTCAAATTCGCTTTTACTAAGAAAAAAAACCTAAGACCTCTCACGTAAAAGTGAAAAGGAATACCACTACACCGTAGTACTAAATGGCGACTACACCTAGATTTGAATGCATTCTTTGAATCTTGTTAAATACTACTTTGACTACACCATGATCGAACAATTTGGAAAAATAACCAAAAGGTAGACCATGAATAGAATTTTAACCAACCATCATAATTTCATATAATTCTAACCAAAATTTGATGTAAAAATACTTAAACACCCTTGTTCAGTTGGAACCTTGTCACGATACTCCTTCAATCTCTTCTTAATAGATGGTTGTATCTGCACCCTTTCTGATTCATTCAATGCTTTCCTCTCCTGATCCCTCTGAGCATGCAACTCCTTTTCTATGACCATCTATTCAATCTCATCGTCGGTAAGATTTAAAAAAACAAAAAATTTCAAAGTGTTTTAATTTTTTTTTTAAATTTTAATTAACTACACCCTGATTTTAAAATGTTTTAAATTCTTTTAAAATCCTAACGGCACATAATCAAACTCAAATTTGAGAGGATTTTAAAAGACTTTATATCTTGACTATACCTCCTTAGACTTTATTCTTTAATTTCCAAACATAACAATTATTTTTTTCTATTACAAAGCTTATGTTATGCTACTAATAATACTACAGTCTAGTGGTAGACCTCTTCACTTGTAAATGAGAGGTCTTAGGTTCGATTCTCGTCAAATGCAAATTTGACCCGCATTATTACTAGCTCATTGTGAGGCTAAGCCTACCCCCTCCTCCAAGGCCACCCCTCCCCTTTAGTATAGATAATATCATTTGTGAAAAAGCTTATGTTGTGCTTAACTATTAGTGTATGCCATTTATGTTAGATCCCACAATCCTTGGCCGGAAGTGTGCCGACGAAGACGTCCGGCCCTTAAGGGGGGTGAATTGTTAGATCCCACATTACCTAGGGGAGTGGATCCTCTATGCTTTAAATGTACATGCCCACCTCCATATAACACGAAGCCTTTTGGGAGCTCACTAGCTTCGGAGTTAATCGGAACTCTGAAGTTAAGCGAGTTTGGGCGAGAGCAATCTTAGGATGCGTGACCCATTGGGAAGTTCTTGTCTGAGCTCCCAGAAACAAAAACTATGAGGGCGTGGCCGGGGCCCAAAGCGAACAATATTATGTTGCAGCGGAGTCGAGACTGGGATATGACAATTTGGTATCATAACCAATCCTTGGCAGGAAGTGTGCCAATGAGGACGTCGAGCCCCTAAGGGGAGTGGATTGTTAGAACCCACATCGCCCAAGGGAGTGGATCATCTATGCCTTAAATGTACATGCCCACCTCCATATAGCACGAGGCCTTTTGGGAGCTCACTAACTTCAGGGTTCATCGAAACTCTGAAGTTAAGTGAGTTCGCGCGAGAGCAATCCTAGGATGGGTGACCCACTGGGAAGTTCTCATGTGAGTTCCTAGAAACAAAACCGTGAGGGCATGGTCGGGGCCAAAAGCGGATAATATCGTGCTACGACGAAGTTGAACCCAAGATGTAGTAGAGCCCGGGTCGGGATGTGACAATTTGCCAAGATTTAAAGTCAATAAGTCCTGATTAGTGCTAATGAAACATGGTTTATAAGCCATATTAAGTCCTTTCTCTTTCAGAAACCCACCAACCCACCCTTTCGTGCCTATTTGCTAATGTAGTCAAATCAGTGAACTTGCAAGCAGAAAATCTGGCGGCTAATAATTTCAATATTGATTTTACATTTGAAAAGTTTTGAAGGAGTTTCTCAAAATGTCCAAATAATTCATTAGAGACGCTAGATTTATCTGATTGTGGTATGCAAAGCCAACTACTAGCCTCCTTAGGATTAGGAATGTTTTGCATAATCTCAACCTTATGTACAATAATTTGTGGAGCTCAATTCCAGATTTCATCGAAAACTTGTCATCCTTGATAACACTAGACCTCTCTTCTAATAATATGAAGGGCTCCATTCCACAAAGTATTGGGCAACTCTCTCAGCTAGTTTCCCTCGATCTTTTTGGTAATTCATGAGAAGGTATTCTAACAAAAACCCATTTCATAAATCTTACTAGATTGCAAGATTTTCAAATAGGAGATACAAAGGGACCAATATCTCTCTTGTAAGGACTAATAATGATCTTGTCTATATCCAATATGAAAACAAGTAACACAATGATCAATATAAAATCAAAATAGTGGATTAAGTACCACCTAATCATCTGTTTTCATGAGGATCGAACAGACCATTATCTTGGCTATTCATAAATTATATGGTCACTCGCTGTTAAACGTGATATTGACGATGAAGAATAAATGAATATTTTTTGTAAGAAATAACTGCGAACATGTGGTTGCAACGAACTCTCTTCCTTTGGGAGGGACATGGCATAAAACAAGAGCAGTGATTGCGATGGGCCTATTGGAGTAACCAAGTCACCAATGGCAAAGGAAATGGGAAGCAGAAGAAGACATAAACGTAGACGCCAGACGAGACTTATTTGAGCACCATCCCATGATCCCATCAACAACGGACCGACCCAGCTCAGACAAGCGACTACACGTTTAACAGCTGCATAAATGCATATAAATGCATATGCCCTTATTGTTTTTCCTCCTAATACATTCTTAAATCTACCATATATATGTGCTTGCTTGATTGTTTTCTATTGTTTTTCCTTTGTTTTCATGAAAGCAAAACAGAAGCAATTCATTGTGATAGCAGCCTAGGCCTCGTTTGGCATGCGTAATTGTGCTATTTAATTCGAATCCGGAGGTTTGATCCCACATCTTAAAAACCTCCCCATTTTTCTCTAATTCACTCTTGTTAGCATCGTGTGTGTATGTGTGTGTGTGTATATATATATATATATTATTGCTGAATTCCTATCCCAACACTGAAATTTTGATTGCATTTTTGTATTTTTGTTTTCTGTTTGGTATTAAATTTATAGAGGCAGACAGGCAGAGGTGGCAGAGGAGGAGGTGAACACGAGCTAATAATAATTTGGAATAATTGATAAAAGAAAAGGATGGAGCTTAAGCAGCTGTTCGTGACGGCCTTAATTCCGGTGTTGAAAGTGCTTTCGATAACAGCACTTGGCTCATATCTTGCTCTTGATCGTGTCAATATTTTGGGGGAAGTTACTAGAAAGAACTTAAACACTGTAAAAACAATACACTGCTTCTTCATTCAGTCTCTTGTGCTCTAAACCCTCCCCATTTAATTTAATTTCTCGTGTTGGACTGTTTTCTTACAAATATTTATGTTTTGTGAACCAATGAACGAACAGGTTGTATTTTATGTATTCGGTCCTGCTCTGGTGAGTTCCAACGTTGCGCAGACAATTACATATCAAAGCATGGTTAAAATGTGAGTTCTAATTAAGTTGTTTAATATATATATATATATATATATATATATGTATGTATGTATATAATCATGTTAACGTTGTAATAATTATATTGTGTATAGGTGGTTCATGCCAGTGAATATCCTCATCACATTTATAATTGGTTCCATACTCGGATGTCTTCTCATCCAATTAACAAGGCCACCTGCCCATCTGCGAGGCCTTGTCTTGGGTTGCTGTGCTGCAGGTAATCCAACACCTAATTCTAAAACACAGCTGATAAATATTCGGTTTTGCGTTTTATCAATCTCCAGATATGCTGATGTTAACACTTAATAGGTAATTTGGGTATGATGCTCCTCATTATAGTCCCAGCAGTCTGTAAAGAAAAAGGGAGCCCATTTGGAGCTCCTGATGTCTGTCACATGTATGCCATGGGTTATGCTTCGCTCTCAATGGCGGTACATTTCCTTCTCCGTCTTGTTCCAATATTTTGGTTTTCTTGAAATTCCTTTATCTAGCTTTCTATGACTCGAATTAAGAAAGGATTGGGAAACTGCTTCAAATAAGTTACAATCCAATTCTCTCATTCAAGTCGAAAATGCGCAGTTACTGCAATTTGAACTCACGATTTTAATTTTTATTATTATCATCATAAGTTTCATCTCATGTCTAGAACATATACATACAAATTGTACTACCCCCAAACGGCCAGGGCCAGTTCTTAAACGGTGTTTGTGTGCGCCTGCTTGCTGTGTAGAATACGTTTTTCTGAACACATTTTCTTTTGTCCTTCTTTTCCTCTTGAATTCTGGTGACTGTTTCTCTTCAATACAATGTAGCTACCTTGTTCAGCTGTCAGGGATTCCTATCTTTGCCTTTTGTAATGTAATTGTGTCCATGCTTCAGGTAGGAGACTTTTATGTGTGGTCCTATGTGTATAATATTGTGCGGGTATCTTCAAGAAGGGGCAACCAAGATTATAATCAGTCCGCCGAGAGGTCCTCTACATCCGACCAAGTAAGTTGCACTGAGCCTCTGCTATCTTCAAAGGAATGTCATAGTTGAGGAAAATCCGGATCAATATGCACTGTCATACACTGCTGTACCTGAAGAAAAATCAAAGGTGTTGGAGTTTTGAGCCTCCTTTAGTCCCACATCGGGGAACTCAAGTTCCCTAGAGGTCTTTATTTTAGGTTAGTCACCTTTATTAGTGATTAGGTATTAGACCATTTGGAATGAGAATTGAGATTTGGACCACTAAATATGTGGACTTGATGATTATACCATAATATTAATATAATATTAGTATTAATTGATCAAGACAAGGCCCTTGGTATTTGAAGAGCTATGAAATTTTGAAGAGTTGTGCGGTTTTAGATACATCCAAAAGGTATTTGAAGAGTTATGAAATAGCCTACATAACTAAAAACTCAGTTCCATCGTAAATCATATTTTTCATTTCCTATCTCTCCCATACAATATTGAGAAAAGAAAACTAGAGTACACAACTCTAACATAAATGTTGGTTAGAGAGACAACACAAGTAAACAAATTACTTGTATTACACGCACAAAATATTACTTGAATGTCATTTGAATATATGGTCTAGATTCACAAGCTCACATGTAACATGCCGGACATCTCCAACGAGAAATTTACCCTGTTTCTTTTCAATTTCTTACACTGCATATCTTTGTTGTTTTCCATGGCAGGCAACGACTTCAGGTAAACTAGAGCAACGAATAGTGATGGTCTTTCAAAAGATGAATCTGAAATCAATATTTGCCCCTTCAACTATTGGAGCGGTATGCCCTTTCTGCACTTTTCCGATTAGAAGATGCGACTATGGGACAGAGGTTCAGGGCCGAAGGGGTAGAGGAAGACCTAGGAAAACTTTGGAAGAGACTCTAAGAAAAGACTTAGAGTACTTGGATCTAACGGAGGACATGACACAGGATCGAGCACAATGGCGTTCTAAGATTCATATAGCCGATCCCACTCAGTGACTTGGATTTTCCAAGTCTCCAATCGAGAAGTTTTCCTCACTCGGGAAATTAAGGGAACACTACCCCAACCTACATGCTCCACTCAGAAAGCTTCAACATACAAGCTTCAACAAAAGAAAATTCAAAGAACTTAGCGAAGAAGGCTTTGGTGTATTTAACACAATACGTTGAAATGAAGGAAAGCTTATTTATTGATATCCCCGATCAGCTACAAATATGTACATATACATGAGTCAAAATAAACACACAAGACGGAGCCTTCACAAAGGTTGCTTAGGAGAAGTCTCAGCAGTCGGTAGAGCCCCAGAAAGAGAAGGCACCGGAGGGGGATCATTTGGAGCCTCAATACTGGACAGAACCCTAGAAGGAGGAGGCATCAGAGGTTGATCATTCGGAGCTTCATTACGCGGTACAGCCCCAGAAGACGAAGGCAATAAATGCCTTTGGAACAAACCCACAAATCTCTGATGATCAAGTAAAACCTGACCATCAGTTTCCTTCATCTGGTCAAGCTTCCTCTTCATGTTTGTAGCATAGTCATGTGCGAGCCGGTGCAACTGTTTATTCTCATGCTTGAGCCCTCTAATCTCCTGTTTGAGACTCATCACTTCAGCCGCCAAGGATTCAACTTGGCGGGTTCGAGCAAATAGGCGTTGGGCCATATTAGACACAGAACCTGCACACTGAACACTGAGAGCCAGCGAATCCTTAACAGCTAACTCATCAGACCGTTTGGAAAGTAGTCTGTTATCTTTGGGAGTGAGAAGGTTCCTGGCCACCACCGCAGCGGACATATCATTCTTCATCACGGAATCCCCAACGGTAAGAGGACCAGTAGGAGAGACGAAGGATGGGCGCCATATG
The DNA here is from genome assembly GCF_042453785.1 of Malus domestica. NCBI lineage: Eukaryota > Viridiplantae > Streptophyta > Magnoliopsida > Rosales > Rosaceae > Malus > Malus domestica. The sequence goes on from NC_091665.1 coordinate 35,073,206, forward strand.
TTGTCTGGAGAAGGCGGGGCTGCCTCTTCAACAAGGTTCAAGTCAAAACGACGGTCGGAGGGGCCAGACATTTTCAAAGGTGTTGAAGATAGAAGAGGTCGGACAAATCAAGATCTTAGAAGTGCAAGAATGAAGCTTCTACTGGTGGAGATTCAAGTGTGCTTTGGAACTTAATGTCAGCCTCTATAAAAATCTGCACTCGACGGAGCTTCGGAAATCGAAGAGGCGCCTGCTCAGAAATCGAAGAGGCGTTTGCTTTCTCAAAAGCTGGGCTGCTTAGAGATCACGAGGGTTGATCTCAGAAATCGAAGAGGCGTTTGCTTTCTCAAAAGTTGGGCTGCTCAAAGACCACGAAGGCCGATCTCAGAAATCGAAGAGGCGCTCGCTTTCTCAAAAGCTGGGCTCCCCAGAGACCACGAGGGCCGATCTCAGAAATCGAAGAGGCACCTACTTTTCCAGCCTTGTCAGCACCCGTCACACGCACACTCAGCTTTGCAGAAATTATGGGCATTCTGTCGAAGACTTCTGGGGAAGTAGAAAACACATGAATCTTACTGTTCAATCACCCACTTCCCACACGCAACAATAGCTCATGGGTACCACAGATAACTTTGCCAAAGTTCTCTGCCAAAGTTGAGCACGTGAAGCTTGCAGCTCCCACTACATCGCTCTGACCAAGAAGGGTAAAAGAATAGCAAAGAAACAGCACTAACAAAGTTTAGACCCATAAATTTTGAAGGTCTAGCTACCATATTATTACCCACAAGGGTAAAGGAACAGTACCACTGCTGGATAATTGGAAAGTCCCTGTGTGTCAACCTCTGTGCTTCGTGGCAAGGTAGACTAGCAAACATGCCCAACCTTTACTCACATTCGAGAAAACACTCCCAATAAGATTGCTTGCTCCAAAATCGAAGAGGCACCGTCCTCCGAATCTCGAGAGCCAGACTCCCAACATGACTACTTTCTTAAAAATCAAAGAGAGGGTAAAGGAACAGTACCATTGCTGGATAATTGGAAAGTCCCTGTGTGTCAACCTCTGTGCTTCGTGGCAAGGTAGACTAGCAAACATGCCCAACCTTTACTCACATTCGAGAAAACACTCCCAACAAGATTGCTTGCTCCAAAATCGAAGAGGCACCGCCCTCCGAATCTCGAGAGCCAGACTCCCAACGTGATTACTTTCTCAAAAATCGAAGAGACACTGCTCCCCGAATCTTCGAGAGCCAGACCCCCAGCATGATTGCTTTCTCAAAAATCGATGAGGCATCGTTCTCCGAATCAATCGAAGAGGCGCTCGCTTTCTCAAAAGCTGGGCTGCTCAGAGACCACGAGGGCCGATCTCAGAAATCGAAGAGGCACCTACTTTTCTAGCCTTGTCAGCACCTGTCACACGCACTCAGCTTTGCAGAAATTATGGGAATTCTGTCGAAGACTTCTGGTGAAGTAGAAAGCACATGAATCTTACTGTTCAATCACCCACTTCCCACACGCAACAATAGCTCATGGGTACCACAGATAACTTTGCCAAAGTTCTCTGCCAAAGTTGAGCACGTGAAGCTTGCAGCTCCCACTACATCGCTCTGACCAAGAAAGGTAAAAGAATAGCAAAGAAACAGCACTAACAAAGTTTAGACACATAAATTTTGAAGGTCTAGCTACCATATTATTACCCACAAGGGTAAAGGAACAGTACCACTGCTGGATAATTGGAAAGTCCCTGTGTGTCAACCTCTGTGCTTCGTGGCAATGTAGACTAGCAAACATGCCCAACCTTTACTCACTTTCGAGAAAACACTCCCAACAAGATTGCTTGCTCCAAAATCGAAGAGGCACCGTCCTCCGAATCTCGAGAGCCAGACTCCCAACATGACTACTTTCTCAAAAGCGAAGAGAGGGTAAAGGAACAGTACCATTGCTGGATAATTGGAAAGTCTCTGTGTGTCAACCTTTGTGCTTCGTGGCAAGGTAGACTAGCAAACATGCCCAACCTTTACTCACATTCGAGACAACACTCCCAACTGGATTGCTTGCTCCAAAATCGAAGAGGCACCGCTCTCCGAATCTCGAGAGCCAGACTTCCAACATGATTACTTCCTCAAAAATCGAAGAGACACTGCTCTACGAATCTCGAGAGCCAGACCCCCAGCATGATTGCTTTCTCAAAAATCGAAGAGGCATCGTTCTCCGAATCTCGAGAGCCAGATACCACAGACCACTTTTTCAAAGTGCTCTGACAGAGTTAAAACATGTGAAACTGGCAGCTCCCACTACCGTGCTATGACCAAGCAGGGTAAAGGAATAGCATTACTACTTGTTGTTAGGGAGACTCCTATATATGTCGACCTCCATCCCCAACGGACAGGCAGACCTGCAAAAATGCTCAACCCTTCATCATATCTGAGAGGGCACTCCCAACGAAGCCTTTCGAAATATTCAGCTTTCTTTCCCCCCGATAATACCTCTGCAAACAAGCTATACTAGAGCAAGAATATCTCATATCATCAGGGTTAAAAGCAAGAGTATCCCATATCATGCTTTTTCCCTGTCTTTTCCTTTGGCCTTGTTTTTACCTGCAAGACAAGGAGAAAGAGAGCAATCAGTCAGCACTTGGATCAAGCTTCCAGCCAAGAACTGACTGCCTGGAACCCCTTACCTGATTACTTACCTGGCATTGCTCTCGAGTACTCATCTTCAACATCTTATGTTTCCAGGGAAGATTCCGCATCTACTTGAGGAACAGATAGGGCAAGTGCGAAGGATACAAGGAAGCATGTGGAGACAAGCGTAACAGCACACGTGCCGATACACCCATTACTCTGTCAAAAGCAAAAGTATCCCATATCAGCAGGGTGGAACGTACTCTAGATTTGATGGACTTGTTTTGACCCTCAAATTCTTCAGTCGGCCTTATACTCTGGAGGAAACCAGAAAACCCTCCAGCTCAGTTCAAGAATAAGCCTGTGGAAAGTTACTTCTTCAAAAGCAAAAGTATCTCATATCATCTCTTCTCATTTTTCTTCTTTTTATCCTTCATGCTGCTGCAAGATGGGGAGAAGGTGAACAATCAGTCGGAGCTCTGATTGCTTACCTTGTCTGTCACCTCTTTCAGCAGACCCCCTAGCTCGGCGACTTGGGAGACTCCTACTACATGGTTTGTATCGCGCTTGACCAAGCCTGAGACTACAAGTAAGCTTCAAGTGAAATTGATACATTACCTTGTGCATCTCCACCAGTTAAAGATACCACCCCTGGATGGAGGAAGAGTACTTCCAGAGAAGATGCCACATCTACCTATGAGACAGATAAGGCAAGTCAAGACGACATCACACTCCGATACTTAGAAGTTTCGTGATTACGAGATCATTCTCCCACAATATTTCCTAATGTCATTTGTACTAAATCATTCACTTGTACTCACTAAAGGAAAGCTTGAACCTATGTACTTGTGTAAACCCTTCACAATTAATGAGAACTCTTCTATTCCGTGGACGTAGCCAATCTGGGTGAACCACGTACATCTTGTGTTTGCTTTCCTATCTCTATCCATTTATATACTTATCCACACTAATGACCGGAGCAATCTAGCGAAGATCACAAAAAGCGACCGTTTTCGCTACCTAGGATCTATCTTGCAAGAGAACGGAGAATTAGATGGAGATCTCAACCATAGAATACGAGCTGGATGGATGAAGTGTAAGAGTGCATCTGGCATGTTGTGTGACCGTCGTAGGTCACTGAAGCTCAAGGGAAAATTTTATAGGACGGCAATAAGGCCAGCGATGTTGTATGGCACAGAATGTTGGGCGGTGAAGCATCAACACGTACACAAAATGGGTGTAGCGGAGATGAGGATGCTTCGTGGGATGTGTGGGCACACGAGAAAGGATAAGATTGGGAATGAGGATATCCGAGGTAAAGTAGGAGTAGCCGAAATTGTAGGAAAGATGAGAGAAAATCGGCTCCGATGATTTGGACATGTGCAAAGAAGGCCGACTGACGCTCCGGTTCGAAGATGTGACTACGGGACAGAGGTTCAGGGCCAAAGGGGTAGAGGAAGACCTAGGAAAACTTTGGAAGAGACTCTAAGAAAAGACTTAGAGTACTTGGATCTAACGGAGGACATGACACAAAACCGAGCGCAATGGCGTTCTAGGATTCATATAGCCGACCCCACTTAGTGGGAAAAGGCTTTGTTGTTGTTGTTGTTGTTGTTGTTGTTAAGCAAACTTGATCTTTTCCTGGTGTAGCTCATTGGTTTTGCAATCGGAGTCATCCCTCAGATTCGAAAATTACTTTTAGGAGATGGTGCTCCTCTACGGGTGATTCAAGATACTGCTAATTTGTTGGGGTATAAAACTTATGCCCGAACTGTATCGAACCTTAATGTTTTATCCATGATCGACGCAATTATTGGCAACTAATATAGCTTCCCGTTCTTAATACAGTTACATGCTAGGGAAGATACTAACCATGCTTGGTCCTATAGTTGTACATATCCAAATGAACAATTTGGTTCTCAATTAGCATAAAAGTAGAATAATTGTCTCGTGTTAATCCCAACTTTACAAAACATATTCAGACCAGATGGTTTTTGAATTTCGGCTCAAAAGACGAGTGTGTTTTTTTATACGAAGTGTTTGTATCATTTTTGTTGTTCACTTGGTATCAGTTAAAGAGACTTGTTCTTTATGATTGCAGAGACGGAGCCATCCCATCTCTCATTTTGATAATAGGAGGAAACCTACTTAAAGGTAATAACTCGTACAAATTCTATTAGTGTCGTACTTAATTGTTGGTTTAGTTCAGAACTTACTTCACATTGTTGTTTCAGGCTTGCGAGGGTCAGGGATTCAGAAATCTCTTGTCGTTGGCATCATAGTTGTTCGTTATGTTGCCCTGCCTCTTATAGGCGTCTTGGTTGTTAAAGGGGCACTGAAATTTGGGTTGGTGCACTCTGATCCATTATATCTGTTTGTTCTTCTGCTTCAGTTTTCACTCCCACCTGCGATGAACATAGGTACGCTTGCTCTTCGACTGTTTGGCAACAAAAAGTGCAATCAGAAGTTGCTCGCTCGCTCGCTCACACTTTTTCATAACTAATGTAAGTTTATTCTCAAGTATTGTTTATTGATCCTTTAAAATATGGCAGGAATAATGACGCTATTATTTGAAGCTGGAGAGAATGAATGTTCAGTTATCATGCTGTGGACTTATGCTTTCGCTTCACTGTCAATTACATTCTGGTCCGCCGCCTTCATGTGGCTTGTCGCGCGACTGTGAATCAAAATTTTACATTGAATTCTGTCTAATTAATACAAGAGTAGGCAATTTGTCAGAAGAAATATTACGAAGCTCCACCCCGAGTCTGCAGGGAAGTACGAAGCTCTCAGTTCAGTTCCTCCCCGTCATTGGATTGAACATGCAGAGCCACGGTTTGACTCCACAGCCCACCTAGATGACGAATCTAGTGGTTTGTGGCTATGATTTGGTCGAAGTAAAAATGGTGGTGACTTTTCTTGGTGGTTTAGAGAGAAGGCAGAGAGAGAGCTCGAGTGTTAAGAACTCAAGAGAGAGTGTGTCTCGGTGTACAACGAGGGAAGGAGATGGGAGTGACCGAGAGTTGGGATTAAAACCCACTTAAAATTTCCCTCTACATAACAAAAACCAGTAGAGCCTTAAATTACCAGAAAAGTGATTAATTCATGTTGGAATTTTTGGATCGTCGGGGCCGCCCCACTCTAACGACACTGATATTATCCCCAACTTAATCATTTGCCCAATCCGTCAAGTGTGGGATTTTACCACAAAAAACTTCGATGTTAGTTAAAGTAGAGTAATACTATTTAAGTGATTAATTCTTGTTGAAATTTTTGAATCGTCGGGGCCGCCCCACCCTAACGACACTAATATTATCTCCAACTTAATCACTTGCCCAATCCGTCAAGTATGAGATTTTACCATAAAAAACCTCGATGTTAGTTAAAATAGAGTAATACTATTTAAACCTCTTTGGTTTATTAGTTAGAGTGAGGTAATTCTATTTAAACTCTTTGGTTTTTCTTGCACCATACCAAGTTGGAATTTTTGGATCGTCAGCCTGCTCCACTCTAATGACACCGATATTATCCTCAACTTAACAACTGCCTAATCCGTCATGAGATTTTAGCATAAAAACGAGTGGGGTAATAATATTTAAACCTCTTTGGTTTTCCTTGCACCCACGATGTGGGACTTTAACGATTCATGAATTAAAATTACTCAAAACTACAATTTCAAGCCACTACATTGCTATACAAGCTTCAAAAAACCAGAAGAAAAAAAAAGGTAAAATAAACATCAAAAACCACTTCTAACCAATATAATCACAGGTTGAATGTTTCAACAACGCTAAAACACAGTAGGATTATAAAACAACAATATTTTTCATATATTAAAAAAAAAAACAACTATTATTTATTTATTAATTCCTAGCTCAACAAAAACTAAACTTTCGGGAAAATGCAGAGTAAAATATAGGAAAGCTAACCTTTTGGCGCTTAGCTCTGGGTTCATGATCAAGCTTGGACCCTGGACCTTTGGAAGCCATGGCTTCGGGTCGTCTGATCCAGAAAACCAGTGGATCTGGACAGTACGATCAACGCCAGTGTGCTCTCTTCCCTTCCTGTATCTCTCTCTCTCTTGCTCTTTTCTCTTTTCTTTTTGTGTTTTGTTTGTCTGTGACTGAGGACGCCCACCAACCTCTGATGAAGTTCTGTGATACGGCGCTGCGTTTTGGGTTTCTGTTTTGTTTAAGGTGTTGGATTCTGTTTTGGGCTTTCCGACAATTAAAAATAAAAACCTGATTTGGGCTTTGTTTTATAGTTTGGGTTATGGGCCAAATTAAATAGCTATAAAGGCCCAATTTGTTTCTCAGAAAGGCCCAACATGAGTATAAAACAGAACTCGTCCCTTAATTTTTACTATAATTTTGATTTGGTCCTTGAACTAAGAGTCCGTTAATTACGGTCTTTAAATTTGACAAAATGTGTGGTGTAATCCAACAATATTGTCATGTACTCTTTATTTATGAAAATGTAAGGGAGAAAATAGCTTGGCTACTCAAAAATAAGGAATTCCTCATCAAAATGATGCGCAATCAATTCACAAAATTTCGTTTTTATAATCGAATTTGTTAATATTTTAAATTATTCTATAAAGATAATCTCTGTAAAAAATTAATAAATATATGAGATGTAAAGTCATCGAATCGTATAAAAGAAATTTATGGATGCATTACGAACCGTTTATCTATTTACTATAGTTGAATGACTAAACGACCTTATTTTTAATTGATGTGTTACATAAATGATCTTTACATAATGTTTTTTAACATTAACGATTCTGATCATAAGCACGAAATTTCACGAACTTCTCAAGAAATATTTTGAGGAAAACACCTCCTCATCCTTTGTGTAGCCAAGTTAATTTCGTTGCAAAATATCAATCCACACCACAAGACATGTCTTAATAGCATACTAGAACCCCTTTTTTTATAGAGTACAACACACAAAGCACACCTGAATATCAAACTCTGATGCTTATATATCGTCACTAATAGCTTGAAGAGACAAAGTCTCACACTTACAAGCACTGCTGCTTCTAGTACCACTACCAAATCATTAGGGGGATCTTGAGGTGTATAAGGAAACATTTTTGAGCTCCAATTCATCACCAAATTTTCCAACAATTCGGTGGCCGGTCCCTTCTCACGCACCCTCCACCGGCGTTGTAGCCGTCACAATTCTTAGCTTGTGCAATTTCAAGTCTCGGTTGCCAAGTCTCCCCAGGCAGTTCAGCACCCATTCTGAACCTTGATCGAGATCTAGAGCAGTGTAAGTCAAGTAGTCTTCATTCTCATTTGAAACAATGCTAAAATTATACCTCAGCTTGATCTCCTCGGGCAAAATATACTCATATGTATTAGCTAGTACTACTTGTGAATACACCACTAGTCCAAAAAATCACCTCTCCTTTCTTGATCTTCAATTGGTGTTCATCAGGGTCCCAATCAAACGTGAAAGGCCCCGGCGCACTGTTGTCTTTAGTTTCCCATGATGAAATCGACCAAACACGGCCATTTGTAAGGTTAAGCACATCGAAACTTTACTTAGAAAACTCTTCCAAGTGCTTTTCAAATCTTCTTGACAATCAAGAGCTTACGACTACATTTGATAGAAAATGTCAAAAGTGCTAATGGATCATAGAGCACTTTCTAGAGAATGACACGTTGTGTTTCTTTTTCTTCAAGAAGAAACACTTCAAAGTGACTTTCGAAAAAAAAAATATTGTATCTGTTAACCAAACGGAGCCTTCCAAACAAGCTCTCATGGAAATGGAACCACTACTTTTTCATGTTAACCAAACCCTTCAAAAGGATGTGCCAACTGATAGTAATTAGACCTATAAAGTTAAACTATTAAGCATCATGATTACTGGCTCGATTAACTAAAAGAACGTTCCCCATTTGCCTTCTTGCATTCACCAACTCATCTATTAAAATGTTGTAAGACACAAGACACAATCATGATTAACAAACCCCACAGTTGCCAAGTGTGAATAAATGATAAATTTGGCACAAAACTTCCATCAAAGCTCCAACTCAAACCATGTCTAAAATGAAAGCCTCCTCCAAGCAGCAACAGAGAGTATGCAGGGCATTGTGTTGCAGGCTTGCAGCAGCTGCTTGCTTAGCATGTCTTCGTCTTGCTCAGAAGAAGTAGCGAGCTCTAGTTCTGATAGGTACCGTTTGATATCAAGCCTTTCGCATGCCATGGTTCAAGAGAGACTCGACCAGATGATCAGGGAACGGCAGGAGGGCTCGAGTCACGTTGATCATCAGAGAAGAGAGCAGAGAGCTGGTTATGATCATGATCAAACTTAAGCAGGAGGAGGGACTAAATTTGTTGTAATGGTTGCAGTGGAGAAGTGTTCTTATGATCTGGGGGAGGATCAGGGAGTCCATGGCGGTGATGATAGTGGCAAACCAGATAGAAGAGCCTAAGGATCTTCATAGCCTCTTGAATTATTATGCTTCAATGAATTCGGATGAGTATCGTGGGCTTATACTCGAGGTATTTCATGAAGTTTGCTCTGACCTTTTCTTACGTAAATTCCATTAACTGATGAGATTATTCTCAATTTCAGACTTTTCTGTTTTGGCCTTTTGTATAAACTCAAATTATTGGAGCAAATTCTAAATATCTAATCCAATCCAAACTTTGGAAAGCAGATTCAAACTTGAGTGCGGAGAGGGAAACACACTGCTCTTTCTAATTTGCCCATAATTAAAATGAAAACACAATAAATTGTGACATTATATTGGGGAGAAAGAAGAAGAACCCAACTGAAATATTCAAATGTTACCTGCAAATCTAACAATAACTTATGTTGCAAGATTGTGAATCTGCACCACACATTCTGCCACGACATAAAGTTAATGTGAAACATGACTTTGATAGATTTTTACATAGGAAAAGCCAAGAAAACGGAGTAATGGTTTGAAAAACCAGGCATTAACTGTCTGAAACATGACTTTGAAAGATTTATACATAGGAAACTGAAGCAGGCCTAATAGGGGGACCGGGAAAAAGGCAATAGGGTGAACTAGAGACTTGGTCCATTTCTTCACGACAGGGATCAAGAGCAAAATGGTGGCTGCAAAGGCAAGCATGGTGGGTACCATGGAGAATAAGAGCAAGAAGATTCCAGTCCTGACCTTGGAGGAAGGTAAAAGGGAATCTTCTTCTCAACACATGGATTGCTTGTCCACTAGCCGTCCATTAGCCATTCATGATTGCTTCCATTAGCCATTCATGCTTGTTTATTTGTTCCACTACTGTCTGTACATTGTTTATTAATTCCTTTCCCTGAGCTTAAGGTGGTTGTCTGTACATTGGCTCCTATAAAGAGCACTCTCTTGTAAATCATTCAACACAATAGAATATACATTTCATACCCACCATAATTGAAGGTTGCTTATGAAAGCAGGTACTCGAGTGGAGAGGAGAGGACAGAGAGAACGAAAGCCACAGAAGACAATGAGCAGGCAATGACCACACCGTCCATGCAGGTGAAGCAAAAAGGAGGATCGTCCTTATTTAAATAATCTTTTCATTAAATCTTTGAATAAAGTTACAACCTGTATATATACAAGTATATCAACTAATGAAAGTAGCACCACTACATTAGCACCACTAACTAACAGAATTAACTATCCAATATCTAAATAGGATCTTTTATATCTGCATTTACATTTATACCCTCAATATTCCCCTTCAAACTGATTTGAGGTTGCCGAAGAGCAAGTTTGCACCGGAGAAACAGAAAACGTGATTTGGACAGAGCCTTTGTACAAATATCAGCTACTTGATCCTGTGAACAAACAAAATGCAGAGAAATTGCGAGCCAAAACTTTTTCCTGGATGTAGTGGTAGTCCAATTCAACATGCTTAGTACGAGCATGGAAAATAGGATTCTTGGCAAGAGAGATAGCTGATATATTGTCACACCACAACTTTGGTAGACAATGTAATTGAAAACCAATATCACCAAGAAGCTTGCAAATCCAAGTTAATTCTGCAGCAGTGTTAGCCAAAGATCGATATTCAACCTCTGTAGAGGACCGTGCCATGGTGGATTGCTTCTTAGCACTCCAAGTGATGATAGAATTGCCCAAAAAAATACAAAAACCACCAGTTGATCTGCGATCCATAGAACAGCTTGCCCAATCAGCATCGAAATAAGCAGTGATACACGGTGATGAGGAACTTTTAGAAAACCAGAGACCACACTGAATGGAACCTTTGAGATACCTCAGAATGCGTTTGACCGCTTGAAGATGAGAAAGTCGAGGACAGTACATAAATTGACAAACAAGGTTCACTGCAAAAGAGAGATCGGGCCTAGTCCATGTGAGATGTTGAAGGGCTCCAACAAGGGATCTATATTCAGTAGGATCATCCAAGAGAGGAGAAGAGTGATCAAGTTTTGATGTACTAAGGGGAGTAACACAGGGTTTGGCATCATCCATTTTGGCCTTGTGCAACAAATCCAAGATGTATTTAGGTTGAGAAATGAAAATACCCTTGGAGGATCACTTAACTTCAATGCCAAGAAAGTAATGCAAAGGACCAAGATCCTTGATAGGAAAGAGAGCATTGAGTTGATCAATAACATACTTGCAGGTTTGAGGAGAAAGGCATGTGACAAGAATGTCATCAACGTAGACAAGAATAAACACCAAGTGAGGATCTTTCTTAACAAACAAGGAATGATCAGATTTTGAGCCAACGAAGCCCAAGAAGAGTAAAGCACCATGTAGTTTATCATACCAAACTCTAGGAGCTTGTTTGAGACCATACAAAGATTTATGGAGTCTACAAACAGAATTAGGCTGTGTAGAATCCTGAAATCCTGGAGGTTGTTGCATGAACACAATTTCTGTAAGAGTACCATACAGGAAAGCATTGCTGACATCAAGTTGGTTGAGAAACCAATCATATTGAATAGCCAAAGTGAGTAAAAGTCGAATGGTGACAGGTTTGGCAACAGTGCTAAAAGTCTTAGTGTAGTCTAACCCTTCCTGTTGATGAAAGCCATTTGCAACCAGTTGTGCCTTATACCGATCTATAGAACCATCAGGCTTGCGTTTGATTTGAAATACCCACTTGCAACCTATCGGATTCTGAGAAGGAAAATAGGGAACCAATGACCAGGTACCATTGTTCAGAAGAGCATTAAACTCTTCTTGCATTGCCTTCCTCCAGTGAGAATATTTGGATGCTTGATGATAGGTGGAAGGAACAAAGTCAACACTGAGATGAGATGGAAAGGTATGTTTAGTGGCAAGCAAAGCTTTAGGTTTAAAGATGCCAAACTTGGAAAGAGTTTGCATGGGATGAATGTTGAGAGGAGGAGATGGCAATGATGGAGAAGAGATATTTAGTTGTTGGGAAGTAGATGAAGGTGGTGCAGGAGATGTATTTTGGGAAGGAGATGAATTTGGTGAAGAAGATGTATGTAGTTGTTGGGATGTAGATGGATGTGGGGGAAGAGATGTATATGGTGAAGGAGATGTATGTGGTGATGATGGGTTAGAAGAATGAAAGGAATTAAATGTGAGATGGAAGAGAATTTTGCAGATAACAAATTTTGCTTTAAATCAGGCACATGAAGAACATTTTTCAACTGAAAACAATGGTGACGAGTATTTAAAGAAGAAGAACCAGAGTGATGAATGGGCAAACCTTTGCCATCACCAATGTAGACCTGTTCATGACCATGATAAGTCTTAGGATTTTGTAGATTGGTGTAGTAATTGGTCATGTGGGAACTGGCGCTAAAATCAACAAGCCAAGTTGGAGCAGATTAAGTAGAACTAGTGTGAGTAACCATAGCAGAGTGAGATGAAGATCCAGTGTAGCTGGGATTCATGCGATATGGACAATCAAATGCTTCATGATCATAATGACGGCAGATTTGGCAAGGAGTGCTTTTGCCAGAGAAAGAACGACCACCACGAGAAGAACGTTGATTATTCGGCCGGTAATTGTTGCGTTGAAAATTGCCTCTGAAATTGCCCCTGCCTTGAAAATTTCTAGGGTTTGAAGAACTGCCACGATTTTGAGAGTAATTAGAATAACGACCTTGAGAGAAATTCTATGAAGAGTGAGCTAGAGCAGCGTAAGCCTGAGGAGCCATAGATGGTGTGGGAAGAAGACTCGTAGAAAAATTAATTGCTTGGAAATGAGCAGTGAGAGGCAATTTCTTGCGATTATTCAACTAAATTTCTTTGCTTAGAAGAAGGCCATGCAATTCATCAATGGTAGTCGATCCGACATGAAATTGAATAGCATCAACAAAAGAATCATACTCTAAGGGTAATCCATGAAGCGTGACAGAAATGAGCTCGGAATCAGCCACCGGAGCTCCAGCACTAGCAAGAGCATATGCAATTTCCTCAATTTGTTGGAGAAATTGACTTGCTGTAGATTCACCTTTTGTAGTGTTATGCAGACGCGATTGAAGATTATGAATGTGAGATTGAAAAGCAGAAGCCAATCGTGACTCCAATTTCGACCAAAGTTCGCAAGAAGAATTAACTCCAACAATGTAAGGAATTAGGGTTTCAGACAATGTAGAATTGAGCCATATGAGAATGTTTTGATCGTTCTCATACCAAGAAACATACTCAGGATTGATGAGAGAAGTGCGATTGCCAAAATCATCCAGTAGCATTTGAGGTGGCGGAGGTGTTGAGCCATCAACAATGCTAGTGAAATTGTAACGGTGAAAAATAGGAGCAAACAAAGCACTCCAGGTGAGGTAATTGGTAGTGGTGAGCTTAATTGGCATCATAGATCCAATATTTTGAATTACGATGGAGGAGGTCACCAGAGGAGATACCGTGACAGAGGAGTGCAACGGAGGTGGATGAACATAAGCAGTAGAGTCAGAAGAAGAAGCAGGAGCCGCCATTGATGCACAAGGTTAGGGTTTGGGAGATCGAGATGGCGATCACAATCAGAAAGAGGGAAGAAGAAACGTCGCAAGGCGGTGAAGCGTGTTTGGATCAGATCGTGAGACAGAAGGCGGTTGATAACATATTGGGAAATAATCTTTTCATTAAATCTTTGAATAAAGTTACAACCTATATACATACAAGTATATCAACTAATGAAAGTAGCACCACTACATTAGCACCACTAACTAACAGAATTAACTATCCAATATCTATCCAATATCTAAGTAGGATCTTTTATATCTATATTTACATTTATACCCTCAATAGTCCTGAAAAAACAGGACGGCCACTTTGTTCATTACCCCCAGGAATGGCGTAAGCGGCTGCAAATACCACGTTGGCCACTAGCAACAGCTCCTCCGCTGCCTAATCCTCGTTGTTGTGGTGCATGTTGTAATGTGGTGGTAATATCTCTGCCACAGGATGACACAACACGGTATACATTTATCAAGTCGACCAACATATACTTGGTAACATAAGTATTCGTCCACAACATAGTCATTGATCATGTCTTTAGACTTAATTGGTAACATAAGCATTCGTCTACCACATAGGTCTTTTTATTGAGAATGAATCTCACATTGATGAGGAGAAAGACTTTGCATGGGCTTATAAGTAAGTTGGGCTACTCCTCATACTGCCAATTGGTTTTTTGGTGGAACCTCAACTTTCTTCATGATATCAGTGCATAGGTTGTCCCACATGTGAAGCTAAATGGTCACATGCGCTCTGTGTCACCCTATGTCCAAAATTCACCACACGTGAAGGGGCGTGTTGAGAAGGGATTCCACATTGATGTGAGGATGGACATTGCCTGGGCTTATAAATAAGTTGAGCTATTCTTCATATTGCCAATTGGTTTTTTTTGTGGAATCTCAATTTTTTTCACTTTTATCAAGTCAACAAACTTGATATTTGCGTAAGTATTTGTCTAACAACATAAATCTAGCAATAGAACAATACCATAAACCAGCGTAGCTTTGCTTGCAACTGCACGACATGACCAATTAAATTCTAAAACAATGCTATACAGTAAAAACTCCTATCTGCATCCTGGTGCAATATGGTGTTTCCATCGCAGTCGATCCTCTCATTCTGCCTTGACAAATACAGTGTTAAAGATTAACACCAACCCATTAAACTCGGTACAAAAGAACTACATTGTTCTAGTTCCTACTCTTTGCCCCCTTTCACAGATAATGGAGAGATGAATTGATCAAACATGCATAAGATTTGTCTAGAAGATTCTAGCAAGCAACAATGAAAATCGTAGTGCATGCACATTGAAAATGCTAGTTAATTCTAGTGAATTATCTAAATAAAATATCTTAAGATTGTTGTAATGGAATGTTAGTGAAAATTCTAATAAGTAATATAAATTGGTGGCTGGAAATGCACAAAGCCAAGTGCACCGACTTAGGCTAGATCGGTTATGCCATGTATAAATATAAGGTGCAGTGCTATGTAAGTAATCAAGCAAAAAGTAAGAAAGTAAGAGAGTAGAACCAAAAGTAGGTAAGTAGAAGCATGAGTCGTCTTGTAAGTGAGTAGTTTTAGTGAGGAGTGTGAGTCAGTGGCGAAGCCACGTGAGGGCGAGGAGTGGCGGCCGCCACTCCCCTCGCCGGGAAACACCACTGGACCCAGCTCTTCGCCACTCCCCTCGCGCGCGCCTCCCTGGAAATCCCTGGTTCACTCTTCTGTTTTTCTGGGCAATCTGCAATCTGCAGATTGCTATTAATTTTTTTTTTTAAACCAGGCCAAAACGACGTCGTTTTGTGCCTAGTAAAAAAAATTTAAAAATTATGAAACAAAATGGCGCCGTTTTGTTTAGTTGAATTAAAAAAAAATTATTATAAAAGGGGACCGCTCCTTCCGCGTGTCACCCCAAAACCCTAGTATCTGTCCCCCACCCCTGTCCCCAATCCCGTTCCTCTTTATTTCCTGATCCCATTTGTTCACCAATCAACAGAGAGAGAGAGAGAGCCAAGCTGCTCCCCAAAATCCCAGCAGCCAAGCCAACGCCACCAAGTCCCCTTGAATTTATGTTGAGCCTTCACAGTTCACAAGCCACTCTCCTTTCTCCAGCTTGAGTTTGAGCCGGCTTCCACCAATCACCATTTAAAGGTAAATTTTTTAATTCTTAAATTTATAATCTGTAACCCTAATTATTTAGTTAATACAAATTTCATTTAATTGGTATAGAATCATATGGTAATGCATTAATATGGTTATTGATTATTGATGTGAATCATATGCTTCTATGATTATTGATATGAAATTATGAAATTATTTTTTCGAATTATTCGTATGGCATGTTTGAATCCGGTGAATAATTTTGCATCTTTTGACAAAGCAAAAATTATTCGTTTAGCCCAATTTTATCCTCAAGATTTTGATCGTATGGACCTCATGAATCTTCCAATTCAACTTGACAATTACATTCATAATATGAAGATGCATAGTGAGTTTTCATCATTGAGAGGAATTAGTGATCTTGCAAAAGAGTTAGTGAAGACCGGGAGGTGTGAAAGCTATATGTTAGTGTATAAACTTCTTACATTGGCTTTGGTGTTACCGGTTGCAACCGTTTCGGTGGAGAGAGTTTTTTCTGCTATGAAGATTGTGAAAACACTATTGCGTAACAAAATGGGAGATCAATGGTTGTGTGATAGCATGCTTGTTTACATTGAGAAAGATGTATTTGCTTTTATTGATAATGAGCCTATTATGCGACGTTTTCATGACATGAAACCTCGCCGGCAACAATTGTAATTTGTTTGTATTGATTAATTATGGAAGACATTACTATATAAAAAGATTTAGTTGTTGACATTTTTCTTTAACCTTGCATTCTTTTAAGTTCGCCCCTCCCCTCGAGAAATCCTGGCTTCGCCACTGGTGTGAGTGGTCTAGAATTTATCTCTAGAAAATGAGTGTCATATATAGCTTTTAAATTGCGTTATTGATGAGAGTTGTGTTATAATATTTTGTCAGTGTGATACAAGTAATTTGTTTACTTGTTTTGTCTCTTCAACACTTGTGTTAAAGTTGTGTATTTTAATTTTTCTCAACTTACAGTTGGTTTGCTTTTGATAAGCTTAAGAGTCGGTTTCTGACGGTGCTTAATTTCGAAAAGAAAAATGGTGCGTTCGTTATAGTTAACGTGCTTGACTGCCTGAGGATTCTGCTCAAGTATCTCATCCACAACGGGCACAATTCCTGTAATAGTTACCCGCGGATTCTACGCCGCCCAACAGAGCTATCCCAGGCCACGCGTCACCTTTCTTCTCTTTTTACTCTCCTCTCTCAGAGTTCAAATCTTATACCCTCATTGATTGTTATTAGATTAGTTTAAATTTAAAATTTGTATCTTAAATCAATTAAACCAAATTAATCTAACAGTAATCAATAAAGCATCACCCCGTCTTATAGGGTGAGCAAAAATGCACTCATTATTACAAATATTTTTCTCCTTTTTAGCTGAGATAAATATTGTGAAGTCGCCATGCTGGATGGATGGTCAGACCAACTTCACAAAAGCATTGACCTCCGCTACTGCCCATGAGGCAGCCTTAAGGCCAAGTATAATCTCTTAATTATCACTGAGGAGGATGCGAGTGTTAAGTGTATAAGAGAAGCATATTAGTCTAATCAACTTGATTATGCTTAACTAAGATTTATTTTTTATTTCTTAATTTTATTACAAGGGATATCATTATTTTAATTTACGCGAAGAGAGAAGGGTAGAGTTTGAACCCGGACAGAAGAAAAAGACTTTATCTACTAAAATAATCCATCATTTAATTAAGAATGAATCATAAATGCAAATGATAATTACAAATCAATAAAAGCACGCAAGAGACATAATCTTTAGCACACAATCTGTTACAAGCCTTTATTCTTCACTTATTGCCCATACTTGTGAATGAAGACACAATAACTATTACGTACAACCAGTTCATAGTTTTACTATTTTTTTTAATGTGAAATGTTCAAAATGTCCTTAAAGGGGGATCTGGATCCTCTCCTGAGCTAATGGAGAGGATCCTCCTGACCAAGTGTTATGGGCCGTTGGATTTTCATCCAACGGCTATAATTATTATAACTTTAAAAGGACCCACCTGTTTGTAGCCGTTGGATGAAAATCTAACGGTCCACAATAATTGGTCAGGAGGATCCTCTCCATTAGCTCAGGAGAGGATCCAAATCCCTTAAAGGGTATGTGTCAACTTTCATTGACTTATTGATCAGGACACGTATGATATATTAATTAATATGTTTTGACAGTACTCGTTATTATAAACGACTGAGTACAAGCATAGAGAAAATTAAAACTAGAAGAAAGATTTTACAAAACACGTATCAATTATTTTATTTAAAGTAAAGGAAAAGATAATAGCACTAGATATAAAATATTAATGCTAGAATAAAATAAAATAAAAAGAAGGAGAGGAGGGGTGGAGAAGGATCGTGATTTGGCCGGGGGAAAAAAGGGGGGAAGGAAGCCTTTTCTTCTTCTTTCTTCCTCCTTTACTCACTTCACCCCCTTCAAACTATTTTCATCGTAATTTCCTCATACGATAACGAAATCACGCGAGGTCGGAGGCTATAGTTTTGTAGCGAAGCCGTCTTCAATCTCATACCATACCCACCCTTTGAAAACCATTATATAAAGAAAACGAGGTCCAAACATATTGACGTTTTCCGGCGACTTTTCTCTGATTTCGGCCAGTCCCGCTGGAATCTAGCCTCAATGATTCTCCCCTCGTGGGCTCTCCTCTAGCGCAAGTATTTTCCCAAGGTTTTAACTTTTAGTTTTGGGATCAATTCATGATTTCAAATTTTAATTTGATATTCTGTATGCATATTTGAGATGATGCATACAGGGAAGAACCTTGAAATCCTAACCTCATTTCGGTTCTTCTTAGAAATTTAAGGGTTGGGTTTGTGGTATAAGCATTAATTTTATTCCACAATCGAGGCCGGATGCATTTGAATATTTTGTGTGCCATATTTTTCCTACCCTTTACGCACTAAAAAGATCATTGCTGAATTTGTCTGTGTTGCAACCTAGGTTTGTGCAGTTAATTAGAGTTCTAAAACTACTGAGTGGTTCTATATTTTTCCCATGGCATTGCCAGATGCTGATGCTAAATATTTGATTGGACAATGCTATTATTAGAGTATTATATGACTCTTGTTTTGGCCATGGATTTATTGTGCTTCTTTATTTCATTCTTTTAGCAGATGAATAGCTCAAAACTGCTAGGAATTTACATTTTTATTTTGAGGCACTTGAATAAACAGTTTGGTTTTTCCATGATAATTATTAAGGATCATTGATATGGTTGGGCTGGTGTACTATTTACGAATAATTATACGAATGTTATAGTTTGGGGATTGCATGATATCCTATGGTCTGAGAACTAGTTCCTTGATTAAGATTAATGGATTATCAAACATTATACCTATTCTCTAGTTGAATACATTACTATGTTTCTGAGTTCAAGACCAATTTAATATGGCAGGTTGGGTTCTTTGTTGTTTGGCATGCGTATTTGATTAACTAGTGCAAATAAATGTTATCAAATTTAGTGAAGTTATAAATATATTGGATTTTATGTGAGGTGGTTGTTTTCAAACTATTACTTCTAAAGAGAAAATATAGGCAGCTACTTTTATCTGCCTATGTATCAAATTATATACATATCTTCCTCACTCATTTTCATTATATACTCCAATTGGATTAGTTCTAACGAACCGTTCTATTTTCTATAACTAGTCTAGCTAGCTATTATCAAATTATAGTTATATTGTTGCTTTTTTATGTACTATTGGCTTTATATTTTTAGCATACAAGTTGAAAGGGGTATGCTTATAGTAGTTGACTATAATTATATCTAAAGTTATTGGTTAGTAAGGTTATGGCTGGTATAGATATCAATAGTTGACAGATCCAATTTGGTGTGATTACTATTCGATTAAGTACTTCACGTTTATATGTATCATGTTGTTTGCTTAAATGATACAATGGATGTCCTATTAAGTGTAAATGTCTATATGCATGCCTATACTGAAACCAAAATCAAGTTGATGATTCACGTTTTGAAGCTATATATGTATATATGTCTCATATGCCTAGACAAGCTATACAAAGAAAGTATATCGTTTATATTAGTTATTCTGATTACATGTATGTAGTAATGATTTGCAGTGGTGATAGGAGTTTATTGAAATGGTGAACTAGGAATGGCTTGATCCCGTCTTAGGGTACGTAGGTAGTCTAATACAGAGGTTAGAGGTAGCCATATGATAAAACTAAATTACTATACCTTTGACACAATGATTTGTGTTTTGATCATATCTCAAAGGCGGGGCATGAAAGGAGAAAAGGTATGTGGAGACATCACATGTTGATCCTGGACATATCTCGGGATCAAGACTTGACAATAACATTGCCAAAATAGAGGAGGAAATAAGAAAAATCCGAAATATACAAATGAGAACAATAAATAAATACTGGTGTTGCAAGATGGTGAATCTACAACGCATATTGTGCTGTGACGAAAAGTTTTGTGATTCAATACGCCTTATTCTAGCCCCAAATTGATCTCTTCTTGTGAAAGCCAAGAATGCGGCCTAAGGGTTTGAAAAAGCAGGCATCAATTTTCTGAAACATGACTCTGAAGCATTGATACATGGGAAACTGAAGCAGGCCGAATAGAGGGACTGGGAAAAAGGCAATAGGGTAAAGTAGAGACATTGTCCATTTCTTCTTCACGCGAATCAAGAGCAAAATAGTGGCAGCAAAGGCGAGCATGGTGGTTGCCATGGAGAAGAAGAGCAAGACGAATCCTAGCATAACCTTGTGAGGAATGCTTTTAACGAAATATGGGTACTCGAGAGGAGAGGAGAGGACCGAGAGAAAGAATGCCACAGAAGATAATGAGGAGGCGATGGCCACAACGTCCATGCAGGTGAAAAGCAAAAAAAGAGGATTGTCTTGGAAAACAGGACGGCCACTTTTGTCGTTAAAACCCCCAGGAATGGCGTAGGCAGCTGCAAAGACCACAGTGGCCACTAGCACCGCCACGGTTGAGCATGACTGAGCCGTTTCTTTTACCCATTCTTGTGCGGACTTCAGAAGCTCGTCGTGCCCAGCGTTGAACAACTCCTCCGCGGTCTGATCGTTGTCGTTGTGGTGCATGATGTAATGTGGGGGTAGCATCTCTTTTATATGCTGATACAAACACACGTACACATTTATCATGTCAACGTATGGATTTGGTAATAAAAGTATATGTCTAAAAGCTTAAGTATTCTATAAGGTCGGTAGACTTAATCAGTAATACAAATATTTGTGTGACGACATAAGTCTAGCAAGAGAACATTACCAGCATCCAGCGCAGCTCTTCTTGCAATTGCATTGCAGGGCCTATTAATTTCTGAGACAATGCTATAGAGTAGTAAGTCCTATCTGCAGCCTGGTGCAATATGGTGTTTCCCTTGTGGTCTATCCTCTTATTCAGCTTCGACATCAGAGTTGGTTTGCTTTGAATAATATCAAGGATCTCTTTCTGACGGTGCTTAATGGCCAGATGCAAAATGTTGCGTTCGTTTTCGTTAACTTGCTCGACTGCCTGAGGACGCTGTTCAAGTATCTCCTGCACAATGGGTAAAAATCCTGTGATAGTTGCTATAAGCAATGGGGTAGTGTTGTAAACTTCATTCCTCGCCTCCTTTTTCAATGTGGTTACTTCCTTATCTTTTTCACATCCATCCGATTTGGTTTTGTCACCTCCGCCATCACCATTTGTCGTATCCGATTTGGTCCCTAGAGAAATGGTCCTGATTTTTGTATTCTTGTTAGTAATCAACCAATAAGGGTCGTCCAACTGGACGAGCAATCCGATGAGTTTCTTCAGTGATTTTTTGTTTTTCTTCTCCTTCCATATCATGTAGATTATCTCACCAAGCGGGCCTCCAGTTCCTGTCCATTAAATAATCAAGCATTTGTATACATTAACTAACATGCCACCGGGAGATGTTATTGCCACTCTAAAGAAGTTATCATGCATTCTTCATCTTCTTATGTAATCATGAGGAATGAGTAATTAATGTGTTTTTAAGAGTTCCAGTAACAAGAGTTCGCCTTGATGAAAATGCCCTGAGGTAAAGGGAGAAAGTAACAAACCTTTAGCAAAGGAGTCCAATAATGAATAGTAAGCCTTCATAACAACTGCAAAACATTTATGCATGCAACTTGGTTAGGAACATTGAAAAAATCCAATTGAAGAAACGCTTTATGCTCTTGGTAGCCGTTTAATTTTTCGATCAATTAAGTAGATTACAAATTTGATTACCTGCAAGCTTGTTCCGAAAGATGGATTGATGAGGATGGTTGCTATCCATGCTGCTCTCCACATCATCCTTCTGATTTGGTGTGACCACATCTCCTCCATCAGGAAGGCCTGCATGTATAACGACATTAAGTATGAGATTACTGCTCCATTAAAAAAAAAAATGCTTGCACCTGTGTATATATAGTATGCGTACGTGCGCACGCATACAGCAGTTTGTAGAGTAATGGCACGTACAAATATAAATTAGCATCTTCCATTTGATTTTTTCAAAATGTGGCACAGAGGCAGTTGGCATTTGGGCTAGCAACTGAAGGCTTGTCAAATTTTTATCTTCCCTTAGGGACGCTAGATATGGGTACTTATCCAGTAACCAAAGAGCAATCTCTGCATTGTAAGTCAAAAAAGCAAAAGCTATTAATCTGCACTACAAATAATTCTGTGCATTTTCTCAGGGAGAGAGAGAGAGAGTGACCGAAATGTTGTGCAATGACTGCCATATGAAGAATGGACTTTTTGTCATCTCTGTGGAAGTGCTTCCAAAGATTGTCCCCCGGCAGTTTGCTGGCATAAAACTTGACCAAGTCAGCGTGACCGAGAGCAGCTGCCCTGAAGAGCGGAGTTTCTCCTAAATAGTTCCGAGTCTCCAGCAGCTGCACCTTAGAATTCTCTAAATCCCGAACCTCACGCAGCTTCATATCGCAGTCTTTATCTGTACTACTACTGATGGTGACTACCTCTCCCAGAACAGGATCGTTGAAGTTGCTCAACAAGTACTTTGCCGCTTTCTCATTGCCAGACACACTCACCTCATGGAGAGTATTGTTTCCGTAGCTATTTGGAAGCCTCAGAGCGCATCTCACGTCATAGCTGGTTGAATTCCTGAGTATATTGATAAACATTTGGAGGACTTCTGTGCCTTGTGATTTGCTGCTGCGAGAAGCCGCAAGGTGAAGTGCAGTGTCCCCCTCCGCTGTCATATTATAGAGCAGTTTTTCTGCATTCCCCTCGAAGTATTTCGTCACGTCTTCCCATCTCTCCTCCATGGCACTTTCATAGGGACTTTTCATTTGCTTTAACCTATCGTCTCTCTCTTTCTGCTCCGGCTGGACCACGTTTTGATCCGGCCGAACCATCAGCGTTTTCCAGTACTCCATTTGTAGTGTACAAGATAGGTTGAGGCTTGTAATGTGGCAGTTGTTGCTTTGATTTATAGGCTAGCTGCTACTGCTGCTACTGCTGCTACTATATGCTTTACTTAATTAAGTAATAAAGAATGTTGAATAATGAAGCATAAAGGATCGAAGAGTTAAGGTTAGTAGCTAGGCGGCGTGTAATGTCAATGTGGTTTTCGCTTTGATTTACAGGCCCGGCTAGCTGCTCCTACTGCTCCTTCAACGTACTTAATGTATGCTTTGCTTTGCTTTGCTTTGCGATGGATTATTTAGATATAGACCCTTGTAACTCTTATTTTTAAACAAAAATCCATCTAGTTATAAACATTCAAATAAAACCCAAATTTAAAAAAGACTCCCAAATTGAAAAGTAATTGACCTCTTATTACAAAATATTTACAACTTGTACAACAATATACAAAATAAATCAATAAATGTTATTACTCACCTTAATTACAATGAACAAATTGCACATAATATTACACCTAACATATATATACACATTCAAATGTATATAGTACTACCATAAGCTCAATATATATATGTGTGTTTATATGTATAGTTTACCTATATATAGTACTACTATACGTTCAAATACACACACACACACACACACACACACACATATGTATGTATGTATGTATGTATGCACACTACATATATGTTCAAACATATTATACTAATTAATCTACCTATATGTGAATTTATGATAGCAAATAACCTTCATTATGTGGCTATTTTATTTTGTATATCATCATATATATTGAGCACATTTTATTATTATATGTATAAATAATAGGTAAACTAGTATTGAATAAAATAATAATATTTTTTATGTAGGTAAATTATTCTGCATATATTGTATTTGCTTTATTATGTAGATAAATTACTTTGCATATATTGTGTTTGCTTTATTATGTAGGTTAATTATTTTGTATGTATTTTTCATATATTGGGCTCGCTTTATTATGTAGGCAAATTATTTTGCATTTATTTTACATATAGTGGGTAAATTATTTTGCTTTTAAGCAATCTAACATTTTAAAATTTGAATAGTAGGTGCATTGAATCAAATAACATTTTTTTTTGTGGGTAAATTATTTTGCATGAATTTTTTACACATCCCGACCCGGATTGTCCACTAGGACTCCGAATTGAGATGTACTGGCCGACACATGGAAGGTGACAAAGCCATAAAGTGTGGTGATGTAGAATATGTGAATAAATTTAAACCTAAAAGTGCCTAAACACGAGAGTGTGCTGTGAGCGGGAATGACTCCATTTCACACGTGACGTCATATCATAAGTAAATTACAGTATAGTGGATTGAAAATAATATTGTCGAAGGTAATCTTCAATACCAAAACTTGCCACGAATCCTAATCGATACGAAAACTCTGCTACTAGAACCTGGAGGGATAAAAACAAGAGTGAGTGGACCTGAATATAAAGCTTTAATAAAGACCTTATAAACAATATAACCCCTTGCTATAATACTTGTATAGGTTCCAGGAAATCATACTACATATAAGTATGAAATCAAATGTAAATCAATATTAAATCCAAGAATATTCTAAATCACTACATATCGACAACAACAATATAAATCAAGTGCTCATCAATCTATGGTAACCCACGAGTCGGAGTTACCTAACGCAACCTGTACGACTCATAAATCAATCCATGATAACACGTGAGTTGGAGTTGCCTAATGCAACCTGTACGACTTATAGGCAACCTATACGACAATGTCGAAGTTGCATATCATTGCAACATGTACAACAGGGTCGGAGTTGCATATTATTGCAACCTGTATGACATGGTCGGAGTTGTCTATCATTGCAACCTATACGACAATGTCGGGTTGCTTATTATTGCAACATGTACGATAGTGTCGGAGTTGCCCAAAACACTAATATAGTCATGCCCTAACTCAATCATTTCAAATAATACTATAAACTCACCTGAACTTACATGTACGTCCCGCGTTCACCTTAGCACTTCAAGGCATTCACAACAATTATATGTAGGTAATATGCATATGGTTATACCATAATGCAGTCTAAAATTCAACCATATCATAGTATTTTAGAATATACAAATATATATATGACATGGCATAAAATGCATAAATTAATTTAAAAGCATTTTGTGGAGCTATCAATGATATACATACGATAAAAGGAAAAGACCCACTCACCTAAGGTATGCGCTACGACTCCCTAGCACGAATATCAAGACATCACGAACGATCCTCACCTAGAACAATTATTTAGTCACATCTCAGAACTCTTATCAATAGAACACATAACTTACATAAAACATATCCTAATGACGTTCTAGAATGATTTTAGACTCATTAACCAAAAGTCAACCGTCGGTCAAAGATCATTGGTAGGTTCCACAACACTACGTAACTCAATTCGAAAGATCCGCATCTCATATTTCTAATCTGTAACTTCCAAAGATACACATTGTGCTTCTAAAACATCATACTAAAGTTTTATTACGATCCAACGGTTGGATCTTCGCCAATTGCCAATTCAAGTGGTGGTCAACGTTTTATTTTACGCACTTACAAATCCAATTTGGGAAGATCCATATGTCAGATTCCCAATCTGTAAGTTTTTATATCCTCAAATATTACATACTATAATGTATTAAAGTTTGGTGACGATCCAACAGTCGGATCGTCAATTCACAGAATGTTCAAGTAGCGGTCTTTATCAAAACTATGCTCAAACGATGAGATTTCATCAATCAAACTTCACCTATGGAATTGGGATGTCCATCTTAGCTTAGAAAGGTTAGGGGGTGACTCAGCTCACACGCCGCCGCACACAGCGGTCAGTCGCCCCGATTCGTCGAAAAATTCAACTATCTCCAAAAATTCTCAAATTTTACATAAATGAAGATCTCAAAGAGTAGAACAAATTTTATACAGGTGACCAAGTCCAATTTGGCCGGAAAAGACTCCAATTTCACTCAAACCCACCAGAACCCTAAAATGGATGATTCTTGGTTCGTCTTCAAATCAACTCCGACGCTTCAACCATTGATTGGGCATTGATCCGGAGCTCAAGGGAAGTTGTTTGATGGTGGAGATCGACGGGAAGGGTTGCAGAAAACGGATTGCAGCCAGGTGTCCTCAAAGCCGATGGCTTTGGTTCTTCCAAATCCAAGCCCAAAGAACCCCATTTTTGAATGGGAAATGAAGGTGGAATGACGGTGAGATGTTTCCAGGTGGTAGTTTGACTTAATTCACAGGAATTTTATCGGTGAACTCGTCGGATTTTCTGCCCAGAAACCGGGCCGGCGCACGGGTCCAAGGACCACCCGAGTCGAAGGGGTTCGGATCCCCTCTCTCTCTCCTTTCCCTCCTTTCACTTCCTCCCATTGGCCATATCCTTTTCTCTCCTTCCTGATTTGTTCCTCACCTCCCTCTCTCCTCCTCATTGGCCGCCCATATCCCCTCCTGATTGGGCAAACCTTCCACCCCTCAACTCTCTTTTTCCTTTCTCCCTAATTTCTAATTGGTTACAATTTCCACATGGTGGGAGTTTATTTTCCTTTAAATCTATAATTTAGTGAAACAACTTCAAATGTCCGTAACTATACCGTCATAATCCGGACTCGCGAACGGCTTTCACCTATGCGTTCGTACCAACAAGTATTACACAAATATGCCAAAAGAATAAGTCATACGTTCCTCTAGATGATGGTCAACCGAAGTCAAAATCCTTGCCTCTAGGGCATTTTAGTCAATTCTCTTGATTAAAATAAATAAAAATGAAATTTTAGGGACGAGTTGTCACAATTTCTATATATATCAGGCATTTATTTATTTATTTTTGTTATATATATGTGTGTGTGTGAAATAATTTACCTACATTTGTATGTAAATACAATTTTATTGACTTAACTAAGCATGTATTAGTACATATTAGGCATGTTTTATTGTTATTATATATTAGGCAATAAATTCATTATAATTGTGATTTTTGTAAAACCATTAATTCTCTCTTATAATCATGATGGAATTAATTGTGTACATCAAACATTCAAATAGCTACTTAGTACTACAATCTAGTAGTATTCATTTCACCTGTAAGTGAGAGGTCTTAGGTTCGATTCTCTCCAAAGACGAGTTTGAACCACATTATTACTAGCCCATTATGAGGCCCAACCGCCTCCCCTTAGTGTTATTAATATTGTTTGTGCAAAAAAATAAAAAAAAATAAAACATTCAAATAGGGGAGCATCAAAAAAAATATATTGGTAAAGTCAAATATAATTAATGAATTTGCTAATGTGGAGTTTAATCAATGAGTTGTATTCAAGTTTAAAACTTGTGTCGGATTTTAGATGGAGAAAATTAAGTTTCAGGGATTAAAGTTATATTTTCAGTTAATGGATTAATTAACGAAGCATGTTGGAAATCATAAATCATAAAACGATCGAATATTTAAAGGTTAATTACCATTTTCTAGCACCCCTTTTAAATATGCTTTATCCGCACAAACATCTACCTTTGCAAGCACAATTGATGTTCTAGATTTTTTTAATAAACTGTTTTTTTTTTAAAGCATCAAAATCTCAAACCAACCTATAAACTAAACGGAAACAACTGACAGAATGTAACAAAAGTGTGTCTCCTTATTATTTTCTATGTAGAAAATTACCTCTCATGTCCTTGAATAGGTACATACATATATATAAAACACAAGATACAAGTTGCTCTGTTGAGCTTGGTTCAGGGATTCAGGAGGGGCTGCGGCCTTTCGTGAGTAGCACGAATATGCTGCCGTTGTCTCTCCTTATAATCTGGAGCTCTCCGTTGAGGTACATTGTTAACAACCACGACTCGGCATTGCCACTCGGTATGGGTAAACCTTTGAAGGGTGTGAGGCTGCCGTCATCGGCTGTGTAAATATCTTGTCTGATTTTCTGCATAATTGAACAAGGCAACTTGCAGCACTAAACAAGTTCAGAGGAATGGAATCTCTCCACAAGGAATTGGAGAATGGAATCCCTCCACTCAAGGAATTGGAGAATGGAATCCCTCCACTCAAGAAATTGGAGAATGGAATCCCTCCCCTCAAGGAATTGGAGATAATCGAATTGATTCAATCTAAAACTTAAGGACACTTTAGCAAAAGCACCATGTGCTTAAACCATAATAGCACTTCAATCAATAGGTGCTTGGTCATGCTTGGAATTGTTTCACTAAAAAGAACTTATTCTCATAAAAAGAAATTCGCACATCAGGTGCTGCATCCTTACCATTCATTACGCCAGAGACCAATCTTTTAGTACGATCGAGCTTGTAAGATAAAACTGGGATTTTACAGTACAAACTACCTCGAAAGGCAATTAACCAACCGTCCCATTGCATGCTTCAGGAACCATGCATTGCCCTCTACGAGGTGATTGCAGTGTAAACAAATACACGCACAGAATTTAAAATCAAGAGTGGTGATAAAAATGAACTGACACTGCTCTTGCAAGTATATAAAACCAAGCCACAACCTTCAACGCGCAACAATTTCGGAATTGGACATACAATTTATCGACATATCTTCTGGCTCCTTTCCACCGGCCACATGATTTCTTTCTGTGAAAAATGCTGGCTTTGTTGGCATAGGTAATGCCACACTTTCATTTGTCAACATAGATATCACATTGGAGATGGTCGGCCAATCACCTGCATTTTCCTCCACGCATAGTAGACCGACATGGACGCATCTAAGAAATTGATCCCCGAACACATGAATCCGTTAGTGTTGGATCCATTAGTTCTATCCCTGCGCCTTCTTTCCATAGCTCCCATGTCTGAAACAATATGAGTTATGATGACTTAATTAGGATACCATCATGATCGAATCTCATGAGAAAAACTGCAGTGGGAACTTCCGTCATGTTACATGTTGAGTGACCTATTTTGTTATCGTTAAAATTCTTCAACACCTGACAAATCCTAACGGGACGATACATGCTACTCAACCAGCCATATGTCAGGAAAGTCCGCACTGAAGTTCTTATCAACCCGGACACCTCAAAGGAGAAGAATAAAGAATTAAATGCAGAGGTTTGTGTTACGTACATATCCTACTAAATTTAGCACACGCTCATCATTGTAGAAGCTGTTGTTTTTCCTGCCACTTATGATTTCGAGAATTAACACCCCAAAACTGAAGACATCAGATTTTATTGAAAATATCCCCCTCCATGGCATATTCGGGAGACATGTAATCACTGCACCAAGTGAAGAAGGAAAGGTAAATATATATGTTTTTGTGTACGCATCTATAAAATTCTATAAAATTGCATTTCATGTATCCAAAAGCAAACACGTGATAAGAATGAATGCAAGCATTGTGTCCTTACCGTGTCCCAACAATCCTAACAGTATTTGCTTCCAATTCATTATAGGTGAAAATCCTTGCCATACCAAAATCTGATATTTTGGGGTTCATATTTTCATCAAGTAATATGTTACTAGGTTTCAAATCTCTATGAATTACTCTCATTCTCGAGTATTTGTGCAAGTAAAGCAATCCTTGAGCTATTCCTTCAATTATACTGAAACGCCTCTTCCAATCTAGTAGAGCTCTGGTAGAATCTGTAATATAGAGGAAGCTAAATAAGAATATATCAATGAATAAAAAGTTCGAATAAAGGAAATCAAATGCTAAATTAATGTAGTTCTAATTAGTTCCCAGTTACCAAATAAAAAGTTGTCCAAACTTATGTTTGGCATGTACTCATATACCAGCATCCTCTCTTCACCATGAATGCATAATCCGAAGAGCTGAACAAGTTGCTTCTCACTCTCACTTGGTTGCTTACTTGCTTGATTACTTGGATTCTTTACAAGCTTACTACACCACACATAGCACTACCTTATATCTATACATGGCATAACCGACCTAGCCAAAGTTGGTGGCCTTGGCTTGTGCATTTCCAGCCATTAACTTATATTACTTTCTAGAATTTTCACTAACATTCCATTTCAACAATCTTAGGATATTTGTTTAGATAATTATAGATAGGTAACCGACTTTGGAGCTAGAATTGTCTAGCATTTTAAGTGCATGCACCGTGACCGTCTACCTCCCATACATTGAATCTCCAGAACCTTCTAGCTAGTACCACCGACATAGTATTTTGCAAGAGTTGTCTAGCATCCAAACACCAATTGGGCTCGTGTTGATCTTCAACATAGCTAACATGTATGCATGACAATTATGCTGAGTTAAAAAAAATCAGCAAAATTTATGGGCATAACATTTCAACTAGAAATCAGCAAAATATATTATACAATATTCCACTTAATCGATGATTTTTGTTTTCGTTACCATATCTACTTTATCAATGGGAACAATGTTTTATTACAGGATTGTTGATTGATTTCTCAACGCCCACCAATGTCGGAATTAGACAAAACATTTATCGATCCAGCTTGCTCTCCCCCTTCACGTATACCATTAAAGTCCACATTTCCTTGTGTGTAATATGCCGGCTTTTTTGGTTTAGGCAACTCCATGCTTTCGTTTATCAACATCGATATTACATCCGACATGGTGGGTCGATCGGCTGCGTTTTCTTCCACGCACAGTAGACTGACATGGATGCATCTTAACAGTTGATTCCCGTTACACGAGTCGCCTAGAGTTGGATCCTTTAGTTCTAGCGCTGCATTTTTTTTCCATAACTCCCATG
The DNA here is from genome assembly GCF_042453785.1 of Malus domestica. Lineage (NCBI taxonomy): Eukaryota > Viridiplantae > Streptophyta > Magnoliopsida > Rosales > Rosaceae > Malus > Malus domestica. The sequence goes on from NC_091665.1 coordinate 35,104,027, forward strand.
CCTGAAACAATGGTAACATGATCATTTAGCTAGGATATCACAATAATGAAATGCTACTGACAGTCATTCACAACCACCGTTGATGGAAGTGAGGTCCCACGAACCATCGACGACGCGCTTGGGGGCCATCCCTAGCACAGCTCAGCCTTAAAAACAAGAACATAGTCTGCAGCTAGAAAAGGTTACATACATATCCTACCAAATTGAGTAAGCCATCATCATTGCATAAGCGGTTGATTTTCCGGCCGCTTATGATTTCAAGTATTAGCACCCCGAAACTGTAGACATCGGTTTTTACAGAAACTCTTCCTTCAATGGTCTCAGGAGGCATATAACCACTGGAAAAAATGGAAAAGAAAAAAGTCATCAATTAGTACACATCTACGAAAATACATGCTTAACAACCAAAAGCAGAAGCCATGACAAATAAGAATTTATACACATTTACTTACAGTGTCCCGACAATCCTACTAGTATTTGCTTCCAATTCAGTGTGGGTAAATATCCTTGCCAAACCAAAATCTGCAATTTTAGGGTTCATGTTTTCGTCGAGTAGTATATTACTAGCTTTCAAATCTCTATGAATTACTCTCGTTCTTGAGAATCTGTGCAAGTAAAGCAATCCTTGAGCTATTCCTTCAATTATACCGAAACGCTTCTTCCAATCGAGTTGCACACCTCTGATTGAATCTGTCACAATGTAAAGAGAGTTAAGTAACAATACTCGATATGTTTTTACACTCACAAATTAAACAAATAAAATCAACTACTAAGACTATAGTAGTATTGATTCCAAACCAAAAATAAAGTAGTCTAAGCTTTTGTTTGGCATGTATTCGTATATCAACATCCTCTCGTCTTCATGAATGCAAAATCCAAGGAGCTGAACAAGGTTTGAGTGTTGGAGTTCATGTATGAGCATAAATTCACTCTTAAACTCTGAATTTCCTTGTCCAGAACTTTTTGAAAGCCTCTTCACAGCTATTTCTCGTCCCGTCACCAATTTTCCCTGAATTGATTATCCATAATTTTCTCAGTTGTTTCCAAAAGAATATAGAAGACACTATAATCTAGTCATTGAAGGCCTTACCTTATAAACAGGTCCAAATCCCCCTTCTCCGAGCTTGTTTTCCTCCGAGAAGTTGGATGTGGCAGTCAGAACAGATTCATACGTAAATACGCTTAAATCATGTTTTCCCATGTTTTCTTGATCATGTTCATCGGTAAGTTTATCAGATTTCAAGAAGCAAAGCCATGTGTTCTGTTTCCTTGCTCTGTCCCCACCTATTGAATGGAGACACCAATTGTCAAAGATGTGAATAATAATCCTGTCTTACTGGTGCACATGATTTAAAGAAATATACCAGCTGATGCAAGGGCTGATCTTCTTCGTCGGAGTAGATAGTACGCGGTGCAAAGCACTAGAGCAGCAGCTATAGAAATGCCAATCCAAACCCATTTATCTGCTGCATCATAAACAATTAGCTAGCAACATATGAAATCAGTGTAACACACACGCACATGTACGCATTAATTGTCTTCAATTTTTGGATGAACTAGGTCTTGCAGGTTTCTTCCGTAAAATGAAGAAAAAACCGAGACAGAGAGCAGAACTTAAGACAACATTAACAAAGATAGAGGTACCTAATAATACTGATTCCACGCGTTTGCAGCCTCGGTATATATCCTTCGGATCAAGAAAAGAAAACCCTTTTGGGCATTTGCAGGTTGGCCTTTTATCTAGTTTGAGCTTACAGACACTGTTATATCCGCAAAAACCCATTTCTTCACGAAGGTTTTGGCAAGTATCATCCGGCTTATACCACAGAGGATTACTCCACCTTGCATTTCCAGTGAAATTTTTCGGGTGAGAATATAACGCGAAAATCCCATCAAAATCAAGAGTTGCCCTTATGTAGTTGTCCCTCACCGATACTCCCTCTGTCCCCGTAAGAGTGAATCTTCCACCATTTTCTCTCCGAACAAACATGTCCCCTGAGCTGGTGAACACCAATTGTTTGCCTTGACTACCTGACACGGTCCCTGCGGTCGTTTTTGTGTCGAAGTAAGGGAAGTTGGCATTATCTGTTGTCAAGTTGACGGTGTTGAGCACGAGGTTTCCATCACCTTGCAAGCGCAGCTGGAACCGCCCTTTTGTGTAGTTAGTCTCCGATTGTCTACACGAAAGCGTCCCATTTCTCTCAATTGTCTGTCCAGGCAAAATGGTGTCTGTAGGATTGCTGAAGGTCTCCCACAAGCTCCGAGAGTTTTGGTGTTGAAGGACAAAGTTTCCGGTGTCATTCATGACCCCGTTCGCAACAGTCCCCAAGGTTATTTCGGATTTCCATGTCTCTCCACCCTGAGGATTGTTAAGAACTAGTCCACTGTTGGCAGTCAAGTTCAGAACTGATCCCCTAGGTGCAACCATGGGGTTGTTACCGTCATATGCATACCAAACTACGGTTTTGTCTGGGATTTTCGCATACCATATCGAAAGCAAGAAACGATCATTGTTTCCGAGGGGCGAAAATCCAAACGCGAAATCACCGGATGGAGAAAGCCATGATGAGGAGTCGCCTGTAGTTGCAGTTAGAGAACTCCCAACTGCTACTGTTCCATTATTTTGGGAAATCACAGAAATTGGTAGCAAAAACAAAGAGGAGAACAAAAGCATCTCTACAGAAAGAGCCACTGCCATTGCAAAAGCACCAATTTTTCAACTTGGCTTGATTGATTAGCTATATTTCTTAGTAAAGCATTGGTCCTGGTTATATCTTTAAGTAAATGTGTGTGCACCACGTGCCTGTCATTTTCTAAGTTTTTGCCTGGAATTAAAGGCGTCTACACCATTTTTTGAAGTCACACACAACAATATCTCCGGGCCTACAGAATAAATTCTCCGAAACTACACATATCACAAGAATTTCACTTTCAAAAAAAATAATATAATGAATAGTTCTATATATAATAACACCGAGATTTTTTGTGATAGAACTTATTGTCTCTTTCAACTCTTTGTAATGTTGCAAGTTGTAACAATATTGATGTAATTAGTAATGATCCGTGACTTGTCTCTCTCAAATCTCTTTTCATCCTACTCTCATCCCTCGTCTGTTTTATGATTCTACTGACTTAAGCACTTATAAATGTTCCAAATCAGCAAAGGACTTGTAACTTAAATAATTAATAATATTTATCATTACACTCGAGATTCATGACTCACGCTGCATGTGTCGGCCATTCAAGTCCACCAGTCAAAATTCAACAATGGGGACCACAAAGAAAATTTGAAAAAGTACATGCAGATTGAGGACGGATACATAGAAAATCTGAAAACAGACCTTCAGAACCAAACAAAGACGACTAACTAAGCCTTTAAGTCAAGTGATAAGAGACTTTTTTTTTTTTTTTTTTTGAAGAATATAAGAGACTTATATCTTCACAAAAACAAAGACGACTAAGTCTCTATTTCTGTATTCACAAAAAAAAAAGTACTAACCGAAGTTTTTAATGTATGATTACGTCGTTGGGGTAAGACACCCGAGGCCGAGTTGAGATAATCACAGAATCGAGATCCTCTTCGAATGTCACAGTCTGGCGCAAACGGACTTAGAGACCCGAACCACTCATTTTAAATCATACGACCTTCATTAGCTTATCCTATTGACCCACATCACATAAGGGGTCCGAATCTCTCTCTCCCCTCTCTTGACCGGTTTGGATATCTCGGTCTATCGATTTTGGATTGCGAGATTCAGAGAGAATCTGATTTCGGGTTTGAGGTCTGGTTCGATGACCATTTGAAGCCCGTTGAGGCGTGGCCCATCTCATCAGGTCGGGTCAGCCATTTCGTACCAAGTTGAATCCCAGGTCAGGCCAGCCATTTCATTAGCCTAAGATGGACCTGACGGACGATGCGCTTGGATATTGCTTACTGCGACCAAATGGACTCATGGGCTCATTAGATGATGAGTCTGGACCTGGTGTGTGTAAAGGCCACCTCAGCTCGATCCATATTCGATCGATACTACAGAGAAGGTGGATATGAGGTAAAGGTAGAGTAAGCTCCAAGTCATGTGGAGGTCAGTCGAGATTGAACACACGTTCATAGAATCATAGTATCAAATTCAAGTCAAAATTTTAACACTACGAAACCGAAAAGCATGCAACTCCGAAAAGCATTGTTTCAGTCCAACAACCCAAACTTCCTTAAAAAACTAAGACCAAAACGACGACATTAGGAAACGGAAAATCATGCAACTCAGAAAACCATTGCTCTAGTCCAAATGAGGTTCTTCAATGCCTCAAGCTTTTCTAAACACCATAGCCTGAACCTTTTCCTTTGCGCCTTCTTTACTTCACCAGAAACGTTCTTAATGAGCTCTTCTTCAAATTTGGGACGAGCAGGCATTAGGCTGTGCACAATGCTGTAAATGCTCCTAGCCCTTGCCACACCCTAGGCGCATACGCGTGCATGTCCGACCTGAGTTATCTCATTACGCGCGCAGTTTGATCTTCCCGTATTGACATCCCTGCTGTCTATTCTCCTGCGAATCCTTCTACTGGTGACTTCATCCGGGTCCATTTTCTTGCTCCTCAGTGCATGTTCATCTGCTTTTCCATGTTAATAGATATAGGAATCCTATGAGAAACAACATTTGACAAAACAGAACCTAATAATAACAACAAAACTTGACTTCATCCTCAGTGCATGTTCATCTGCTTTTCCATTTCAAAGCAGCTGACGGCATGATTCGTACTTGGACTCCAAGATGTCTAGATTATAGGGAAACCAGCCCTCTATCCAAAACACACAAAGAAGTGTATTTTCCGTTTATACCAATTAAGTGTGTTGAAGCATGTCCCACATGGCCACATCGGAAACTTGTCGAAGCTTAAATCCTCTTATATAGAAAGTTGAACTACTAATGCCATGAGGCCTTAATTTTGTATAAAACCATACTTATTGAATTGCACACGTGCTTAAGTTAAGGTCAGTATTGATGGCAATTAGTAGTGGGCCGCTGGGCCGTCTTAAAAAAACTGGTACAAAGGGCAATTTATAGAAGCAGTGTTGAGATAAGGGCAATTCACCTGTTCCTTTTAGAAGGATATATACGAATGAAGCAAGGTTTATCTACTCACCCGTAATGCGGCTCAGCCCTTCATAAAAAAGTGAAAGATCAAAATTACTTTTACAGCAAGAGCAATACCAGAAGATGTAATCTAAATTATTTATATTTGGTTCCCTTGAAATCCTTTTGACTGCTTCAACATACTATATGCAAACAGAACCAGAACCAAGTCCAGACTCACTCGTAAGAGGAAGTCCACCGGGGGTGGGATAGGTCGGCACCCAATGGAAAAAACAGGCTGAGACTCAGCCAATCCACTCCAGCCCGTGGAATCGACTGGCACCCAGCCCAAGCCAGTCCACAGGCCGACCTAAAATTGACAGACCTTGGGACCGGCTCAAATGACAACTAGCTGACGCCAGCGTGGTGTCGAGGGCAAGGAGCCACGGAGGCAAGGCAAAGACCAACTTCCCCACCCCCACTAAGCTCCATCTCGACGCCGTCAACATCGCCAACATGAACAATGCCGCCAAATTAGCTGCGACGACGAACATCAGCAACAGCCACAGCAGCACCGTGGAGTCCTCCTCCTTGCCGTCTCCGCGCCCGCTCGACCTCACTCTCAAAACCCCCCTCTTGTCCACCGACAGCGGCTACTTCACTGCTGCGAGCGGCTTCCGCCTGCTTCCCGCTTCCCGGGAATTATCCTTCCGCGAAAGATCCCCCCGCGAAACTTGTAGGTTCGACCACCCCCCCTCCCCCACGAAACATCCCCATATTTTCCTTCCGGACCAAGTTTGTTCCTCTTTTATGTAAGAAACAAAATCCCTGCCCAGCTTTATAATAATTAATTTATAATAAAAAATAAATATTTTTATTATTTTATAATAAAAATAATATTTTAATAAAATTGACTAGGCTATTTTTTGTTAGGGATAGAGATGCATTGGCCTATTACTATTCATTAGAGTCTATCGGGAATGGATAAATGGGTTGGGTGCTGGCATAAAGTCCTTAGAGGTGGACTTGCTCTAATAGGTCTCCTCATCCACAACAATATCCCAGCTTTCCCTTGTCGTGGTTTTCCCATATTTGTGCACCTTACTGCAAAGAGAGAGCAAGTTAACTTGTCAAAGAAAAACCAGAACAATAGATGCCAATGCAGTTCAGAAAGCTTATTTCCCTTCATACCCATTTCCAAAGTGCTCCTCCCCACGTCCTTGACCAACCTAGACATGAGACAACAAAAACAAAGTTACATCAGATTAAATTATTGAAAGAAAAAGGTTCACTTCTGTTGTAACAAATTGACATTAGAATCAAGCAACCACGCTATGAAATACAAAGTTAAAATGTAACAATTTACTGTGTCTTAAAGGAATCTGTGAAATAAAATAGTTAAACCCTAAACAACACCACTGCAAATTAGGGGTGGGCGCGGTTCAGTTTTGATTGAAACCAAAACCAAAACCGCAAGTTTTTGCGGTTTGGTTCGGTGCGGTTTTGAAGCCAAAACCAAAATGAAACCAAACCGTTTGGTTCGGTTCGGTGCAATTTCAAACGGTTTCAGTTTGGTTTTTAAGAAAAAATGTACGATTTGCAATTTAACATATTAAAAAGCATTTCCCAATAGTAATAGGAAAATGACATTTGTTATGTAAACAATTAGCATGTTGCATGTAGTTGTGATGTTAAAACATGTTTGTGCAACAAAAAGGTGTCCCTTACAATATTTTTCATAAAACAAGTTGAATAAATTTGAATTCATTAAACGTGAGCGAAATTTTCATACTAGAATATGTGATATCATGCTTCAAATGAGTGGCCTTTAGTAGATCATTGTTCGACTCTTGATAACAAGATTAGTCCACCCTTGTACATATATGTGTGTGTGATGGTATAAAATAACAAAGGTCATTCAAGTTAATGAACAAAAGAGAGTGATGAATGATGATATTCTAGTGTGGTTGAGTCCATACTAAGTGTATGGATTTTAACAAACGACCAATTAAAACATGAAATCTAATATGGACATTTAATTAAATGTTTATTAATATTTGCGGTGCGGTTTTCAAAAGCCAAAACCGAAACCAAACCGTTTTCTATGTTGCGGTTCGGTTACAAAACCGAAACCGTTTCAAAACCGCAAAACCAAACCGTTCGGTGCGGTTCGATTTGGTTCGTGTTTCGATTTCGGTTTTCGGTTCTAAGTGCCCACCCCTACTGCAAATAGCATAAGAAAATTAAAATTAACCCTAAAGAAATTGGGAGAGAAGAATATGAAAAGGGAATACCTTTCGGCCCTTTGAGTTATTGGAAAAAACCCAACAGAGCAAAAGATAAGCAAAAATACAGGAGGAAAGAAAATAAATTTTCAACTTGTAAGATTCATACGCGAACATATTGGCGGTCAAAAGCATTTCGGAACTCAGAGCCATCAAGCTTTTTGATCTGCATGGAAATTATTTATGAAGTTTGAGATTCTTATAGACGCTTTAGACACATCGACATATTGAAAAAGCAATATTCAACAACCTAGTACCCATGCTCCATGAAAGGTTACAGAAAATATGAATGACTGGACTCTGGAGTGAGAAAGTAAAAGGACTTACCGCATACTTCATATCTTCTAAGTTTGTGTAGTCTACAATCCCTGTTGTGCCTACAAAAAAGGCATAGGACAAAAGCTAAATCAATCGAAATTCTGATGTCTCATGATCTAGGTCGTAGGATTAAACTACTGAAATAACACTATATGAAATAGCAGTGTATATCCCAAAAAAAGTCTGAAATCTGGTTGATAATTGAAGAGTTCGAAGGGATTTACCTTTGGATTCTTTGGCTTTCAGATGGAGTTTGCTTATGTGTGGGGGAGAGAGGTGGAGCGGCTAGAGCTTGAGTATGGAAGAGATGAAAAATGCAGAGAGCACCTGTTTTGGCTGAAGCAACTCACACACTCTGGACAAATCTGCAAATGTCTAAAAGGGGGAAAATATAAAAAGAAACCTTAACAACTGAATTCAAAGAAACATTATTACATTGTAAATAACATTTCACAAAAAAAAAAAAAAACTAAACTAAACTAATTACACTCGGATTGCAATGCTATCATTTAATAATAGGAATTCCCATAACTTAGCAGAAGACCTGCATCTGCAAAGGATTCTTTAAAACCTATTTTTTTTAACAACCCCGCACCTGCAACACATCCAGGCAAGGTAAACCAATAGCACCCTCATGCTGAGCTCTTCTGTGCATATATACCCCTTATAAGTAATCTTAATCAATCAGTTATCATGAATATAGTCAGTTATCATGAATATACAACTTATATTAATTTTCTACAATATCCAACACACAAATATAACAGAAGAGGAAACTTTTACTTAAGCAGCACAAAATGATATCCTCTGCATTTCATTCCAAAATCCATCACTCTTATGTCTTTGCCTGCACAGTTTTTGCTCCAACATAGCACACCATGATGATAGCACTATCAATAATTAAGACATAAAGAAAGGCTATCCTAGCTAGGTATTATCATTGGAGTAAACCAACAACACCATAAGTAAAGTAGCAGACCAAATTTTTTCTAGAATTGATGTCTTAACATGTTTAAGTAGCGAAAAGATTACAACACATTGGATGTGTTAACACATCCATAAGCTAATGACTCCCTCTCCAGTTTACCGCATCATTCTTAATGTATTCAACAATGCAGCAGTAATTAAAAGTCCTTGGAAAATGCCAAGCTACTACAATGACATAACGAAAACTATATCTCACCATACCCCCTTGTTGGCATAGACAGCATATCCGTCCTTGTTCAGGGTGAATCATTATCCTGAACTCAATTATCATCATCGTCGAGAATGTCAAACTTTAAATCAACCATGCATGGAACAAAACCTAGAAATTAAACAATTATCAAAGCTTATGAAGAATGCTAAACCCAACTAATTCGAAACATAAAGTAACCCAAAAGAGAGAAAACTTATAAATTTTACATAAATTATAATCCTTAACAGAAGGATGGAACAAAGCATGTTCATTCTTGAGAATAGGTGTAATTTTGCACATTGCATATATGTACATTAAGGACGGTGGTAACATACCTTGTAATTTGTACAAATTAGGATTTTCATTCAAAGAACCATAATATACACAATTACAAAAACAGTGATACAAACTTGTTCTTCTCTTAAGGAAATTACTCACAGTTGAAATTCTGAATGGACAAAGTTTTGGCATCCCTTTCCGACTATATTTGATTAACCTTTTTTTAATCCAATGAGTGCCTTCATGAGAGAGAGAGAGAGAGAGAGAGAGAGAGAGAGAGAGAGAGAGGAATATTCGGTGAAAAGTATTGCCAAATCACACAGAGATCAAAATCTTGAATATATATGTTTAACCATATCAAAGTGAGTGTGTGAAAGGGTGTAGTCTGCAGAAAGGGCAACATTTTCACTGCTAGAAAGTTGGAAACTAAACTTTTACACAGATATTGGATTTTATTAATTCCCTCCGCGAATTGAAAAGCAAATTGTTCGAGTAATGCAGGTAAATTCGATATACATATGCGTTGATCTATGTAAGACGGTTATAAGTTATAACTGTATCGTCTTAACACAAAAAATGATCATAAATGTAAGTGTCTGTATTATGGAAGTAAGGGACTTGCAGCAATTGCTATGAGCTCTAACAGCAGTCACTCCAAGTACCCTATTATGGAAGTAAGGGACTTAGTAAGGGACTTACATCAATTGCTATGAGCTCTACCAGCAGTCTCTCAAAGTGGTGCAAGGGCTAAAATTATAAATAAAAAGTAATTTAAACAATTTAACTTAATAAAATATTGTAATTTAAACAATGCCTATATATTCAAACATCCCAAAACAGGAATGAACTTCCAGAAAACATGCGCATGAAAATAAACGGCATTACTCACCCATTGAGTTGGACCATCAAACTAGAGCGTAAGAAGGATCATCATGTACCTATGAAACCCAAAGGAAAATTTTAGCAACCCCAAAGCTTGTATGCAAGCGTGAATAAGTATGCATGTATGAATCTATTCATAGTGAAGAAGGCTACCTTAAGAAATATTTGCATCTGCAGCTTCATATGGCCATACAACAAAAAGCACCGCATATGATAACAAACCCCAGCTGCACCACAAAAGGAATATGATCTTCCTCTCAACTTGTATTTGTAGTTGTTACTGTAACATCTGCAGACAGCATACATAAGCACTGATTCGATAATTCTAAAGGGAAAAAAGTCCTTATTCGATAATGCACCAAATCCTATCCAAAAACCAAGTGGGTGCCATATCCCTAGATTAACAGAGCATCTTTCTTTGTTCCAAAACAAATTGCAATTGGCTTTGGTAAAGTAGAAAGATTACCAGATACCGACTCTGTTCCATTATTCGACTGTCCTTTTAGTTCTGTCTCTCAACATGGGAAATACAATAAGACAGTAAAAACAAAAGTTAGTGATGCTATTACATAGTGAAAGAAAATAAGACATTCACATATTGATAGCTATTTACTGTCCTTTCTCATCATAATCTTGGCCCCTATATATACATATATTGAATTTTGAAAGCAATGAGAGAAATATACCTTTGGGGCGTCACCGCCAGAAGGGTGAGTGAGGGATCTAAGATGTTTAAGAGCAGGAATTTTTAAGTAATTTGTGTGAAAAAGTTGAAGAGCTTCGAACATAGTGGAGTGGGTTGGCCTGGGCTAAAATAAAGAGGATGAACTCTAGAAAGTAGAAAATGTTGTTGTTCAACCAAACTCAAAAGTAAAGAAACCATATGATTAACATATAAATAAGTTTTATATACCAATGTTTACATGTACGTTGTTTGAGAAGGTAAATTAGCAACATATACAGTGATCAAAAGATTAACAGCAATAAACTGCTCATTATTCGAAATATACAAGAAAGTTGTCATTCACATGATCCAAATGGCAGAGGACAAAACAGAAGGAAGCAAATATTATAGCAGCATAAGTTGAATAATTGCAGCAAGTAAACAAATAGAAAGGCTAGCTAGATTACACAATCCAGTTCTAGGTCGGACTAACCATGTTAGCCATCCGCCCACCACCAGCACCGTCGGCTTCTTATTAAAAATGTAGAATAGAAGACTAAAAAATTGGAAATGAAAGCAGGTAACATTGAGTTTTAATAACCAAAAAGGGACACTGTTTAAGCAGCTCCACAACAGCAATAATACTTGGATGATGACCTGCAAAAACAGAAAAGAAAACACAAATTAAACTAAAAAAATATAAAATTTAACACTAATCCAAGGATTAAATATCAAATATAAATTCATTAGGATTGGGACCTTTGCATTGAGGAATATCTACTACATTATGAGTTCCCTCTTGATAAAGCCCAATCAGGGGGTTTTTCGATGAGCCAAGAACGGCTAACTTTGCGTGACACCGCCATCCCCACTAACACCAAACCCAGATAATATCAAGATCAAAACTAACCAATACCAGAAAGATTTTTTTATTTAAATTTTAAGAAAAGACCTAAACTTTACGAAATTAAGGGGGAAAACAAAGTTAAGTAAAGCACCAATTTGCAACTGTCAAAAGTGAAATATGAGACTCCAACTGTCTAGAAGAACTCCGTGGCCTCATCGACGATGACCGGATGGTGGAGATTGAACTGGTGCGTACACCCGAAACACCTGATTATACACCGAACAGAGAACAAAATTTAAATCAAGTCGAACAATAATTATGAGAAAATAAACTAAAAGGGATTTGAGCTGAGAGTTACGATTCGAAGTGCGGGCAATGGAGGGTGCAGGTTAGCGGCGGCAGAGAAGGGGTTGAGCTTGGGTTCAGGTCCGTTTTAGGAGGTGGAGGCTCTTGATAGAAGATTGGCATTGGAGTCGTTTTACAAATCAGTTTCTTCCTGAACATCCTAATGTCAGCTTCTAGAGTTTCCTGTAAAAGAACAGACAACATTCATAATAAGAAAATCTCTCTATGCAATCGCAGAAATCCCTCGGGTTTCAGGAAGCAAATGGAAAATGAAATGCTTTTCTCCCGTATCTCTCTCTCTCACCTCTGTCCCATCTCTCTGTCTCCAAATCGCAGAAAAGAAACCCTAAACAAATCCCTGAAATCCCTCGCCTAAATCCTCCTACATTTCTCTCGGACAACCCCCTCTTTCTCTTTGCAAACCCTAAACCAAATCTCCTAAATCCTATCTCAGGCACCACACATACAGCCAAGAAGCCAAGATATTAAAGCAATCTCTATATAATACTTTGGAACAATGAAGAAAAATGGTACTTACTTGTTCCTTGTCCAAAACAGTTGGTGCCGCCGCACATTGTTATCAATTGTGGGTTGATCAAATCCTTCATGGCTTAGACTGCATGAAGAATTAGAAACTAAAAGATGAATATATGCCGTAAATCATCATATAAATGTAACTGCATTTAAAAAAAGAAGGGAATGACAAAATTGAATTCTATTTCATCAGTATGTAACTGCATGAAAAGTTACTTTGAATGAAGACTCGATCAATTTCCCCAAAGTCATTGTTAACTGAAAATCAATATCAAACCCATAAATACCACATTGAATTTGACCAAGTTAAAGGATAAAGGCAGTCGCATCATCGTATTACTCTTTGGGAAGATCTTCTAATAATGGTTCTTCCTTTTTCTTGCTCTTCCTCAGAACTGCCATAAAAACCCCAGAGAAGCATACAAATTCAGAAAAGAAAAGGTTCAAAACTGCCATAAAAAAAATCCAGAAAGCATACAAATTTATCAGAAAGAAAAGTTCAAATTACAAATACCAAATGATGTGAGTGAGTAGTGAGAGGTTGTGTTAGGCACCTGAAACACATTTTGGTTTCAATTGAAAGGGCCAGAGACAACATCCACATTCTTTTTTCTTGGGTGAACTAACCAAATCATATTATATACTAAAATGACATAAAAAATCATTCACAAACTCACAACAAAATAGAACAAAAAGATTCACAAAAGATTTGGGAGTTGAGACGCTAACAAAAACATTTCTTTTCTAAACAAATACACAACCGCTAATCTGGGTTTGGTCAATTTAACTAAAACGGTGCGCTATTTTGCATCTAAATATAGTATATCGCTTAAATAAAATTAATAAAAAATACACATCCAAAGCTTTTAGTCCAAAGCTAGAATTAGGAATAACTGAGGAAGTTAATGAAGGCAAAGCAGAGGGTAGGATGCAGAACATACCAAGAGACCAGTAGGCCATCGGGGCCGGTCTGCCGATGAACGCTGTGTACTGGTCGACAACGCCCAACGGAGTCGGCGCAGAAAAAAAGTAAAAGTCGAAACCACCCCCAATGACTTTGTAGGTGAGAGAAGTCCCTATGTAGAACACATTCATGCCATTGCTGTTGAGCAGCAGAACGCAGTGCGCGTAAGCCTCGTTGCCCACATTCCGGAGATCCATGTAAACTGGGTGGGACCCGTACAAATCAGTGTTGAGATTGATCGCCGAGAAGTCAGTGGTGAAGATGATGTATGGATCGTTCGGGTAGAGCTTGATCCCGTGCGGCTGAGAGTTCTCTTCGAGGCCGTACAAGGAGGAGTCTTTCGGCACTCGGGTGGATATCTTGATGTCTGGTCCTTAAACACCAGTACTAGTCCAATAAACCACTCCGCTTTTATTGATTTTCAATTCATGTTCATTCGGGTCCCAAACAAGACTGAACGGCCCCGGAGCCGGGTTGTAGGTATCTACATATGATATAAGTGCCCAGACGTGGCCAGCACTGCGGTTGACACCTAACTTCATACCCGGTAAAAATGTGTCTCCAGGATAATCACTTCAGCAGATCGAGGGTGATTTGAGGTGTTTTCCCGCTGAATTGGACTTCGACCCAGGTATGAAAGTTGTTCCTCTTATCGAGATCTTCATTCATGTAAAATTTGGGAATTTTAGAATTGTTGAATTCTTCGGCGAGTCAGGGCTACCAGCCGCCACGTGCTTCGGCGCGTGGCCCTTTGGCCGCCGTCCCATGGCGGCTCGTGCGGTGATGTATGCAGGAAAACCTAAGGTTCCTCCTTAGGTTTTTCGATGTACCAAACCCGAATCCGCCGTCCTTTTTCCAAAATTCTAACGTTTTCATAGAGTTTTATTAAACGACCTTTAATTGTGTTTAGGTGCATCGGTGGAAGTGACCTCATTCTTGATGGTTCGAGCGGCTTTCGGGCAATGGAAAACTTGTGAGTAGACCCCTTCTAAACTTATATATTGTTATAAAATATTAGCCTAGCATGCATTCCATATTTCATGATTTGAATATGATTTATAATATGCTTTATGGACTTTTATAATTATGGTTTACGAAATAGTTTGATTTATCGAAATTACGTTTTATTAGGTATTGAATTATTGGATTTGCATATATGGATTTCTATGGTTTTCAAATACGATTTATATTACGGTTTTACGAACATGAATTATTTTATGGATTTCATGAATACAATTTATCTTGGATTTATGAGATGAGACTTTGAGCTAGTGAGCTCCGGGTTTGATATGAGTTTTGAGATATGTTTTTGGTACTTATCTAGTGGGTTATCATACAGCACATCCGCACACCACGGGTATAGATGTGTATGGCCATAGGACACAGATGATGAGGAGGAGTAAGATATGATATATTATATACCCCCAGTTCACTATCGAAAGCAGTGTCAGATAACCTCACTAGCCATGGCTAGTGTCGGTATGGATGTTATGCTATTTCATACAGCTTCACCTTCGGGTGATAGACAGGTTATTTAGCTTCACCGTCGGGGTGATGGACATGTACTACCTTCGGCCAACTATGATAGCCTTAGTTGAGCACTTCACTGACAAGATTTACAAATTTGCCTTCGGGCAACGACATTTTCATTATCAAGCACTGGATTTTACATATCTACCTTCTAAATGGATTTTCATGGCATGCTAGGGTTTTTCATAAAGCCTATATGTAGTATTATATATGTTTTCAAAATAAGGGGTTATTATGTTCATAAATAAAATGTTTTCCTATTATTAGTATTATTAATATAAACTTTGGTCCACTCACCTTTTCAGTTTTTGCGCCTCCTCAGGAGTTAGGATCGAGGCACATGATCCCGGCATCATGGCATGTTGATATAGGTATCCTTGAATCTTCTCAGTGTAGGTATCATTCCCTTATTCATATCTTTTTATAGTGATTCTTCCCTATTATTTCTAATTAGTTGTATGCTCTAAACACATTCCTGCTTTGGTATAATCGTTATAACTACTTATCTTGTAATTGTTTGCATGTTTAAAATGGTTTTGTCACCCTTGGGCGTGGGCTAGCACGTGCCTACCCTGGTATGTTGGGATATCGGGGTTGGGGCGTGTCAAAGATAGAGAGTGAATTTCTAGCAGATTCAATGGTTGTCTACATTTTAAAAAGAGCTTGCCGAAAAGATTGATTCAGATGAAATAACAAAGGATTTCAATTCCATTAAGGATTGAAGGGCACAACTTGAATAGGTATTTTTCTTTTTATTTGTTAGGTTGTTATGACAAGATTGACGATGTATGTTTCTTTATATTGTAAGTTGCAACTTTAAAGGTTTTCTTTGTTAAATCTAGTTGAAACTTGATTCATTTAGAGTTAAATTTCTTACTTCAAATTGTTGCTTTTAGGCTTATTATTGTGTAACTTTATGCAAGCAACAAAAAATTTTAACCATTTGATTTTGTACTAATAATTTTAGCTTAGCATGCCACCAAATAATTCATGGCTCCGCTATTGAAATCTTAGCATGTGCAATTTCAAAGTCTCGGTTGCCAAGTCTCCCCAGGCTGTTCAGCACCCATTCTGAATCTTGATCGAGATCTAGAGCAGTGCAAGTCAAGGAGTCTTCATTCTCATTTGAAACAATGCTAAAATTATACCTCAGCTTGGACTCCTTGGGCAAAATATACCCAAATGTATTAGTACTACTTGTGGATACACCACTAGTCCAAAAAAATCACCTCTCCTTTCTTAATCTTCAATTGGTGAGGGTCCCAATCAAGCGTGAAAGGCCCCGGCGCACGGTTGGCTTTAGTTTCCCATGATGAAATCCACGAAACATGGCCGTTTGTACGGTTGACACCCAATTTCATGCCCGGTAAAAAGGTGTCAACTGGTAATCAAAGCTTTACGTTCACTTCTTCTTGTACAAAATTTCCCGAATCCAAAAGGATAGCCACAACAGTAGCAATACTGTTACTTATGTTGGTAGACCTAGTAGTTTGTGGAGCTGAGAAAAACGCAATTGGATTAGGATCCCCCCCGCATAATTTTCAAGGTTTTATTCCTGTCCAAGGCAAGAGTGCGTACAAAATAGGGGCTTTACGGTTGCAAATCCAAGCAATGTTGCCATCGGCCTTGTTGCTCTGGATAGATACGTAGCTGGTGCTTTTGGAACTGTCGTCGTGTACACAGGAACTGAAACTGAACTTCTCCGATGCAGAGACCAAAGAATTTGAGGAGTTGAGAGTGTCTCCTGCTGGTTTCAGTGTGTCCCTTGCAGGTCCACAGTCAGCATGCAAAAATGATTAAGTTGATTATTGCCATGATTAATTAATGACCATAACATGAAGTTTAATTTCTCCATATGATGAGGAAGAAAGACATGAAATCCATCACCAGAACATGATTAAGAATTTAATCAAGCAACGCGTCTCAGTTAAACCATTACAATCTTTGTACAAGGCATTTATAAATTAAAAAAAAAGGGAATAAAGTAATAATTACAAGTTTTACACAAGTGACCATTTATTACAATGGTGGAAAGGTGTTAAGCTTTTGCATGACGGTGTGAGTTCGAACCTCGTCGGTAGTTAATCTACGAACCCCGTCGGTAGTTAATTTAACTTCTAATCTAATAAAATCTATTTTTTGACCAAAAAAAAAATAATTACAAGTTTTACTAAAAATTTAGGGGTGTGATATCCACACACCCCTTTTTACTTCTCTTACACCTTTTTTATTTTCGACCGTCGGATATGATGAATTGAAGAAAATCAACGGACAAAAATTAACAAGGAATGTGTGAGAAGTAAAAAGGGGTGTGTGGATAGCACACCCCAAAATTTATCGGAAGACTTGATCACCCATTTGTATGCTGACAACGGTGACTAGATTCACAACCTCTTTCCCACGTAAATCACATCATCCAATTTTATTTTTCTTACAACATATCACGTATCTGTCATATGCAAGACTTTTTTTTTTTGTTTAACATGAAAACGAAGACTTTTTTGGAATATGGAGAGTGAAATTGCAGCGGAAGCATCCTAGATTTTTGATCGAATATTGAGTTTGGTTTCATGCCAGACTTCCTGGATCAAACACACCCTAAAAAAATATATAAAAAACCAATAAGGTCATGTGATACGACATCATTTCAAGAGGAAAGGTACAAACAATCTAGTTTCTATACTAGGAAGATTCACTCGAACAAATTCTTGGAAACTATGACTCAAACAAAATTCTAGGAATTCAGTATTTTTAACAAATGATAAGCGTTTAAGATATATTCTTTATAATATTAGAGAAATCGAACGGTTGATCTATAACTCGCAAAGTGGTTGTAGCTCAAGTAATTTTACTCCCCAATTTTACATAAAACATAAAATAAAAACAAATCCTAATTTACATGGTAATTTTTTTTCATAGCTAGGGACAACTTCGACTATGGTAATGCAATTAATATACACTAGTTTTGGATGGAGAAGTTTCAAGATTGAGTATGGGATGGGGAGGGGCGAGAGACTTGGATGGAGAGGTGAGGTTTTATGAGTTAAACAGTGATGCAAGGATGTATTACTTAAAACTTTAGAGACCGTATGTTGGGCTATATATAATATACGTTACATGGATAATTGTTTAACTCATAAACGTTTTGAGTGTTTCTAACATATGCTTATCAAAAGCCTTCTCGTTCCATCAAACAATACGAAAATTTTCAATTGAATGAAAGACATACTATTTTATATATCACAGTACTTCATGGATCATCATCATCACATATCCTTAATTCAAAGGTAATAAATGAGCATCTAGTTTTATTTTAATTTTATTTTATATAGGGACTACAGAAGCAAGCACCCTCTGTAAATTAAACTCTAAAACTTCTCAAGTATCTTGAAAGGTGCCAAAAGCCATCAGCCAACTCCAGTTGATGCATAACCTCCTACATTTACAAAAACAGCGTCGCCGTTAATTTATTGACTTCTTCCCAGGACACATACCAATTTGCGAAAGTGGTTTGACTGATGCTAATTAGTCGAGTAAAGTACAGTCTTTTCAATTAAGCAGATGCAAAACACTTAGTTGATGCACTACAAATATGATTTTTACCTTTAATTAACGCGCTTCAAAATCAGAACTGGACTTGTAGTTTGCTGAAGCAACAGTTTCAAGTTGCTGATTCCCACTTATACCAGCCTCCACCGTCCTCCTTCCAACAAAAAATGCTGGCTTTGTTGGTGATGCTAATGGAAAGCTTTCATTTGTCAACATAGATATGACATCTGACATGGTAGGGCGATCTGCTGCATTTTCTTCTACGCAAAGCAGACCGACATGGATGCATCTTAACAGTTGCTCTTTAATAAACGAATTTCCTAATGTTGGATCCGTTAATTCTAGCCCTGCACCTTTTTTCCATAACTCCCATGCCTGAAGAACAAGGATTGCATTTCATTCTAAAGAAGAAAAATATGATTATAAATTTTAAGAGAGAGATTTGTTTGTCATACATATCCTACTAAATTGAGTGCGCGATCGTCATTGTAAAAGCTGTTGTTTTTCCTTCCACTTATGATTTCAAGCATCAATACCCCGAAACTGTAGACATCAGACTTTACAGAAATAATTCCCCCCACGGACTCTGGAGGCATGTAACCACTACACCAAATGAAAAAGAAAAATAGTCAGTATACTTATCTGGAAAAATGCGTGTTTAGCAGTCAAAAGGGGAGGACCACGTCAATATGATGCAGAAATACTTACAGTGTCCCCGCAACCTTTCTAGTGTTTGCTTCCAATTCATTTTGGGTGAAAATCCTTGCCATACCAAAATCTGAAATTTTTGGGTTCATGTTTTCATCAAGTAGTATGTTACTAGCTTTTACATCTCTATGAATTACTTTCTTTCTTGAGTATTTGTGCAGATAAAGCAACCCTTGAGCAATTCCTTCGAGAATGCTAAAACGCTTCTTCCAATCTAGTAGTAGACCTCTGATTGGATCTGTCCAATATGTTGAGTTAAGTAGGACTAATATTAATTAATAGTAGTACTCTATGAACTTTGACAGTAAAATAAAAATCAGATAGTAAATTTAACAAATGAAATCAAGTATCTTGGTTCCTCACCAAATAAAAAGTGGTCCAAACTTTTGTTCTGCAGATACTCATATATCAACATCATTTCTTCACCATGAATGCAAAATCCGAAAAGGTGAACCAGGTTTGTATGTTGGAGTTCATATATAAGTATCAGTTCATTCTTGAATTCTGATGTTCCTTGCCCTGAACATTTCGAAAGCCTCTTCACAGCTATTTCTTGTCCCGTTGCCAATTTCCCCTGAATTGATAATCCATATCATGCTTTTGCTGTCATTTTTAGGCAATTGAAGCTAATTCCATTTTTTTTTTCTTACAGCTTTTGAATTAGAAGCAGAAATTTTTGTTTTTTCAAAATGTTACCTTATAAACCGGTCCAAACCCTCCTTGTCCTAGCTTGTTTTCTTCAGCAAAGTTTCTTGTGGCAGCCACGATGGATGAATAGCTAAAAACGCTAAAATCATGATGTCGCTTAGATTTCATGAAGATAAGCATTTCGTTCTCAAGCGTTGTCCGGTTCTCACCTATACAGATCAATTATAAGAAATTAAAGTTTCAATGGAGACAACAATTGTCAAAGATGTGATTAATAATCCTGTATTACTGGTGCACATGATTTAAAGAAATATACCAGCTGATGCAAGGGCTGATCTTCTTCGTCGGAGTAGATAGTACGCGGTGCAAAGCACTAGAGCAGCAGCTATAGAAATGCCAATCCAAACCCATTTATCTGCTGCATCATAAACAATTAGCTAGCAACATATGCAATCAGTGTAACACACACGGACATGTACGCATTAATTGTCTTCAATTTTTGGATGAACTAGGTCTTGCAGGTTTCTTCCGGAAAACGAAGAAAAATTCGAGACAGAGAGCAGAACTTAAGACAACAATAACAAAGATAGAGGTACCTAATAATACTGATTCCACGCGTGTCACAGATTTCCGGCTCAAATCGGGTTTGCAGCCTCGGTATATATCCTTCGGATCAAGAAAAGAAAACCCTTTTGGGCATTCGCAGGTTGGCCTTTTATCTGGTTTGAGCATACAGGTACTGTTGTAACCGCAAACACCAACGCCCAGTCGTAGGCAAATATCATCCGGCATATACACCAGAGGACTAATCCAACTTGCATTTCCCGTGAAGTTTTTCTGGTGAGAATATAAAGCGAAAATCCCATCAAAATCAAGAGTTGCCCTTATGTAGTTGTCCCTCACCGACACTCCCTCTGTCCCCTTAAGAGGGACTCTTCCATCATTTTCTCTTAGAACAAACATGTCCCCTGAGCTGCTGAACACCAATCGTTTGCCTTGACTACCTGGCACGTTCCCTGACGTGGTCTTCGTGGAGAAGTAAGGGATGTTGGCATTATCTGTTGTGACGGAAATGAGCACGAGGTTTCCATCACCTTGCAAGCTCAGCCGGAACCGCCCTTTTGTGTAGTTAGTCTCCGATTGTCTACACGAAAGCGTCCCGTTTCTCTCAATTGTCTGTCCAGGCAAAACGGTGTCTGTAGGATTGCTGAAGGTCTCCCACAAGCTCCCCGAGTTTTGGTGTTGAAGGACGAAGTTTCCGGTGTCATTCATGACCCCGTTCGCAACAGTCCCCAAGGTTATTTCGGATTTCCATATCTCTCCACCCTGAGGATTGTTAAGAACTAGTCCACTGTTGGCAGTCAAGTTCAGAACTGATCCCCTAGGTGCAACCATGGGGTTGTTACCGTCATATGCATACCAAACTACGGTTTTGTCTGGGATTTTCGCATACCATATCGAAAGCAAGAAACGATCATTGTTTCCGAGGGGCGAAAATCCAAACGCGAAATCACCGGAAGGAGAAAGCCATGATGAGGAGTCGCCTGTAGTTGCAGTTAGAGAACTCCCAACTGCTACTCTTCCATTATTTTGGGAAATCACAGAAATTGGTAGCAAAAACAAAGAGGAGAACAAAAGCATCTCTACAGAAAGAGCCACTGCCATTGCAAAAGCACCAATTTTTCAACTTGGCTTGATTGATTAGCTATATTTCTTAGTAAAGCATTGGTCCTTGTTATATCTTTAAGTAAATGCGTGTGCACCATGTGCCTGTCATTTTCTAAGTTTTTGCCTGGAATTAAAGGCGTCTACACCATTTTTTGAAGTCACACACAACAATATCTCCGGGCCTACAGAATAAATTCTCCGAACCTACACATATCACAAGAATTTCACTTTGAAAAAAAAAATATAATGAATAGTTCTATATATAATGACACCGAGACTTTTTGTGATTGAATTTATTCTCTCTCAACTCCTTTGTAATGTTGCAAGTTGGAGCAATATTGACGTAATTAGCAATGGTCCGCTGACTTGTCTCTCTCAAATCTCTTATCATCCTACTCTCATCCCTCGTCTGTTTTATGATTCTACTTACTTAAGCACTTATAAATGTTCCAAATCAGCAAAGGACTTGTAACTTAAATAATTAATAATATTTATCACTACACTCGAGATTCTAGGTTCCAAAATATAATATATAATATATATGAATGTTTCCGAACCAAAAGGACAAGTAAATACGAGCATGACTCACGCTGCATGGGTCGGCCATTCAAGTCCACCAGTCAAAATTCAACAATGGGGCCCACAAAGAAAATTTGAAAAAGTACATGCAGATTGGGGACGGATACAAAGAAAATCTGAAAACAGACCTCCAGAACCAAACAAAGACGACTAAGCCTTTAAGTCAAGTGACAAGAGACTTATATCTTCACAAAAACAAAGACGACTAAGTCTCAATTTCTGTATTCACAAAAAAAAAAGTACTAACTGAAGTTTTTAATGTATGATTACGTCGTTGGGGTAAAACACCCGATGCCGAGTTGAGATAATCACAGGGTTGGGGAATCAAGAACCTCTTCGAATGTCACAATCTAGCGCAAACGGATGTAGAGACTCAAACCACTTATTTTAAATCATACGGCCTTCATTAGCCTATCCTATTGACCCACATGGTCCAAATCTGTCTCTCCCCTCTCTTGAACGGTTTGGATATCTCGATTTGTCGATTTTGGATTGCGAGATTCAAAGAGAATCTGATTTCATGTTTGAGGTGAGGTTTGACGACCATTTGAAGCCCGTTGAGGCGTGGCCCATCTCATCAGGTCGGGTCAGCCATTTCGTACCAGGTTGGATCCCAGGTCAGGCCAACCATTTCATTAGCCTAAGATGGACCTGACAGACGAGGCGCTTGGATATTGCCTACCGCGACCAAATGGACCCATGGACTCATTAGATGATGAGTCTGGACCCTGGTGTGTGTAAAGCCCACCTCAGCTCGATCCATATTCGATCGATACTACAAAGAAGGTGGATATGAGGTAAAGGTAGAGTAAGCTCCAAGTCATGTGGAGGTCAGTCGAGATTGAACACACGTTCATAGAATCATAGTATCAAATTCAAGTCCAAATTTTAACACTACGAAACCGAAAAGCATTGTTTCAGTCCAACAACCCAAACTTCCTTAAAAAAACTAAGACAAAAACGACGACACTAGGAAACGGAAAAACATGCAACTCAGAAAACCATTACTCTAGTCCAAATGAGGTTCCTCAATGCCTCAAGCTTTTATAAAACACCATAGCCTGAACCTTTTCCTTTGCGCCTTCTTTGCTTCACCAGAAACGTTCTTAATGAGCTCCTCTTCAAATTTGGGACGAGCAGGCATTAGGCTGTGCACAATGCTGTAAACGCCCCTAGCCCTTGCCACACCCTAGGTGCGTACGCGTGCATGTCCGACCTGAGTTATCTTATTACGCGCGCAGTTTGATCTTCCCGTATTGACATCCCTGCTGTCTATTCTCCTGCGAATCCTTCTGCTGGTGACTTCATCCGAGTCCATTTTCTTGCTCCTCAGTGCATGTTCATCTGCTTTTCCCTGTTAATAAATATAGGAATCCCATAACAAACAGCATTTGACAAAACAGAACGTAATAATAACAACAAAACTTGACTCCATCCTCAGTGCATGTTCATCTGCTTTTCCACTTCAAAGCAGCTGACGGCACGATTCGTACTTGGACTCCAAAATGTCTAGATTATGGAGAAACCAGCCTTCTATCCAAAACACACAAAGAAGTGTATTTTCCGTTTATACCAATTAAGTGTGTTGAAGCATGTCCCACATGGCCACATAGGAAACTTGTTGAGGTTTAAATCCTCTTATATAGAAAGTTCGACTACTAATTGCCTTGAGGCCTTAATTCTGTATAAAACCATACCTATTGAATTGCACACGTGCTTAAGTTAAGGTCAGTATTGATGGTAATTAGTAGTGGGCTGCTGGGCCGTCTTAAAAAAACTGGTACAAAGGGCAATTTATAGAAGCAGTGTTGAGATAAGGGCAATTCATCTGTTCTTTTTAGAAGGATATATATGAATGAAGCAAGGTTTATCTGCTAATGCGGCTCAGCCCTTTATCAAAAAGTGAAAGATCAAAATTACTTTTACAGCAAGAGCAATACCAGAAGATGTAATCTAAATTATTTATATTTGGTTCCCTTGAAATCCTTTTGACTGCTTCAACATACTATATGCAGACAGAACCAGAACCAAGTCCAGACTCACTCGTAATAGGTCTCCTCATCCACAACAATATCCCAGCTTTCCCTTGTCGTGGTTTTCCCATATTTGTGCACCTTACTGCAAAGAGAGAGCAAGTTAACTTGTCAAAGAAAAACCAGAACAATAGATGCCAATGCAGTTCAAAAAGTTTATTTCCCTTCATACCCATTTCCGAAGTGCTCTTCTCCCCATGTCCTTGACCAACCTAGACATGAGAGAACAAAAACAGAGTTACATCAGATTAAATTATTGAAAGAAAAAGGTTCACTTCTGTTGTAACAAATCGACATTAGAATCAAGCAACCACGCTATGAAATACAAATTTAAAATGTAACAATTTACTGTGTCTAAAAGGAATCTTGAAATAAAATAGTTAAACCCTAAACAGCACCACTGCAAATAGCATAAGAAAATTAAAATTAACCCTAAAGAAATTGGGAGAGAAGAATATGAAAAGGGAATACCTTTCGGCCCCTTTGAGTTATTGGAAAAAACCCAACAGAGCAAAAGATAAACAAAAATACAGGCGGAAAGAAAATAAATTTTCAACTTGTAAGATTCATACGCGAACAGATTGGTGGTCAAAAGCATTTCGGAATTCAGAGCCATCAAGCTTTTTGATCTGCATGGAAATTATTTATGAAGTTTGAGATTCTTATAGACGCTTTAGACACATCGACATATTGAGAAAGCAATATTCAACAACCTAGTACCCATGCTCCATAGAAGGTTGAGAAAATATGAATGTCTGGACTCTGGAGTGAGAAAGTAAAAGGACTTACCGCATACTTCATATCTTCTAACTTTGTGTAGTCTACAATCCCTGTTGTGCCTACAAAAAAGGCATAGGACAAAAGCTAAATCAATCGAAATTCTGATGTCATGATCTAGGTCTTAGGATTAAACTATTGAAATAACACTATATGAAATAGCAGTGTATATCCCAAAAAAAGTATGAAATCTGGTTGATAATTGCAGAGTTCGAAGGGATTTACCTTTGGATTCTTCGGCTTTCAGATGGAGTTTGCTTATGTATGGGAGAGAGAGGTGGAGCGGCTAGGGTTTGAGTATGGAAGAGATGAAAAATGGAGAGAACACCTGTTTTGGCTGCAGCAACTCACACACTCCGGACAAATCTGCAAATGTCTAAAGGGGGGAAAATATAAAAAGAAACCTTAACAACTGAATTCAAAGAAACATTATTACATTGTAAATAGCATTTCACAAAAAAAATAAAATAAAATAAAATATACTAAACTAAACTAATTACACTCGGATTGCAATGCTATCATTTAATAATAGGAATTCCCATAACTTAGCAGAAGATCCTGCATCTGCAAAGGATCCTTTAAAACCTATTTTTTTTAACAACCCCACACCTGCAACACATCCAGTCAAGGTAAACCAATAGCACCCTCATGCAGAGCTCTTCTGTGCATATATACCCCTTATAAGTAATCTTAATCAATCAGTTATCATGAATATACAACTTATATTAATTTTCTACAATATCCAACACACAAATATAACAGAAGAGGAAACTTTTACTTAAGCAGCACAAAATGATATCCTCTGCATTTCATTCCAAAATCCATCACTCTTATGTCTTTGCCTGCACAGTTTTTGCTCCAACATAGCCTGCAATGATGATATAGCACTATCAATAATTAAGACATAAAGAAAGGCTATCCTAGCTAGGTATTATGATTGGAGTAAACCAACAACACCATAAGTAAAGTAGCAGACCAAATTTTTTTTAGAATTGATGTCTTAACATGTTTAAGTAGCAAAAAGATTACAACACATTGGATGTGTTAACACGTCCATAAGCTGATGACTCCCTCTCCGGTTTACCACATCATTCTTAATGTACTCAACAATGCAGCAGCAATTAAAAGTCCTTGGAAAATGCCAAGCTACTACAATGACATAACGAAAACTATATCTCACCTTACACCCTTGTTGGCATAGACAACATATCCGTCCTTGTTCGGGGTGAATCATAATCCTGAATTCAATTATCATCATCGTCGAGAATGTCAAACTGTAAATCAACCATGCATGGAACAAAACTTAGAAATTAAACAATTATCAAAGCTTATGAAGAATGCTAAACCCAACTAATTCGAAACATAAAGTAACCCGAAAGAGAGAAAACTTATAAATTTTACATAAATTATAATCCTTAACAGAAGGATGGAACAAAACAGGTTCATTCTTAAGAATAGATGTAACTAGTAATAGGCCTGCGCGCTGCTGCGGGACTTGAATGCACCAGCCTTAACAACATGAATAAGACACATTTAACATGAAAAAAATTCAACATAATCATGAACGAACAAAAAGGATAGCTGAGTGAACAGTGTTCGTAAGTAAAACAGCTTAGTTTTTATATACATTCAACCAAGCTGATTACAAAAGATGTGATTGTAAAAAATGTTCTGCTTACCTGAGAAACAAAAGCAACATGCATTTTACACATACAAGACATCTGATATTAAACCTAAAATCATGTAATTCTGTATGAAGTGGAGAATAATGCAGAAAGATGGTTTTCTATAGTGCTGCCAATGACAATTAATTTCTCATGAAAAAAAAGAAAAGAGAAACACAGGTATAAAAGAATATTATTTTTTATAGTTGCAAACATTATGAATTCCAAAAAGAAAAACTACAGATAACACTTCAATCACAGATCTAAGCATCTAAAACGTGGCAACCCAGATACCATTCAAGACATTGCTCAGCATCATGGATAAACTAACCTATCTGTGTCCCTGTGCTCACTGCATGTCATATACACCCGACCAACTGGGCATAGGAGCATAATGAGGAAAACTTTCAGCACCATTTTGTACCTGAAAAATGAGGGAGGAACTAATTAAAGCGTTCCTCACTTAGAATAAATAATGCATGCATAATAGCCAAATGGACATTGCGCATATAAATTGTTGTGGCAATAACTTGCAATAGAAAACGTAGTTAAAAATAAGATATACGAAATACCAACATTGCAATGGTATTTTTTTTTTCCATTCGATTGTACTGAAGCATGCATCTTAAATTAGGTACTACGTGAGGTCTCTATAATGAAATGGGAGATTGAATACACTTGACGAAACTGAAAATTCAAATATGCACACGCTCCATAGTGTATCTTCACAACCAAAAGAAACGTTTATATATACGACATATGTTTGACATTGTTTTTCCCCACTCAAATCGTCTTGAGAAAATTTGACTACTAAAAACTACAAAACTTTGATTAAAGAATCAAATAGAATAGCATGAGAAAGTTATTATTACACCATACCTGACTTTTTTGCATATAAAAACACCTGTATTTCACCTGATTTTGTAATGAAATACAGATGCTTGTAGTTCACCAGTACATAGCTGCCTGTCATTTGTTGTCTTCTTCGGGTTCAAGATCCTTATATTGTCTGAGACGTGAAAGAATCAGAAATTGTATACAGTTTGATAATGAAACATGTAATGTGATTATGTGACAACAATGCACTCCTCTCTCTCAGAGAGATAAACAAAGATATCAAAAACAGAGAGGCAATGTTAAGATAAACAGAAAGGCAATGTCACATTGTTTTGCATGATCTTGAAAATTGGGGATAAGGTATTCAAAGTGCTAACAAACACGTGCAAATGGGGATAAAAAAGGGGATAAATTGAAAAATATATATGCTCTTAATCGAGAACTTCATCAAATAAACAATAAAATCTAATGTAATCTGTCCAAAACCAAAGAGAGTGATAATTTGGAGGCACTATAATGTCTTGGGCATCGCATACTTGCGGTATATGATTGATGCATCTGTTGCTCAATCAAATCATTTGCTTGGCTAAAAAAGTTATTTTTACAATAAATAGATTCGCATCCAATTTATGAGAAATCATGCAAAAGTAAATGTAAATGATAACGGAATCATGAATGCGAATAAGAAACACATACATGCCAAAAAGAAAACCTACTATAGTGTGTCAAGTTACTTGCAACATAATTTTTTATGCCATTATCCATTTCGCAATACTTTAAAAAAATTTCGTTTGAAAAAGCTTTGCTATGATTTTTAGGTTTGGGAAAAATAATACCATAAAAATTAAAAAACAATTACTAAAAATCATGGCCTGTTAATAGCAAAATACACTCCTCAACAATGTATATGAACATGTGAGTTGAAAATTTGAAATATTCAACAACTAAAAGAAAGAAGCAAAATCAGAAGAAAAGAAAGAGATACTCACTCAAAAATAAAGATGTAATAATGCCAGGCTTCTTCTCCTCGGCATCCAGAATTCCATTGTTGTCTCCATCTTCAACCTTCAATGTATTTAAAATATGAAATGGAAAAAACCCAGAAGAAATCATTACATAAAATAAAATTATCCAAGTAAAATTAAAGGATGGATAGAAAAGAAATGAAGGCAGTTTATTCGGACTTAATTAGAGACTTACTGAATAAGCTTGAAATCTATCTCACACATCTCTTAAACTTCAACCCCTATCCTCCTTGCCTCTGTAATATGCACACATATAGAAAAAGAAATCGACTTTAGAACCTACATTGATACATATCTTGTGTGAGTAGGTCTTTCCTGCTTTTCCCCAATCATGCATATCAAAGAAACGAAAAAGAAGGAAATCACCCATATATATAATACCTTAAGTTTAAATGCATCCCAATTTTGGGTTCCAACGTCACAGAAAGAATGTCTTATACATAATTTAACAGTACCCCCGACATCGGTCCATCCATTCGTATTAATAGTTATTGTCTGCACAAACCTCAATTACCTTACAATCTATCATTATTGACATAAAGTTCATACAATATGGGACATCATGACCTCTCTTTGGCCAGCACCAGTTTTTCCAAAATGAAATCAACTATTACTGCATTAATTATGGGTCCATCTGGCCAATTCATTGAATTCGCAGACCCAAAAATTTCACCAATTAACTGAATTTACATACAAATGGGAGAAGTACAAAAACAAAGACAATGGCATAAATTATACCATAAAAATTACACTACGAAAAATTTAGAGACCAAAATCCTTGTTAACAGAATTTATTCACATTAAAAGACACAATTTCGGTTCAAAAAACTATCAAATTTAAACTTTGATATCATATGATAAAATCTTAATTAAACTCACAATCTCAAGAAGTTGAAACCATGTTAAGTAAAAGAAACAAATTGAAAAAAATTAAGATGTAAATATTGATAAGAACAACAAAAGTGGCAAATACATTATACACAGATAGGACCCTGAAATATCGGAACCAGCAGCAACAAATAGAATTAAGAAGAAAAAGGATTAGCAGACTTAATAAATGAGAAATAGGATAACAGGTACGAACTCAGTTTTTCCACTATGAATAAGAGATCCAGTGGCATAACCTAACATTAGGTAGAATCAATGCTGGTTGATTGAATTTTCATTCCCTGAAAATTCAGAAAATGATGTGTTTTGATCTGCAGATAGAAGCATTCTATATATATAAAAAAAAAATATATGGAGACATGATGAGGTTCAGAAACCAAACCATGTCGGTAAAATCCTCTTGGCAGGTTGCTCAAGGTTGACCTCCTAGCCCTTGGACCAGTCAGGAGACTTGGCCTCCTGCTTTCAAGTTTGGAAGGGAAGTAAAAGGTTCAGCCAATAAGTAAAAGAATTGATTCAGAGGATAGAATCAAAATTTCAAAAATATTATTTGATGCGATTAAAACTGTTCCCAATGATAAAATGAATAAAAAAATCCATTGGAATAAAAGAAAAAGAATGATTAAAATTATTCACAACCCTTGCTGTTTTTACCTAACCATTTGTAGGATCCATAAAGGGCCAAAAAAAGTTTTTTACTTCTCCTCTAGTCCCATAAATTTGGATTCCATCTCGTCCAAGCAAACTAACAATCATTACTATACTTTGTTTTAGCATGCGAACACAAATCTCAAAAAAAATAGATAATTCATTTACAAATTTAAATTCAATTTTTATATCTCGATATATTTGTTTGTTAAACTCAATGATCAAACTTCAGACTCATGCCTTCCAAAAAGAAAAGAAAACGAAGAAGAATTGAAAGCACTTCCCATTCCAAGGAAAGAGCAGCCATAATTAGGATCCAAAACTCATTCTTTAGTCTCCTCATCTGAAGCTATATATAATCATTGAACAAAAACGTTTAACGTCCAGCAGAAAGCAAACTGCAATCAAAATTTCAAAAAAGCAAAATAATGCGCAGATAATCGACAGCTGCAACAAACAAAAAATAGAAAAATCAAATGCAGATTGAAGGAAAAATCGAGACCGCAATCGAAACTCATGCTTGTATGGGTAATTAATTGTAGATACCAAATCATCAAAAACCACTTGTCTACACCAAATTGCATACAAAAGATATTGGGGCAACTCAGATTGTGCAATGAAAAACAAAGTCAAACTACGACGTAGATGTCTATCGGAATTTCATTCAAAGAATGATTAAATAAAGACAATGGCATGCCAAAGATTAAATACCCTAAGCGACAGTGTCAGCCATGAGCTTCCCTCTGTGAGAGCACAGGGGTGTAACTGCAAAAGAAAGCCGGAGACTGAGGGCAAACTGTAATTTCGTCAAAAAGGAGGAAGTGTACAAAAGAGAAGTGACAGCAATAAGCGTAGACGCCAAGGACAAAGTAAATATGTATTTGTGAATGGGGTTAAGCTGCTGCTAGCTTTGTATAGTGTAATAATGCAATTGCAAATAGACCAAGTTACTGCTACTAAAAGCTTTTGCAAAATCATAAAACTCTTAACAGTTTGAACCCTACCGAAAAGTTTATATGAGTTAAAGAACAGTCGTACTTAAGTGCAGCAAGATCATAAGCTCTTGCAGCTTCTCCTCCATATCAGAACCACCTGCAGTCCAAATTAACCAAGATTCAAGGCCAAAGCAAGAACAAATTAGTGATAATTTAAACTAAAGTCCCTAATTATTGTTGCAGAGAGAATTCATATCAAGATTAACGACATTATTTGATTCGAATGGAATCCAAACGCAGCATAAACATGAAAGGTAAAAAATTAATACCAAAAGTCACATTTAAGCAGCAATTAATAGCATAAATCAGATTTTAGTGGCATGGACCAAAATAATTCAGTAAAAAAGAAACAATCCCAAACAAATAGAAAGAACTGGAGAAACAATTCGAAACAAATCTTCGGAAAGCAACCCCATCCCTCCCTCACCCTCTCTCTCTCCAATTCCAACTTCTCCCTACATCTCTCTGTCTATAATAGATGTGCAGTTTTATTAATCTTTGTTGCCGAAGCGTGCAAGATAGTGAAAAGATTGTTTATCTAAGAAAAAAAAGGGCACATTTTAGATGGAGACAGATGGCATTTAACAAATTCTTCATTAGTGGAGTAAATAATTTGCAACCACCTATTTCCTGGTAGCATTAAAAAAAAAATTCAATTTTAAAAAAGAAATGTACTTTTTAGTTCAATTTCCACAGCCATAGTAATTTATGTGGACTAAAATTAAGATTAACTAATACATCCAATCAACTGCAACTAAACAACTTATAGTAATTGAATCTGTGTTTGTGGATGTGAGAGAGAGAGAGAGAGAGTTATCTATTATAAAGCCAACCTTCTTTGAATTGGTCCTCTTATGGCTTATTACCAAAACTCTCCATTGCATTTGCAGTAATGCCCTCTGCTTCTCCTCCTGCGATAATTATCATTCTGTAAGTAAAAGGTACAAAAACATCAATTACTTAATGGTAGATATGTACTTTAGACTTTTGAAGATCCAATTCATCCTGCATCTTCTCACACTCATCTTCATGCTGAAGCTGCAAACCTGTCAGCTCAGCTTCAAGTTCGCTCCTCATTGAAGTTATTTTCTATGAAAATGATAAACTGGTTTGTAACGTAAGCATATAACACTCTAGTTAAATTAGTAGTTCCAACTTAATTCAAAGCTAAAAACGACATTAATGACCACAATTTAAGAATCCAGAAACAGCCCAAACTAACAACACACACAGAGGACAGACACTGAAAGACATATTTTTTTAGAGAACCTAACTAAAAATTAAAAACAAACCAAGTAAAATTTTCAGAGTTTAAAAACAGGAAACCATTACAATCTTTACAGAAACCAACTAAAATTGGAATCTGAAAAAAAATCCGCTCAATTTTAACAGCCCTGCTGCATATATTGGGTTTTTTTAGGCATGAGACAACACAAACGAAGAAAACATAACATAGTTGTAAACCTTAGGCTCCAATCAGGTCAAGTGTGAGATTTCAAACACGGAGATTTACTCCATGTTTAAAAACTGCCAAATACATTGCCAACTGTTAAGAGTATGAACTACAAATCTATAAAGTAAAAAGACTTGCAGATAAGTTTAAACAATCAACATTCAACTTATGATTGTTACTGTTTTTTAGCTGGATGTTCACATTCTAATAAGGTATTAAAAGAGATTATAAGCGTGTGTGCTCTTAAACCACCCAACACCATGTATTAATCAAATAATTAACATCTAAAGATGGAGACATGAAACACGAAACCTGCAATTAGATCCCAATCACAAAATGCCAAAAAAATCCTAATCTAACCATCCCTATACTAATAGCCCATTCGAGCAGCTATTAGCACCTAACCCGCTACTTTGGCAACCCACCAACCCGCCACACCGTCATGTCCCATCCCCTCTCCACCACTCACTATATCTCTCACCTTTCTTTCTTGACATTTCGCTCGGTGCACACAAACACCAAGCCAACCATTGCCGGCCTTTGTCTAAAAGTGGACAAAATCCCATAGGTCCTGGCAGAGGACCTAGCTAAATCTCTCTCCCACTCAGTCGAAACCCGTAGCTACCATTTCTCTCCAATCTGTCAGTCTCTCTGTCCCCCTCTTCTCCTCCCCCCAACAACCCTCTGACCGATGCATCACCCACAGCCACACCCACCCGCACCCGAGTCAAAAATCCCAACGATCCTCTCCCTCCAACCCGTCAACAAATTATGGATTCCGAGAATGTATCTTGAAAACTCAGATGCACATGATTAAAATTAGTAGATATTAAGGACGTGTACTTAACAGAACAACACGAAGAACGAATGAGTACATTACAAACTAAATGACCGTGTCAGCTAGATACTTCTTAAAGAACACCTCTAATCTACCAGTATGATTACTCAGTTTTTGGTTTTTAAATTAATACCCTAAACCTTACATTCAAACTCATTTCGAATGCAAACAAAAGTAAATGATAAGTCCCGAGCTTTTCTTTCTAGCCTCAACTCAACTCAAGTTCCCAACCTTCACCTTCCAATACAAAGAAACTAACGCATCAATCTGCAATTTCGCAAACATATAATTCAACTAACCAAGTTCTGTGTCCACTCAAATGCACATATTTGAGCTCAATCAAACTTAAATTTGAAACAAATAGTGATGAAAGATCAAACATTTATACCTAGCTTAGGATCCGAACCAATCTCCTCTTTCGCCTCCCTCGTCGCCGTGTCCCCATCGTCCTTGTCCCCCTCCTCTGTTTTCCCACCCGGCAAAGAAACTTCACCTGCAGAAACACAAAACCAAAAATTAAAAAACCAATCTTTCCCATTTCCATTTTTATCAATTTCCTCAATTTTTCCCATTTCCAGAAAAATGAGCAAGAAGCTTAAGCAGGAAAAAAATCATAATTTCAACAACCAAAACCCAATACCCGTTTAATCATACACGAACGAAAAATCTAAACACAGAGTCACAGATTAACGAACTGAAAACCCAAAAAAAATAAAGGAAACTGACCTTACTTAAGAACAATACATAGAACACAGAGAAACGAAACAAATAAAGGAACCCCCAAAACCAAATAAAGGAACCCTCAAAACCTGACCTAACAGTGCAACAAAATCTGGAAATAATTCACAGCAAAAAGGCAGAAATGATGACAATCTATGCTAACAGTAAAGAATCGAATTAAAAATTGAACTTAGCTTTTGAAATCCAGCCACTCATCCGACATGCAAAAGGGAACGGATGATCGAGAGTGAATCATGGACTGAGGGACCTTACTCGACCCATCATTGGAGCTACGTTTGTAGCTTTTGGGAGAAAAAAATTGAATGTGAAAGCTGCTTTTGATGTGGCCATTAAGGTGGTGCTTCAGCAACCGAAGCAAAAGAAGAAGAGGCAGAAAAATGTGAGTATTCCATGAAGAAAAAAAAAAGGTTAAAAAATCACTAAAAAGAAAAGGCAGAAAAATGCAGGGTATTCCATGAAGAAAAATTCAACAATTAAATAATATAGCTGTAAACCTTAGACTCCAATCAGGTCAAGTGTGAGATTTCAAACACAGAGATTTACTTCATGTTAAAAAACTGCTAAATACATTGCTAACTGTTAAGAGCATGAACTATCTGTAAAGTAAAAAGCCTTGCAGATAAGTTTAAACGATCAACTGTCAACTTATTATTGTTGCTGGTTTTGAGGTGGACGTTCGTATTCTAACATGGTATTAAAAGAGATTATAAGTGTGTGCGCTCTTAAATCAGCCAACACCATGTATTAATCAAATAATTTATATCTAAAGATTGAGACATACAACATGAAACCTGCAATTAGATCCCAATCACAAAATGCAATAAAAAAATTCCTAATCTAACCATCCATATACTAACAACCTATTCGAGCAGCTATTAGCACAATTTACCTCCCTCTCTATTCTTCCCCACCCCCTCTTTAACCAAATAAAAACTCATTTGTCTCACTAAATA
This sequence comes from Malus domestica, assembly GCF_042453785.1. Classification (NCBI taxonomy): domain Eukaryota; kingdom Viridiplantae; phylum Streptophyta; class Magnoliopsida; order Rosales; family Rosaceae; genus Malus; species Malus domestica. Next base: position 35,138,931 of record NC_091665.1, read on the forward strand.
AAAACCTCAAATTTGTTTTTTCAAAGCTGCAACAACATCACTAAAAACACCATGTAATAAAAATTTAAAAAAACCAATCCAATTTAAGTCGAGAAGCAAATGACCAAACCTCCTATTTTGAGGAAACATTTTGCATTCAAACCTAAAATGCTTGCCTGCAAAGAAGGATTAAATAGCAAAGCAGACTTTCGGGGGAAATAAAAAAAACAGACTATTTATAATACAATAAAAATAAAGTAATTCATCATCCCCACCATCTCTGTGAGCTTTAACAGAACAGAGGAATCAAATTAAGCAATATATAAATTTAAGTTGACATTCCAGTGTTCTACCTCTAACCTTGGTAGCATGCATGCACTGTAAGTTATAAAGTGAATTAAGCCAAGATCTTCTAACTTCATGATTTTCACATATGCATTAGATGGAGAAATACAATAAATAATCAAATATGTAAGACTCTGATATTCAAAACCAAACAAACCCAATTACACTTTTAGTTCACTAACCCCATTGAATAAAATCCAATTCAATAAAATAACAGAAAATTAAACAACCCAAAAATCAAAACAACCCCACTTGTAGTTTTAGCTCACTAATCCGTTGGATAAATAGATGCCAAATTCAATCAGAAAACATACAATTAACAACAACCCAGAAGAGCCATCCGAAAACCCAACCAATTAACCAAAAAATACCACTTGTTCTTTTAGCTTAGTAACCAACCTCTACTTGTTTTCTGGCAAATTTGGGGTCCTTTGATTTCTAGACTTTCAGTAGAAACTGATTATACCATGGGCTAATATTCAAGTACCACAAAATATAATTTTACCGTAGTAAGCTTTTTGATTCACTCCAAACGAAGATATTATATGTTCACATATATATATTCACAACCATAAAAAGAAGAAACTTATCTCTGGCATTTTAATAAAAATAAAAATAAATTATTCACCCACAGTAAAAACCGAAACAGCTAAATTAAACCCAAAAATTAATCATGATCATACATATGTATTCCTGACAAATGTTTAGCCCTTTAATTAAAACACTAAAATAAAAAATTGCTCACCCACAGTAAAAAACCGAAACATGCAAACCAAAGCCCAAAATTTAATCATCACTATTACTTTTTTTTTTTTTGGTGTTTTTAAGTTTCAGGGAAAAATGGAAGCACAAACAATCAAAAAACCCAAACAAAAAGAAATTAACACCAAAGAGATAAATTATATACCTGACCCAGAAAAAGCTTGGAAGCTCACATAATGAAACCCTAAAACTCGAAGAAGGATGCTTCCTGCAAACCAAATACAAAATCAGACTCTCTCTCTTAGAAAGAGAGAAGTTATCAAGTCCTGTACTTGGTTATATTTGTTCAAGTTAGGAAAAATCGAGTACAGGGTTGGTACCTGGAGCTTGAGAAATCAGAGAGCTTGCCTGTTTGAGAAAAGATGATAACAACAGCTTCAGATTCACACAGAAAACGTACAAAAAACGCACAACATGCTCTCTGCCCTCTCTCTCTCTCCCTCCCTGTCCATCCGTCCCTCAAAAAGTGGGAAAAAAAATCTCCAAACGTCTCTCCCACTCATGAAATCGAGGATCTGCAGCAATGGCGCTGAGGTCGCCACTCCTCCCTCTCCCTTTCTCTGTCGCTCTGTCTCTGTCTCTGTCTCTGTCTCTGTCTCTCTCTATCGAAGGCATGGCCTTTCATCCCCGAAACCCTCACTGAATGACAGCAAACCCAAACCCACCCCAATCCGTCTCAAACACACAGGACAAAATTGCCCTTCCAACCCAGCCCCAATACCAGCCCAAACCTTACGGTTTTGTTGTAAATAGCGTGAAATCGAGTGGCTCCCTGATAAGCCATATGGACAAAATTACCCTCTGAAATTTTGAGAATCACCCTCCCAACCCACTCCCATTCGGCTGGTACTGTTGTAAATAAAGCAAAATAAAAACAAACGTGAATAGTGCCTGCCCTCCCCCTACTTTAGTATAGATAATTTTGCACATTGCATATATGTAGATTAAGGACGGTGGTAACATACCTTGTAATTTGTACAAATTAGGATTTTCATTCAAAGAACTATAATATACACAATTACAAAAAAAGTGATTCAAACTTGTTCTTCTCTTAAGGAAATTACTCACAGTTGAAATTCTGAATGGATGAAGTTTTGGCTTCCCTTTCCGACTATATTTGATTAACCTTTTTTTAATCCAATGAGTGCCTTCATGAGAGAGAGAGAGAGAGGAATATTAGGTGAAAAGTATTGCCAAATCACACAGAGATCAAAATCTTGAATATATATGTTTAACCATGTCAAAGTGAGTGTGTGAAAGGGTGTAGTCTGCAGAAAGGGCAACATTTTCACTGCTAGAAAGTTGGAAACTAAACTTTTACACAGATATTGGATTTTATTAATTCCCTTCGCGAATTGAAAAGCAAATTGTTCGAGTAATGCAGGTAAATTCGATATACATATGCGTTGATCTATGTGACGGTTATAAGTTATAACTGTATTGTCTTAACGCAAAAATGATCATAAATGTAAGTGTCTGTATTATGGAAGTAAGGGACTTACAGCAATTGCTATGAGCTTTAACAGCAGTCACTCCAAGTACCTTATTACGGAAGTAAGGGACTTACATCAATTGCTATGAGCTCTACCAGCAGTCTCTCAAAGTGGTGCAAGGGCTAAAATTATAAATAAAAAGTAATTTAAACAATTTAACTTAATAAAATATTGTAATTTAAACAATGCCTATATATTCAAACATCCCAAAACAGGAATGAACTTCTAGAAAACATGCGCATGAAAATAAACGGCATTACTCACCCATTGAGTTGGACCATCAAACTGGAGCGTAAGAAGGATCATCATGTACCTATGAAACCCAAAGGAAAATTTTAGCAACCCCAAAGCTTGTATGCAAGCGTGAATAAGTATGCGTGTATGAATCTATTCATAGTGAAGAAGGCTACCTTAAGAAATATTTGCATCTGCAGCTTCATATGGCCATACAACAAAAAGCATCGCATATGATAACAAACCCCAGCTGCACCACAAAAGGAATATGATCTTCCTCTCGACTTGTATTTGCAGTTGTTACTGTAACATCTGCAGACAGCATACATAAGCACTGATTCGATAATTCTAAAGGAAAAAAAGTTCTTATTCGATAATGCACCAAATCCTATCCAAAAACCAAGGGGGTGCCATATCCCTAGATTAACAGAGCATCTTTCTTTGTTCCAAAACAAATTGCAATTGGCTTTGGTAAAGTAGAAAGATTACCAGATACCGACTCTGTTCCATTATTCGACTGTCCTTTTAGTTCTATCTCTCAACATGGGAAATACAATAAGACAGTAAAGACAAAAGTTAGTGATGCTATTACATAGTGAAAGAAAATAAGACATTCACATATTGATAGCTATTTACTGTCCTTTCTCATCATAATCTTGGCCCCAATATATATACTGAATTTTGAATGCAATGAGAGAAATATACCTTTGGGGCGTCAATGCCAGAAGAGTGAGTGAGGGATCTAAGATGTTTGAGAGCAGGAATTTTTAAGTAATTTGTGTGAAAAAGTTGAAGAGCTTCGAACAGAGTGGAGTGGGTTGGCCTGGGCTAAAATAAAGAGGATGAACTCTAGAAAGTAGAAAATGTTGTTATTCAACCAAACTCAAAAGTAAAGAAACCATACAATTAACATATAAATAAGTTTTATATACCAATGTTTACATGTACGTTGTTTGAGAAGGTAAATTAGCAACATATACAGTGATCAAAAGATTAACAGCAATAAACTGCTCATTATTCGAAATATACATGAAAGTTGTCATTCACATGATCCAAATGGTAGAGGACAAAACAGAAGGAAGCAAATATTATAGCAGCATAAGTTGAATAATTGCAGCAAGTAAACAAATAGAAAGGCTAGCTAGATTACACAATCCAGTTCTAGGTCGGACTAACCATGTTAGCCATCCGCCCACCACCAGCACCGTCGGCTTCTTATTAAAAATGTAGAATAGAAGACTCAAAAACTGGAAATGAAAGCAGGTAACATTGAGTTTTAATAACCAAAAAGGGACATTGTTTAAGCAGCTCCATAGCAGCAATTATACTTGGACGATGAGCTGCAAAAACAGAAAAGAAAACACAAATTAAACTAAAAAAAATATAAAATTTAGCACTAATCCAGGATTAAATATAAAATATAAAGTCATTAGGATTGGGACCTTTGCATTGAGGAATATCTACTACATTATGAGTTCCCTCCTGACAGTGGCGGATCCAGGATTTTAAACTCGGGGGGTCTCAATAATAAAGGTCAAAAAATTTATACACAAAAACAACATTGAAAATTTAAATATAATACATTTCATTCAAAAATCATATGCAAAACAATATTACAAATTATAAAATCATAATTCAAGCGTCCATTACAAGGTTTCATAAGTTACTACCTAAGTTATTGATTATCTAATATGGACCACTAAATTTAAAACACCAGTCAAATAAAACTCTTCCCAAACTCCCACTATCTTTCTAACCAAACACACCATTTTTCTCTTTTACTAGTTTCCAAACATCCACTTTCTCTCTCACTAAGAACACAGCTGCCATACCTCCACCAACCACCTCCCTCCCCATTCTCCCGAAGCCATGGCAGCTCCACCCCCAAATTTCACCAACCCATGACAGATCATATCCATCTTACTAACCTTATGCAGGAAATTTCACCCATAACAAAAATTACTAAGGTGGTTGAAATAATTTGGGGAAATTTGGGCTTATGTACTGCCCCGCCAGACGACAGATGGAGGAGAAGTGGGTGGCACCGATGGATGAGACCATGGCAGAAGCAAGGAGAGAGGCTGGAAGGGTCCCTATTTTCTTTCTTCTCCGTGCGCGGTCATCTTCTCCGAGAAGAAGACAGCCACTGCAACCTACAACCTGCACAGACCTCATGCTCGAGTACGAGGGGTCCCCGGAAAATTTCTAGCAGCGATTTAGGATCGCCGACGGGTCCTGGGACCTCCCAGGTCCCTATGTATGCAGGAAAACCTAAGGTTCCTCCTTAGGTTTTTCGATGTACCAAACCCGAATCCGCCGTCCTTTTTCCAAAATTCTAACGTTTTCATAGAGTTTTATTAAACGACCTTTAATTGTGTTTAGGTGCATCGGTGGAAGTGACCTCATTCTTGATGGTTCGAGCGGCTTTCGGGCAATGGAAAACTTGTGAGTGGACCCCTTCTAAACTTATATATTGTTATAAAATATTAGCCTAGCATGCATTCCATATTTCATGATTTGAATATGATTTATAATATGCTTTATGGACTTTTATAATTATGGTTTACGAAATAGTTTGATTTATCGAAATTACGTTTTATTAGGTATTGAATTATTGGATTTACATATATGGATTTCTATGGTTTTCAAATACGATTTATATTACGGTTTTACGAACATGAATTGTTTTATGGATTTCATGAATACAATTTATCTTGGATTTATGAGATGAGACTTTGAGCTAGTGAGCTCCGGGTTTGATATGAGTTTTGAGATATGTTTTTGGTACTTAATCTAGTGGGTTATCATACGGCACATCCGCACACCACGGGTATAGATGTGTATGGCCATAGGACACAGATGATGAGGAGGAGTAAGATATGATATATTGTATACCCCCAGTTCACTGTCGAAAGCAGTGTCAGATAACTTCACTAGCCATGGCTAGTGTCGGTATGGATGTTATGCTATTTCATACAGCTTCACCTTCGGGTGATAGACAGGTTATTTAGCTTCACCTTCGGGGTGATGGACATGTACTACCTTCGGCCAACTATAATAGCCTTAGTTGAGTACTTCACTGACAAGATTTACAAATTTGCCTTTGGGCGACGACATTTTCATTATCAAGCACTGGATTTTACATATCTACCTTCTAAATGGATTTTCATGGCATGCTAGGGTTTTTCATAAAGCCTATATGTAGTATTATATATGTTTTCAAAATAAGGGGTTATTATGTTCATAAATAAAATGTTTTCCTATTATTAGTATTATTAATATAAACTTTGGTCCACTCACCTTTTCAGTTTTTGCGCCTCCTCAGGAGTTAGGATCGAGGCACATGATCCCGGCATCATGGCATGTTGATATAGGTATCCTTGAATCTTCTTAGTGTAGGTATCATTCCCTTATTCATATCTTTTTATAGTGATTCTTTCCTATTATTTCTAATTAGTTGTATGCTCTGAACAAATTCCTGCTTTGGTATAATCGTTATAACTACTTATCTTGTAATTGTTTGCATGTTTAAAATGGTTTCGTCACCTTTGGGCGTGGGCTAGCACGTGCCTACCCTGGTATGTTGGGGTATCGGGGTTGGGGCGTGTCAAAGATAGAGAGTGAATTTCTAGCAGATTCAATGGTTGTCTACATTTTAAAAAGAGCTTGCCGAAAAGATTGATTCAGATGAAATAACAAAGGATTTCAATTCCATTAAGGATTGAAGGGCACAACTTGAATAGGTATTTTTCTTTTTATTTGTTAGGTTGTTATGACAAGATTGACGATGTATGTTTCTTTATATTGTAAGTTGCAACTTTAAAGGTTTTCTTCGTTAAATCTAGTTGAAACTTGATTCATTTAGAGTTAAATTTCTTACTTCAAATTGTTGCTTTTAGGCTTATTATTGTGTAACTTTATGCAAGCAACAAAAAATTTTAACCATTTGATTTTGTACTAATAATTTTAGCTTAGCATGCCACCAAATAATTCATGTCTCCGCTATTGAAATCTTAGCATGTGCAATTTCAAAGTCTCGGTTGCCAAGTCTCCCCAGGCTGTTCAGCACCCATTCTGAATCTTGATCGAGATCTAGAGCAGTGCAAGTCAAGGAGTCTTCATTCTCATTTGAAACAATGCTAAAATTATACCTCAGCTTGGACTCCTTGGGCAAAATATACCCAAATGTATTAATAATTTAATACTACTTGTGGATGCACCACTAGTCCAAAAAAATCACCTCTCCTTTCTTAATCTTCAATTGGTGAGGGTCCCAATCAAGCGTGAAAGGCCCCGGCGCACGGTTGGCTTTAGTTTCCCATGATGAAATCGACGAAACGTGGCCATTTGTACGGTTGACACCCAATTTCATGCCCGGCAAAAAGGTGTCAACTGGTAATCAAAGCTTTACGTTCACTTCTTCTTGTACAAAATTTCCCGAATCCAAAAGGATAGCCACAACAGTAGCAATACTGTTACTTATGTTGGTAGACCTAGTAGTTTGTGGAGCTGAGAAAAACACAATTGGATTAGGATCCCTCCCGCATAATTTTCAAGGTTTTATTCCTGTCCAAGGCAAGAGTGCGTACAAAATAGGGGCTTTACGGTTGCAAATCCAAGCAATGTTGCCATCGGCCTTGTTGCTCTGGATAGATACGTAGCTGGTGCTTTTGGAACTGTCGTCGTGTACACAGGAACTGAAACTGAACTTCTCCGATGCAGAGACCAAAGAACTTGAGGAGTTGAGAGTGTCTCCTGCTGGTTTCAGTGTGTCCTTGCACTTGCAGCATTGTGACAGGTCCACAGTCAGCATGCAAAAATGATTAAGTTGATTATTGCCATGATTAATTAATGACCATAACATGAAGTTTAATTTCTCCATATGATGAGGAAGAAAGACATGAAATCCATCACCAGAACATGATTAAGAATTTAATCAAGCAACGCGTCTTAGTTAAACCATTACAATCATTGTACAAGGCATTTATAAATTAAAAAAAAGGGAATAAAGTAATAATTGTTAGAATAAGAAGAAAATGTAGTACAACAATGGAGGATATGCTGCAATGACTAGAGTGAGAGAGAGAGAAAGAAGAGAGCAGAGAATATGACACTGCAATTCTTTTCACACGCATTGTTTGATTGCTCACTTAGTGAGAGAGGAACATCTCTCTACACTTAACAGTTACACTTCCAAACTTTTGGCAGTATTCAAAATTACATCCAAGTAATCCTAGCCATCCATCTTACACCCTATGAGATGAAGACACATGTACACTCACTTACTTAAGAACTATGAGACTTAGATAAGAAAGCATACAACCAATTTAGCTAATCATCCTAGCAATATAAGCTAGAAATACAACTACCACATCAGATCACAATTTACACACTAACAGCCCCCTTTAAATTGTGAACTGATTTAACTCCAAGAAGTTCCCTCAGATAACTGAATTGTTCTCTTGCCAATGCCTTTGTAAAGATATCAGCAATTTGGTCTTTCGTAGGACAATGCAACAGCTCAATTACTCCTTGCTGCAATGCTTCCTTTATGAAATGGTATCTCCTGTTGATGTGCTTGGTCTTCTGATGAAAAATAGGATTTTTAATGATAGCTATGGCTGAAGTATTATCACAATTCATTGGTGTTGCAACTATTTGCATTTCACCAAAGTCCTCCAAAACAAATCTCAGCCATGTAGCCTGTGCAGTTGCTTCAGATGCACTAATGTACTCTACTTCAGCTGTTGATAATGCAACACATTGTTGCTTGACTGAAGACCAAGAGAAAACTCCACTGCCAAAGGTAAATGCATACCCCGATGTACTTTTCATATCATCTTCTGAACCGCTCCAGTCACTGTCACAAAATCCCATTAAGATTGCTCCTTTGCCTTTCTTGTATTCCAAGCCAAAATCAAGAGTCCCTTGAACATATCTTAGTACTCTCTTTGCTGTCCCAAGGTGCTTGTTGGTTGGACAGTGCATAAACCGTGATAGCAGACATGCAACATACATTATATCAGGTCTAGTTGCTGTGAGATACAGCAAACTGCCTACAATTTGTCTATATTGAGCTTCATCCGTAGTCCCACTTCCATCCTCTTTTCTCAATTTATCACTTGGAACCAATGGAGTACTCACTGACTTACAGTCTTGAAGTCCAAATTTCTTCAGTAGAGAAGAAGCATATTTTCTCTGATGAATGAAAATATACTCCTCAGTTTGCATTACTCCCATACCAAGAAAGTGATGTAAGAGTCCAAGATCAGTCATTTCATATTTGAGCATCATATTAGATTTAAAGTCATCCATCAATTCCTGACAACTTCCAGTGTATATTATGTCATCAACATAGATAGACACTATAATCATTTCTGAACTTTTCCTCCACTTGGTATACAGAGTTGCTTCGCTAGTGCTTTTCTTAAACCCACAGAGTGTAAGATATGAGTCTATTTCACCATACCAGGCCCTTGGTGCCTGCTTCAGACCATACAGTGCTTTATGTAACCTGTAGACCTTATCTTCTTCCCCTTGTACAATAAATCCATCCGGCTGATCAACATACACTTCTTCTTCTAGTACACCATTCAAGAATGCCGATTTTACATCCAATTGAAACAACTTCCATTTGTTCTTTGCTGCCAGGGCAATTAATGTTCTGATTGTATCCAACCTTGCCACAGGTGCAAAGGTTTCATTATAATCAATTCCGGGCTTTTGTGCATAGCCTTTTGCAACAAGCCTAGCCTTGTTCTTTTGAACTGATCCATCCAAATTCAATTTAGTTTTGTACACCCATTTCACACCAATCACAGGTTTATCAGATGGTCTTTTCACTAATTCCCAAGTCTTATTTTTCTCAATCATGCTGATTTCATCTTTCATAGCTTTCTTCCATGCTTTATCCTGTGCAGCTTCATAATAGGATTCTGGTTCAACAATACACACATGACATCTTTCATAGATTTCACTCAAACTTCTATATCTCAAAGGAGTATGATCAATCTGAGATGCAAAAATTGAGTCACTAGCACTTCCAGATTCAATGAGTGGAGAATCTGTAAGTTGAGTCTGAGAACCTTCAGCAACAGCTTGTTCCATGGAATCCGAATCCTCATCAGCTTCTTTCATCTCTGAAGATTCACTTGCAGCAATTGGAATGTACACTTCTTTGATCTTCTATCTATCCCAATCCTATGTACCATTCTCATAAAAAATAACATCTCTTGAAATGATTACTTTCTGATTTTCAGGATTAAGCAATCTGTACCCCTTTTCACAAGTGCCATATCCAATAAAAATACCAATGACACTTGTTTCATCCAGCTTCTGTCTCAGGTTTCCAGGAATAAGGGAATAACCTAATGAGCCAAACACTCTCAAGTGTTGAATTCCAGGTTTTCTTCCACTGAATTTCTCAAAAGGTGTCACATTTTCCAATACTTTTGTAGGACATCTATTTAGCAAGTAGACAGATGTAACTACAGCTTCACCCCAAAGACTATAAGGAAGACCTTTCTCATGAAGCATACACTTTGCCATCTCCACTATAGTTCTATTTTTTCTCTCTGCAACTCCATTCTGTTGTGGAGAGTATGCAACAGTAAGCTGCCACTCCAAACCCAAAGCTTCACAAAACTGTTCAAATTCATTTGAGGTAAATTCTTCTCCTCTATCTGTTCTCAATTTCTTCACTGAAAAACCACTTTGAAGTTCCACCATAGCTTTGAATTTCTTGAATACATGAAAGACATCTGACTTGTGTCTCAAGAGATATATCCAGCACATCCTCGAATAGTCATCAATGAATGTAACAAAGTATCGATTTCCACTTATGGTTGGTGTTTGCATAGGGCCACACACATCTGAGTGTATAAGTTCCAATGGCATTCTTGCTCTCCAGATTGACTCCCTTGGAAAGGACACTCTATGATTCTTACCAAATGCACATCCCTGACATACACCTTCACTGTCATGCATTTCAGGTAACCCAAGAACCATATCATGCTCCTGCAATTGTTGCAAACTTCTAAAATTCAGGTGGCCAAACCGTTTATGCCACATTGTACTATTCTGATGCACATTGGTTTTCAGTACCAAATGATCGTTTGACTTGAACACAAGTGGAAAGCATCTGTTCCCCTTTTGTTTCACACTAACCACTAAATTTGTCAGAGTTCTATCATAAAAAATATCCACCTTATAATCACCAAATAACAGAAAATACCCATGTTCAGTCATCTGCCCAACACTGAGAAGGTTTTCTGCAATTCCAGGTACTAACATAACTTCTCTTATGTACCTTTTTCCTTTATCCGTGTCAATGACCAAGGTTCCTTTGCCTTTCACATCAACAAGAACCCCTGTGCCAACTTGCACTTTTGCTTTAATACTTCTATCAATTTCCACAAGTAACTCCTCTCTGGAAGTCATGTGATTACTGCACGCACTGTCAATATACCAGGCATCACTCACAGCTTTCACTTCAGTTGATTGCTTGACCATGAAGAGATTTCCAGGTTCTCCCACCTTGTTTCTAAAATTTCTTTGCTCTCCCACTTTGTCTGCAAAATTCCCTTGCTGAGCATTTTTGTTTTGATTGCAGATCCTAGCAATATGACCAGGTTTTCCACACTTGTGACATTTAATCTTCCCTTTTAGCCAACATTCACCATAGTGAAGTTTATCACAGTATTTGCATGCCCCTCCAGTGTTGTTAGCTTCATTTCTTACACTTGGAGTAAACCTGTTAGTCCACTGCTTCCCTTTGAACTTGAAGTTCTTCTGATATTTTGATCCACCAGTATTGGTATGTTGATTACCAAATTTACTATTCTTAGATGAGATATCTAAGCTAGCAAATGCACGTTCTGTGCTACTCTCTTCATGTCTGATTAATCTTAGTTCAAACCCTTTCAATATGGCAACCACATCTTGTGCATCAATTACATCAATATCTTTAGTATTTTCTATAACAGAAGCAATGCTATCATATGTTTTGGGTAAACTGATCAATAACTTTTGCACAATTCTCTGATTACTAAGATCTTCTCCATAGCTTCGCATCTGATTTATCAGATCAAACAACCTAGCTAAATATGCAGCTAGAGATTCACTTTCACTCATACGGGTATATTCAAAATCACGACGCAGACCTTGTAATTTCACAGATCGTACCTGTTTGTCCCCTACATACTCTTGCTTCAGAATATCCCAAGCTTCTTTTGCAGTTTCCAAGGTTGCAATGCGTGGAAAAATTTGATCCGATACGGCTCCCTGAATGATTCCAAGAGCCCTTGCATCCTTGACCAGATTTTCACTCCGCAACTTCGTTTCCACCTCAGTGAGTTCTCCTTCCCCTTTCGCTGAAGTGGTAAAACCTTTTTCAACAATATTCCATAACTCGTGAGATCGGAAGATTGTTTTCATTCGAATCTACCAGAAATCGAAATTTTCTCCGTTGAACACCGGAGCTCGAAGCTCCCCTCCACCAGATCCAGCCATGTTAGACTTAGATCACACCTCTCTCTACTATTTTCTTTGCAACGATGTGTTGCAAACACTTGCTCACTATCTCTCACAGAATCGACGCCCAGAGATTCAGACCCAACAAGGCTCTGAGGCCATGTTAGAATAAGAAGAAAATGTAGTACAACAATGGAGGATATGCTGCAATGACTAGAGTGAGAGAGAGAGAAAGAAGAGAGCAGAGAATATGACACTGCAATTCTTTTCACACGCACTGTTTGATTGCTCACTTAGTGAAAGAGGAACATCTCTCTACACTTAACAGTTACACTTCCAAACTTTTGGCAGTATTCAAAATTACATCCAAGTAATCCTAGCCATCCATCTTACACCCTATGAGATGAAGACACATGTACACTCACTTACTTAAGAACTAAGAGACTTAGATAAGAAAGCATACAACCAATTTAGCTAATCATCCTAGCAATATAAGCTAGAAATACAACTACCACATCAGATCACAATTTACACACTAACAATAATTACAAGTTTTACACAAGTGACCATTTATTACAATGGTGGAAAGGTGTTAAAAGCTTTTGCATGACGGTGTGAGTTCGAACCTCGTCGGTTGTTAATCTACAAACCCCGTCGGTAGTTAATCTAACTTCTAATCTAATAAAATCTATTTTTTGACCAAAAAAAAATAATTACAAGTTTTACTAAAAATTTAGGGGTGTGATATCTACACACCCCTTTTTACTTCTCTCACATCTTTTTGATTTTCGACCGTCGGATCGGATGAATTGAAGAAGATCAACGGACAGAAATTAATAAGGATGTGTGAGAAGTAAAAAAAGGTGTGTAGATAGCACACCTCAAAATTTACCGGAAGACTTGATCACCCATTTGTATGCTGACAACGGTGACTAGATTCACAACCTCTTTCCCACGTAAATCACATCATCCAATTTTATTTTTCTTACAACATATCACGTATCTGTCATATGTAAGACTTTTTTGGAATATGGAGCGTGAAATTGCAGCGGAAGCATCCTAGATTTTTGATCGAATATTGAGTTTGGTTTCATGACAGACTTCCTGGATCAAACACACCCTAAAAAAATATATAAAAAACCAATAAGGTCATGGTGATACGACATCATTTTAAGAGGAAAGGTAAAAACAATCTAGTTTCTATACTAGGAAGATTCACTCGAACAAATTCTTGGAAACTATGACTCAAACAAAATTCTAGGAATTCAGTATTTTTAACAAATGATAAACGTTTAAGATATATTCTTTATAATATTAGAGAAATCGAACGGTTGATCTATAACTCGCAAAGTGGTTGTAGCTCAAGTAATTTTACTCCCCAATTTTACATAAAACATAAAATAAAAACAAATCCTAATTTACATGGTAATTTTTTTTCATAGCTAGGGACAACTTCGACTATGGTAATGCAATTAATATACACTAGTTTTGGATGGAGAAGTTTCAAGATTGAGCATGGGATGGGGAGGGGCGAGAGACTTGGATGGAGAGGTGAGGTTTTATGAGTTAAACAGTGATGCAAGGATGTATTACTTAAAACTTTAGAGACCGTATGTTGGGCTATATATAATTGTTTAACTCATAAACGTTTTGAGTGTTTCTAACATATGCTTATCAAAAGCCTTCTCGTTCTATCAAACAATACGAAAATTTTCAATTGAATGCAAGACATACTATTTTATATATCACAGTACTTCATGGATCATCATCATCACATATCCTTAATTCAAAGGTAATAAATGAGCATCTAGTTTTATTTTTATTTTATTTTATATAGGGACTACAGAAGCAAGCACCCTTTGTAAATTAAACTCTAAAACTTCTCAAGTATCTTGAAAGGTGCCAAAAGCCATCAGCCAACTCCAGTTGATGCATAACCTCCTACATTTACAAAAACAGCGTCGCCGTTAATTTATTGACTTCTTCCCAGGACACATACCAATTTGCGAAAGTGGTTTGACTGATGCTAATTAGTCGAGTAAAGTACAGTCTTTTCAATTAAGCAGATGCAAAACACTTAGTTGAGGCACTACAAATATGATTTTTACCTTTAATTAACGCGCTTCAAAATCTGAACTGGACATGTAGTTTGCTGAAGCAACAGTTTCAAGTTGCTGATTCCCACTTATACCAGCCTCCACCGTCCTCCTTCCAACAAAAAATGCTGGCTTTGTTGGTGATGCTAATCGAAAGCTTTCATTTGTCAACATAGATATGACATCTGACATGGTAGGGCGATCTGCTGCATTTTCTTCTACGCAAAGCAGACCGACATGGATGCATCTTAACAGTTGCTCTTTAATAAACGAATTTCCTAATGTTGGATCCGTTAATTCTAGCCCTGCACCTTTTTTCCATAACTCCCATGCCTGAAGAACAAGGATTGCATTTCATTCTAAAGAAGAAAAATATGATTATAAATTTTAAGAGAGAGATTTGTTTGTCATACATATCCTACTAAATTGAGTGCGCGATCGTCATTGTAAAAGCTGTTGTTTTTCCTTCCACTTATGATTTCAAGCATCAATACCCCGAAACTGTAGACATCAGACTTTACAGAAATAATTCCCCCCACGGACTCTGGAGGCATGTAACCACTGCACGAAATGAAAAAGAAAATTAGTCAGTATACTTATCTGGAAAAATGCGTGTTTAGCAGTCAAAAGGGGAGGACCACGTCAATGTGATGCAGAAATACTTACAGTGTCCCCACAACCTTTCTAGTGTTTGCTTCCAATTCATTTTGGGTGAAAATCCTTGCCATACCAAAATCTGAAATTTTTGGGTTCATGTTTTCATCAAGTAGTATGTTACTAGCTTTTACATCTCTATGAATTACTTTCTTTCTTGAGTATTTGTGCAGATAAAGCAACCCTTGAGCAATTCCTTCGAGAATGCTAAAACGCTTCTTCCAATCTAGTAGTAGACCTCTGATTGGATCTGTCCAATATGTAGAGTTAAGTAGGACTAATATTAATTAATAGTAGTACTCTATGAACTTTGACAGTAAAATAAAAATCAGATAGTAAATTTAACAAATGAAATCAAGTATCTTGGTTCCTCACCAAATAAAAAGTGGTCCAAACTTTTGTTCTGCAGATACTCATATATCAACATCATTTCTTCACCATGAATGCAAAATCCGAAAAGGTGAACCAGGTTTGTATGTTGGAGTTCATATATAAGTATCAGTTCATTCTTGAATTCTGATGTTCCTTGCCCTGAACATTTCGAAAGCCTCTTCACAGCTATTTCTTGTCCCGCCGCCAATTTCCCCTGAATTGATAATCCATATCATGTTTTTGCTGTCATCTTTAGGCAAATGAAGCTAATTCCTTTTTTTTTTCTTACAGCTTTTGAATTAGAACTTGGGAGCAGCCTCTCCATAAATGGGGGTAAGGCTAGCCGACATTCACCTCTCCCAGACCCTGCGTAAAGCGGGAGCCTTGTGCACTGGGTACGACAGCTTTTGAATTAGAAGCAGAAATTTTTTTTTTTCAAAATGTTACCTTATAAACCGGTCCAAACCCTCCTTGTCCTAGCTTGTTTTCTTCAGCAAAGTTGCTTGTGGCAGCCACGATGGATGAATAGCTAAAAACGCTAAAATCATGATGTCGCTTAGATTTCATGAAGATAATCATTTCGTTCTCAATCGTTGTCCGGTTCTCACCTATACAGATCAATTATAAGAAATTAAAGTTTCAATGGAGACAACAATTGTCAAAGATGTGATTAATAATCCTGTCTTATGTTGGATTATGTGGCCAAGTGGCCATATACTTTAGATTAAACAAACCAAAGGTGGACAACACCTTTCCTTGTTTTGGGGAGGAAAATAGGGAAAAGGTTTTTTGTCTTGGTCCATGGGAAGTCACGGTTGAGGTTTTGAATAATAAGTTTTGGTTGTAATGAGAAGTAAGAGTGGGATAGAAGAGAAGAAAATAGAGTGCAGAAAATTGAGAGAGCCGAAGAGAAGAGAGGGAGAGAAAGAAGGTACTGCTACAGTACCATTTTCAGAGAAGGGGTTGTTGTTCCTTTCATTGGATAATTCTCACTCCATCAAAGTGTTATTGTTGTAATAGCTTTGAGCTTTGTATAGAGAAGAAATTAATCACTATATTTCTTTCTCTATTTGTTTCTTTGGAGTGTGAGTTATTGGGTTATTTGGGTTGTGAGATTGCCAACACTTTGTAAACTCCCATTTGGTTGATAGTGGATTCTTGGGTGAGCTCCTACTGCTCCGAGGACGTACTCTAGTTACACTGACTGTTGAGGAACCTCGTTAAAATCTTGGTGTCTTTAATATTTTGTTCTTGCATTTTATTTGATATATTTCCTGTGGGTTAGCTTGAGTTGGTTCCACAAGGGTTTGGTGCTATCCTAGCACAACAATTGGTATCAGAGCACTGGTTGCTCTTGGGTACTGTCTAGTTGCCAAAAATGTCAGACGGGCAAGATGAAAATCCTTTTGGAAGCAGCTCCGGGTTTGCAAGAACGACGGTGCAAAATGCAAAGTTCGAAGTGGAAAAGTTTGATGGCACAAACAACTTCGGGATGTGGCAATGTGAGGTCAAAGATGTGTTGGCTCAACAAGATCTACTTGCCGCGTTGGGAGAGAAGCCGGAAACTATGTCGAAGCCGGAATGGGAAAAATTAAATTTGTGGGCTTGCTCTTCAATTCGGTTGTGCCTTGCAAAAACTCAGAAGTATTTTGTGATGCGGGAGACGGTAGCAAGTGTGTTGTGGCAAAAATTGGAAGACAAGTATATGACAAAGAGTGCAGAGAACCGACTACACTTGAAGAAAAAGCTCTACCGCTTCCAATACAAAGAAGGTACAAAAATGATTAGACACCTTGATGCTTTTAATAAGTTGATTGCCGACTTGTTAAATTTAGATGAGGATATTAAGGATGAAGATAAGGCCTTAATATTGTTGAATTCCTTGCCGGACTCTTATGAGCATTTTGTTACAACTATTATGCATGGTAAAGAAACTGTGAAATTTGAAGATGTGTCAAATGCCTTGATGAATTATGAAATGAGGCATAGAGATAAAAATCATGATAGTACCTCTGAAGCTTTATTTGTTAGAGGTAGATCATCGGAGAGGAGGTCATCTTCTAGCAGGAAAAAATCACAGTCTCGACCTAGAGGAAACTCTAAAGGTAGAAAACCTTTGGAAAGGGATGAATGTGCCTTTTGTCGTAATAAGGGCCATTGGAAGAAAGATTGTCCCAAATTGAAGACCAAAGGAAAAGAAAGTTCTGAAGCTAATGTTGCTGAGGTTGAAACAGATTTTTCTGATTTTGCTTTAACCACTTCCTCATCATTTGATTGTGCTACTAAGTGGGTGTTGGATACGGGTTGTACTCATCATATGACTCCTCACAAGGATTGGTTTTCAAGCTTGAAAGAGTTTGATGGTGGCGTTGTGTTCATGGGAGATGACAATCCTTGCACAACAAAAGGGATTGGTACAGTTCGTTTGAAGTTGCATGATGGCATGGTTAAAGAGTTGACAGGTGTTCGGTATGTACCGAATTTGAAGAAAAATCTTATTTCTTTGGGTACTTTGGAATCTAAGGGTTTCAGGTTTCATTCAGATGGACAGACATTGAAAGTTACTTATGGTGCACTTGTTGTGATGAAAGCTCCTAGATGTGGCCATTTGTATTTATTGCAGGGAAGCACTGTGACAGGTGAAGCATCTGTAGTCTCTGAAAATATGGGCACATCTGATTCAGATACTACTAGATTGTGGCATATGAGATTAGGCCATGCCGGTGAGAAAGCTCTACAAGGGCTTGTGAAAAAATGTCTTCTAAAAGGTGCCACGACTTGTAAGCTTGATTTCTGCGAGCATTGTGTCTTGGGAAAGCAAACTAGAGTGAAGTTTGGTACTGCTGTACATCAGACGAAGGGCATTCTTGATTATGTGCATTCGGATGTTTGGGGTCCTACAAAGACTCCCTCTTTGAGTGGTAGACATTGGTTCGTGACCTTTGTTGATGATTATTCAAGAAGGTCTTGGGTCTACACTATGAAGCATAAGAGTGAGGTGTTAAGCATTTTCTTGGGTTGGAAGAAAATGGTTGAGAACCAGACTGGGAGAAAGATTAAGATTTTGAGATCGGATAATGGTGGTGAATACACATCCGATCCTTTCTTTAAAGTTTGCAAAGAGGAAGGAATTGTGAGACATTTCAGTGTTCGGGGAACTCCACAACAAAATGGAGTTGCAGAAAGATTGAATCGAACCTTGCTTGAGAAGGTTAGATGTATGTTGTCTCAGTCGGGTTTAAGCAAGTCATTTTGGGCAGAAGCAGTTAATTATGCATGTCACATCATCAACCGGTTACCCTCAGCTGCTATTCAGGGTAAGACACCAATGGAGGTATGGACTGGAAAACCTTCTTCTGATTATGATCATATTCGTATTTTTGGTTCACCTGCTTATTTTCATGTAACTGAAAATAAACTTGATCCTAGAGCCAAAAAGGCTATCTTTCTTGGTTTTAGTAGTGGTGTCAAAGGTTACAGGTTGTGGTGTCCAGAGATGAAGAAACTGGTAATTAGTAGAGATGTGACATTTGACGAAGAAAGTATGTACAAAGTCTCTGAGAAGAATGTGAAAGATGTCCAACAGGTGGAGCTTGAGAAAGTTGCTTCTGGTACTTCAAATCCTATTTCCGCTGATGTCGAAGCCACTACAAGTGAAGAAGTTGGAGACCATGAGGATGTTGAAGAAGTTGAACTTGAAGATTCTATTCAAGTTGAAGAGCAAGTTTCACCTCAAGAGTCTATTGCCAAGAACAGAGGAAAGAGACAAATTACTAAGCCAGCTCGGTATAGTGATTATGTTGCTTTTGCTCTTCCTATTATCACTGAAGAGATTCCATCCAATTTTGAGGAAGCTATTGAGAGTGAGGAGAAGAATAGGTGGTGCAATGCCATGGGTGATGAGATGAATTCTCTCTTGAAGAACAAGACTTGGGAGTTAGCTAAATTGCCTAAGGGCAAGAAAGCTATTGGTTGCAAATGGGTGTATGCCAAGAAGGAAGATGCTGATGAGAAAAGCAATGTGAGATTTAAAGCAAGATTAGTTGCTAAAGGGTATGCACAAAAGGAGGGCATTGACTACAATGAAATCTTTTCTCCGGTTGTGAAGCACTCCTCAATTCGCATTATGTTAGCTCTTGTTGCACAGTATGATCTTGAGCTTGTGCAACTTGATGTAAAAACGGCTTTCCTACATGGTGATTTGAATGAAGAGATTTATATGTGTCAACCAGATGGGTATATAGTGAAAGGGAAGGAGAATTTGTTTTGCAAATTGAAGAAATCACTTTATGGTTTGAAGCAATCTCCAAGGCAATGGTATTTGAGGTTTGATAAATTTATGAGAGGCCAAAATTATTCTAGAAGTCAATATGATCATTGTGTGTACTTCAAGAAGTTGCAAGATGGGTCTTTCATTTATTTATTGATATATGTTGATGATATGTTGATTGCCTCAAAGAATGTCGAAGAGATTGAGAAATTGAAGAAGCAAATGAAGAATGAGTTTGAGATGAAGGATCTTGGTGAAGCGAAGAAGATCCTTGGCATGGAGATCACTAGAGATAGAGCAAAGGGTTTCGTCAGTTTGAATCAAAAACAATACCTTGAGAAGTTGATTCGGAAGTTTGGAGTTCATGATTCAACCAAACCGGTTAGTACCCCTTTGGCTCCTCATTTTAAATTGAGTTCTCTACAATGTCCTAAAATCGATAAAGAGAAACTGCAAATGAAAAATATACCATATGCAAATTTGGTTGGTAGTTTGATGTATGCAATGGTATGCTCTAGACCGGATATTGCTCATGCAGTTGGCATGGTGAGTCGATATATGCATAATCCAAGTAAAGAGCATTGGCAAGCAGCTAAGTGGATATTGAGGTATCTCCATGGTACTCGAGATGTTGGTTTATGCTTTGAGAGGGATGACTCTGGTATTGGTCATTTTGCAGTTGGTTATGTTGATTCAGATTATGCAGGTGATCTGGATGGAAGGAAGTCTACTACAGGCTATGTGTTTACTATGGCTAAAGGGCCAGTTTGTTGGAGGTCCATTTTGCAGTCGTCTGTTGCCTTGTCTACTACAGAGGCTGAATATATGGCAGTTGCTGAAGCTATAAAGGAGGCCATTTGGATACATGGGCTTATTAGAGATTTGGGGGTTGATCAGAAGCAGGTGGAGGTACATTGTGATAGTCAGAGTGCCATTTATTTGGCTAAGTATCAGGTTCATCATGCGAGGACCAAGCACATAGATGTGCGTTATCACTTTGTTCGTGAAATTGTTGGTGAAGGGGAAATCATTCTCCAGAAGATTCCAACTAAAGACAACCCCGCTGATATGTTGACTAAGGTTGTTGGTGTAGCCAAGTTTGTTCACTGTTTGAACTTGGCTCACATTTTGCCTATATAAAGAAGGCGTTGAGTAGTAGGAGTTTTGGAGCATTTGGCTCAGCATGAGTTGTTCTCTTGCTAGTGTTTGGGAGTGATGTTGTGTGCTAATTGTGTTGGTTGGCTTATCATGGCGTTTTCGGAACTTGGCCAAGGTGGAGATTGTTGGATTATGTGGCCAAGTGGCCATATACTTTAGATTAAACAAACCAAAGGTGGACAACACCTTTCCTTGTTTTGGGGAGGAAAATAGGGAAAAGGTTTTTTGTCTTGGTCCATGGGAAGTCACGGTTGAGGTTTTGAATAATAAGTTTTGGTTGTAATGAGAAGTAAGAGTGGGATAGAAGAGAAGAAAATAGAGTGCAGAAAATTGAGAGAGCCGAAGAGAAGAGAGGGAGAGAAAGAAGGTACTGCTACAGTACCATTTTCAGAGAAGGGGTTGTTGTTCCTTTCATTGGATAATTCTCACTCCATCAAAGTGTTATTGTTGTAATAGCTTTGAGCTTTGTATAGAGAAGAAATTAATCACTATATTTCTTTCTCTATTTGTTTCTTTGGAGTGTGAGTTATTGGGTTATTTGGGTTGTGAGATTGCCAACACTTTGTAAACTCCCATTTGGTTGATAGTGGATTCTTGGGTGAGCTCCTACTGCTCCGAGGACGTACTCCAGTTACACTGACTGTTGAGGAACCTCGTTAAAATCTTGGTGTCTTTAATATTTTGTTCTTGCATTTTATTTGATATATTTCCTGTGGGTTAGCTTGAGTTGGTTCCACAAGGGTTTGGTGCTATCCTAGCACAACATCTTACTGGTGCACATGATTTAAAGAAATATACCAGCTGATGCAAGGGCTGATCTTCTTCGTTGGAGTAGATAGTACGCGGTGCAAAGCACTAGAGCAGCAGCTATAGAAATGCCAATCCAAACCCATTTATCTGCTGCATCATAAACAATTAGCTAGCAACATATGCAATCAGCGTAACACACACGCACATGTACGCATTAATTGTCTTCAATTTTTGGATGAACTAGGTCTTGCAGGTTTCTTCCAGAAAACGAAGAAAAATCCGAGACAGAGAGCAGAACTTAAGACAACAATAACAAAGATAGAGGTACCTAATAATACTGATTCCACGCGTGTCACAGATTTCCGGCTTAAATCGGGTTTGCAGCCTCGGTATATATCCTTCGGATCAAGAAAAGAAAACCCTTTTGGGCATTCGCAGGTTGGCCTTTTATCTGGTTTGAGCTTACAGGTACTGTTGTAACCGCAAACACCAACGCCCAGTCGTAGGCAAATATCATCCGGCATATACACCAGAGGACTAATCCAGCTTGCATTTCCAGTGAAGTATTTCGGGTGAGAATATAAAGCGAAAATCCCATCAAAATCAAGAGTTGCCCTTATGTAGTTGTCCCTCACCGACACTCCCTCTGTCCCCTTAAGAGGGACTCTTCCATCATTTTCTCTCAGAACAGACATGTCCCCTGAGCTGCTGAACACCAATTCTTTGCCTTGACTACCTGGCACGTTCCCTGCGGTGGTCTTCGTGGAGAAGTAAGCTTTCTTGGCCTTATCTGTTGTCAAGTTGACGGAAATGAGCACGAGGTTTCCATCATCTTGCAAGCGCAGCTGGAACCGCCCTTTTGTGTAGTTAGTCTCCGATTGTCTACACGAAAGCTTCCCATTTCTCTCAATTGTCTGTCCAGGCAAAACGGTGTCTGTAGGATTGCTGAAGGTCTCCCACAAGCTCCCCGAGTTTTGGTGTTGAAGGACAAAGTTTCCGGTGTCATTCATGACCCCGTTCGCAACAGTCCCCAAGGTTATTTCGGATTTCCATATCTCTCCACCCTGAGGATTGTTAAGAACTAGTCCACTGTTGGCAGTCAAGTTCAGAACTGATCCCCTAGGTGCAACCATGGGGTTGTTACCGTCGTATGCATACCAAACCACGGTTTTGTCTGGGATATTCGCATACCATATCGAAAGCAAGAAAAGATCATTGTTTCCGAGGGGCGAAAATCCAAACTCGAAATCACCGGATGGAGAAAGCCATGATGAGGAGTCGCCTATAGTTGCAGTTAGAGAACTCCCAACTGCTACTCTTCCATTATTTTGGGAAATCACAGAAATTGGTAGCAAAAACAAAGAGAACAAAAGCATCTCTACAGAAAGAGCCACTGCCATTGCAAAAGCACCAATTTTTCAACTTGGCTTAACTGATTAGCTATATTTCTTAGTAAAGCATTGGTCCTTGTTTATATCTTCAAGTAAATGTGTGTGCATGTGCCTGTCATTTTCTAAGTTTTTGCCTGGAATCATTTTTTGAAGTCAATGTTACCCATCAGCCACGATATGACCTCAGACCTCGCTACATCACACACAATAATATCTCCGGGCCTACAGAATAATTTCTCCAAACCTACACATATCACAAGAATTTCACTTTGAAAAAAATAATATAATGAACAGTTTTATATATAAGACACCGATACCGATACTTTTTGTGATAGAACTTATTGTCTCTCTCAATTCCTTGTAATGTTGCAAGTTGGAGCAATATTGATGTAATTAGTAATGGCCCGCTAACTTGCCTCTCTCAAATCTCTTTTCATCCTACTCTCGTCCCTCGTCCGTTTTATGATTCTACTTAATTAAGCACTTATAAGTGTTCCAAATCAAACTTGTAACTTAAATAATTAAAAATATTTATCACTACACTGGGGATTCTAGGTTCCAAAATATAATATATAATATATATGAATGTTCCAAACCAAAAGGACAAGTAAATACGAGCATGACTCACGCTGCATGTGTCGGCCATTCAAGTCCACAAGTCAAAATTCAACAATGGGGCCCACAAAGAAAATTTGAAAAAGTACATGCAGATTGAGGACGTATACAAAGAATCTGAAAACAAACCTCCAGGACCAAACAAAGACGACTAAGTCTCCATTTCTGTATTCACACAAACCAAAGTACTAACTGAAGTTTTTAATGTATGATTACGTCATTGGGGTAAAACACCCGAGGCCGAGTTGAGATAATCACAGGGTTGGGGAATCGAGATCCTCTCCGAATGTCACAGTCTGGCACAAACGAACGTAGAGATCCGAACCACTTATTTTAAATTCTACGGTCTTCATTAGCCTATCCTATTGGCCCACATCACACAAGGGGCCCAAATCTTTCTCTCCCCTCTCTTGAACGGTTTGGATATCTCGGTCTGTCGATTTTGGATTGGGAGATTCAAAGAGAATTTGATTTCGGGTTTGAGGTGTGGTTCGCCGACCATTTGAAGCTCGTTGAGGCGTGGCCCATCTCATCCACGTCGGGATAGCCATTTCGTACCAAGTTGGATCCCAGGTCAGGCCAGTCATTTCATTAGCCTAAGATAGACCTGACAGACGAGGCGCTTGGATATTGCCTACCGCGACCAAATGGACCCATGGGCTCATTAGATGATGAGTCTGGACCCTGGGGTGTGTAAAGCCCACCTCAGCTCGATCCATATTCGGTCGATACTTAAGGGAAGGTGGATATGGGGTAAAGGTAGAGTAAGCTCCAAGCCATGTGGAGGTCAGTCGAGATTGAACACACATTCATAGAATCATAGTATGAAATTCAAGTCCAAATTTTAACACTACGAAACCGAAAAGCATGCAACTCCGAAGAGCATTGTTTCAGTCCAACAACCTAAACTTCCTTAAAAAACTAAGACAAAAACGACGACACTAGTAAACGGAAAAACATGCAACTCAGAAAACCATTGCTCTAGTCTAAATGAGGTTCCTCAATGCCTCAAGCTTTTCTAAACACCATAGCCTGAACCTTTTCCTTTGCGCCTTCTTTGCTTCACCAGAAACGTTCTTAATGAGCTTCCTTCAAATTTGGGACGAGCAGGCATTAGGCTGTGCACAATGCTGTAAATGCCCCTAGCCCTTGCCACACCCTAGGTGCGTACGCTTGCATGTCCGACCTGAGTTATCTCATTACGCGCGCAGTTTGATCTTCCCGTATTGACATCCCTGCTGTCTATTCTCATGCGAATCCTTTTGCTGGTGACTTCATCCGGGTCCATTTTCTTGCTCCTCAGTGCATGTTCATCTGCTTTTCCCTATTAATAAATATAGGAATCCCATAACAAACAGCATTTGACAAAACAGAACGTAATAATAACAACAAAACTTGACTTCATCCTCATTGCATGTTCATCTGCTTTTCCACTTCAAAGCAGCTGACGGCACGATTCGTACTTGGACTCCAAGATGTCTAGATTATGGAGAAACTATCCCTTTGTCCAAAACACACAAAGAAGTGGATTTTCCGTTTATACCAAGTGTGTTGAAGCATGTCCCACATGGCCACATCGGAAACTTGTTGAAGTTTAAATCCTCTTATATAGAAAGTTCGACTACTAATTGCCTTGAGGCCTTAATTTTGTATAAAACCATACCTATTGAATTGCACACGTGCTTAAGTTAAGGTTAGTATTAATGGTAATTAGTAGTGGGCCGCTGGTCGTCTTCAAAAAACTGGTACAAAGGGAAGATTTATAGAAGCAGTGTTGAGATAAAGGCAATTCATCTGTTCTTTTTAGAAGGATATAAATGAAGCAAGGTTTATCTGCTCACCCGTAATGCGGCTCAGCCCTTCATCAAAAAGTGAAATATCAAAATTACTTTTACAGCAAGAGCAATACCAGAAGATGTAATCTAAATTGTTTATATTTGGTTCCCTTGAAATCCTTTTGACTGTTTCAACATAGTATATGTTGGTATTTAAAAGTTTAGAAACTTAATACCAATTATGTGGGTGATAGGTTTTCTAACTCTATCACACCTCTATCTCTTTTACTCTCTTTGAAAATGGATCGATAGAAAGAAAAAACAGCAAGCTTCTTAAAGAAACAAGTACTTGATATATTAAAAGAGTTTCAACTCTATTGCTGAAAATATGGAATGGAATTACAAAGAGCCTTACGGAAAGGCATTCTTATACTTGCAAAAAACAAGAGAACCACACAAGTGGTTTTCATAAACAAATGCAAACAAAGACTTTCTAGACTTAGCTAGTGGAAAACTATCCATGCAAAATAAAATAAAGGGGTTCAAAGTCTTTACTTGCAGCAGTTTTAGACTATTGAACACACACACACACACACTACTTTATTCTAGTGGTTTACAACCACATTTCGGCTAGCACAGAAGAGAAGCATTAATTTGGGTAAGTGCAGGAAGTATGAGTCAAAAGAAACAGCTAGCAGCCCACTAACATTGAAATAATGTTTTTATTTGAACTTCCAACACTCCCCCTCAAATCAAAACACCTTCATTCCTAGCATGTCATGCAGCAGCCGGAATGATTCAATTGGCAGTGGCTTTGTGAAGATGTCAGCCACTTGTTCCTTGGTGTGACAATAGATAAGCTCAATTATCTTTTGCTTCACATGATCCCTCAGAAAATGGAACCTGGTATCGATGTGCTTGCTCCTTCCATGTTGAACAGGATTCTTTGCAAGCTTGATTGCAGACATGTTATCCACATGAATCACAGTAGATTCCACTTGTGGATGACATAAAGATTTCAACAGATTTCTTAACCAAATTGCCTCACACACAGTTAAGGCTGCAGCAACGTACTCGGCTTCACACGATGACAGAGCAATAATTGATTGCTTCTTTGAAGTCCATGAGAAAGCTGTTGATCCTAGAAAAAACACATAGCCAGTTGTACTTTCCCTTTCATCTTGGTCACCTCCCCAATCACTATCTGAATAACCAAATAATTTTGCATCTTCACCAAAATTATAAAACAGACCATAGTTTAGAGTGCCTCTTATGTACCTTAAAATTCTCTTGGCAGCCAACCAATGAGACTCATTTGGTGTTTCCATGTACCGACTCACGAGTCCAACACCATAAACTATATCTGGTCTTGTGATTGTAAGGTACCTCAAGCTTCCAACGAGGCTTTTGTACACGGTTGAGTTTACAAGCTCACCTTCTCCTTCCTTGGACAGTTTCAATCCAGTTGCAACTGGAGTGTTGACAATATTGCACTTGTCCATATTGAATTTCTCCAATATATCTCTCATGTACTTTTGTTGAGAGATGTAGATACCGTTACTTTCTTGCTTCACCTCTATGCCAAGAAAGTATGACATTAATCCATTGTCAGTCATCTCGAATTCACTGAACATGGATTGCTTGAACTCACAGAACATTGCTTCATTGTTTCCTGTAAACAACAAGTCATCTACATAGAGACAAATAATTAAGAACTCCCATTTTTCACCGTTCTTCATGTAAACTGAATGCTCGTATGGACATTTCTGAAATCCATTTTGGTGAAGGTAGTTATCAATCCTTGAGTTCCAAGCTCGTGGTGCTTGCTTGAGGCCATACAAAGCCTTTTTCAAATGATACACCTTATCTTCTTCTCCTTGTACTCGGAAGCCTTCCGGTTGTTTCACGTACACTTCTTCCTCAAGAACTCCATTAAGGAAGGCTGACTTGACATCTAGTTGATAAATTTTCCATTTATGATGAGTGGCAAGAGAGATTAGCAATCTTACCGTGTCAAGTCTTGCAATTGGAGCATAGACTTCATCATAGTCCACTCCATACTTCTGTTTGTAGCCCTTTGCTACAAGCCTTGACTTGTATCAATCCACACTCCCATCTGCAGTGCGTTTGATCTTGTACACCCACTTGACACCAATAGCCTTCTGATTTGGTGGGAGCTTTGTCAACTCCCAAGTGTCATTCTTCTCGATGGCATGGATTTCTTCCTCCATGGTTATTCTCCAACGATCTTCTTCCACAGCTTCATTGAATGAGAGAGGCTCGTGGTCTACATACAAGCAGAAAAAATTGGTTTCTTCTTCTTCTTCTTGTCCATATATCTCGGTGAGACTTCTTAGCCTCACTGGAGTTGATGAGCTGCTTTCCTCACTGGATGTAGGACCACTCCTTGCAATTCTGTGCACTGGAGTTATTGTGGTTATTTGAGCAGGTTGTTGCTAGATAGGTGGTACAACTTCTGGTTCTTCAAAATCAGTGGAAACAATCTTCTCTTTACTGACTTCTTTGTTGTTCCACTTCCATGCATCTTCCTCACTGAAGATGACATCTCCACTAACCACTAATTTGCCAGTTAGTGGGTTGTAGAGCTTATATGCCTTTGACTCTTCACTATAGCCCACAAACACACACTTTTCACCTCGATTATCAAGCTTCCTCCTCTTGGCTTCTGGAACCTGAGCATATGCAACACACCCAAAAACTCTTAGGTGTGCAACATTCGGCTTGTATCCACTCCAAGCCTCTTGTGGTGTCATCCTCTTGACACTCTTTGTTGGACATCGATTCAACAAATAAATTGAACAAGCTACAGCTTTTGCCCACAATTCTTTTGGCAAATTCTTCTCCTTAAGCATGGACCTTGCCATGTCAAGGATGGTTCGATTCTTTCTTTCGGCTATTCCATTTTGCTGTGGGGTATAGGCAGTAGTCAGTTGATGCCTAATTTCTTGCTCCTTGCAATATGCTTGGAAAGCATTGGAGGTGTACTCTCCACCTCTATTTGATCTCACAGCCACAAGCTTGTGGTTGCTTTCAGCCTCTGTGAGTGCCTTGAACTCCTTGAAAACTTTTAGGGCAGCTGACTTCTCCTTGAGAAAATAGACCCAAGTCTTCTTACTGAAATCATCAATGAAGGTAATAAAATACCTATTACCTCCATAGGACATAGGATCTAACGGACCACATATATCCGTATGTACCAACTGCAGTGGTGCTTTTGCTCTCCATGCATCACCAACAGGGAATGTGAGCCGTGTTTGCTTGCCAAGCACACAACCTTCACATACTTGGCGTGTGGCTTCAATCTGGGGTAGACCACGAACCATTCCTCCACTTGACAGCAACTTTAGGCCATTGAAATGAAGATGGCCAAACCGAAGATGCCATTTCCATGACTTATCTTCCATTACACCGATGTTGCAACTCCCAATCCTTGTGTTCAACTTCAATGGGAACATTCGGTTCTTTGACATTTGAACACGTGCAATAAGTTTTCTCCTTGCATTCCTAAGAGTGAGAAACATATCCTCCATATGTATAATATACCCTTTCTGGAGCAGTTGACCAACGCTCAGAATGTTGCTCTTCATACCTGGTATGTAGTAGGTATCGAAGATGTATTCTTCTCTACCATCCTTCTGGATGATTTTGATCTTTCCTTTGCCTTCAACTGGCAACTTTGAGGAGTCACCAAGACTCACAGATCCATAAGGCCCATCTTTGAGTTCGGCAAAAAACTCTTTCTTTCCACACATATGGTTGCTTGCACCAGAGTCCAAATACCAAACATCTTGTTGGTTACTGGAATCATGGTGTGCTAGTAAGACTGTAAATTCCTCACCAGCATTTCCACTTGATTCTGCCATGTTGACATGCTCACCATTTTTATATGAACATTCACCTTTCCCAGACCCTGCGTAAAGCGGGAGCCTTGTGCACTGGGTACGACCTTTTTTTTTTTTTTTATTCATTGGCATAATGTCCATATTGCTTGCAACTGTGACACTGGATATGTGCCTTTCCTCGAGTAGATCTGCATTCTTGAGACTGAGCTCGATTTTGTGCATAGCCTCTACCTCTTCCTCGGGCTCGTCCTCGGCTACAGTTGGATGAATTCCCACGACGTGAGTTCCACTGCCCACGACCTCCATTTGGTTTGTCAATATTCAACTTTGACTCCAAAGCTTGCTCTAGCGTTGTGGGGCTTGCATTCTTCTGAATGCGTTGCTCGTGAACTATGAGGGATCCTAGTAGCTCCTCTGCGCTCATCGCCTCCAAATCCTTGGATTCCTCAATGGCAGTCACCACATGCTCAAACTTAGATGTGAGTCATGTGAGTGACTGGAGTATCTTCTCCACAACTCGTACTTCATCGAGTCTCTCGCTATTTATCCTCATCTGATTTACTATCACAATGAGCCTTGAGTGATAGTCGGAGATGCTCTCCCCTTCATTCATGTGAGTAGTTTCAAAATCTGCTCGAAGTGACTGTAACCTCACTTTCTTGACTCGATCTACTCCTTTGTAGATTGTACTGAGTGTGTCCCATACTTGCTTGCTCGTTGTTGCTTCTGCAACCTTCTCAAACGTTGAATCTTCTAGACCCTGGTATAGAAGATACAACGCCTTCTGGTCCTTCTTTCGTAAGTCCTTGAGAGTGTTCCTTTGTTCTGCAGTATATGCGGCTTCTTGATTGGCAGTGGGTACAACATACCCATTACTGACAACTTCCCATAGCTCCTGTGATCCAAACAATGCTTTGAATTGGATGCACCATCTTTCATAATTTTCTTTCTTCAATGTGGGAACCTGGAGCTGCACTAAGTTGGACGCCATAACTGCTGCACTTGCCAGAATGGTATTCTGGCTCTGATACCAATTGTTGGTATTCAAAAGTTTACAAACTTAATACCAATTATGTGGGTGATAGGTTTTCTAACTCTATCACACCTCTCTCTTTCTTTTACTCTCTTTGAAAATGGATTGATAGAAAGAAAAAACAACAAGCTTCTTAAAGAAACAAGTACTTGATATATTAAAAGAGTTTCAACTCTATTGCTGAAAATATGGAATGGAATTACAAAGAGCCTTACGGAAATGCATTCTTATACTTGCAAAAAACAAGAGAACCACACAAGTGGTTTTCATAAACAAATGCAAACAAAGACTTTCTAGACTTAGCTAGTGGAAAACTATCCATGCAAAATAAAATAAAGGGGTTCAAAGTCTTTACTTGCAGCAGTTTTAGACTATTGAACACACACACACACTACTTTATTCTAGTGGTTTACAACCACATTTCGGCTAGCACAGAAGAGAAGCATTAATTTGGGTAAGTGCAGGATGAGTCAAAAGAAACAGCTAGCAGCCCACTAACATTGAAATAATGTTTTTATTTGAACTTCCAACACTATATGCAGAGAGAACCAGAACCAAGTCCAGACTCACTCGTAATAGGTCTCTCCTCATCCACAACAATATCCCAGCTTTCCCTTGTCGTGGTTTTCCCATATTTGTGCACCTTACTGCAAAGAGAGAGCAAGTTAACTTGTCAAAGAAAAACCAGAACAATAGATGCCAATGCAGTTCAGAAAGTTTATTTCCCTTCATACCCATTTCCAAAGTGCTCTTCTCCCCATGTCCTTGACCAACCTAGACATGAGAGAACAAAAACAAAGTCACATCAGATTAAATTATTGAAAGAAAAAGGTTCACTTACAAATCGACATTAGAATCAAGCAACCACGCTATGAAATACAAATTTAAAATGTAACAATTTACTGTGTCTGAAAGGAATCTGTGAAATAAAATAGTTAAACCCTAAACAGCACCACTGCAAATAGCATAAGAAAATTAAAATTAACCCTAAAGAAATTGGGAGAGAAGAATATGAAAAGGGAATACCTTTCGGCCCTTTGAGTTATTGGAAAAAACCCAACAGAGCAAAAGATAAACAAAAATACAGGAGGAAAGAAAATAAATTTTCAACTTGTAAGATTCATACACGAACAGATTGGCGGTCAAAAGCATTTCGAAACTCAGAGCCATCAAGCTTTTTGATCTGCATGGAAATTATTTATGAAGTTTGAGATTCTTATAGATGCTTTAGACACATCGACATATTGAAAAAGCAATATTCAACAACCTAGTACCCATGCTCCCTAGAAGGGTACAGAAAATATGAATGTCTGGACTCTGGAGTGAGAAAGTAAAAGGACTTGCCGCATACTTCATATCTTCCAAGTTTGTGTAGTCTACAATCCCTGTTGTGCCTACAAAAAAGGCATAGGACAAAAGCTAAATCAATCGAAATTCTGATGTCTCATGATCTAGGTCTTAGGATTAAACTACTGAAATAACACTACATGAAATAGCTGTGTATATCCCAAAAAAAGTATGAAATCTGGTTGATAATTGAAGACTTCGAAGGGATTTACCTTTGGATTCTTTGGCTTTCAGATGGAGTTTGCTTATGTGTGGGGGAGAGAGGTGGAGCGGCTAGGGCTTGAGTATGGAAGAGATGAAAAATGCAGAGAGCACCTGTTTTCGCTGAAGCAACTCACACACTCTGGACAAATCTGCAAATGTCTAAAAGGGGGAAAATATAAAAAGAAACCTTAACAACTGAATTCAAAGAAACATTATTACATTGTAAATAACATTTCACAAAAAAAAAAAAAAAAAAAAAAACTGAACTAAACTAATTACACTCGGATTGCAATGCTATCATTTAATAATAGGAATTCCCATAACTTAGCAGAAGACCTGCATCTGCAAAGGATTCTTTAAAACCTATTTTTTTTGAACAACCCCGCACCTACAACACATCCAGGCAAGGTAAACCAATAGCACCCTCATTCTAAGCTCTTCTGTGCATATATACCCCTTATAAGTAATCTTAATCAATCAGTTATCATGAATATAGTCAGTTATCACGAATATACAACTTATATTAATTTTCTACAATATCCAACACACAAATATAACAGAAGAGGAAACTTTTACTTAAGCAGCACAAAATGATATCCTTTGCATTTCATTCCAAAATCCATCACTCTTATGTCTTTGCCTGCACAGTTTTTGCTCCAACATAGCCCGCCATGATGATAGCACTATCAATAATTAAGACATAAAGAAAGGCTATCCTAGCTAGGTATTATCATTGGAGTAAACCAACAACACCATAAGTAAAGTAGCAGACCAAATTTTTTCTAGAATTGATGTCTTAACATGTTTAAGTAGCGAAAAGATTACAACACATTGGATGTGTTAACACATCCATAAGCTAATGACTCCCTCTCCGGATCACTACATCATTCTTAATGTATTCAACAATGCAGCAGCAATTAAAAGTCCTTGGAAAATGCCAAGCTACTACAATGACATAACGAAAACTATATCTCACCTTACCCCCTTGTTGGCATAGACTGCATATCCGCCCTTGTTCGGGGTGAATCATAATCCTGAACTCAATTATCATCATCGTTGAGAATGTCAAACTTTAAATCAACCATGCATGGAACAAAACTTAGAAATTAAACAATTATCAAAGCTTATGAAGAATGCTAAACCCAACTAATTCGAAACATAAAGTAACCCAAAAGAGAGAAAACTTATAAATTTTACATAAATTATAATCCTTAACAGAAGGATGGAACAAAGCAGGTTCATTCTTGAGAATAGATGTAATTTTGCACATTGCATATATGTAGATTAAGGCTGGTGGTAACATACCTTGTAATTTGTACAAATTAGGATTTTCATTCAAAGAACCATAATATACACAATTACAAAAACAGTGATTCAAACTTGTTCTTCTCTTAAGGAAATTACTCACAGTTGAAATTCTGAATGGACGAAGTTTTGGCATCCCTTTCTGACTATATTTGATTAACCTTTTTTTAATCCAATGAGTGCCTTCATGAGAGAGAGAGAGAGAGAGAGAGGAATATTAGGTGAAATGTATTGCCAAATCACACAGAGATCAAAATCTTGAATATATATGTTTAACCATATCAAAGTGAGTGTGTGAAAGGGTGTAGTCTGCAGAAAGGGCAACATTTTCACTGCTAGAAAGTTGGAAACTAAACTTTTACACAGATATTGGATTTTATTAATTCCCTCCGCGAATTGAAAAGCAAATTGTTCGAGTAATGCAGGTAAATTCGATATACATATGCGTTGATCTATGTAAGACAGTTATAAGTTATAACTGTATCGTCTTAACACAAAAATGATCATAAATGTAAGTGTCTGTATTATGGAAGTAAGGGACTTACAGCAATTGCTATGAGCTATAACAGCAGTCACTCCAAGTACCCTATTATGGAAGTAAGGGACTTATATCAATTGCTATGAGCTCTACCAGCAGTCTCTCAAAGTGGTGCAACGGCTAAAATTATAAATAAAAAGTAATTTAAACAATTTAACTTAATAAAATATTGTAATTTAAACAATGCCTATATATTCAAACATCCCAAAACAGGAATGAACTTCCAAAAAACATGCGCATGAAAATAAACGGCATTACTCACCCATTGAGTTGGACCATCAAACTGGAGCGTAAGAAGGATCATCATGTACCTATGAAACCCAAAGGAAACTTTTAGCAACCCCAAAGCTTGTATGCAAGCGTGAATAAGTATGCGTGTATGAATCTATTCATAGTGAAGAAGGCTACCTTAAGAAATATTTGCATCTGCAGCTTCATATGGCCATACAACAAAAAGCATCGCATATGATAACAAACCCCAGCTGCACCACAAAAGGAATATGATCTTCCTCTCAACTTGTATTTGCAGTTGTTACTGTAACATCTGCAGACAGCATACATAAGCACTGATTCGAAAATTCTAAAGGAAAAAAAGTCCTTATTCGATAATGCACCAAATCCTATCCGAAAACCAAGGGGGTGCCATATCCCTAGATTAACAGAGCATCTTTCTTTGTTCCAAAACAAATTGCAATTGGCTTTGGTAAAGTAGAAAGATTACCAGATACCGACTCTGTTCCATTATTCGACTGTCCTTTTAGTTCTGTCTCTCAACATGGGAAATACAATAAGACAGTAAAAACAAAAGTTAGTGATGCTATTACATAGTGAAAGAAAATAAGACATTCACATATTGATAGCTATTTACTGTCCTTTCTCATCATAATCTTGGCCCATATATATATATATATATATTGAATTTTGAAAGCAATGAGAGAAATATACCTTTGGGGCGTCACTGCCAGAAGGGTGAGTGAGGGATCTAAGATGTTTGAGAGCAGAAATTTTTAAGTAATTTGTGCGAAAAAGTTGAAGAGCTTCGAACAGAGTGGAGTGGGTTGGCCTGGGCTAAAATAAAGAGGATGAACTCTAGAAAGTAGAAAATGTTGTTGTTCAACCAAACTCAAAAGTAAAGAAACCATACAATTAACATATAAATAAGTTTTATATACCAATGATTACATGTACGTTGTTTGAGAAGGTAAATTAGCAACATATACAGTGATCAAAAGATTAACAGCAATAAACTGCTCATTATTCAAAATATACAAGAAAGTTGTCATTCACATGATCCAAATGGTAGAGGACAAAACAGAAGGAAGCAAATATTATAGCAGCATAAGTTGAATAATTGCAGCAAGTAAACAAATAGAAAGGCTAGCTAGATTACACAATCCAGTTCTAGGTCAGACTAACCATGTTAGCCATCCGCCCACCACCATCACCGTCGGCTTCTTATTAAAAATGTAGAATAGAAGACTCAAAAACTGGAAATGAAAGTAGGTAACATTGAGTTTTAATAACCAAAAAGGGACACTGTTTAAGCAGCTCCACAACAGCAATAATACTTGGACGATGAGCTGCAAAAACAGAAAAGAAAACACAAATTAAACTAAAAAAATATAAAATTTAACACTAATCCAAGGATTAAATATCAAATATAAAGTCATTAGGATTGGGACCTTTGCATTGAGGAATATCTACTACATTATGAGTTCCCTCCTGATAAAGCCCAATCAGGGGGTTTTCCGATGAGCCAAGAACGGCTAACTTTGCGTGACACCGCCATCCCCACTAACACCAAACCAAGATAATATCAAGATCAAAACTAACCAATACCAGAAAGATTTTTTTATTTAAATTTTAAGAAAAGACCTAAACTTTACGAAATTAAGGGGGAAAACAAAGTTAAGTAAAGCACCAATTTGCAACTGTCAAAAGTGAAATATGAGACTGCAACTGCCTAGAAGAACTCCGTGGCCTCATCGACGATGACCGGATGGTGGAGATTGAACTGGTGCGTACACCTGGAGCACCTGATTATACACCGAACATAGAACAAAATTTAAATCAAGTCGAACAATAATTGTGAGAAAATAAACTAAAAGGGATTTGAGCTGAGAGTTACGATTCGAAGTGCGGCAATGGAGGGTGCAGGTTAGCGGCGGCAGAGGAGGGGTTGAGCTTGGGCTCAGTGAGAGAGAAGGTAGTGCTAAAGGCACTATTTGTCAGCCAATCATGTAATAGGCACACCACTTTTCTATATATGACAAAAATTAGGAGTTCTCCAAACTAAAGCATGAAATTAGATTCACCAGAGAATTGGAAATTGCACATGAAAAAAATAATATACATCATGCCATTTGTGATTTTGAAAGAAAAAAAGAATACCTTCTTCAGGTCCGCTTTAGTAGGTGGAGGCTCTTGATAGAAGATTGGCATTGGAGTCGTTTTACAAATCAGTTTCTTCCTGAACATCCTAATGTCAGCTTCTAGAGTTTCCTGTAAAAGAACAGACAACATTCATAATAAGAAAATCTCTCTCTGCAATCGTAGAAATCCCTCGGGTTTCAGGAAGCAAATGGAAAACGAAATGCTTTTCTCCCGTATCTCTCTCTCTCACCTCTGTCCCATCTCTCTGTCTCCAAATCGCAGAAAAGAAACCCTAAACAAATCCCTGAAATCCCTCGCCTAAATCCTCCCACATTTCTCTCGGACACCCCCCTCTTTCTCTCTGCAAACCCTAAACCAAATCTCCTAAATCCTATCTTTGACACCCCACATACAGCCAAGATATTAAAGCAATCTCTATATAATACTTTGGAACAATGAAGAAAAATGGTACTTACTTGTTCCTTGTCCAAAACCGTTGGTGCTGCCGCACATTGTTATCAATTGTGGGTTGATCAAATCCTTCATGGCTTAGACTGCATGAAGAATTAGAAACTAAAAGATGAATATATGCCGTAAATCATCATATAAATGTAAGTGCATTTAAAAAAAAAAAGGGAATGACAAAATTGAATTCTATTTCATCAGTATGTAACTGCATGAAAAGTTACTTTGAATGAAGACTCGATCAATTTCCCCAAAGTCATTGTTAACTGAAAATCAATATCAAACCCATAAATACCACATTGAATTTGACCAAGTTAAAGGATAAAGGCACTCGCATCATCGTATTACTCTTTGGGAAGATCTTCTAATAATGGTTCTTCCTTTTTCTTGCTCTTCCTTAGAACTGCCATAAAAACCCCAGAGAAGCATACAAATTCAGAAAAGAAAAGGTTCAAAACTGCCATAAAAAAAATCTAGAAAGCATACAAATTTATCAGAAAGAAAAGTTCAAATTACAAATACCAAATGATGTGAGTAAGTAGTGAGAGGTTGTGTTAGGCACCTGAAACACGTTTTGGTTTCAATTGAAAGGGCCAGAGACAACATCCACATTCTTTTTTCTTGGGTGAACTAACCAAATCATATTATATACTAAAACGACATAAAAAATCATTCACAAACTCACAACAAAATAGAACAAAAAGATTCACAAAAGATTTGGGAGTTGAGACGCTAACAAAAACATTTCTTTTCTAAACAAATACACAACCGCTAATCTGGGTTTGGTCAGTTTGACTAAAACGGTGCGCTATTTTGCATCTAAATATAGTATATCGCTTAAATAAAATTAATAAAAAATACACATCCAATGCTTTTAGTCTAAAGCTAGAATTAGGAATAACTGAGGAAGTTAATGAAGGCAAAGCAGAGGGTAGGAAGCAGAACATAC
Organism: Malus domestica; assembly: GCF_042453785.1. NCBI lineage: Eukaryota > Viridiplantae > Streptophyta > Magnoliopsida > Rosales > Rosaceae > Malus > Malus domestica. Next base: position 35,176,373 of record NC_091665.1, read on the forward strand.
CAAGAGACCAGTAGGCCATCGGGGCCGGTCTGCCGATGAACGCTGTGTACTGGTTGACAACGCCCAACGGAGTTGGCGCAGAAAAGAAGTAAAAGTCGAAACCACCCTCAATGACCTTGTAGGTGAGAGAAGTCCCTCTGTAGAACACATCCATGCCATTGCTGTTGAGCAGCAAAACGGAGTGCGCGTAAGCCTCGTTGCCCACATTCCGGAGATCCATGTAAACTGGGTGGGACCCGTACAAATCAGTGTTGAGATTGATCGCTGAGAAGTTAGTGGTGAAGAGGATGTATTTATCGTTCGGGTAGAGCTTGATCCCGTGCGGCTGAGAGTTCTCTTCGAGGCCGTACAAGGAGGAGTATTTCGGCACTCGGGTGGATATCTTGAGGTCTAGTCCTTAAACACCAGTACTAGTCCAATAAACCACTCCGCTTTTATTGATTTTCAATTCATGTTCATTCGGGTCCCAAACAAGACTGAACGGCCCCAGAGCCGGGTTGTAGGTATCTACATATGATATAAGTGCCCACGTGGCCATCATTGCGGTTGACACCTAACTTCATACCCGGTAAAAATGTGTATCCAGGATAATCACTTCAGCCGATCGAGGGTGATTTGAGGTGTTTTCTAGCTGAATTGGACTTCGACCCAAGTATGAAAGTTGTTCCTCTTATCGAGATCTTCATTCATGTAAAATTTGGGAATTTTAGAATTGTTGAATTCTCCGGCGAGTCAGGGCTACCAGCCGCCACGTGTTTCGGCGCATGGCCCTTTGGCCGCTGTCCCGTGGCGACTCGTGCGGTGATGTATGCAGGAAAACCTAAGGTTCCTCCTTAGGTTTTTCAATGTACCAAACCCGAATCCGCCGTCCTTTTTTCAAAATTCTAACGTTTTCATAGAGTTTTATTAAACGACCTTTAATTGTGTTTAGGTGCATCGGTGGAGGTGACCTCATTCTTGATGGTTCGAGCGGCTTTCGGGCAATGGAAAACTTGTGAGTGGACCCCTTCTAAACTTATATATTGTTATAAAATATTAGCCTAGCATGCATTCCATATTTCATGATTTGAATATGATTTATAATATGCTTTATGGACTTTTATAATTATGGTTTACGAAATAGTTTGATTTATCGAAATTACGTTTTATTAGGTATTGAATTATTGGATTTGCATATATGGATTTCTATGGTTTTCAAATACGATTTATATTACGGTTTTACGAACATGAATTATTTTATGGATTTCATGAATACAATTTATCTTGGATTTATGAGATGAGAATTTGAGCTAGTGAGCTCCGGGTTTGATATAAGTTTTGAGATATGTTTTTGGTACTTATCTAGTGGGTTATCATACGGCACATCCGCACACCACGGGTATAGAATTGTATGGCCATAGGACACAGATGATGAGGAGGAGTAAGATATGATATATTATATACCCCCAGTTCACTGTCGAAAGTAGTGTCAGATAACTTCACTAGCCATGGCTAGTGTCGGTATGGATGTTATGCTATTTCATACAGCTTCACCTTCGGGTGATAGACAGGTTATTTAGCTTCACCTTCGGGGTGATGGACATGTACTACCTTCGGCCAACTATGATAGCCTTTGTTGAGTACTTCACTGACAAGATTTACAAATTTGCCTTCGGGCGACGGCATTTTCATTATCAAGCATTGGATTTTACATATCTACCTTCTAAATGGATTTTCATGGCATGCTAGGGTTTTTCATAAAGCCTATATGTAGTATTATATATGTTTTCAAAACAAGGGGTTATTATGTTCATAAATAAAATGTTTTCCTATTATTAGTATTATTAATATAAACTTTGGTCCACTCACATTTTCAGTTTTTGCGCCTCCACAGGAGTTAGGATCGAGGCACATGATCCCGGCATCATGGCATGTTGATATAGGTATCCTTGAATCTTCCCAGTGTAGATATCATTCCCTTATTCATATCTTTTTATAGTGATTCTTCCCTATTATTTCTAATTAGTTGTATGCTCTAAACACATTCCTGCTTTGGTATAATCGTTATAACTACTTATCTTGTAATTGTTTGCATGTTTAAAATGGTTTCGTCACCCTTGGGCGTGGGCTAGCACGTGCCTACCCTGGTATGTTGGGATATCGGGGTTGGGGCATGTCAAAGATAGAGAGTGAATTTCTAGCAGATTCAATGGTTGTCTACATTTTAAAAAGAGCTTGCCGAAAAGATTGATTCAGATGAAATAACAAAGGATTTCAATTCCATTAAGGATTGAAGGGCACAACTTGAATAGGTATTTTTCTTTTTATTTGTTATGTTGTTATGACAGGATTGACGATGTATGTTTATTTATATTGTAAGTTGCAACTTTAAAGGTTTTCTTTGTTAAATCTAGTTGAAACTTGATTCATTTAGAGTTAAATTTCTTACTTCAAATTGTTGCTTTTAGGCTTATTATTGTGTAACTTTATGCAAGCAACAAAAAATTTTAACCATTTGATTTTGTACTAATAATTTTAGCTTAGCATGCCACCAAATAATTCATGGCTCCGCTATAGAAATCTTAGCATGTGCAATTTCAAAGTCTCGGTTGCCAAGTCTCCCCAGGCTGTTCAGCACCCATTCTGAATCTTGATCGAGATCTAGAGCAGTGCAAGTCAAGGAGTCTTCATTCTCATTTGAAACAATGCTAAAATTATACCTCAGCTTGGACTCCTTGGGCAAAATATACCCAAATGTATTAGTACTACTTGTGGATACACCACTAGTCCAAAAAAATCACCTCTCCTTTCTTAATCTTCAATTGGTGAGGGTCCCAATCAAGCGTGAAAGGCCCCGGCGCACGGTTGGCTTTAGTTTCCCATGATGAAATCGACGAAACATGGCCGTTTGTACGGTTGACACCCAATTTCATGCCCGGTAAAAAGGTGTCAACTGGTAATCAAAGCTTTACGTTCACTTCTTCTTGTACAAAATTTCCCGAATCCAAAAGGATAGCCACAACAGTAGCAATACTGTACTTATGTTGGTAGACCTAGTAGTTTGTGGAGCTGAGAAAAACGCAATTGGATTAGGATCCCCCCCGCATAATTTTCAAGGTTTTATTCCTGTCCAAGGCAAGAGTGCGTACAAAATAGGGGCTTTACGGTTGCAAATCCAAGCAATGTTGCCATCGGCCTTGTTGCTCTGGATAGATACGTAGCTGGTGCTTTTGGAACTGTCGTCGTGTACACAGGAACTGAAACTGAACTTCTCCGATGCAGAGACCAAAGAACTTGAGGAGTTGAGAGTGTCTCCTGCTGGTTTCAGTGTGTCCCTTGCACTTGCAGCATTGTGACAGGTCCACAGTCAGCATGCAAAAATGATTAAGTTGATTATTGCCATGATTAATTAATGACCATAACATGAAGTTTAATTTCTCCATATGATGAGGAAGAAAGACATGAAATCCATCACCAGAACATGATTAAGAATTTAATCAAGCAACGCGTCTTAGTTAAACCGTTACAATCTTTGTACAAGGCATTTATAAATTAAAAAAAAAGGGAATAAAGTAATAATTACAAGTTTTACACAAGTGACCATTTATTACAATGGTGGAAAGGTGTTAAGCTTTTGCATGACGGTGTGAGTTCGAACCTCGTCGGTAGTTAATCTAACTTATAATCTAATAAAATCTATTTTTTGACCAAAAAAAAATAATTACAAGTTTTACTAAAAATTTAGGGGTGTGATATCCACACACCCCTTTTTACTTCTCTCACACATTTTTGATTTTCGACCGTCAAATCGGATGAGTTGAAGAAGATCAACGGACAGAAATTAACAAGGGATGTGTGAGAAGTAAAAAGGGGTGTGTGGATAGCACACCCCAAAATTTACCGGAAGACTTGATCACCCATTTGTATGCTGACAACGGTGACTAGATTCACAACCTCTTTCCCACGTAAATCACATCATCCAATTTTATTTTTCTTACAACATATCACGCATCTGTCATATGCAAGACTTTTTTTTTTGTATAACATGAAAAAGAAGACTTTTTTGGAATATGGAGAGTGAAATTGCAGCGGAAGCATCCTAGATTTTTGATCGAATATTGAGTTTGGTTTGATGACAGACTTCCTGGATCAAACACACCCTAAAAAATATATATAAAAAACCAATAAGGTCATGTGATACGACATCATTTCAAGAGGAAAGGTAAAAACAATCTAGTTTCTATACTAGGAAGATTCACTCGAACAAATTCTTGGAAACTATGACTCAAACAAAATTCTAGGAATTCAGTATTTTTAACAAATGATAAGCGTTTAAGATATATTCTTTATAATATTAGAGAAATCGAACGGTTGATGTATAACTCGCAAAGTGGTTGTAGCTCAAGTAATTTTACTCCCCAATTTTACATAAAACATAAAATAAAAACAAATCCTAATTTACATGGTAATTTTTTTTCATAGCTAGGGACAACTTCGACTATGGTAATGCAATTAATATACACTAGTTTTGGATGGAGAAGTTTCAAGATTGAGTATGGGATGGGGAGGGGCGAGAGACTTGGATGGAGAGGTGAGGTTTTATGAGTTAAACAGTGATGCAAGGATGTATTACTTAAAACTTTAGAGACCGTATGTTGGGCTATATATAATATACGTTCCATGGATAATTGTTTAACTCATAAACGTTTTGAGTGTTTCTAACATATGCTTATCAAAAGCCTTCTCGTTCCATCAAACAATACGAAAATTTTCAATTGAATGAAAGACATACTATTTTATATATCACAGTACTTCATGGATCATCATCATCACATATCCTTAATTCAAAGGTAATAAATGAGCATCTAGTTTTATTTTAATTTTATTTTATATAGGGACTACAGAAGCAAGCACCCTCTGTAAATTAAACTCTAAAACTTCTCAAGTATCTTGAAAGGTGCCAAAAGCCATCAGCCAACTCCAGTTGATGCATAACCTCCTACATTTACAAAAACAGCGTCGCCGTTAATTTATTGACTTCTTCCCAGGACACATACCAATTTGCGAAAGTGGTTTGACTGATGCTAATTAGTCGAGTAAAGTACAGTCTTTTCAATTAAGCAGATGCAAAACACTTAGTTGAGGCACTACAAATATGATTTTTACCTTTAATTAACGCGCTTCAAAATCTGAACTGGACATGTAGTTTGCTGAAGCAACAGTTTCAAGTTGCTGATTCCCACTTATACCAGCCTCCACCGTCCTCCTTCCAACAAAAAATGCTGGCTTTGTTGGTGATGCTAATCGAAAGCTTTCATTTGTCAACATAGATATGACATCTGACATGGTAGGGCGATCTGCTGCATTTTCTTCTACGCAAAGCAGACCGACATGGATGCATCTTAACAGTTGCTCTTTAATAAACGAATTTCCTAATGTTGGATCCGTTAATTCTAGCCCTGCACCTTTTTTCCATAACTCCCATGCCTGAAGAACAAGGATTGCATTTCATTCTAAAGAAGAAAAATATGATTATAAATTTTAAGAGAGAGATTTGTTTGTCATACATATCCTACTAAATTGAGTGCGCGATCGTCATTGTAAAAGCTGTTGTTTTTCCTTCCACTTATGATTTCAAGCATCAATACCCCGAAACTGTAGACATCAGACTTTACAGAAATAATTCCCCCCACGGACTCTGGAGGCATGTAACCACTGCACGAAATGAAAAAGAAAATTAGTCAGTATACTTATCTGGAAAAATGCGTGTTTAGCAGTCAAAAGGGGAGGACCACGTCAATGTGATGCAGAAATACTTACAGTGTCCCCACAACCTTTCTAGTGTTTGCTTCCAATTCATTTTGGGTGAAAATCCTTGCCATACCAAAATCTGAAATTTTTGGGTTCATGTTTTCATCAAGTAGTATGTTACTAGCTTTTACATCTCTATGAATTACTTTCTTTCTTGAGTATTTGTGCAGATAAAGCAACCCTTGAGCAATTCCTTCGAGAATGCTAAAACGCTTCTTCCAATCTAGTAGTAGACCTCTGATTGGATCTGTCCAATATGTAGAGTTAAGTAGGACTAATATTAATTAATAGTAGTACTCTATGAACTTTGACAGTAAAATAAAAATCAGATAGTAAATTTAACAAATGAAATCAAGTATCTTGGTTCCTCACCAAATAAAAAGTGGTCCAAACTTTTGTTCTGCAGATACTCATATATCAACATCATTTCTTCACCATGAATGCAAAATCCGAAAAGGTGAACCAGGTTTGTATGTTGGAGTTCATATATAAGTATCAGTTCATTCTTGAATTCTGATGTTCCTTGCCCTGAACATTTCGAAAGCCTCTTCACAGCTATTTCTTGTCCCGCCGCCAATTTCCCCTGAATTGATAATCCATATCATGTTTTTGCTGTCATCTTTAGGCAAATGAAGCTAATTCCTTTTTTTTTTCTTACAGCTTTTGAATTAGAACTTGGGAGCAGCCTCTCCATAAATGGGGGTAAGGCTAGCCGACATTCACCTCTCCCAGACCCTGCGTAAAGCGGGAGCCTTGTGCACTGGGTACGACAGCTTTTGAATTAGAAGCAGAAATTTTTTTTTTTCAAAATGTTACCTTATAAACCGGTCCAAACCCTCCTTGTCCTAGCTTGTTTTCTTCAGCAAAGTTGCTTGTGGCAGCCACGATGGATGAATAGCTAAAAACGCTAAAATCATGATGTCGCTTAGATTTCATGAAGATAATCATTTCGTTCTCAATCGTTGTCCGGTTCTCACCTATACAGATCAATTATAAGAAATTAAAGTTTCAATGGAGACAACAATTGTCAAAGATGTGATTAATAATCCTGTCTTACTGGTGCACATGATTTAAAGAAATATACCAGCTGATGCAAGGGCTGATCTTCTTCGTTGGAGTAGATAGTACGCGGTGCAAAGCACTAGAGCAGCAGCTATAGAAATGCCAATCCAAACCCATTTATCTGCTGCATCATAAACAATTAGCTAGCAACATATGCAATCAGCGTAACACACACGCACATGTACGCATTAATTGTCTTCAATTTTTGGATGAACTAGGTCTTGCAGGTTTCTTCCAGAAAACGAAGAAAAATCCGAGACAGAGAGCAGAACTTAAGACAACAATAACAAAGATAGAGGTACCTAATAATACTGATTCCACGCGTGTCACAGATTTCCGGCTTAAATCGGGTTTGCAGCCTCGGTATATATCCTTCGGATCAAGAAAAGAAAACCCTTTTGGGCATTCGCAGGTTGGCCTTTTATCTGGTTTGAGCTTACAGGTACTGTTGTAACCGCAAACACCAACGCCCAGTCGTAGGCAAATATCATCCGGCATATACACCAGAGGACTAATCCAGCTTGCATTTCCAGTGAAGTATTTCGGGTGAGAATATAAAGCGAAAATCCCATCAAAATCAAGAGTTGCCCTTATGTAGTTGTCCCTCACCGACACTCCCTCTGTCCCCTTAAGAGGGACTCTTCCATCATTTTCTCTCAGAACAGACATGTCCCCTGAGCTGCTGAACACCAATTCTTTGCCTTGACTACCTGGCACGTTCCCTGCGGTGGTCTTCGTGGAGAAGTAAGCTTTCTTGGCCTTATCTGTTGTCAAGTTGACGGAAATGAGCACGAGGTTTCCATCATCTTGCAAGCGCAGCTGGAACCGCCCTTTTGTGTAGTTAGTCTCCGATTGTCTACACGAAAGCTTCCCATTTCTCTCAATTGTCTGTCCAGGCAAAACGGTGTCTGTAGGATTGCTGAAGGTCTCCCACAAGCTCCCCGAGTTTTGGTGTTGAAGGACAAAGTTTCCGGTGTCATTCATGACCCCGTTCGCAACAGTCCCCAAGGTTATTTCGGATTTCCATATCTCTCCACCCTGAGGATTGTTAAGAACTAGTCCACTGTTGGCAGTCAAGTTCAGAACTGATCCCCTAGGTGCAACCATGGGGTTGTTACCGTCGTATGCATACCAAACCACGGTTTTGTCTGGGATATTCGCATACCATATCGAAAGCAAGAAAAGATCATTGTTTCCGAGGGGCGAAAATCCAAACTCGAAATCACCGGATGGAGAAAGCCATGATGAGGAGTCGCCTATAGTTGCAGTTAGAGAACTCCCAACTGCTACTCTTCCATTATTTTGGGAAATCACAGAAATTGGTAGCAAAAACAAAGAGAACAAAAGCATCTCTACAGAAAGAGCCACTGCCATTGCAAAAGCACCAATTTTTCAACTTGGCTTAACTGATTAGCTATATTTCTTAGTAAAGCATTGGTCCTTGTTTATATCTTCAAGTAAATGTGTGTGCATGTGCCTGTCATTTTCTAAGTTTTTGCCTGGAATCATTTTTTGAAGTCAATGTTACCCATCAGCCACGATATGACCTCAGACCTCGCTACATCACACACAATAATATCTCCGGGCCTACAGAATAATTTCTCCAAACCTACACATATCACAAGAATTTCACTTTGAAAAAAATAATATAATGAACAGTTTTATATATAAGACACCGATACCGATACTTTTTGTGATAGAACTTATTGTCTCTCTCAATTCCTTGTAATGTTGCAAGTTGGAGCAATATTGATGTAATTAGTAATGGCCCGCTAACTTGCCTCTCTCAAATCTCTTTTCATCCTACTCTCGTCCCTCGTCCGTTTTATGATTCTACTTAATTAAGCACTTATAAGTGTTCCAAATCAAACTTGTAACTTAAATAATTAAAAATATTTATCACTACACTGGGGATTCTAGGTTCCAAAATATAATATATAATATATATGAATGTTCCAAACCAAAAGGACAAGTAAATACGAGCATGACTCACGCTGCATGTGTCGGCCATTCAAGTCCACAAGTCAAAATTCAACAATGGGGCCCACAAAGAAAATTTGAAAAAGTACATGCAGATTGAGGACGTATACAAAGAATCTGAAAACAAACCTCCAGGACCAAACAAAGACGACTAAGTCTCCATTTCTGTATTCACACAAACCAAAGTACTAACTGAAGTTTTTAATGTATGATTACGTCATTGGGGTAAAACACCCGAGGCCGAGTTGAGATAATCACAGGGTTGGGGAATCGAGATCCTCTCCGAATGTCACAGTCTGGCACAAACGAACGTAGAGATCCGAACCACTTATTTTAAATTCTACGGTCTTCATTAGCCTATCCTATTGGCCCACATCACACAAGGGGCCCAAATCTTTCTCTCCCCTCTCTTGAACGGTTTGGATATCTCGGTCTGTCGATTTTGGATTGGGAGATTCAAAGAGAATTTGATTTCGGGTTTGAGGTGTGGTTCGCCGACCATTTGAAGCTCGTTGAGGCGTGGCCCATCTCATCCACGTCGGGATAGCCATTTCGTACCAAGTTGGATCCCAGGTCAGGCCAGTCATTTCATTAGCCTAAGATAGACCTGACAGACGAGGCGCTTGGATATTGCCTACCGCGACCAAATGGACCCATGGGCTCATTAGATGATGAGTCTGGACCCTGGGGTGTGTAAAGCCCACCTCAGCTCGATCCATATTCGGTCGATACTTAAGGGAAGGTGGATATGGGGTAAAGGTAGAGTAAGCTCCAAGCCATGTGGAGGTCAGTCGAGATTGAACACACATTCATAGAATCATAGTATGAAATTCAAGTCCAAATTTTAACACTACGAAACCGAAAAGCATGCAACTCCGAAGAGCATTGTTTCAGTCCAACAACCTAAACTTCCTTAAAAAACTAAGACAAAAACGACGACACTAGTAAACGGAAAAACATGCAACTCAGAAAACCATTGCTCTAGTCTAAATGAGGTTCCTCAATGCCTCAAGCTTTTCTAAACACCATAGCCTGAACCTTTTCCTTTGCGCCTTCTTTGCTTCACCAGAAACGTTCTTAATGAGCTTCCTTCAAATTTGGGACGAGCAGGCATTAGGCTGTGCACAATGCTGTAAATGCCCCTAGCCCTTGCCACACCCTAGGTGCGTACGCTTGCATGTCCGACCTGAGTTATCTCATTACGCGCGCAGTTTGATCTTCCCGTATTGACATCCCTGCTGTCTATTCTCATGCGAATCCTTTTGCTGGTGACTTCATCCGGGTCCATTTTCTTGCTCCTCAGTGCATGTTCATCTGCTTTTCCCTATTAATAAATATAGGAATCCCATAACAAACAGCATTTGACAAAACAGAACGTAATAATAACAACAAAACTTGACTTCATCCTCATTGCATGTTCATCTGCTTTTCCACTTCAAAGCAGCTGACGGCACGATTCGTACTTGGACTCCAAGATGTCTAGATTATGGAGAAACTATCCCTTTGTCCAAAACACACAAAGAAGTGGATTTTCCGTTTATACCAAGTGTGTTGAAGCATGTCCCACATGGCCACATCGGAAACTTGTTGAAGTTTAAATCCTCTTATATAGAAAGTTCGACTACTAATTGCCTTGAGGCCTTAATTTTGTATAAAACCATACCTATTGAATTGCACACGTGCTTAAGTTAAGGTTAGTATTAATGGTAATTAGTAGTGGGCCGCTGGTCGTCTTCAAAAAACTGGTACAAAGGGAAGATTTATAGAAGCAGTGTTGAGATAAAGGCAATTCATCTGTTCTTTTTAGAAGGATATAAATGAAGCAAGGTTTATCTGCTCACCCGTAATGCGGCTCAGCCCTTCATCAAAAAGTGAAATATCAAAATTACTTTTACAGCAAGAGCAATACCAGAAGATGTAATCTAAATTGTTTATATTTGGTTCCCTTGAAATCCTTTTGACTGTTTCAACATAGTATATGTTGGTATTTAAAAGTTTAGAAACTTAATACCAATTATGTGGGTGATAGGTTTTCTAACTCTATCACACCTCTATCTCTTTTACTCTCTTTGAAAATGGATCGATAGAAAGAAAAAACAGCAAGCTTCTTAAAGAAACAAGTACTTGATATATTAAAAGAGTTTCAACTCTATTGCTGAAAATATGGAATGGAATTACAAAGAGCCTTACGGAAAGGCATTCTTATACTTGCAAAAAACAAGAGAACCACACAAGTGGTTTTCATAAACAAATGCAAACAAAGACTTTCTAGACTTAGCTAGTGGAAAACTATCCATGCAAAATAAAATAAAGGGGTTCAAAGTCTTTACTTGCAGCAGTTTTAGACTATTGAACACACACACACACACACTACTTTATTCTAGTGGTTTACAACCACATTTCGGCTAGCACAGAAGAGAAGCATTAATTTGGGTAAGTGCAGGAAGTATGAGTCAAAAGAAACAGCTAGCAGCCCACTAACATTGAAATAATGTTTTTATTTGAACTTCCAACACTCCCCCTCAAATCAAAACACCTTCATTCCTAGCATGTCATGCAGCAGCCGGAATGATTCAATTGGCAGTGGCTTTGTGAAGATGTCAGCCACTTGTTCCTTGGTGTGACAATAGATAAGCTCAATTATCTTTTGCTTCACATGATCCCTCAGAAAATGGAACCTGGTATCGATGTGCTTGCTCCTTCCATGTTGAACAGGATTCTTTGCAAGCTTGATTGCAGACATGTTATCCACATGAATCACAGTAGATTCCACTTGTGGATGACATAAAGATTTCAACAGATTTCTTAACCAAATTGCCTCACACACAGTTAAGGCTGCAGCAACGTACTCGGCTTCACACGATGACAGAGCAATAATTGATTGCTTCTTTGAAGTCCATGAGAAAGCTGTTGATCCTAGAAAAAACACATAGCCAGTTGTACTTTCCCTTTCATCTTGGTCACCTCCCCAATCACTATCTGAATAACCAAATAATTTTGCATCTTCACCAAAATTATAAAACAGACCATAGTTTAGAGTGCCTCTTATGTACCTTAAAATTCTCTTGGCAGCCAACCAATGAGACTCATTTGGTGTTTCCATGTACCGACTCACGAGTCCAACACCATAAACTATATCTGGTCTTGTGATTGTAAGGTACCTCAAGCTTCCAACGAGGCTTTTGTACACGGTTGAGTTTACAAGCTCACCTTCTCCTTCCTTGGACAGTTTCAATCCAGTTGCAACTGGAGTGTTGACAATATTGCACTTGTCCATATTGAATTTCTCCAATATATCTCTCATGTACTTTTGTTGAGAGATGTAGATACCGTTACTTTCTTGCTTCACCTCTATGCCAAGAAAGTATGACATTAATCCATTGTCAGTCATCTCGAATTCACTGAACATGGATTGCTTGAACTCACAGAACATTGCTTCATTGTTTCCTGTAAACAACAAGTCATCTACATAGAGACAAATAATTAAGAACTCCCATTTTTCACCGTTCTTCATGTAAACTGAATGCTCGTATGGACATTTCTGAAATCCATTTTGGTGAAGGTAGTTATCAATCCTTGAGTTCCAAGCTCGTGGTGCTTGCTTGAGGCCATACAAAGCCTTTTTCAAATGATACACCTTATCTTCTTCTCCTTGTACTCGGAAGCCTTCCGGTTGTTTCACGTACACTTCTTCCTCAAGAACTCCATTAAGGAAGGCTGACTTGACATCTAGTTGATAAATTTTCCATTTATGATGAGTGGCAAGAGAGATTAGCAATCTTACCGTGTCAAGTCTTGCAATTGGAGCATAGACTTCATCATAGTCCACTCCATACTTCTGTTTGTAGCCCTTTGCTACAAGCCTTGACTTGTATCAATCCACACTCCCATCTGCAGTGCGTTTGATCTTGTACACCCACTTGACACCAATAGCCTTCTGATTTGGTGGGAGCTTTGTCAACTCCCAAGTGTCATTCTTCTCGATGGCATGGATTTCTTCCTCCATGGCTATTCTCCAACGATCTTCTTCCACAGCTTCATTGAATGAGAGAGGCTCGTGGTCTACATACAAGCAGAAAAAATTGGTTTCTTCTTCTTCTTCTTGTCCATATATCTCGGTGAGACTTCTTAGCCTCACTGGAGTTGATGAGCTGCTTTCCTCACTGGATGTAGGACCACTCCTTGCAATTCTGTGCACTGGAGTTATTGTGGTTATTTGAGCAGGTTGTTGCTAGATAGGTGGTACAACTTCTGGTTCTTCAAAATCAGTGGAAACAATCTTCTCTTTACTGACTTCTTTGTTGTTCCACTTCCATGCATCTTCCTCACTGAAGATGACATCTCCACTAACCACTAATTTGCCAGTTAGTGGGTTGTAGAGCTTATATGCCTTTGACTCTTCACTATAGCCCACAAACACACACTTTTCACCTCGATTATCAAGCTTCCTCCTCTTGGCTTCTGGAACCTGAGCATATGCAACACACCCAAAAACTCTTAGGTGTGCAACATTCGGCTTGTATCCACTCCAAGCCTCTTGTGGTGTCATCCTCTTGACACTCTTTGTTGGACATCGATTCAACAAATAAATTGAACAAGCTACAGCTTTTGCCCACAATTCTTTTGGCAAATTCTTCTCCTTAAGCATGGACCTTGCCATGTCAATGATGGTTCGATTCTTTCTTTCGGCTATTCCATTTTGCTGTGGGGTATAGGCAGTAGTCAGTTGATGCCTAATTTCTTGCTCCTTGCAATATGCTTGGAAAGCATTGGAGGTGTACTCTCCACCTCTATTTGATCTCACAGCCACAAGCTTGTGGTTGCTTTTAGCCTCTGTGAGTGCCTTGAACTCCTTGAAAACTTTTAGGGCAGCTGACTTCTCCTTGAGAAAATAGACCCAAGTCTTCTTACTGAAATCATCAATGAAGGTAATAAAATACCTATTACCTCCATAGGACATAGGATCTAACGGACCACATATATCCGTATGTACCAACTGCAGTGGTGCTTTTGCTCTCCATGCATCACCAACAGGGAATGTGAGCCGTGTTTGCTTGCCAAGCACACAACCTTCACATACTTGGCGTGTGGCTTCAATCTGGGGTAGACCACGAACCATTCCTCCACTTGACAGCAACTTTAGGCCATTGAAATGAAGATGGCCAAACCGAAGATGCCATTTCCATGACTTATCTTCCATTACACCGATGTTGCAACTCCCAATCCTTGTGTTCAACTTCAATGGGAACATTCGGTTCTTTGACATTTGAACACGTGCAATAAGTTTTCTCCTTGCATTCCTAAGAGTGAGAAACATATCCTCCATATGTATAATATACCCTTTCTGGAGCAGTTGACCAACGCTCAGAATGTTGCTCTTCATACCTGGTATGTAGTAGGTATCGAAGATGTATTCTTCTCTACCATCCTTCTGGATGATTTTGATCTTTCCTTTGCCTTCAACTGGCAACTTTGAGGAGTCACCAAGACTCACAGATCCATAAGGCCCATCTTTGAGTTCGGCAAAAAACTCTTTCTTTCCACACATATGGTTGCTTGCACCAGAGTCCAAATACCAAACATCTTGTTGGTTACTGGAATCATGGTGTGCTAGTAAGACTGTAAATTCCTCACCAGCATTTCCACTTGATTCTGCCATGTTGACATGCTCACCATTTTTATATGAACATTCACCTTTCCCAGACCCTGCGTAAAGCGGGAGCCTTGTGCACTGGGTACGACCTTTTTTTTTTTTTTTATTCATTGGCATAATGTCCATATTGCTTGCAACTGTGACACTGGATATGTGCCTTTCCTCGAGTAGATCTGCATTCTTGAGACTGAGCTCGATTTTGTGCATAGCCTCTACCTCTTCCTCGGGCTCGTCCTCGGCTACAGTTGGATGAATTCCCACGACGTGAGTTCCACTGCCCACGACCTCCATTTGGTTTGTCAATATTCAACTTTGACTCCAAAGCTTGCTCTAGCGTTGTGGGGCTTGCATTCTTCTGAATGCGTTGCTCGTGAACTATGAGGGATCCTAGTAGCTCCTCTGCGCTCATCGCCTCCAAATCCTTGGATTCCTCAATGGCAGTCACCACATGCTCAAACTTAGATGTGAGTCATGTGAGTGACTGGAGTATCTTCTCCACAACTCGTACTTCATCGAGTCTCTCGCTATTTATCCTCATCTGATTTACTATCACAATGAGCCTTGAGTGATAGTCGGAGATGCTCTCCCCTTCATTCATGTGAGTAGTTTCAAAATCTGCTCGAAGTGACTGTAACCTCACTTTCTTGACTCGATCTACTCCTTTGTAGATTGTACTGAGTGTGTCCCATACTTGCTTGCTCGTTGTTGCTTCTGCAACCTTCTCAAACGTTGAATCTTCTAGACCCTGGTATAGAAGATACAACGCCTTCTGGTCCTTCTTTCGTAAGTCCTTGAGAGTGTTCCTTTGTTCTGCAGTATATGCGGCTTCTTGATTGGCAGTGGGTACAACATACCCATTACTGACAACTTCCCATAGCTCCTGTGATCCAAACAATGCTTTGAATTGGATGCACCATCTTTCATAATTTTCTTTCTTCAATGTGGGAACCTGGAGCTGCACTAAGTTGGACGCCATAACTGCTGCACTTGCCAGAATGGTATTCTGGCTCTGATACCAATTGTTGGTATTCAAAAGTTTACAAACTTAATACCAATTATGTGGGTGATAGGTTTTCTAACTCTATCACACCTCTCTCTTTCTTTTACTCTCTTTGAAAATGGATTGATAGAAAGAAAAAACAACAAGCTTCTTAAAGAAACAAGTACTTGATATATTAAAAGAGTTTCAACTCTATTGCTGAAAATATGGAATGGAATTACAAAGAGCCTTACGGAAATGCATTCTTATACTTGCAAAAAACAAGAGAACCACACAAGTGGTTTTCATAAACAAATGCAAACAAAGACTTTCTAGACTTAGCTAGTGGAAAACTATCCATGTAAAATAAAATAAAGGGGTTCAAAGTCTTTACTTGCAGCAGTTTTAGACTATTGAACACACACACACACTACTTTATTCTAGTGGTTTACAACCACATTTCGGCTAGCACAGAAGAGAAGCATTAATTTGGGTAAGTGCAGGATGAGTCAAAAGAAACAGCTAGCAGCCCACTAACATTGAAATAATGTTTTTATTTGAACTTCCAACACTATATGCAGAGAGAACCAGAACCAAGTCCAGACTCACTCGTAATAGGTCTCTCCTCATCCACAACAATATCCCAGCTTTCCCTTGTCGTGGTTTTCCCATATTTGTGCACCTTACTGCAAAGAGAGAGCAAGTTAACTTGTCAAAGAAAAACCAGAACAATAGATGCCAATGCAGTTCAGAAAGTTTATTTCCCTTCATACCCATTTCCAAAGTGCTCTTCTCCCCATGTCCTTGACCAACCTAGACATGAGAGAACAAAAACAAAGTCACATCAGATTAAATTATTGAAAGAAAAAGGTTCACTTACAAATCGACATTAGAATCAAGCAACCACGCTATGAAATACAAATTTAAAATGTAACAATTTACTGTGTCTGAAAGGAATCTGTGAAATAAAATAGTTAAACCCTAAACAGCACCACTGCAAATAGCATAAGAAAATTAAAATTAACCCTAAAGAAATTGGGAGAGAAGAATATGAAAAGGGAATACCTTTCGGCCCTTTGAGTTATTGGAAAAAACCCAACAGAGCAAAAGATAAACAAAAATACAGGAGGAAAGAAAATAAATTTTCAACTTGTAAGATTCATACACGAACAGATTGGCGGTCAAAAGCATTTCGAAACTCAGAGCCATCAAGCTTTTTGATCTGCATGGAAATTATTTATGAAGTTTGAGATTCTTATAGATGCTTTAGACACATCGACATATTGAAAAAGCAATATTCAACAACCTAGTACCCATGCTCCCTAGAAGGGTACAGAAAATATGAATGTCTGGACTCTGGAGTGAGAAAGTAAAAGGACTTGCCGCATACTTCATATCTTCCAAGTTTGTGTAGTCTACAATCCCTGTTGTGCCTACAAAAAAGGCATAGGACAAAAGCTAAATCAATCGAAATTCTGATGTCTCATGATCTAGGTCTTAGGATTAAACTACTGAAATAACACTACATGAAATAGCTGTGTATATCCCAAAAAAAGTATGAAATCTGGTTGATAATTGAAGACTTCGAAGGGATTTACCTTTGGATTCTTTGGCTTTCAGATGGAGTTTGCTTATGTGTGGGGGAGAGAGGTGGAGCGGCTAGGGCTTGAGTATGGAAGAGATGAAAAATGCAGAGAGCACCTGTTTTCGCTGAAGCAACTCACACACTCTGGACAAATCTGCAAATGTCTAAAAGGGGGAAAATATAAAAAGAAACCTTAACAACTGAATTCAAAGAAACATTATTACATTGTAAATAACATTTCACAAAAAAAAAAAAAAAAAAAAAAACTGAACTAAACTAATTACACTCGGATTGCAATGCTATCATTTAATAATAGGAATTCCCATAACTTAGCAGAAGACCTGCATCTGCAAAGGATTCTTTAAAACCTATTTTTTTTGAACAACCCCGCACCTACAACACATCCAGGCAAGGTAAACCAATAGCACCCTCATTCTAAGCTCTTCTGTGCATATATACCCCTTATAAGTAATCTTAATCAATCAGTTATCATGAATATAGTCAGTTATCACGAATATACAACTTATATTAATTTTCTACAATATCCAACACACAAATATAACAGAAGAGGAAACTTTTACTTAAGCAGCACAAAATGATATCCTTTGCATTTCATTCCAAAATCCATCACTCTTATGTCTTTGCCTGCACAGTTTTTGCTCCAACATAGCCCGCCATGATGATAGCACTATCAATAATTAAGACATAAAGAAAGGCTATCCTAGCTAGGTATTATCATTGGAGTAAACCAACAACACCATAAGTAAAGTAGCAGACCAAATTTTTTCTAGAATTGATGTCTTAACATGTTTAAGTAGCGAAAAGATTACAACACATTGGATGTGTTAACACATCCATAAGCTAATGACTCCCTCTCCGGATCACTACATCATTCTTAATGTATTCAACAATGCAGCAGCAATTAAAAGTCCTTGGAAAATGCCAAGCTACTACAATGACATAACGAAAACTATATCTCACCTTACCCCCTTGTTGGCATAGACTGCATATCCGCCCTTGTTCGGGGTGAATCATAATCCTGAACTCAATTATCATCATCGTTGAGAATGTCAAACTTTAAATCAACCATGCATGGAACAAAACTTAGAAATTAAACAATTATCAAAGCTTATGAAGAATGCTAAACCCAACTAATTCGAAACATAAAGTAACCCAAAAGAGAGAAAACTTATAAATTTTACATAAATTATAATCCTTAACAGAAGGATGGAACAAAGCAGGTTCATTCTTGAGAATAGATGTAATTTTGCACATTGCATATATGTAGATTAAGGCTGGTGGTAACATACCTTGTAATTTGTACAAATTAGGATTTTCATTCAAAGAACCATAATATACACAATTACAAAAACAGTGATTCAAACTTGTTCTTCTCTTAAGGAAATTACTCACAGTTGAAATTCTGAATGGACGAAGTTTTGGCATCCCTTTCTGACTATATTTGATTAACCTTTTTTTAATCCAATGAGTGCCTTCATGAGAGAGAGAGAGAGAGAGAGAGAGGAATATTAGGTGAAATGTATTGCCAAATCACACAGAGATCAAAATCTTGAATATATATGTTTAACCATATCAAAGTGAGTGTGTGAAAGGGTGTAGTCTGCAGAAAGGGCAACATTTTCACTGCTAGAAAGTTGGAAACTAAACTTTTACACAGATATTGGATTTTATTAATTCCCTCCGCGAATTGAAAAGCAAATTGTTCGAGTAATGCAGGTAAATTCGATATACATATGCGTTGATCTATGTAAGACAGTTATAAGTTATAACTGTATCGTCTTAACACAAAAATGATCATAAATGTAAGTGTCTGTATTATGGAAGTAAGGGACTTACAGCAATTGCTATGAGCTATAACAGCAGTCACTCCAAGTACCCTATTATGGAAGTAAGGGACTTATATCAATTGCTATGAGCTCTACCAGCAGTCTCTCAAAGTGGTGCAACGGCTAAAATTATAAATAAAAAGTAATTTAAACAATTTAACTTAATAAAATATTGTAATTTAAACAATGCCTATATATTCAAACATCCCAAAACAGGAATGAACTTCCAAAAAACATGCGCATGAAAATAAACGGCATTACTCACCCATTGAGTTGGACCATCAAACTGGAGCGTAAGAAGGATCATCATGTACCTATGAAACCCAAAGGAAACTTTTAGCAACCCCAAAGCTTGTATGCAAGCGTGAATAAGTATGCGTGTATGAATCTATTCATAGTGAAGAAGGCTACCTTAAGAAATATTTGCATCTGCAGCTTCATATGGCCATACAACAAAAAGCATCGCATATGATAACAAACCCCAGCTGCACCACAAAAGGAATATGATCTTCCTCTCAACTTGTATTTGCAGTTGTTACTGTAACATCTGCAGACAGCATACATAAGCACTGATTCGAAAATTCTAAAGGAAAAAAAGTCCTTATTCGATAATGCACCAAATCCTATCCGAAAACCAAGGGGGTGCCATATCCCTAGATTAACAGAGCATCTTTCTTTGTTCCAAAACAAATTGCAATTGGCTTTGGTAAAGTAGAAAGATTACCAGATACCGACTCTGTTCCATTATTCGACTGTCCTTTTAGTTCTGTCTCTCAACATGGGAAATACAATAAGACAGTAAAAACAAAAGTTAGTGATGCTATTACATAGTGAAAGAAAATAAGACATTCACATATTGATAGCTATTTACTGTCCTTTCTCATCATAATCTTGGCCCATATATATATATATATATATTGAATTTTGAAAGCAATGAGAGAAATATACCTTTGGGGCGTCACTGCCAGAAGGGTGAGTGAGGGATCTAAGATGTTTGAGAGCAGAAATTTTTAAGTAATTTGTGCGAAAAAGTTGAAGAGCTTCGAACAGAGTGGAGTGGGTTGGCCTGGGCTAAAATAAAGAGGATGAACTCTAGAAAGTAGAAAATGTTGTTGTTCAACCAAACTCAAAAGTAAAGAAACCATACAATTAACATATAAATAAGTTTTATATACCAATGATTACATGTACGTTGTTTGAGAAGGTAAATTAGCAACATATACAGTGATCAAAAGATTAACAGCAATAAACTGCTCATTATTCAAAATATACAAGAAAGTTGTCATTCACATGATCCAAATGGTAGAGGACAAAACAGAAGGAAGCAAATATTATAGCAGCATAAGTTGAATAATTGCAGCAAGTAAACAAATAGAAAGGCTAGCTAGATTACACAATCCAGTTCTAGGTCAGACTAACCATGTTAGCCATCCGCCCACCACCATCACCGTCGGCTTCTTATTAAAAATGTAGAATAGAAGACTCAAAAACTGGAAATGAAAGTAGGTAACATTGAGTTTTAATAACCAAAAAGGGACACTGTTTAAGCAGCTCCACAACAGCAATAATACTTGGACGATGAGCTGCAAAAACAGAAAAGAAAACACAAATTAAACTAAAAAAATATAAAATTTAACACTAATCCAAGGATTAAATATCAAATATAAAGTCATTAGGATTGGGACCTTTGCATTGAGGAATATCTACTACATTATGAGTTCCCTCCTGATAAAGCCCAATCAGGGGGTTTTCCGATGAGCCAAGAACGGCTAACTTTGCGTGACACCGCCATCCCCACTAACACCAAACCAAGATAATATCAAGATCAAAACTAACCAATACCAGAAAGATTTTTTTATTTAAATTTTAAGAAAAGACCTAAACTTTACGAAATTAAGGGGGAAAACAAAGTTAAGTAAAGCACCAATTTGCAACTGTCAAAAGTGAAATATGAGACTGCAACTGCCTAGAAGAACTCCGTGGCCTCATCGACGATGACCGGATGGTGGAGATTGAACTGGTGCGTACACCTGGAGCACCTGATTATACACCGAACATAGAACAAAATTTAAATCAAGTCGAACAATAATTGTGAGAAAATAAACTAAAAGGGATTTGAGCTGAGAGTTACGATTCGAAGTGCGGCAATGGAGGGTGCAGGTTAGCGGCGGCAGAGGAGGGGTTGAGCTTGGGCTCAGTGAGAGAGAAGGTAGTGCTAAAGGCACTATTTGTCAGCCAATCATGTAATAGGCACACCACTTTTCTATATATGACAAAAATTAGGAGTTCTCCAAACTAAAGCATGAAATTAGATTCACCAGAGAATTGGAAATTGCACATGAAAAAAATAATATACATCATGCCATTTGTGATTTTGAAAGAAAAAAAGAATACCTTCTTCAGGTCCGCTTTAGTAGGTGGAGGCTCTTGATAGAAGATTGGCATTGGAGTCGTTTTACAAATCAGTTTCTTCCTGAACATCCTAATGTCAGCTTCTAGAGTTTCCTGTAAAAGAACAGACAACATTCATAATAAGAAAATCTCTCTCTGCAATCGTAGAAATCCCTCGGGTTTCAGGAAGCAAATGGAAAACGAAATGCTTTTCTCCCGTATCTCTCTCTCTCACCTCTGTCCCATCTCTCTGTCTCCAAATCGCAGAAAAGAAACCCTAAACAAATCCCTGAAATCCCTCGCCTAAATCCTCCCACATTTCTCTCGGACACCCCCCTCTTTCTCTCTGCAAACCCTAAACCAAATCTCCTAAATCCTATCTTTGACACCCCACATACAGCCAAGATATTAAAGCAATCTCTATATAATACTTTGGAACAATGAAGAAAAATGGTACTTACTTGTTCCTTGTCCAAAACCGTTGGTGCTGCCGCACATTGTTATCAATTGTGGGTTGATCAAATCCTTCATGGCTTAGACTGCATGAAGAATTAGAAACTAAAAGATGAATATATGCCGTAAATCATCATATAAATGTAACTGCATTTAAAAAAAAAAGGGAATGACAAAATTGAATTCTATTTCATCAGTATGTAACTGCATGAAAAGTTACTTTGAATGAAGACTCGATCAATTTCCCCAAAGTCATTGTTAACTGAAAATCAATATCAAACCCATAAATACCACATTGAATTTGACCAAGTTAAAGGATAAAGGCACTCGCATCATCGTATTACTCTTTGGGAAGATCTTCTAATAATGGTTCTTCCTTTTTCTTGCTCTTCCTTAGAACTGCCATAAAAACCCCAGAGAAGCATACAAATTCAGAAAAGAAAAGGTTCAAAACTGCCATAAAAAAAATCTAGAAAGCATACAAATTTATCAGAAAGAAAAGTTCAAATTACAAATACCAAATGATGTGAGTAAGTAGTGAGAGGTTGTGTTAGGCACCTGAAACACGTTTTGGTTTCAATTGAAAGGGCCAGAGACAACATCCACATTCTTTTTTCTTGGGTGAACTAACCAAATCATATTATATACTAAAACGACATAAAAAATCATTCACAAACTCACAACAAAATAGAACAAAAAGATTCACAAAAGATTTGGGAGTTGAGACGCTAACAAAAACATTTCTTTTCTAAACAAATACACAACCGCTAATCTGGGTTTGGTCAGTTTGACTAAAACGGTGCGCTATTTTGCATCTAAATATAGTATATCGCTTAAATAAAATTAATAAAAAATACACATCCAATGCTTTTAGTCTAAAGCTAGAATTAGGAATAACTGAGGAAGTTAATGAAGGCAAAGCAGAGGGTAGGAAGCAGAACATACCAAGAGACCAGTAGGCCATCGGGGCCGGTCTGCCGATGAACGCTGTGTACTGGTTGACAACGCCCAACGGAGTTGGCGCAGAAAAGAAGTAAAAGTCGAAACCACCCTCAATGACCTTGTAGGTGAGAGAAGTCCCTCTGTAGAACACATCCATGCCATTGCTGTTGAGCAGCAAAACGGAGTGCGCGTAAGCCTCGTTGCCCACATTCCGGAGATCCATGTAAACTGGGTGGGACCCGTACAAATCAGTGTTGAGATTGATCGCTGAGAAGTTAGTGGTGAAGAGGATGTATTTATCGTTCGGGTAGAGCTTGATCCCGTGCGGCTGAGAGTTCTCTTCGAGGCCGTACAAGGAGGAGTATTTCGGCACTCGGGTGGATATCTTGAGGTCTAGTCCTTAAACACCAGTACTAGTCCAATAAACCACTCCGCTTTTATTGATTTTCAATTCATGTTCATTCGGGTCCCAAACAAGACTGAACGGCCCCAGAGCCGGGTTGTAGGTATCTACATATGATATAAGTGCCCACGTGGCCATCATTGCGGTTGACACCTAACTTCATACCCGGTAAAAATGTGTATCCAGGATAATCACTTCAGCCGATCGAGGGTGATTTGAGGTGTTTTCTAGCTGAATTGGACTTCGACCCAAGTATGAAAGTTGTTCCTCTTATCGAGATCTTCATTCATGTAAAATTTGGGAATTTTAGAATTGTTGAATTCTCCGGCGAGTCAGGGCTACCAGCCGCCACGTGTTTCGGCGCATGGCCCTTTGGCCGCTGTCCCGTGGCGACTCGTGCGGTGATGTATGCAGGAAAACCTAAGGTTCCTCCTTAGGTTTTTCAATGTACCAAACCCGAATCCGCCGTCCTTTTTTCAAAATTCTAACGTTTTCATAGAGTTTTATTAAACGACCTTTAATTGTGTTTAGGTGCATCGGTGGAGGTGACCTCATTCTTGATGGTTCGAGCGGCTTTCGGGCAATGGAAAACTTGTGAGTGGACCCCTTCTAAACTTATATATTGTTATAAAATATTAGCCTAGCATGCATTCCATATTTCATGATTTGAATATGATTTATAATATGCTTTATGGACTTTTATAATTATGGTTTACGAAATAGTTTGATTTATCGAAATTACGTTTTATTAGGTATTGAATTATTGGATTTGCATATATGGATTTCTATGGTTTTCAAATACGATTTATATTACGGTTTTACGAACATGAATTATTTTATGGATTTCATGAATACAATTTATCTTGGATTTATGAGATGAGAATTTGAGCTAGTGAGCTCCGGGTTTGATATAAGTTTTGAGATATGTTTTTGGTACTTATCTAGTGGGTTATCATACGGCACATCCGCACACCACGGGTATAGAATTGTATGGCCATAGGACACAGATGATGAGGAGGAGTAAGATATGATATATTATATACCCCCAGTTCACTGTCGAAAGTAGTGTCAGATAACTTCACTAGCCATGGCTAGTGTCGGTATGGATGTTATGCTATTTCATACAGCTTCACCTTCGGGTGATAGACAGGTTATTTAGCTTCACCTTCGGGGTGATGGACATGTACTACCTTCGGCCAACTATGATAGCCTTTGTTGAGTACTTCACTGACAAGATTTACAAATTTGCCTTCGGGCGACGGCATTTTCATTATCAAGCATTGGATTTTACATATCTACCTTCTAAATGGATTTTCATGGCATGCTAGGGTTTTTCATAAAGCCTATATGTAGTATTATATATGTTTTCAAAACAAGGGGTTATTATGTTCATAAATAAAATGTTTTCCTATTATTAGTATTATTAATATAAACTTTGGTCCACTCACATTTTCAGTTTTTGCGCCTCCACAGGAGTTAGGATCGAGGCACATGATCCCGGCATCATGGCATGTTGATATAGGTATCCTTGAATCTTCCCAGTGTAGATATCATTCCCTTATTCATATCTTTTTATAGTGATTCTTCCCTATTATTTCTAATTAGTTGTATGCTCTAAACACATTCCTGCTTTGGTATAATCGTTATAACTACTTATCTTGTAATTGTTTGCATGTTTAAAATGGTTTCGTCACCCTTGGGCGTGGGCTAGCACGTGCCTACCCTGGTATGTTGGGATATCGGGGTTGGGGCATGTCAAAGATAGAGAGTGAATTTCTAGCAGATTCAATGGTTGTCTACATTTTAAAAAGAGCTTGCCGAAAAGATTGATTCAGATGAAATAACAAAGGATTTCAATTCCATTAAGGATTGAAGGGCACAACTTGAATAGGTATTTTTCTTTTTATTTGTTATGTTGTTATGACAGGATTGACGATGTATGTTTATTTATATTGTAAGTTGCAACTTTAAAGGTTTTCTTTGTTAAATCTAGTTGAAACTTGATTCATTTAGAGTTAAATTTCTTACTTCAAATTGTTGCTTTTAGGCTTATTATTGTGTAACTTTATGCAAGCAACAAAAAATTTTAACCATTTGATTTTGTACTAATAATTTTAGCTTAGCATGCCACCAAATAATTCATGGCTCCGCTATAGAAATCTTAGCATGTGCAATTTCAAAGTCTCGGTTGCCAAGTCTCCCCAGGCTGTTCAGCACCCATTCTGAATCTTGATCGAGATCTAGAGCAGTGCAAGTCAAGGAGTCTTCATTCTCATTTGAAACAATGCTAAAATTATACCTCAGCTTGGACTCCTTGGGCAAAATATACCCAAATGTATTAGTACTACTTGTGGATACACCACTAGTCCAAAAAAATCACCTCTCCTTTCTTAATCTTCAATTGGTGAGGGTCCCAATCAAGCGTGAAAGGCCCCGGCGCACGGTTGGCTTTAGTTTCCCATGATGAAATCGACGAAACATGGCCGTTTGTACGGTTGACACCCAATTTCATGCCCGGTAAAAAGGTGTCAACTGGTAATCAAAGCTTTACGTTCACTTCTTCTTGTACAAAATTTCCCGAATCCAAAAGGATAGCCACAACAGTAGCAATACTGTACTTATGTTGGTAGACCTAGTAGTTTGTGGAGCTGAGAAAAACGCAATTGGATTAGGATCCCCCCCGCATAATTTTCAAGGTTTTATTCCTGTCCAAGGCAAGAGTGCGTACAAAATAGGGGCTTTACGGTTGCAAATCCAAGCAATGTTGCCATCGGCCTTGTTGCTCTGGATAGATACGTAGCTGGTGCTTTTGGAACTGTCGTCGTGTACACAGGAACTGAAACTGAACTTCTCCGATGCAGAGACCAAAGAACTTGAGGAGTTGAGAGTGTCTCCTGCTGGTTTCAGTGTGTCCCTTGCACTTGCAGCATTGTGACAGGTCCACAGTCAGCATGCAAAAATGATTAAGTTGATTATTGCCATGATTAATTAATGACCATAACATGAAGTTTAATTTCTCCATATGATGAGGAAGAAAGACATGAAATCCATCACCAGAACATGATTAAGAATTTAATCAAGCAACGCGTCTTAGTTAAACCGTTACAATCTTTGTACAAGGCATTTATAAATTAAAAAAAAAGGGAATAAAGTAATAATTACAAGTTTTACACAAGTGACCATTTATTACAATGGTGGAAAGGTGTTAAGCTTTTGCATGACGGTGTGAGTTCGAACCTCGTCGGTAGTTAATCTAACTTATAATCTAATAAAATCTATTTTTTGACCAAAAAAAAATAATTACAAGTTTTACTAAAAATTTAGGGGTGTGATATCCACACACCCCTTTTTACTTCTCTCACACATTTTTGATTTTCGACCGTCAAATCGGATGAGTTGAAGAAGATCAACGGACAGAAATTAACAAGGGATGTGTGAGAAGTAAAAAGGGGTGTGTGGATAGCACACCCCAAAATTTACCGGAAGACTTGATCACCCATTTGTATGCTGACAACGGTGACTAGATTCACAACCTCTTTCCCACGTAAATCACATCATCCAATTTTATTTTTCTTACAACATATCACGCATCTGTCATATGCAAGACTTTTTTTTTTGTATAACATGAAAAAGAAGACTTTTTTGGAATATGGAGAGTGAAATTGCAGCGGAAGCATCCTAGATTTTTGATCGAATATTGAGTTTGGTTTGATGACAGACTTCCTGGATCAAACACACCCTAAAAAATATATATAAAAAACCAATAAGGTCATGTGATACGACATCATTTCAAGAGGAAAGGTAAAAACAATCTAGTTTCTATACTAGGAAGATTCACTCGAACAAATTCTTGGAAACTATGACTCAAACAAAATTCTAGGAATTCAGTATTTTTAACAAATGATAAGCGTTTAAGATATATTCTTTATAATATTAGAGAAATCGAACGGTTGATGTATAACTCGCAAAGTGGTTGTAGCTCAAGTAATTTTACTCCCCAATTTTACATAAAACATAAAATAAAAACAAATCCTAATTTACATGGTAATTTTTTTTCATAGCTAGGGACAACTTCGACTATGGTAATGCAATTAATATACACTAGTTTTGGATGGAGAAGTTTCAAGATTGAGTATGGGATGGGGAGGGGCGAGAGACTTGGATGGAGAGGTGAGGTTTTATGAGTTAAACAGTGATGCAAGGATGTATTACTTAAAACTTTAGAGACCGTATGTTGGGCTATATATAATATACGTTCCATGGATAATTGTTTAACTCATAAACGTTTTGAGTGTTTCTAACATATGCTTATCAAAAGCCTTCTCGTTCCATCAAACAATACGAAAATTTTCAATTGAATGAAAGACATACTATTTTATATATCACAGTACTTCATGGATCATCATCATCACATATCCTTAATTCAAAGGTAATAAATGAGCATCTAGTTTTATTTTAATTTTATTTTATATAGGGACTACAGAAGCAAGCACCCTCTGTAAATTAAACTCTAAAACTTCTCAAGTATCTTGAAAGGTGCCAAAAGCCATCAGCCAACTCCAGTTGATGCATAACCTCCTACATTTACAAAAACAGCGTCGCCGTTAATTTATTGACTTCTTCCCAGGACACATACCAATTTGCGAAAGTGGTTTGACTGATGCTAATTAGTCGAGTAAAGTACAGTCTTTTCAATTAAGCAGATGCAAAACACTTAGTTGAGGCACTACAAATATGATTTTTACCTTTAATTAACGCGCTTCAAAATCTGAACTGGACATGTAGTTTGCTGAAGCAACAGTTTCAAGTTGCTGATTCCCACTTATACCAGCCTCCACCGTCCTCCTTCCAACAAAAAATGCTGGCTTTGTTGGTGATGCTAATCGAAAGCTTTCATTTGTCAACATAGATATGACATCTGACATGGTAGGGCGATCTGCTGCATTTTCTTCTACGCAAAGCAGACCGACATGGATGCATCTTAACAGTTGCTCTTTAATAAACGAATTTCCTAATGTTGGATCCGTTAATTCTAGCCCTGCACCTTTTTTCCATAACTCCCATGCCTGAAGAACAAGGATTGCATTTCATTCTAAAGAAGAAAAATATGATTATAAATTTTAAGAGAGAGATTTGTTTGTCATACATATCCTACTAAATTGAGTGCGCGATCGTCATTGTAAAAGCTGTTGTTTTTCCTTCCACTTATGATTTCAAGCATCAATACCCCGAAACTGTAGACATCAGACTTTACAGAAATAATTCCCCCCACGGACTCTGGAGGCATGTAACCACTGCACGAAATGAAAAAGAAAATTAGTCAGTATACTTATCTGGAAAAATGCGTGTTTAGCAGTCAAAAGGGGAGGACCACGTCAATGTGATGCAGAAATACTTACAGTGTCCCCACAACCTTTCTAGTGTTTGCTTCCAATTCATTTTGGGTGAAAATCCTTGCCATACCAAAATCTGAAATTTTTGGGTTCATGTTTTCATCAAGTAGTATGTTACTAGCTTTTACATCTCTATGAATTACTTTCTTTCTTGAGTATTTGTGCAGATAAAGCAACCCTTGAGCAATTCCTTCGAGAATGCTAAAACGCTTCTTCCAATCTAGTAGTAGACCTCTGATTGGATCTGTCCAATATGTAGAGTTAAGTAGGACTAATATTAATTAATAGTAGTACTCTATGAACTTTGACAGTAAAATAAAAATCAGATAGTAAATTTAACAAATGAAATCAAGTATCTTGGTTCCTCACCAAATAAAAAGTGGTCCAAACTTTTGTTCTGCAGATACTCATATATCAACATCATTTCTTCACCATGAATGCAAAATCCGAAAAGGTGAACCAGGTTTGTATGTTTGAGTTCATATATAAGTATCAGTTCATTCTTGAATTCTGATGTTCCTTGCCCTGAACATTTCGAAAGCCTCTTCACAGCTATTTCTTGTCCCGTCGCCAATTTCCCCTGAATTGATAATCCATATCATGTTTTTGCTGTCATCTTTAGGCAAATGAAGCTAATTCCATTTTTTTTCTTACAGCTTTTGAATTAGAAGCAGAAATATTTTTTTTTCAAAATGTTACCTTATAAACCGGTCCAAACCCTCCTTGTCCTAGCTTGTTTTCTTCAGCGAAGTTTCTTGTGGCAGCCACGATGGATGAATAGCTAAAAACGCTAAAATCATGATGTCGCTTAGATTTCATGAAGATAAGCATTTCGTTCTCAATCTCTGGCCAGTTCTCACCTATACAGATCAATTATAAGAAATTAAAGTTTCAATGGAGACAACAATTGTCAAAGATGTGATTAATAATCCTGTCTTACTGGTGCACATGATTTAAAGAAATATACCAGCTGATGCAAGGGCTGATCTTCTTCGTCGGAGTAGATAGTACGCGGTGCAAAGCACTAGAGCAGCAGCTATAGAAATGCCAATCCAAACCCATTTATCTGCTGCATCATAAACAATTAGCTAGCAACATATGCAATAAGTGTAACACACACGCACATGTACGCATTAATTGTCTTCAATTTTTGGATGAACTAGGTCTTGCAGGTTTCTTCCGGAAAACGAAGAAAAATTCGAGACAGAGAGCAGAACTTAAGACAACAATAACAAAGATAGAGGTACCTAATAATACTGATTCCACGCGTGTCACAGATTTCCGGCTCAAATCGGGTTTGCAGCCTCGGTATATATCCTTCGGATCAAGAAAAGAAAACCCTTTTGGGCATTCGCAGGTTGGCCTTTTATCTGGTTTGAGCATACAGGTACTGTTGTAACCGCAAACACCAACGCCCAGTCGTAGGCAAATATCATCCGGCATATACACCAGAGGACTAATCCAACTTGCATTTCCCGTGAAGTTTTTCGGGTGAGAATATAAAGCGAAAATCCCATCAAAATCAAGAGTTGCCCTTATGTAGTTGTCCCTCACCGACACTCCCTCTGTCCCCTTAAGAGGAACTCTTCCATCATTTTCTCTTAGAACAAACATGTCCCCTGAGCTGCTGAACACCAATCGTTTGCCTTGACTACCTGGCACGTTCCCTGAGGTGGTCTTCGTGGAGAAGTAAGGGATGTTGGCATTATCTGTTGTGACGGAAATGAGCACGAGGTTTCCATCACCTTGCAAGCTCAGCTGGAACCGCCCTTTTGTGTAGTTAGTCTCCGATTGTCTACACGAAAGCGTCCCGTTTCTCTCAATTGTCTGTCCAGGCAAAACGGTGTCTGTAGGACTGCTGAAGGTCTCCCACAAGCTCCCCGAGTTTTGGTGTTGAAGGACAAAGTTTCCGGTGTCATTCATGACCCCGTTCGCAACAGTCCCCAAGGTTATTTCGGATTTCCATATCTCTCCACCCTGAGGATTGTTAAGAACTAGTCCACTGTTGGCAGTCAAGTTCAGAACTGATCCCCCAGGTGCAACCATGGGGTTGTTACCGTCATATGCATACCAAACTACGGTTTTGTCTGGGATTTTCGCATACCATATCGAAAGCAAGAAACGATCATTGTTTCCGAGGGGCGAAAATCCAAACGCGAAATCACCGGATGGAGAAAGCCATGATGAGGAGTCGCCTGTAGTTGCAGTTAGAGAACTCCCAACTGCTACTCTTCCATTATTTTGGGAAATCACAGAAATTGGTAGCAAAAACAAAGAGGAGAACAAAAGCATCTCCACAGAAAGAGCCACTGCCATTGCAAAAGCACCCATTTTTCAACTTGGCTTGATTGATTAGCTATATTTCTTAGTAAAGCATTGGTCCTTGTTATATCTTCAAGTAAATGTGTGTGCACCATGTGCCAATGTGCCAGTCATTTTCTAAGTTTTTGCCTGGAATTAAAGGCGTCTACACCATTTTTTGAAGTCAGTCTTACCTATCTGCCACGACATGACCTCAGACCTCGCTACGTCACACACAACAATATCTCCGGGCCTACAGAATAAATTCTCCGAACCTACACATATCACAAGAATTTCACTTTGAAAAAAATAATATAATGAATAGTTCTATATATAATGACACGATATTTTTGGTGATAGAACTTATTGTCTCTCCCAACTCTGTGTAATGTTGCAAGTTGGATCAATATTGATGTAATTATTAATGGCCCGCTAACTTGTCTCTCTCAAATCTCTTTTCATCCTACTCTCATCCCTCGTCCGTTTTATGATTCTACTTACTTGAGCACTTATAAGTGTTCCAAATCAGCAAAGGACTTGTAACTTAAATAATTAATAATATTTATCACTACACTGGGGATTCTAGGTTCCAAAATATAATATATAATATATATGAATGTTCCAAACCAAAAGGACAAGTAAATACGAGCATGACTCACGTGGCATGTGTCGGCCATTCAAGTCCAACAATCAAAATTCAACAATGGGACCCACAAAGAAAATTTGAAAACAGACCTCCAGAACCAAACAAAGACGACTAGGCCTTTATGTCAAGTATTAAGAGACTTACATCATCACAAAAACAAAGACGACTATGTCTCTGACACGCCCCGATCCCGATGTCCTAGGGACAAAGGGATGGTCACGTGCTGGCCGACACCCGAAGGGTGACGAAAGCCATTTATTGAGTGCAAATGCTGACAACAAGGGATAGATAAGACTTATAAATATAAAAGAATAAAGAATATGCCTTTAAGGAACGTGTTCAGAGCATACAACTAACTAGAATACTAAAAGAAATAATATATAAAAATTGAATGAATAACAGAATGGGTCCTACACCAAGAAGACTCAAAGATGCCGATGTGGAAGTGCCTTGACGTCGGGATTGTATGCCTCGATTCTATGCCCTGAAGGGGGCGCAAAACAAACATGAGTGGACCAATTTGATATATATATAACAAAACAGTTATCAACGTACTAACCCCCAAGTTTTATGAAAACACATATATAATGATAAACATAGGTTTTCCGAAACCTAGCATGCCGTGCAATGTCTCAAATCATAACTCATACATAATAATCACTAGTGAATTGTCCGATAACCCCCAGGCCCCATGCCGGCTCCCCGTCTCTGAGCAGACAGTCAGAGGAAAATACACTTCAGGCCCCATGCCGGCTCCCCGTCCCTGTGCTAAATAGCCAGAGGAAACACACTTCAGGCCCTATGCCAACACCAAACCGTCGCCCGGGACGGACCAGAATCTATCCCTACGTCCCGTAGCGGAAAGGACCACTAGGTAAATACAAAACCATTGAACATATATATATTGAAAAACAACTTCATAGTATAAAGTCATCCATCATCTATACTATAAAGAGGTGTTTGAAACATGTTCTAAATATCATATCGTCATCCATCAGATATTCTATAAGAACACGGGTTATAGGAAAAATAGTAATAATTCAAACTAGCCTCAGTAAGCATGTTATGTCACAAAACGTTTCATAAAACGTAATCATCAAATCATGCTTTTCATGTATGCATTTCTACTATAAAACATGCATTTTAGAAGGGGTCCACTCACAGTACTTAGTTGCCAAATGCTGCGCCACTAGCGAAGACGGAAACGTCACAATAATTGCCCCTAAGCACATAAATGGTACAATAAATAAAACTATATAATAGAAATTGAATTTGAGAAAACGGACATTGGAAACGGATCCAGAACGTCGAATTACCCTAAGAAGGGTTTGAATTAAATAAAATAGGGAATTTGGAATTGAATGGGTTTAGGGTTTTAAAGGATTTGGGTTATAAAGGGTTTAGGGTGAAAATGGGTGGTTTGGGCCTAAGCCCAAACACACACACGCACCACACAAACACACACACGCACGGCATGCACATGCATGCAAGCATGCATATACACACACGTACGCATGCACTTAAACACACACACACACACAAACCACAAAGGCCTTAAGGCCTCACACAAGGACCGGGCTTTAAGCCCTTTCACTCAAAACCGGCCCAAGGCCCTTTGGGCTGCTGAAAATAAATAATTAAATAGAATAAAAACAGGCTGGGCTAGGCAGGGAAGGCCCAAAGCCTTGGGTTTTGGTGGATCGCCGGATCCAATGGGAGAGAAGGCCGGAAATTCGGCCGGAAAACCATCCCACTTTAAACGGCCATAACTTTAACAATACTCAACGAAATCAAGCGAGACAAAAACGAAAGTTATAGCCCTTGAAGAGACGAAGAGAATGATACCTCACACGATGTCTAATTCGCCGTGGTTTGGCCGGAAAACGCCTTGAAAGCCGTCGGACTCGCCGGAAACTGGGTAAGATTCAAATGAGTATAACTTTTCCAATACTCAACGAAATTGAGTGAAACAAAAAGGAAAGTTATACTACTCGACGAGACGAAGAGATTGATACCTTGCACGCCGGCCAACTCGTCGTGGTTTGGCCGGAAATGGCCTCGAAAGGGGCGGTGCTCGCCGGAGCTTACTCCGTGTCGTCGAACTCGCAGGGCAGGGTCCAGGGTTCGTTGCGAGCCTCTCTTCGATGGTGACTCGGTCCTAGTGAGTCCAGGGGAAGAGAGAGAGCCGAGAGACATACAGAAGAAGGAAGAAAAGAAAACAGAAAAGAAGAAGAAGAAAGAAGGGAGTTCACGGGGGAGGGACAGAGAGAGAAGGAAGAGTGACGGGAATGGGGGACACAAAAACAGAAGGTGGGCCCCTTGGGCACACCAATTAAGAATTAAAAACCATTTTTAAATAAAATGGGGGTGAGGTGTTACAGTCTCCATTTCTGTATTCACAAAAAACAAAATACTAACTGAAGTTTTTAATGTATGATTACGTCGTTGGGGTAAAACACCCCAGGCCGAGTTGTCACAGTCTGGCGCAAACGGACGCAGAGACCCGAACCACTCATTTTAAATCATACGGCCTTCATTAGCCTATCTTATTGACCCACATCACACAAGGGGTTCGAATCTCTCTCTCTCCCCTCTCTTAAACGGTTTGGATATCTCGGTTTGTCGATTTTGGATTGCGAGATTCAGAGAGAATCTGATTTCGGGTTTAAGGTGTGGTTCGACGACCATTTGAAGCCCGTTGAGGTGTGGCCCATCTCATCAGGTCGAGTCAGCCATTTTGTACCAGGTTGGATCCCAGGTCAGGCCAACCATTTCATTAGCCTAAGATGGACCTGACAGACGAGGCGCTTGGATATTGCCCACCGCGACCAAATGGACCCATGGGCTCATTAGATGATGAATCTGGACCCAGGTGTGTGTAAAGCCCACCTCAGCTCGATCCATATTTGACCGATACTACAGAGAAGGTGGAGATGAGGTAAAGGTAGGGTAAGCTCCAAGTCATGTGGAGGTCAGTCAAGATTGAACGCACGTTCATAGAATCATAGTATCAAATTCAAGTCCAAATTTTAACACTACGAAACCAAAAAGCATGCAACTCCGAAAAACATTATTTCAGTCCAACAACCCAAACTTCCTTAAAAAACTAAGACCAAAACGACGACACCAGGAAACGGAAAAACATGCAACTCAGAAAACCATTGCTCTAGTTCAAATGAGGTTCCTCAATGCCTCAAGCTTTTCTAAACACCATAGCCTGAACCTTTTCCTTTGCGCCTTCTTTGCTTCACCAGAAACGTTCTTAATGAGCTCCTCTTCAAATTTGAGACGAGTAGGCATTAGGCTGTGCACAATGCTGTAAATGCCCCTAGCCCTTGCCACACCCTAGGTGCGTACGTGTGCATGTCCGACCTGAGTTATCTCATTACGCGCGCAGTTATATCTTCCCCTATTGACATCCCTGCTGTCTATTCTCCTACGAATCCTTCTGCTGGTGACTTCATCCGGGTCCATTTTCTTGCTCCTCAGTGCATGTTCATCTGCTTTTCCCTGTTAATAAATATAGGAATCCCATAACAAACAGCATTTGACAAAACAGAACCTAATAATAACAACAAAACTTGACTTCATCCTCAGTTCATGTTCATCTGCTTTTCCACTTCAAAGCAGCTGACGGCACGATTCGTACTTGGACTCCAAGATGTCTAGATTATGGAGAAACCAGCCCTTTGTTCAAAACACACAAAAAAGTGTATTTTCCTTTTATACCAATTAAGTGTGTTGAAGCATGTCCCACATGGCCACATCGGAAACTTGTTGAAGTTTAAATCCTCTTATATAGAAAGTTTGACTACTAATTGCCTTGAGGACTTAATTTTGTATAAAACCATACCTATTGAATTGCACACGTGCTTAAGTTAAGGTCATTATTGATGGTAATTAGTAGTGGGCCGCTGGGTCATCTTCAAAAAACTGGTACAAAGGGCAATTTATAGAAGCAGTGTTGAGATAAGGGCAATTCACCTCTTTTTTTTAGAAGGATATATATGAATGAAGCAAGGTTTATCTGCTCACCCGTAATGCGGCTCAGCCCTTCATCAAAAAGTGAAAGATCAAAATTACTTTTACAGCAAGAGCAATAACCAGAAGATGTAATCTAAATTATTTATATTTGGTTCCCTTGAAATCCTTTTGACTGCTTCAACATATATGCAGACAGAACCAGAACCAAGTCCAGACTCACTCGTAATAGGTCTCCTCATCCACAACAATATCCCAGCTTTCCCTTGTCGTGGTTTTCCCATATTTGTGCACCTTACTGCAAAGAGAGAGCAAGTTAACTTGTCAAAGAAAAACCAGAACAATAGATGCCAATGCAGTTCAGAAAGTTTATTTCCCTTCATACCCATTTCCAAAGTGCTCTTCTCCCCATGTCCTCGACCAACCTAGACATGAGAGAACAAAAACAGAGTTACATCAGATTAAATTATTGAAAGAAAAAGGTTCACTTCTGTTGTAACAAATCGACATTAGAATCAAGCAACCACGCTATGAAATACAAATTTAAAATGTAACAATTTACTGTGTCTGAAAGGAATCTGTGAAATAAAATAGCTAAACCCTAAACAGCACCACTGCAAATAGCATAAGAAAATTAAAATTAACCCTAAAGAAACCGGGAGAGAAGAATATGAAAAGGGAATACCTTTCGGCCCTTTGAGTTATTGGAAAAAAAACCCAACAGAGCAAAAGATAAACAAAAATATGGGAGGAAAGAAAGTAAATTTTCAACTTGTAAGATTCATACCCGAACAGATTGGCGGTCAAAAGCATTTCGGAACTCAGAGCCATCAAGCTTTTTGATCTGCATGGAAATTATTTATGAAGTTTGAGATTCTTATAGACGCTTTAGACACATCGACATATTGAAAAAGCAATATTCAACAACCTAGTACCCATGCTCCGTAGAAGGTTACAGAAAATATGAATGTCTGGACTCTGGAGTGAGAAAGTAAAAGGACTTACCGCATACTTCATATCTTATAAGTTTTTGTAGTCTACAATCCCTATTGTGCCTACAAAAAAAGGCATAGGACAAAAGCTAAATCAATCGAAATTTTGATGTCTCATGATCTACGTCTTAGGATTAAACTACTGGGAGCGGCTAGGGTTTGAGTATGGAAGATATGAAAAATGGAGAGAGCACCTGTTTTTGGCTGAAGCAACAACTCACACACTCCGGACAAATCTGCAAATGTCTAAAAGGGGGAAAATATAATAAGAAACCTTAACAACTGAATTCAAAGAAACATTATTACATTGTAAATAGCATTTCACAAAAAACAAAATACTAAACTAAACGAATTACACTCGGATTGCAATGTTATCATTTAATAATAGGAATTCCCTAACTTAGCAGAAGATCCTGCATCTGCAAAGGATCCTTTAAAACCTATTTTTTTGAACAACCCCGCACATGCAACACATCTAGGCAAGCTAAACCAATAGCACCCTCATGTTGAGCTCTTCTGTGCATATATACCTGTCAACTAAAAGCAGCCATGAGTATTGGATGGCTAGTGAAGTTAGGCTAGTCAACTTTCTTTATGTAAATTAGGCAAGTTAGGTAAGTTAGGCAAGTTAGGCAAGTTAGGCAAAGTTAGGTCTTATGTCTTCTTTCTTTCCCTATATATATGTTCATCTTGTAATGAGAAATAATCATCTAATATATCAAGGAATTAACTCTATTTTGGCATGGTATCAGAGCAATTCTGATCCAAAAAGAGTTTCTATTCTGATTCACTTACTGGCACTACTGCCATCTACCCAATAAGACCTGCTATTCCGCAGGTCTTCTACTTTCATACCAATCCAATCTTACTCTTTTTTCATTTGGCCATATCTGCCAACATTATTACCCATATCCAGCTTGTTAACCATACATATTCCGCTTCATCTTTTCCCATATTTTTCCCATTTGCAGTATCTCTGCAAAACCCAGAAATCTTTCCACAAAAAAAAAAAATATACTACCCAATACCTTATAAGCCATACCCGTTGGAATCACCCAACAAATTTACCCATAACCTTTGAGGCAGTAATAATGGGTGACTCCAAGACCACTGTTTCAGCTACTGTTACTCAAAGTGATATGTCTCTACATATCACCCCAGACAAGTTGGATGGGTCCAACTATTCCTCATGGTCCCAAAGTGTCTGCATCTACATCACTGGCAGAGGTAAATGGTCTTATGTCAGTGGAACAAAAATGGCACCAGCAGAAGCTGATGCATTGTATGTTATATGGGAGGAAGAGAATGCCATGGTTCAATCTTGGTTACTCAACTCCATGACCGGAGATGTACGGGCCATTTTTCTCCGACTCTCTACTGCAAAAGATGTTTGGGATGCTGTTACCCAAACTTACTCAATTGAAAAAGATGCATCAAAGTTATACGAACTTCGCCGTCAAGCACTGGTGACTCACCAGAATGGAGAACCTTTATCTGCATATTATGGTAAACTTCAGCAAACATGGCAAGAAATTGATTTCTTGCGTCCTGGAAAATTGAAGTGCGCTGATGATATTGCTACCCGAGAGACAGAAATTTCGAAAGAAAGATTGTATGATTTTCTGGCTGGTCTTGATCCTCATTTAGATCATGTTCACAGTTAAGTTTTGACTCAAACAACTCTACCTTCTGTTCGTGCTGCTTATGCTCTTGTGAATGCTGAAGCAAGTAGGCAAACCATTATGTTGGTTGGCCCACAAGTGGAAGGATCCGCCATGGTAGCTGCTCCGTCTCAATTTCCCCGTGGAGTCTCCAATTCTCGATTAGGTGGATCCAAAACTACTGATACAAGGAAGTGTACTTATTGTGACAAGGATAAACATACTAGAGACACTTGCTTCAAGCTGCATGGATATCCTGATTGGTGGGTTCAAAAGAAAGAAAATAAAAAGAAAGGCATTGGTGGATCACAAGCACACCTGACACCAACGCCTTCCATACCTCGGGTGGATCAATCTGCTCACTTAGTTTCTCCTACTACTGCTTCTACTTCCTTAGTCGATGCAGGTAACTTTGGTTTTGCCTTGAACACTACAATTGTTCCTCCCAATAAACCTTGGATCATTGATTCAGGGGCTTCTGACCACATGACCAATAACTCTACATGGTTTGTTTCTCACACTACTCCACCTTTAAATACCGTTAAAGTTGCTAATGGTATTTCTACTCCAATGCTTGGAGCAGGCTCCATCTCATTAACACCAGGCTTATCTCTCTCATCTGTTTTACATGTTCCTAATCTTTCTCACAATTTGCTTTCCATTGGTAAACTTACAAATCAACTAAACTGTCTTGCCATCTTTTCTCCTACCCATTGTTGGTTTCAGGATATTCGAACGAAAGCATTGATTGGTCATGGTAGAGAGAGGGGAGGTTTATACTACTTGGACTTACCACCAGATTGTGAGAAGACAAGTTACAGTTGTCAAGTGGAGGCCAAACAATTTGAAGCTTCTGAAAAAATTTGGTTATGGCACAAAAGATTGGGACACCCTTCCTTTCAGTACCTGCAATATCTATTCCCTTCTTTATTTTCTAAAGTCAAGGTTTCTAATTTCCATTGTGAAAATTGCATTCTTTCTAAAAATCATCGTGTCTCATTTCCTTTAAGTTCCCATAAAAGTAATGTTCCTTTCTCTCTTATTCATTCTGATGTTTGGGGACCATTTCATATTCCTACTTATACTGGTGCTAAATACTTTGTCTCTTTCATTGATGACTGGACTCGAGTTTCTTGGGTATACTTACTCAAAAATAAGAGTGAGGTTATGTCTATTTTTCCAATCTTTCATCAAATGATTCAAACCCAATTTCATGCTAAAATTCAAGTTGTTCGATCTGATAATGGGAAAGAATATTTGAATTATGGACTTGGAACATTTTTTCAACAACACGGTATCATTCATCAAACATCTTGTCCACATACTCCTCAACAGAATGGTATAGCAGAACGTAAAAATCATCATCTCTTGGATGTGGCTCGCTCTTTATGTTCTGCTATGCACGTTCCTAAACGTTTTTGGGGTGATGCCATTCACACAGCTGTTTTTCTTATCAATCGCATGCCATCACGTGTTCTCCAATTTCAAACACCTATCCAGACCCTTTCCCAATATCATTCTCTTCCTTCACTCCTTCATATTCCTCCAAAAGTGTTTGGTTGTGTTTGCTACGTTCACGTCCCCATGCAAAATCGTGATAAGTTGGGTCCTAGAGCCATCAAATGTGTGTTTATTGGCTATTCTGCTACTCAGAAAGGGTATCGATGTTACTATCCTCCCACTGGGAAATTTTTTGTCTCTATGGATGTTACCTTTCGGGAACACAAGGCATTTTTTTCAAAAGAAGATTTGGCCACTTCTCTTCAGGGGGAGATATGGAGTAAGGAGGAAGAGAAGTTGCCGCTTGACATTGGTGGTATGCATTTTTCAGATGAACACTTGTCTGATGTCGGTGATGGTGCAAATTTGCCTAATGATGAGGCACAAGGTGAAAAAATATTGAAGGTGTATGAGAGGACAAGAAAAAAAGGAGATAAAGAAAAAATGGATGATGAGATAGACCACCCACAAACAAATCCCCACATTGACCAACTTTCTGACCAATCAGCTACTACTCGTACGAATTATCCTGAGGTAACCACGCATTCTCCCTCTCTTCAGCCTACTATATTTGATGAGTCCAATCATGAGATTTCATTAAGTGATGATCCAAATGATTCAAATGAACCACATCGTGAGTCTCAGGGTTCTCGTTATCCTATTCGAGAAAATCGAGGGATACCCCATGTTCGTTATGGTCATTCTTCTACAAAGGGTATTCAATATCCTATATCTAATTTTGTTTCATATCATCGCTTGTCAGACTCTTATATATCTTTTGCAAGCCAATTGTCATCAGTCTCAGTTCCTAATAAGTTACAGGATGCTCTTAAAGATCCAAAATGGAAAAAGGCTATGATTGAATAGATGGAAGCGCTTCGAAAAAACTCCACTTGGGAACTGGTTGCACTTCCTGAAGGCAAGAAACCTGTTGGGTGTAGATGGGTGTTCACAGTAAAGCATAAAGTTGATGGTTCAGTGGAAAGGTACAAGGCTAGACTGGTAGCCAAAGGTTATACTCAAACCTATGGCATTGATTATCAGGAGACATTTGCTCCGGTAGCAAAGATCAACACTATCAGGGTTCTTATGTCATTGGCAGCAAATTTAGGGTGGCCTCTACGACAGTTTGATGTAAACAATGCATTTTTACATGGAGACTTGGATGAAGAGGTATACATGGATGTTCCTCCAGGATTCACTACCACTTACGATATTGGCAAAGTATGCAGGTTAAGAAAGTCCTTGTATGGATTGAAACAATCACCAAGGGCATGGTTTGGCAGGTTCGCTCAATCAATGAGAAGTTATGGGTTCAAGCAAACTCAAGCTGACCATACCTTATTTCTTAAGCATGATAGAGGTAAACTTACATCCTTAATTGTTTATGTGGATGATATGATGGTTACAGGTAACGATGTCGAGGAAATTCAAAAACTTTAGAAGTATCTAGCCAAGGAATTTGAAATGACGGACTTGGGTACTTTGAAATATTTCTTGGGTATTGAAGTTGCAAGATCAAAGCATGGCATTTTTCTTTCTCAAAAGAAATATGTTATAAACTTATTAACTGAAACTGGGATGTTAGCTTGTAAACCTGCAGACACACCAATTGAGCAAAACCATAGATTGGGAGACTATCATGATCAAGTTCCGGCTAACAAGGAAAGGTACCAAAGATTAGTTGGGAGGTTGATTTATTTGTCTCATACACGACCTGACATAGCCTATGCTGTAAGTGTAGTGAGTCAATTTATGCACAGGCCAAGTGAAGCCCACATGGATGCTGTACAATGCATTCTCAGGTATTTGAAGTCTGCCCCTGGAAAAGGCTTGATGTTTTCCAATCATGGACATCAAGAAGTTGAAAGGTACACTGATGCAGATTGGGCTGGGTCAGTAACTGATCGCAGATCGACTTCTGGATACTTTACATTTGTTGGAGGAAATCTAGTTACTTGGCGCAGTAAGAAGCAACATGTAGTGGCTAGATCCAGTGCCGAAGCTGAATTTAGAGGTATGGCACATGGTGTGCAAGAATTGTTATGGCTCAGGACTTTGTTGAGAGAATTAGGTTTTAATTCTGCAAAGCCATCAAAACTTTATTGTGATAACAAAGCTGCCATTAGCATTGCTCATAATCCAGTTCAACATGATCGTACTAAACATGTTGAAGTGGATAGGCACTTTATTAAAGAAAGGTTGGTTGATGGTACCATTAACTTGCCTTATGTGAAGAGTGATGACCAGCTAGCAGATATTTTAACAAAGGCAGTGTCAAGTAGGATTTTCCATCTTTCACTCAGCAAGCTGGGCATTCAAGATATTTACGCACCAACTTGAGGGGGAGTGTCAACTGAAAGCAGCCATGAGTATTGGATGGCTAGTGAAGTTAGGCTAGTCAACTTTCTTTATGTAAATTAGGCAAGTTAGGCAAGTTAGGCAAGTTAGGCAAAGTTAGGTCTTATATCTTCTTTCTTTCCCTATATATATGTTCATCTTGTAATGAGAAATAATCATCTAATATATCAAGGAATTAACTCTATTTTGGCAATACCCCTTATAAGTAATCTTAATCAATCAATTACCATGAATATAGTCAGTTATCATGAATATAGAACTTATATTAATTTTCTACAATATCCAACACACAAATATAACAGAAGAGGAAACTTTTACTTAAGCAGCACAAAATGATATCCTCTGCATTTCATTCCAAAATCCATCACTCTTATGTCTTTGCCTACACAGTTTTTCTTCCAACATAGCCTGCCATGATGATAGCACTATCAATAATTAAGACATAAAGAAAGGCTATCCTAGCTAGGTATTATCATTGGAGTAAACCAACAACACCATAAGTAAAGTAGCAGACCAATTCTTTGTAGAATTGATGTCTTAACATGTTTAAGTAGCGAAAAGATTACAACACATTGGATGTGTTAACACATCCACAAGCTGATGACTCCCTCTCCGGTTTACCGCATCATTCTTAATGTATTCAACAATGCAGCAGCAATTAAAAGTCCTTGGAAAATGCCAAGCTACTATAATGACATAACGAAAACTATATCTCACCTTACCCCCTTGTTGGCATAGACAGCATATCCGTCCTTGTTCGGGGTGAATCATAATCCTGAACTCAAGCATCATCATCGTCGAGAATGTCAAACTGTAAATCAACCATGCATGGAACAAAACTTAGAAATTAAACAATTATCAAAGCTTGTGAAGAATGCTAAACCCAACTAATTCGAAACATAAAGTAACCTGAAAGAGAGAAAACTTATAAATTTTACATAAATTATAATCCTTAACAGAAGGATGGAACAAAACAGGTTCATTCTTGAGAATAGATGTAATTTTGCACATTGCATATATGTAGATTAAGGACGGTGGTAACATACCTTGTAATTTGTACAAATTAGGATTTTCATTCAAAGAACTATAATATACACAATTACAAAAAAAGTGATTCAAACTTGTTCTCCTCTTAAGGAAATTACTCACCATTAAATGGACGAAGTTTTGGCTTCCCTTTCCGGCTATATTTGATTAACCTTTTTTTAATCCAATGAGTGCCTTCATGAAAGAGAAAGAGAGGAATATTAGGTGAAAAGTATTGCCAAATCACACAGAGATCAAAATCTTGAATAGATATGTTTAACCATATCAAAGTGAGTGTGTGAAAGGGTGTAGTCTGCAGAAAGGGCAACATTTTCACTGCTAGAAAGTTGGAAACTAAACTTTTACACAGATATTGGATTTTATTATTTCCCTCCACGAATTGAAAAGAAAATTGTTCGAGTAATGCAGGTAAATTCGATATACATATGCGTTGATCTATGTAAGACGGTTATAAGTTATAACTATATCGTCTTAACACAAAAATGATCATAAATGTAAGTGTCTGTATTATGGAAGTAAGGGACTTACAACAATTGCTATGAGATCTAACAGCAATCAATCCAAGTACCCTATTACGGAAGTAAGGGACTTATATCAATTGCTATGAGCTCTACCAACAGTCTCTCAAAGTGGTGCAAGGGCTAAAATTATAAATAAAAGTAATTTAAACAATTTAACTTAATAAAATATTGTAATTTAAACAATGCCTATATATTCAAACATCCCAAAACAGGAATGAACTTCTAGAAAACATGCGCATGAAAATAAACAGCATTACTAACCCATTGAGTTGGATCATCAAACTGGAGCGTTAGAAGGATCATCATGTACCTATGAAACCCAAGGGAAAATTTTAGCAACCCCAAAGCCTGTATGCAAGTGTGAATAAGTATGCGTGTATGAATCTATTCATAGTGAAGAAGGCTACCTTAATAAATATTTGCATCTGCAGCTTCATATGGTCATACAACAAAAAGCACCGCATATGATAACAAACCCCAGCTCCACCACAAAAGGAATAGGATCTTCCTCTCAACTTGTATTTGCAATTGTTACTGTAACATCTGCAGACAGCATACATAAGCACTTATTCGATAATTCTAAAGAAAAAAAGTTCTTGTTCGATAATGCACCAAATCCTATCCAAAAACCAAAGGGGTGCCATATCCCTAGATTAACAGAGCATCTTTCTTTGTTCCAAAACAAATTGCAATTGGCTTTGGTAAAGTAGAAAGATTACCAGACACCGACTGTATTCCATTATTTGAGCATTTTACTGTCCTTTTAGTTCTATCTCTCAACATGGGAAATACAATAAGACAGTAAAAACAAAAGTTACTGATAGCTATTACATAGTGAAAGAAAATAAGACATTCACATAGTGATAGCTATTTACTGTCCTTTCTCATCATAATCTTGGCCCCTATATATATACTGAATTTTGAAAGCAATGAGAGAAATATACCTTTGGGGCGTCAATGCCAGAAGGGTGAGTGAGGGATCTAAGATGTTTGAGAGCAGGAATTTTTAAGTAATTTGTGTGAAAAAAGTTGAAGAGCTTCGAACAGAGTGGAGTGGGTTGGCCTGGGCTAAAATAAAGAGGATGAACTCTAGAAAGTAGAAAATGTTGTTGTTCAACCAAACTCAAAAGTAACGAAACCATACAATTAACATATAAATAAGTTTATATATCAATGTTTACATGTACGTTGTTTGAGAAGGTAAATTAGCAACATATACAGTGATCAAAAGATTAACAACAATAAACTGCTCATTATTCGAAATATACATGAAAGTTGTCATTCACAT
This sequence comes from Malus domestica, assembly GCF_042453785.1. Lineage (NCBI taxonomy): Eukaryota > Viridiplantae > Streptophyta > Magnoliopsida > Rosales > Rosaceae > Malus > Malus domestica. The sequence continues at coordinate 35,221,149 of NC_091665.1, forward strand.
GATCCAAATGGTAGAGGAAAAAACAGAAGGAAGCAAATATTATAGCAGCATAAGTTGAATAATTGCAGAAAGTAAACAAATAGAAAGGCTAGCTAGATTACACAATCTAGTTCTAGGTCGGACTAACCAGGTTAGCCATCCGCTCACTACCAGCACCGTCGGCGTCTTATTAAAAATGTAGAATAGAAGACTCAAAAACTGGAAATGAAAGCAGGTAACATTGAGTTTTAATAACCAAAAAGGGACACTGTTTAAGCAGCTCCACAGCAGCAACTATACTTGGACGATGAGCTGCAAAAACAGAAAAGAAAACACAAATTAAACTAAAAAAATATAAAATTTAACACTAATCCAAGGATTAAATATCAAATATAAAGTCATTAGGATTGGGACCTTTGCATTGAGGAATATCTACTACATTATGAGTTCCCTCCTGATAAAGCCCAATCAGGGGGTTTTCCGGTGAGCCAAGAACGGCTAACTTTGCGCGACACCGCTGTGGATGCAAATTTCTTCCTCCTCGATCTTGGACGATTTTGCACCTACAAAACAATTAACACCTTAGGTTAAGACCAAGAGCCTCACGCGCCCACGATGAATGGGGGGGGGGCTTTGGCCGAAGAACCTCCGATGCCAAAGTTAGAATTTAGAGAGAAAGAGTGTTTAGAGAATTTTGGGATTTTTGCCAAAGTGTTGGAATTAGCTTTTTGGTGAGAATGGGAGTATATTTATAGGGATAGGAGGTGGCTAGGGTTTTTAGGTTTAATTAGCCAATTTATTTGGCTATTAAACATAAAATGAATGTTTTGGTGGTTTTTTGTATAATTGGCTAATAAAAAGGAAGAAATGGTGGGAAAAGGTAGAAAAAAGGTAATGGATTAGGTTTTTCAATGGGATAGCCGGCCCTCTTGTGTTTTTAGGTTTGAGTGGATGTTTCAAATTGACAATTAAGGGATTGATTAGGTAATTAATCCCTTAATTAGTCAATTATTATGATTTTATGAAATATGAAAGGAATAAGTATATTATTTAGCTAATTGATTAGCTAAATAATGAAATGGGAAATATATGAATAAATTAGGTTTTAAGTTGATACCTATTTTGGGCACTTTTGACTTGGTTGAAAAAATGATTCTCTACTGCTCGCGTGTAGGAAACCCGGTATGCCTCGAGGGTATTTTTGTCCTCTTTTGTCCAAAAGTCCACCTGTCGCCTAGTGAATATTTTTGGCTCCACAAATGCCCCCACACCTGTTGGGCTGCTCGCAAAAAAGGGCAGCAGGTGTAGAGATCTTCTTGCTTTAGGAAACTTAAGACTGCTTCCTATTTTGATGTTGATTCTCTCTTTAATAGGAAATTAGATCCTTCTAGGAAAGGGAAATAAATTTCTCTCAAAGCCTATTTAACTCCACCTTAAGTGGGTTATTAAATCAACTTTGGAAAGCAATTTATTCTACCCTACAAGAGAGAGATAGCTTAGAGGATATTTGTTCCCCCTCCTCTAGCAATCTTCTACATCTTGCCCGTGCAAAGGACCGTCTTTCGTTGCTTTCTTCGTCTTCTTCGTGCCGCACCGATGTAAGAAAAATTTAATTTTTCTTGCCTTATTCTTGGATAGTGCTATTGCGGGGCAGTCGTCGGGGTGGTGCGGCACATCGGCTGGCAGGGGCCAGGAGTTGGCTCGGCATGGGCCGAGGAGATGTTGTGGCAGGGACCACTGCTTGGGCAGCTTGGCTTGGCTTGAGCCAAAAGGCAGCTTGTGCAACTAGGGTCGCGGATTGTGGCGCTGGGGCGCAGTGCTAGGCGAGCCGCATGGCTCATGTCCTTTGGGCTCTTGGACCTGACTCGGGCCAGGCTGGTGATTGAGAGAAATAAAGAGATTGCGGGTCTCATGGGCTGCTGGAATGTTGGGCATGCAGGCCTCCTGCCTGTTGGAATGCTGGGTTGAGCTCCCCTACTGAGTACCATGAATGTAGTTGGCTGCTTAGTCCTCTTTGCCGAAAGAAAGGTGGGTTGCTCCAGAAAGAGGAGGTAAAGAGGATCAAGGCGGATGCATTGGCTCGTCTGATCGCTGTCGTGGAGCTTACTATGAATGAAGATGGAAAGAAGAGATCTTCCCCGCCTGCTCATGAGATGCCAGTTAAGAAAAAACTGAAGACTTCTTCTGCTGCTCATGAGGGTCCGCTTGCTACCGAGAGGTATGTGATTGACATGATTTTCCAATGGGAAGAAATGTAAGGCTGCTAGATCTGAGCATGTGGCGTCTTCCATGTTGAGAATGGCTAGTACAATTGTGGATAAGATTACTCAGCGTAAAGGTTTTATCATGCCCCCAGTGCCGAAGTCTGTACCAGGACGTTCTTTGGGAGCCAAGTCTGGTTCACCTTTGTAGAGACTTGCTATTATGAAGAGTGGTAAGGTGGACTCTGCTGCTAAAGTGGCGCCAAAGCCTGCTCCCTTTGCTGCTGAGATTGATTCGCCTCAGATTCAAGATCTTAAGCTTGCAATTTCTGAGCTTCGTTTCGCTACTTATGCTAAGAAGAGAGTGGATGAGCTTCTCTATTTCTCCGGAAGACTTGCTTGCTTTTACTTTTAAGGCTTCCATTGGTGAAGTAGTTGGAGAAGTTAGTGCCCAGACTGGGGCAGCCGGGGGTGAAGCGCCGGATGATGCCGCTGCTAAGAGCGTTACGGCTGTTGAAGGTGTGGCGACCGAGTAGTCGTGGAATGTCCAAGCTGCTGTAGTGTAGTATTTTAGGTAGCCTTTAGGATTTTCTTTGTTTTTCCTTGTAGCTTTTGTTCTGCTTGAACTCCTTCAACCTTTGCTAGTTGTTTATAAACATGTTTTCCTTCGTTTTTCTTCATCTTCACTTCTTTTGTTCATGCCCTAACCTTTAGACTTGATAGACCAGTGGCAGGCATGCTACTTTTTTATAAGCAGACAAACTCGCGTAGCCTATGCAGCCGTAGATGTTGGTGTAGAACTTTGCAAAGTTGTTAGCCATAGGGTTGGCAGCCGGATGCCTTACTTACAGAAGCAGAGCAAGTATCACATTACGCGTAACCACTAGGCTGTTAACTTTGACTTTCTTCAATTCCATAGGTTGCGTAGCAAGTATCACAACACTTTAGGACTTGGTGTAGGTTGTTCCGCGCTTGGCAGAGGTGAAGCTTATCGACTACGTAGCATGTCGGCAGTGGATAAAACTTCGTATATGCGCGCTAGCTTGTCTAACCTTTCACAAGAATGTGCGGTTGTATAAGTCTAGTGCGGCTTTACTGCTCGAAGGGCAAGCCGTAGGCAATCTTCCGGAATCCGTAGGTTACCTTAGTGCACTCGGTAGCAGCTTTAGGATTCCAGGGCAGCCGTCCATCGGATGTACTGCGTAATGTGCCCTCTCCGTCTCTAGGGCCCGGTTCCCCACGGATTAGGCCAAGAGACCCAAAATCCTTCAGTTAGCTAAACCTTGAAAAAGACCATTGCGGCTACTTCTAGGAATCCCGGCGCAAGCCATCGTGCATCTAGTTATACTAGGGCAGCCAGGCTCATCCACGTCTGGATATTCGGAGTGTAAAGTTTATCCTCCCGTCTTGGAGAGCTGACCCATATGGGTGTTGGAGAATTGGTTTACCCTCTCGCACTGGAGAGCATGGTTGGTCCCTCGGGGGGCGCAATTCCTGCGATAAGTCCCTAAGAAGGGTGCAGTCTTCTTTTGAAGTGCAAGAGTGATTAGTTGTTGTAAGCATGCAGCCAAGCCAAGTTGTGATTACTTCTAAATTCCTCATTGAAAAACGAGTGAAACGAACGAGAACTTTAGCTGTAAAGTAGGAACTGCATAACAACTGGATAGTCCTCAGCTTGTGAGGTGGTGCCCGTCGAGCTTATTGAGTCTTCGGGTTTTGATGTAGCGGGAGGTCACACATGGTACTTCTTCAGATTGTAGGCCATCCATTTTTTTTTCAATCTTTTTGCCGCTTCATGGTGGTGAGGGTGTAATTACTCTTGCCCCCTACTCTGCTGATCTTGTACGGACCTTCCTAGATGGGATCCATCTTTTTGGAGCCTTCTCTGCCGGCAGTGATGAAGGCTTTTCTGCGCCGTCGACATGCAAATGCCAGAAGTCTCCATCGGGTGGAGTAGGCGCAGCTAGAGTGTGCTCGGCTACTTCTGAGGCATCGTTGGGCCGCTCTGTTGCGTCACCTAGGCTCGGCGTGAAGGCGCAGTAGGGAGCTATGGAGATGGGGCCATGTCATACGCAACAGGAGATGCTCAACTGCGGGTATTGGGCCACTCTAGAGTTGAATCATTGAGCAAAGGTCGGCTAGGGCCGTGTGATGCGCAACAAGAAATGGTACTCAACTGCCGTTACATGTTGCTCCTATGTAGAATCCTTCAGGGTGACGAGGACAAAACTTGCTTTCAAGTGTATCTTTCCAGTGTTACGTTCGTCAGAAAACTTTACATCCGCCAGGGTCTACGCCTTTATCGTCGCGCGTCTGGATTGGGCAGAATAGTACGTCATTAAGATGATTGCATGCGTTTGAAAGTAAGATTTGTGTTTCTAGGTTGCAACAACTATCGCCAAAGTTAACTTTTGAATTTTTAATAACATCGATGAGAGCTTTTGAACTGTAGAATACAGGTAACTGTGGAATACAGGTAGTCGGGCCCCCATCTCTTCTCGCATGATGGTAGAGCTTATTGCTACTTTAGATAACGTCAAACATGTGAATAAGTCCTCCGCTGCTTCTAGGGAGGTGATGTCGGGTACTTCTTCAAGTTCTTGAATGTGCATTGGCGAGCCTCATCCCAAAGTGCATACTTCTCTGCCAAAGCAAAAGAGTCTGCCAGAGTTAGATCTTCTTTCATGATCAATTTTCCGAATAGCGGGTGGTCTGCTGGAAGTCCTTTTTGGAAGGCTGCTCTAGCTATCGAGTCGTTGCATCCGACTATTTTTGCCTTCTCTACTTTGAACCTCCTCACATAGTCGCGAAGCGACTCCTTTGGGTTCTTCTTGACGTTGAACAAATGATCAGACTTCTTTTTTATTGAGCGATAGGATGAATATTCTTTGGTGAAAACCAAAGAAAGTTCGTAGAAATCCCAGATGGATTGTGGCGGCAGGGTGTAGAACCAATCTTGCGCCTCGCCTTGTAGAGTAGTGGCGAATATCTTGCACATGAGCTCATCGTTGTTTCGATAAAGGATCATTGCGCTTCGGTAGCGCTTTAAGTGTCTCTCCGGGTCTTCATCCCCTTTGAAAGATGTGAAATGTGGCATGCTGAACTCTCGTGGAGGCTCTGCCTGCTCGATCTCGTCCGTGAAGGGTGACCTGCTTATGTTGGTCATGTTCCGTCGTAGTGCCTCGTTGGTGACCTCGTTGCGTTGGAAATCATGCAATCGCTTGGTCAAGAGTCTCTCTACTTCTTCCTGAATTTGCCTTTGTTGGGGTAGTGCAGCTCTCGGCTGCCCCCAGCCATGACTTGCTGGTCTAGGCTGCTCTTCCATGTGTTTGGCTCGTCTATGCCGCAGATGCAGTGCATATGGTGCATTCCTAGCAGGCGAGCGAGTTCTTCGCAGGCTGCTGGTTAAACTTGAGCTGGATTGAGTGACTGCTTCTCTCCGTCCGTCGTGCTGCCTACTCTGATGTGAGGTGGATGATGCTCCTTGTGGGCTTAGCCGCGAATGAACATTTTGTCTGGAAGGTTGCTCATGTTGACTATCGGAGTGTGACCCCAACCGTGAATGTATGCTCATCCGTGGGCCTAGTCGAGAGTACACGCTCCTCCGCGCGCTAAGACGAGAGTATACGCTATCTCGGGGGCCCAATCGGGAATGTACACTGCCTGAACGTTCAGCTCGTGGCTGGTCGAATGGCTGCTTGCTGGGATGCTGCTGGAAAGGTTCGTCTGCCATTGTCCTACTTCGGGATACCTCATCCGGGGCACGTTGGATCCCGATGCGTTGCAAAAGTTGATTCACCAAAGTTGTCTGTTGTGCAAGAGTGCTCGTCAACTCTATGACTTGTCGAGACAAGTGTTGTTCGCCATTTGGATTGGAAGAGCTTGGAAGGAATGCGCCTCCTTGAGCAGTGGAAGGGTGGTAGACTCCGGGCGCGAGATTTGAGTTGGGAAATGTCAAATCAGCGAAAAAATGTGGTGAGAATGCCCCCGGCTCAATGGTAGGTCCAGATGGTTGAGATAGTTTTGGGCCGACTTGGGCTGCTTGGAAAGCCACGGGAGCAGTGTGGGCCTTAAGAGTGGGCTGCTCGTCGGGAGTGGGCTGCTCGTTGGGAGCAGGCTGGGTCACGAGAGCAGGCTGCTTGGCAGGAGCAGGTTGCTTGGCGGGAGCAGGCTGGGCCACGGAAGCAGGCTGCTTGGCAGGAGCAGGTTGCTTGGCGGGAGCAGGCTGGGCCACGGAAGTAGGCTGCTTGGCAGGAGCAGGCTGGGCCACGGGAGTGGGCTGCTTGGCAGGAGCAGGCTGGGCCACGGGAGTGGGTTGCTCGACGGGAGCAGGCTGCTCAATGCGCGGTGCATGTGAATGCGAGGCTTGGGCTTGGGTCCACGTGAACTTGGATGGCACGGCTTGGATCGTGGTCTTGGTACCGTGAGCCTTGGATGGCACGGCTCGGGCCGTGGTGAAGGCTCCATGGACCTCGCCACGAGTGGCTACCGAAGTAGCCATCGTGGTGGTTCCCATGGTGGCCGTGGTGAAGGCATCATGGACCTGTAGCCACCACGGTGGTTCCCATGGTGGCCGTGGTGAAGGCATCATGTGGAAGCTCGTGGTGATGATGCCGCTCCCCTTATTGTCGCATTTTGCCTTACGGATCTCCGGGTCGTGGTGAAGGCTCCATGGACCTCGCCACGAGTGGCTACCGAAGTAGCCACCGCGGTGGTTCCCATGGTGGCCGTGGTGAAGGCACCATGGACCTCGCCGCGGGTAGCTACCGAAGTAGCCACCACGGTGGTTCCCATGGTGGAAGCTCGTGATGATGATGCCGCTCCCCTTATTGTCGCATTTAGCCTCACGGATCTCCGCAATCCCATTTCTTGAACATTAGAATTTTCACTTGTGGAATTTTCTAAATTTCTAGCCATTATATTTTGCTTATACGTTTTATCAAAGAACCTTTGCAAGTAAAAAATTCTAATAATAAGAACGTATGAAAAATATTCAAATGGACTAGAAAATAAAGAAAAAACCTTTTTTGTGCAAGAGTCTTCTACGAGTATGGATTTCAACTCTCAATGAAAGCACCAATTTGTGGATGCAAATTTCTTCCTCCTCGATCTTGGACGATTTTGCACCTACAAAACAATTAACACCTTAGGTTAAGACCAAGAGCCTCACGCGCCCACGATGAATGGGGGGGGCTTTGGCCGAAGAACCTCCGATGCCAAAGTTAGAATTTAGAGAGAAAGAGTGTTTAGAGAATTTTGGGATTTTTGCCAAAGTGTTGGAATTAGCTTTTTGGTGAGAATGGGAGTATATTTATAGGGATAGGAGGTGGCTAGGGTTTTTAGGTTTAATTAGCCAATTTATTTGGCTATTAAACATAAAATGAATGTTTTGGTGGTTTTTTGTATAATTGGCTAATAAAAAGGAAGAAATGGTGGGAAAAGGTAGAAAAAAGGTAATGGATTAGGTTTTTCAATGGGATAGCCAGCCCTCTTGTGTTTTTAGGTTTGAGTGGATGTTTCAAATTGACAATTAAGGGATTGATTAGGTAATTAATCCCTTAATTAGTCAATTATTATGATTTTATGAAATATGAAAGGAATAAGTATATTATTTAGCTAATTGATTAGCTAAATAATGAAATGGGAAATATATGAATAAATTAGGTTTTAAGTTTATACCTATTTTGGGCACTTTTGACTTGGTTGAAAAAATGATTCTCTACTGCTCGCGTGTAGGAAACCCGGTATGCCTCGAGGGTATTTTTGTCCTCTTTTGTCCAAAAGTCCACGTGTCGCCTAGTGAATATTTTTGGCTCCACAAATGCCCCCACACCTGTTGGGCTGCTCGCAAAAAAGGGCAGCAGGTGTAGAGATCTTCTTGCTTTAGGAAACTTAAGACTGCTTCCTATTTTGATGTTGATTCTCTCTTTAATAGGAAATTAGATCCTTCTAGGAAAGGGAAATAAATTTCTCTCAAAGCCTATTTAACTCCACCTTAAGTGAGTTATTAAATCAACTTTGGAGAGCAATTTATTCTACCCTACAAGAGAGAGATAGCTTAGGAGGTGGAGGCTCTTGATAGAAGATTGGCATTGGAGTCGTTTTCAAAGTTAGTTTCTTCATGAACATCCTAATGTCAGCTTCTAGAGTTTCCTGTAAAAGAACAGACAACATTCATAATAAGAAAATCCCTCTCTGCAATCGCAGAAATCCCTCGGGTTTAAGGAAGCAAATAGAAAACGAAATGCTTTCCTCCCATCTCTCTCTCTCTCTCACCTCTGTCCCATCTCCTGTCTGCAAATCGCAGAAAAGAAACCCTAAACAAATCCCTGAAATCCCTCGCCTAAATCCTCCCACATTTCTCTCGGACACCCCCCTCTTTCTCTCTGCAAACCCTAAACCAAATCTCCTAAATCCTATCTTTGACACCCCACATACAGCCAAGAAGCCAAGATATTAAAGCAATATCTACATAATACTTTGGAACAATGAAGTAAAATGGTACTTACTTGTTCCTTGTCCAAAACCGTTGGTGCCACCGCACTTTGTTATCAATTGTGGGTTGATCAAATCCTTCATGGCTTAGACTGCATGAAGAATTAGAAACTAAAAGATGAATATATGCCGTAAATCATCATATAAATGTAACTGCATTTAAAAAAAGAAGGGAATGGAAAAATTGAATTCTATTTCATCAGTATGTAACTGCATGAAAAGTTACTTTGAATGCAGACTCGATCAATTTCCCCAAAGTCATTGTTAACTGAAAATCAATACCAAACCCATAAATACCACATTGAATTTGGCAAAACCCAAAAACAAAATTGCAAAAATTTACTCATAATCACGGAAAAACATGAAACTTAAGCACCCATTTGGCCAAGTTAAAGGATAAAGGCACTCACATCATCGTATTACTCTTTGGGAAGATCTTCTATTATTGGTTCTTCCTTTTTCTTGCTCTTCCTCAGAACTGCCATAAAAACCCCAGAGAAGCACACGAATTCAGAAAAGAAAATGTCCAAAACTGCCATAAAAAAAATCCAGAAAGCATACAAATTTATCAGAAAGAAAAGTTCAAATTACAAAAACCAAATGATGTGAGTGAGTAGTGAGAGGTTGTGTTAGGCACCTGAAACACGTTTTGGTTTCAATTGAAAAGGCCAGAGCCATGCATGCGAGGAAGATGACGACAGGATTCCAGAGACAACATCCACATTCTTTTTTCATGGGTGAACTAACCACATCATATTATATACTAAAACGACATAAAAAATCATTCACAAACTCACAACAAAATAGAACAAAAAGATTCACAAAAGATTTGGGAGTTGGGACGCTAACAAAAACATTTATTTTCTAAACAAATACACAACCGCTAATCTGGGTTTGGTCAGTTTGACTAAAACGGTGCGCTATTTTGCATCTAAATATAGTATATCGCTTAAATAAAATTAAAAAAATATACACATCCAATGCTTTTAGTCTAAAGCTAGAATTAGGAATAACTGAGTAAGTTAATGAAGGCAAAGCAGAGGGTAGGAAGCAGAACATACCAAGAGACCACTAGGCCATCGGGGCCGGTCTGCCGATAAATGCCGTGTACTGGTCGACAACGCCCAACGGAGTCGGCGCAGCAAAGAAGTAAAAGTCGAAACCACCCCCAATGACCTTGTAGGTGAGAGAATTCCCTCTGTAGAACACATCCATGCCATTGTTGTTGAGCAGCAGAACGGAGTGCGCGTAAGCCTCGTTGCCCACATTCCAGAGATCCATGTAAACTGGGTGGGACCCATACAAATCAGTGTTGAGATTGATCGCCGAGACGTCAGTGGTGAAGAGGATGTATGGATCGTTCGGGTAGAGCTTGATCCCGTGCGGCTGAGAGTTCTCTCCGAGGCCGTACAGGGAGGAGTCTTTCGGCAGTCGGGTGGATATCTCGAGGTACTGGTCCTTAAACACCAGTACTAGTCCAATAAAACGCTCTGCTTTATTGATTTTCAATTCATGTTCATTCGGGTCCCAAACAAGACTGAACGGCCCCGGAGCCGGGTTGTAGGTATCTACATATGATACAAGTGCCCAGATGTGGCCATCACTGCGGTTGACACCTAACTTCATACCCGGTAAAAATGTGTCTCCAGGATAATCACTTCGGCAGATCGAGGGTGATTTGAGATGTTTTCCAGCTAAATTGGACTTCGACCCAAGTATGAAAGTTGTTTCTCTTATCGAGATCTTCATTCATGTAAAATTTGGGAATTTTAGAATTGTTGAATTCTTCGGCGAGTCAGGCCTGCCGACCACCTCGTGCTTCGGCGCATGGCCCTTTGGCCGCCGTCCTGTGGCGGCTCGTGCGGCGATGTATGCAGGAAAACCTGAGGTTCCTCCTTAGGTTTTTCGACGTACCAAACCCGAATCCGCCGTCCTTTTTCCAAAATTCTAACATTTTCATAGAGTTTTATTAAACGACCTTTAATTGTGTTTAGGTGCATTGGTGGAATTGACCTCATGCTTGTTGGTTCGAGCAGCTTTCGGGCAATGGAAAACTTGTGAGTGGACCCCTTCTAAACTTATATATTGTTATAAAATATTAGCCTAGCATGCATTCCATATTTCATGATTTGAATATGATTTATAATATGCTTTATGGACTTTTATAATTATGGTTTACGAAATAGTTTGATTTATCGAAATTATGTTTTATTAGGTATTGAATTATTGGATTTGCATATATGGATTTCTATGGTTTTCGAATACGATTTATATTACGGTTTTACGAACATGAATTATTTTATGGATTTCATTAATACAATTTATCTTGGATTTATGAGATGAGACTTTGAGCTAGTGAGCTCCGGGTTTGATATGAGTTTTGAGATATGTTTTTGGTACTTATCTAGTGGGTTATCATACGGCACATCCGCACACCACGGGTATAGATGTGTATGGCCATAGGTCACAGATGATGAGGAGGAGTAAGAGATATATTATATACCCCCAGTTCACTGTCAAAAGCAGTGTCAGATAACTTCACTAGCCATGGCTAGTGTCGGTATGGATGTTATGCTATTTCATACAGCTTCACCTTCGGGTGATAGACAAGTTATTTAGCTTCACCTTCGGGTGATGGACAAGTACTACCTTCGGGCAACTATGATAGCCTTAGTTTCACTGACAAGATTTACAGATTTGCCTTCGGGCGACAACATTTTCATTATCAAATATTGGATTTTACATATCTACCTTCTAAATGGATTTTCATGGCATGCTAGGGTTTTTCATAAAATTTATATGTAGTATTATATATGTTTTCAAAACAAGGGGTTATTATGTTCATAAATAAAATGTTTTCCTATTATTAGTATTATTAATATAAACTTTGGTCCACTCACATTTTCAATTTTTGCGCCTCCTCAGGAGTTAGGATCGAGGCACATGATCCTGGCATCATGGCGTGTTGATATAGGTATCCTTGAATCTTCTCATTGTAGGTATCATTCCCTTATTCATATCTTTTTATAGTGATTCTTCCCTATTATTTCTAATTAGTTGTATGCTCTGAACACATTCCCTCCATGGACTCTGGAGGCATGTAACCACTGCACCAAATGGAAAAAGAAAAAATAGTAAGTATACTTATCTGCAAAAATGCGTGTTTAGCAATCAAAAGGGGAAGACCATGTCAATGTGATGCCGAAATACTTACCGTGTCCCGACAATCTTGCTAGTGTTTGCTTCCAATTCATTTTGGGTGCAAATCCTTGCCAGACCAAAATCTGAAATTTTTGGGTTCATGTTTTCATCAAGTAGTATGTGTTCGTGGCAGGAATTTCCGCCGGGGATGCTTTCCTGGCCAACGAGCACACAGCTCCCCTGGGAGGTCGGCGCCGGTTGAGGCTGCTGTCAGGCTTCTACTTCGCGGTCGGGCTTTCTCGGGCAAGACTTGTCGGGCAAGTCTCGTCGGGCAAGACTCTTCGGGTAAGGCTCTTCGGGCAAGGCTGAAAGAGAAGGACAACATTAACTTTGAGAGGTGCCTTTGTGGGGCCTTAGGTGTAGGCCTTGAGGCTCACAATCAAGGTTAACATTTAAGTGCTCAGGCGTGCCACTGCCATCTTTAGCATGGCAGATGTAGAATGGTTGTCGTGCTTTAGTTGTATATATGTATGTATCCAAGAAACCGTGTTAGTTATAACAAGTGCCTTTGTGGGGCCTTAGGTTTAGGCCTTGAGGCTTCCCATAAATAACTAAACCAGTGCTCGAACACATCATATTTATTCTTGCGATTGTAGGAGTTTTCTAACTATTATACTTCTGATTACCCGAATCCAAGAAGTAGAATGAACCCAAATAGGTGCCTTTGTGGGGCCTTAGGTGTAGGCCTTGAGGCTTCCCATCAGAGTTCATTCTTATACTTAGACTCTTTAGATCGCAGAACGGAATGAATCCAAATGGATGCCTTTGTGGGGCCTTAGGTGTAGGCCTTGAGGCTTTCCATCAGAATCCATTCCATGCTCAAGCGTTCTATGGAAATCATGATATAATAGAAACAAAACCAAGAGGTAGGTCGATTACTTGCGCCCCAAGTAACTTCGGACTTCTCGTTTATCAAGGATTGTCGTGGATGGGTTGAGTCCACATAAAGTTCTTTTTTATGCCTTGAGGCCAAGGACTTTTAAACTAATCATTTTTTACATGCCCGAAGGCTTAGGACTTGGATCTGATTTAAATACTGAAGATATATTCAAATCGGATCCAAGTACTGAGAAAACTTTGTCATCGTGATTTTGCTAGAAACAACTTGCATATAACTGGAAGTATACAACATATTGCTAGATTTTAAAGAAAGACAAGACAAAGACAGAGCAAAGCAGGTCGGGCAAGATTAAACCTTATCAATTAAGGCTGATCGTCTTGCAGGTCCCTATCTTTGTAGTTTTGTCAAAGGTCTGAAAGCTTAGAGGGGGAGAGGGGGAAAGGAGAATATAAAAGGTGAATCAATACTACAACAAGTTCGAACAAGGTAGCAGAGCTATTACAGAGGTTGGGAGAAAAGATTATCCCGCGGGGGATGAAGGCTTGTCCCGAATGGGATGAAGGCTTGGGCTGACTACAGCTTCGTTTTGAAAGGCAAATCTGGCTTTTTTAGCAGAGTTTGTGCTTTTGTTTGTTTGATTGAGTGTCTTTATTCCTGTCTTCTCTTCCTCCTTTTATAGACGACTCGGTTTGGCTCCTGTAGCGACAGCTTTGCCTGAATGCGGTCTGAGGGTGATGACTCATCAGCTTTATTACATGTAATGCCACCATAAAGTACTTTATGGGCTGTGCAGTCTGATCAGTCTACACCACTTGGTCCTTGGGTAGGTAGGCAAGTGGCCCTTATGAATTGTATCAAGTCAGAAAAAGCCCTTTCCTGTTTTCCTAAGTTTCGGCCGGGCCTTGATCTTCTATTCCTCCAGGCCTCCTTTTGGGCCGACTCCATCCTTGGGCCAAAAATCAAGTTTTAATCCAAACAGTGCCCCCTTCAATTAATGTGAAGGTTGGAATCCCAGGCGTCGACATTGATTGAATACCCGCATGCATGCATATCCGTCCTTGGGAATTTATGCTTCCGGTGCCCTTTGCTCTTCTCACGACCCTTGAACTGTCCTTTGGGCCCTATAAAATCTAGCTCGGGACTTCTCCTATCAAACTACCAAATCCCCTTTAGCTCTGGCCTTCAACTTCCATCCATCTTGAGCGTTCTTGTCTCCTCTTAGAAACTGAGAAATGGGTTCCTCAGGTTTTGAGTGGAGTTTCCTAAAACTCCCCTTTCGCGAGAAAATGAGGTTTCACCTGATGACTGCTATCTCCAACACCCTTGGTCAACCACCCCTCTATCTCCAACACCCTTGGTTAGGCGGCTTCCTCTTGATGGTTTGTCTTCCCGCAAGCTGCGGCGATAAGTCGGGCTTCACCATCACATATGGTGACAGCCCCGTCGGAGGATCCTCTACCAAGCGCATGTTGGCCGCACAACCCGATCACCCGATTGGGTTCCATCCCTGAAGACATCGGGAAACCAGCTGAAGACACCACCATATTCAGAGAGAATCAAATGTAATACATAGGATTGAAATTCTGTAAATTTCATCAATTTGTCGACATGAAATAAATACTATTTTAGCAATTTCTGTCTTTCTGCCTTCTTTGAATGTTTGATGAACAAAAACACTGCATATGAGACTCCCGAAGCCTGTTTCACTCTGCCCCCTCTTCAATGTAACAATCCCTAACATCCCATAATGTAGGACAATATTTTTTTAAGAATCTAACATTAATGGGATGTTTCTGCCCATTTCCTTCGAGGTCCGCTAGGTAGTATCCTCCTTTATTCAAAACTCGACTAATAATGAAAGGACCTTCCCATGTCGGGCTCCACTTTCCAAAACCCCGAAGCTGAGCTCCCAGCGGGAGGACTGTTTTCCATACTACATCTCCCTCTTTGAAAGACTTTACCTTCACCTTCTTGTTATAAGCTCGGGCAACAGCTATCTTTCCTTCTTGATCTGGTTCAAGGCTTCAATTCGGGCTGCATCCAGGTCTTCAATACCTTGACACATGGCTTCGATATATTCTGCACTATGTAACCCAAATTGGTTTTGAATTCTTACGGAACTAACGTTGATCTCCATGGGGAGCACTGCATCTTGCCCGAACGTCAAGGCATAAGGAGTTGTGCCTGTTCCCGCTCTTTTGGAAGTCCTGTATGCCTACAACGTATTCCCCAGCATCTCGTCCCATTTTTCTGGACTATCTATCACCATTCTTTTAATAATGTTGACCAGGATCTTGTTGCTAGCTTCGGCCTGCCCATTTGACTGAAGGTAGTACGGACTGGATTGGATCATCTTTATCTTGTACTTGCTTGCAAACTCCTCGACTTCTTTTGAAATAAAAGATGGCCCATGGTCTGTTACTATAGTCTCGGGCACCCCATATCTGTGCAGGATCTTGGTCTCGATAAAATTCTTGACTACGGCGGAAGTTATGGATTTTACTGCTGATGCTTCCACCCACTTGGTGAAGTAATCCGTTGCTACAATTATAAAAGTATGCCCTTTACTAGAAGCTGGATAAATTTGCCTGATGAAGTCCATCGCCCATCCTCGGAACGGCCAAGGCTTGACCACTGGATTCAAAGGCACTGAAGGCACGTGTTGGAGAGGTCCATGCCTCTGACATTCTTCACAACCGCGGGCATAAGACTTGTAATCCTTTTCCATATCGGGCCAGAAATAACCGTACCTTCTGAGTAGCCATCTCATCTTTGTCCCTGCTTAATGTGCTCCACATATTCCCTCATGTACTTCGGCCATCACTCTCATGGATTCTTCTTGGCCTAAGCATTTTAGTAGTAATCCATCTGGGGTTTTTCTTAGCAGGTTCTTCGCCCATAAGACATATTTGGTTGCTTGCTGCCTATTCTTCTTACTTGTAGGTGAAGAGGGATCCTTCAAATGATGAATGATGGGTGCCCTCCAATCTTCCATCTTGGTTTCTAGAACCATTACATCCAAACTAAATCCCCTGTCTAAGATGGAAGGAAGGTTTCTTGTTTGGATCTCGACATCTATTCCATACTTTCTTTCCTGTATTGGCACTCCTGAGGCTAGTTGCGCCATTTCATTGGCTGCTAAGTTAGACCCCCTAGGAATATGATTAACTGATATCTCAGACTCACAGAAACTCAACAATTGTGTTGCTGCCATATAGTACCCCGCCATAGTGATATGTCTGCACTTGAACTTGCCATTTAGCTGGTTTATTACCAACTCTGAATCACCAAAGACTTCTACTTCTGCTGCCCCCAAATCCAACAGGATTTCTAGACCAATAATCAAGGCCTCATACTCTGCCCGATTATTAGTATTTTCTTGGTAATCGAGCAGGAATGAGTAATAATGATAAACCCCTTGAGGATTTATAATCACAATCCCAGCCCATGCAGCCTTCTGAGTGTGGGATCCATCGAAATACAACTTCCAATGAGTAATCCAGAGGCCCGTTACTCTTCTTATCTCTTGCTGGATCCAATCTTCTTTGCCCGAAACATCACTTCTTGGTGGGATCCAAACGCTAGTAACCTCCAAACTTCCCGGGATATTGATTACCTCACTTTGAGGTTCCTGATGTTCGGTCAGCAAGTCAGCAATTGCCTGGCCTTTGACTGCCCTTTGGGGTACATATTGAAAACTGAATTTTGATAGTGCTAGAATCCACTTCCCAATTCTTCCTGCTAGCATAGGCTTTGACAACATATACTTTATCACATCTATTTTGGCGATGATGTGCACGTGACAAGGTAACATATAATGCCTTAGCTTGTTGGCAGTAAAATATAGAGCCAAACACAATCTCTCCACCGGAAAATATCTTGTTTCTACCTCGGTCAAAATTCTGCTGAGGTAGTATACGGCCTGCTCATTTCCACCTTCATTATTTTGGGCTAGCAAACTCCCAATTGATTTTTCCGAAGCAGAAATATACAGCTTCAATGGCTTTCCCCTTTGAGGTGGTACCAACACTGGTGGAGAAGTTAGGTAGGCCTTGATGCTGTCAAATGCCTGCTGGTGGGTCGGCCCCCACTCGAAATTCTCTTTATCTTTCAATCTTAGTAGAGGAGTTAGCGGTTGGATTTTGCCCGCTAAATTGGCAATGAATCTCCTCAAGAAGTTGATTTTGCCTAGTAGCCTTTGAAGCTGTACTTTGTTGGTGGGTGGAGGTGACTCCAATATTGCCCGAGACTTGTTCTTGTCCACTTCCACACCTCTCTGATGCACCAAGAATCCCAAGAAGTGGCCCGCTCTTACTCCAAATACGCACTTCTTTGGATTCATCTTCAATTTGTGGATCCGCATCCTTATCAATGCTTGCCTGAGATCTACTAGATGCTGCTCTTCTGTTTTAGATTTCACCACGATGTCGTCGATATATACCTCTATGCTCTGGCCAATTAGATCATGAAAAATGGCATTCATTGCCCTTTGATATGTTGCGCCAGCATTCTTGAGCCCGAAGGGCATGACCAGATACTCATATGCCCTCACATGACCAGGACACCTAAAAGCTGTTTTATGAATATCATCTGGAGCCATCTTTATCTAATTATATCTGGCATTTCCATCCATAAAAGATAAAACTTTATGCTTTGCTACTGCATCTATGGATAAATTAGCCATGGGCATGGGATATTCATCTTTTGGCGTAGCACTATTAATGTTTCTATAGTCAACACAACATCGTACTGCTTTTGTTATAGCTTTTAAAACGGGTACAATGTTGGCTAGCCATTCCACGTATTTGGCCGGTCTGATAAAGCCAGCTTTTACCAGCCTTTCGATCTCTTCTTTGACCTTTTCTTCTATCTCCTTCGACATCCTCCGTGGTGCTTGCTTAACAGGCTTATATCCTTCCTTGATGGGCATTCTATGTTCCACCAAGGCTGGATCTAACCCTGGCATCTCGGCATAATGCCAAGCAAAACAATCTTTGAATTCTTGCAAAAGACAAATGATCATTGCCCGATCAACAATTCCCAATAAACCACTGATTTGTATTGGTCTTGGATCCTCCTCCGTGCCTAGATCAATAACTTCCAAAGGATCCTGAACTTCTGGTGATGGCTTATCAGGTTCTGCACATAAAAATTCGACCAACTCTGGCTCTCGGGCAAGTTGTCTGGCTCGTCTAGATCATATATGCATTCAGCCATTTGAATGGCCCTATCCAATTCCTCTTTGCAAGATTCCTCTCAATTTCCATGCTGGCTGGTTGAAGCTTCTTCCTGCCATTCTTGCTATTCCTGCTCCCTTTCTTGTCTTCTTCCCTTCCCATATACCAGCAGTCTTTTAATCAGGGATCTAACTGCCATGACCTGATCTTTCTTCTTTTGTTCAGTCATTGATGGTGTAGGGAATTTGGTATGAGACAAGGTTTATCCCACTCCTCCTTAGTAAGGAGCATTCCTTGTTCCAAAAGCTTTTGGGCCGTCACCTTGGTAGGGCGGCCGTTCTTATCAGCTCCTGAACATTTCAAGATTCCTACGTTGGGATTGTAGAAACTTGCTTCCGCAACATTGGCTGAGGGGAGGAACGGCCGTGATTCGGCCTCTACTATTTCCCAAAAGCTTGGTCCTTCAGTACCTGCCTCATGATATACAGCTACTTGTTGATGAAGAGTGGAATGTATGGCTAAACTTTGGTGGATCCAATCTCTTCCGAGTAAGGCTCCGTAAGTGGAGGTGCAGTCCACCACAAAGAATGCCAGCATTATCTTTTTGGATCCCAAGTCCACCTCCAAAGGTAATATCCCATGAGTCTTAGTGATAGCACCTGAGAAGCTAGAGACCGTAAGGTCCGTGGGAATAAGATCTTCCGTACCTCTCCCAATCTTTCTCATCTGCTTGGCCGGTAACACGTTAACAGCTGCTCCTCCATCAATTAAAATTCTTTTGAAGGGTACACCTTCCAAGTGAGCTGAAACATATATAGGCTTCAGATGGTTGGCCAACGAAATACTCGGGCGGCTGAACACCATCTCGTCTGTGTAAATCCTTAGAAGACCACCCTTGGATACTTCTGAGGGTTCAGCCTTGCCCGAGACTTGTTCTTCAGCTATCTCCACATTGACTTGTGCCATCATTGGCTCCGTTGTTAAGTAATCACCCTCCATAGTAGCAGGCTGATCAGGTCTGGCACCAAACGTGGCGGATAATACATACGCCATGTTGATGTGGAAATTACTGGGCTCGAGTACATCCTCCTTCTTGCTCCCAATTTGGTCCATGAATTCATCTAACCAGGCCATCGCATCGGCTGGAAGTAGTGGTTCTGGTATCCCTTCCTGTTGTGGTTGATCCATGCCCTCGTACAGTGTTTGTTTTGGAACTTCACCAAAGGGATCCACGAATGGCAGAGAAAGTGGTCTTCTTTCAGATGCAACAGTTCCCATGTGAATAGGCTCCGGCTTCCACCCAGGAGTTGATACCATGATCAGATCTTCTTGAGCTCTTCTCAATATCCTATACTTCCCAGGATGTTGGCTCTGCGGCACATGATCCCCCACACCCTCTGCTTTGCTATTGGCTTTCTCTACCTCCTTTTTACTTCGCCAACGGAGCTGGCTACTACCTCCAGATGTTGCTCTTTCCAACTTTTGATTTTTTGAGGCTTCAGAGGTAGTGGGGGTCTTCAAAGAATTCATGTAGGCTTTGTGCTGCCTTTGAACCCTCCTGACCATTGAGGCTCCCATCGGTTTGGTGGGTTGTCCATCCTTTCCGACTATATACCATTTTCGCCCAAGATGTGCAGGATTCCCTTTTCTGCCGGGATTAGCTATCCCATCAGTTCTCTTGACTTCCCCCCCCATCTGGCCATTCTGAAGATGATCTGCACCTCTCTGGATTTTAGCCTCCATTTTTTCTGCCTCGTCAGAAGCTTCATGGTTTCGAAACACTTCTGACAAAGCCTTGGGTTGGGAATCACCTCCTAAGCGTTGAAAAACACTTCGGGAAGTATCCTTCTTTGTTGCCTGCTTAATCTTTTCGCGGGCTTCTCTTCTTGTATCTTCTTCTTTCCTCCTGATTAACTCGTGATCAATGAGGACTCCAGCCGAGGGAATCTCGAGCTCACATTCACACTGGCATTTACTACACATAACCATCCCCTTGATTATGGCAGCCTTTGGATACTCAGGCAGTTTGATTATTCTCTCTGTAGGTTTTTCGGCCAGTCTTTCTTCTTCTTCCCTTGTAATCTTCCCTTTTCCTTTCTCCGCCCATGTCATATTGAGCATATTTATAGGGGCCTCTAAGAAGGGAAATGCAGGGTTGATTACGACCATCTCGTCTGGCTGGCTGTTTTTACGTCTTTTTCCTTTGGGAGGAACCACATCTATATCACTTCTAGAGCCTGTGGAGGCTTTCTCCAATCGTTGCAGCATTTGAAACAACGTGGTCTATAAGTCTTCTGGCATATCTGTTTCTCTATCTTCTGATTAGAGATCCCACCGGGAGTGCCAAAACTATGTTCGTGGCAGGAATTTCCGTCGGGGATGCTTTCCTGGCCAACGAGCACACAGCTCCCCTGGGAGGTCGGCACCGGTTGAGCCTGCTGTCGGGCTTCTACTTCGCGGTCGGGCTTTGTCGGGCAAGACTTGTCGGGCAAGTCTCGTCGGGCAAGACTCTTCAGGCAAGGCTCTTCGGGCAAGGCTGAAAGAGAAGGACAGCATTAACTTTGAGAGGTGCCTTTGTGGGGCCTTAGGTGTAGGCTTTGAGGCTCACAATCAAGGTTAACATTTAAGTGCTCAGGCGTGCCACTGCCATCTTTAGCATGGCAGATGTAGAATGGTTGTCGTGCTTTAGTTGTATATATGTATGTATCCAAGAAACCGTGTTAGTTATAACAGGTGCCTTTGTGGGGCCTTAGGTTTAGGCCTTGAGGCTTCCCATAAATAACTAAACCAGTGCTCGAACACATCATATTTATTCTTGCGATTGTAGGAGTTTTCTAACTATTATACTTCTGATTACCCGAATCCAAGAAGTAGAATGAACCCAAATAGGTGCCTTTGTGGGGCCTTAGGTGTAGGCCTTGAGGCTTCCCATCAGAGTTCATTCTTATACTTAGACTCTTTAGATCGCAGAACGGAATGAATCCAAATGGATGCCTTTGTGGGGCCTTAGGTGTAGGCCTTGAGGCTTTCCATCAGAATCCATTTCATGCTCAAGCGTTCTATGGAAATCATGATATAATAGAAACAAAACCAAGAGGTAGGTCGATTACTTGCGCCCCAAGTAACTTCGGACTTCTCGTTTATCAAGGATTGTCGTGGATGGGTTGAGTCCACATAAAGTTCTTTTTTATGCCTTGAGGCCAAGGACTTTTAAACTAATCAGATTTACATGCCCGAGGGCTTAGGACTTGGATCTGATTTAAACACTGAAGATATATTCAAATCGGATCCAAGTACTGAGAAAGCTTTGTCATCGTGATTTTGCTAGAAACAACTTGCATATAACTGGAAGTATACAACATATTGCTAGATTTTAAAGAAAGACAAGACAAAGACAGAGCAAAGCAGGTCGGGCAAGATTAAACCTTATCAATTAAGGCTGATCGTCTTGCAGGTCCCTATCTTTGTAGTTTTGTCAAAGGTCTGAAAGCTTAGAGGGGGAGAGGGGGAAAGGAGAATACAAAAGGTGAATCGATACTACAACAAGTTCGAACAAGGTAGCAGAGCTATTACAGAGGTTGGGAGAAAAGATTATCCCGCGAGGGATGAAGGCTTGTTCCGAATGGGATGAAGGCTTGGGCTGACTACAGCTTCGTTTTGAAAGGCAAATCTGGCTTTTTGAGCAGAGTTTGTGCTTTTGTTTGTTTGATTGAGTGTCTTTATTCCTGTCTTCTCTTCCTCCTTTTATAGACGACTCGGTTTGGCTCCTGTAGCGACAGCTTTGCCCGAATGCGGTCTGAGGGTGATGACTCATCAGCTTTATTACATGTAATGCCACCATAAAGTACTTTATGGGCTGTGCAGTCTGATCAGTCTACACCACTTGGTCCTTGGGTAGGTAGGCAAGTGGCCCTTATGAATTGTATCAAGTCAGAAAATGCCCTTTCCTGCTTTCCTAAGTTTCAGCCGGGCCTTGATCTTCTATTCCTCCAGGCCTCCTTTTGGGTCGACTCCATCCTTGGGCCAAAAATCAAGTTTTAATCCAAACAGTATGTTACTAGCTTTTAAATCTCTATGAATTACTTTCTTTCTTGAGTATTTGTGCAGGTAAAGCAACCCTTAAGCAATTCCTTCGAGAATGCTAAAACGCTTCTTCCAATCTAGTAGTAGACCTCTGATTGGATCTGTCCAATATGTAGAGTTAAGTAGGACTAATATTAATTAATAGTAGTAATCTATGAACTTTGACAGTAAAATAAAAGACAGATATCAAATTTAACAAATGAAATCAAGTATCTTGGTTCCTCACCAAATAAAAAGTGGTCCAAACTTTTGTTCTGCAGATACTCATATATCAACATCATCTCTTCGCCATGAATGCAAAATCCGAAAAGCTGAACCAGGTTTGTATGTTGGAGTTCATATATAAGTATCAGTTCATTCTTGAATTCTGATGTTCCTTGCCCTGAACATTTCGAAAGCCTCTTCACAGCTATTTCTTGTCCCATCGCCAATTTCCCCTGAATTGATAATCCATATCATGTTTTTGCTGTCATCTTTAGGCAAATGAAGCTAATTCCTTTTTTTTTTTTTCCTACAGCATTTGAATTAGAAACAGAAATTTTTGTTTTTTTTAAATGTTACCTTATAAACCGGTCCAAACCCTCCTTCTCCTAGCTTGTTTTCTTCAGCAAAGTTGCTTGTGGCAGCCAAGATGGATGAATAGCTAAAAACGCTTAAATCATGATGTCCTATATTTCCATCATTTCGGAGACCATTAACATCATCAGTAGGTCAATTAGATTTCATGAAGATAAGCATTTCGTTCTCAATCTCTGTCCGGTTCTCACCTTTACAGATCAATTATCAGAAATTAAAGTTTCAATGGAGACAACAATAGTCAAAGATGTGAATAATAATCCTGTCTTACTGGTGCACATGATTTAAAGAAATATACCAGCTGATGGAAGGGCTGATCTTCTTCGTCGGAGTAGATAGTACGCGGTGCAAAGCACTAGAGCAGCAGCTATAGAAGTGCCAATCCAAACCCATTTATCTGCTGCATCATAAACAATTAGCTACCAACATATGCAATCAGTGTAACACACACGCACATGTATGCATGTATGCATTAATTGTCTTCAATTTTTGGATGAATCTATATCAGGTGGTATGAAATTGGACTTGTATGATTACCAATTTTTGTGCCAGAGGATTTCGTTGATTGGAACCTTCGGACGCACCCTCCATCGGTGTCATAGCCATCACAGTTCTGTGCTTGTACAATATTCATCTGTCCTTCATATTCCTGAAGTATCCCACTGCTGTATAGCACCCATTCTGGTTGAAGACTCTGATCACCTACAGCAGTGTAAGTGAGGTAGCCATAATTTTCGTTAGATACAATGCTAAAATTGTACCTCTGCTTGGACACATTAGGCAAAATAAATTCAAATGTTCCATCTGATCTCAAGACTCCACTAGTCCAATAAACCACCCCGCTTTTATTGATTTTTAGTTCATGTTCATTCGGGTCCCAAACAAGACTGAAAGGCCCCAGAGCCGGGTTGTAGGTATCTACATATGATACAAGTGACCAGATGTGGCCATCACTATGGTTGACACCTAACTTCATACCCGGTAAAAATGTGTCTCCTGGATAATCAAAACTTTGCCAAAAAACCCTCGATCCATTCATTTCTTGTAATTCAAGATTGCCGGAATCCAAAAGGGTAGCCACAACACCGCTACTAGTACTATTACTAGTTTGTGGAGCAGAGCAAATGACAATTGGGTCTTCACCCGTTTGAGTAATCTTCAATGTGTAATTAGAATCCAAGGTAAGAAGTGGAGATGAAGATGATGAAATAGGTCTGTTTCTGTTGCCAATCCAAGCTTTGTTTGGGTTGTATTTATTGCGACGGATGGCTAAATATTTGAAGTTGGAATTCCGTTGATCAACGAAAGACAAGGTGAACTTTGCCGATGCAGATTCTAAGGAACTCGAGGAATCAAGAGTGTCCCCCGGTGCCAATGTGTCCCTTGCATCATGACAAGTCCACAAGCATGCAAAAATGATCAAGAAAATTGAGTTCTTCATCATCACACATGTAGCCATGAATGACCAAAAGACAATGAAAAACTTGGCTTCAAAAAAACACAATTAAGAGGTGTGTGAGTTTAGTAAACACTTTGGAACTACATAATTTTTTTTTACAATTACCGGAAGACTTCCCGTTTTCATTCAAAATTCAAAGAAAGACTTTTGACTTACTGATTTAATATTTCGGACGGCAATGATTTTCTATTAATTTTGGTTAGAATATAACTTGCATTTAGAACAATGACCTTCTCCTTTCTTTCTGCGCAAGTCACAATACCCACCTACTTGTGCCTCTCTACTTTCTCGTTGGTTTCTTTCTTCATCAGTACACGGGTTGATCTCTTCTTTGAAAGAGATGGAATTAACACATTTGTGGAAGAATGAAAAAACAATAATATCAGGTAGTCATAAATAAACCAGAGTACTGTACTTGACAGGTATATTTAGCCGGGTCACACCAAGCATGATTGATACCCCTAACGCGCACCAAGGTCCGAATTCGACAAGGCACCATCTACTGAAATAATTTCAATTAAGTTGTTAAACTTTTATTGTATTATTTCTTCGAGGTTTTGGCTACATGTAAGGGTGATATTCGAGAAACTACCTATTTAAACCATATTTTGTAGACCGATTGTTCTTGATTGGATTCTTTCTTTAAATCATTAAGAACATGATCTTCCTAATATTTTTTTGGATAAATTACATAAAACTACTTCAACTATGAGTCGAACCACAATCTCACACCTCATGTTTTAAACATTGCAATGTCATACCTTAACTTATTAATTCGCTGCAATGTCAAACCTTCATTAAATACTCTATCAATTTGACTTTTAAATGCTCATATAACAGACAGCGAGCCCACTAACTCATACAATTGGGTTGATAAATTAATTAAAAATTAAAAAATTAAGATTTTTTCTTGTAACAGAAAAATTAAAATAATTAAGAGGGTCCCACCACTAAACACCCATTCCCATCACCATCGTGCATTCTCACTTCCACACAAGACGCCACCCTCATCCAGAGCTGGCCTTGAGGGCGTGCAATAGGTGTCACCGCACAAGGCCCCCGATTCAGAAGGCCCCAAATTTTCATTACATGTATACTTATACATATAAATAGATTAGATGCAAAAGACAATCATATATGTGGTTCTAGCGCTAGCGGTTTAGCTCTTTTTCCTTATATACCTTGTGCTTCGAATCCCTGTGATATTGTTTTGCTATTATAAATTTTTGCAAATTTGTAAACTTAAAAAGGAGATAACAAAAACGCATCCAAAAGTTTTTGCCTTTGAAGGTAAGGAAAAACACCTAACCAATCAAACAACTTATTTTTATTGTAGTAACTTGTAATATTTTAGGTTTATAGATGAAAAAATTGAAAAAAAATATAGCATTAAAAAAAATGAAGGGTCTCCCTCTAAATTTTGCACAAGCCCCTAAATACTTAGGGCCGGCCCTGCCCTCACCTTCATAACTCCGGCAAAGTCCTCTTCATCTCCTGCCACCCTCACCGTTTCCCTGAGATCCTCCCAATGTACGACACGCCCCGATCCTGATATTCCCCGAATACCAGGATGGGCACGTGTTGGCCGACACCCGAGGGTGACGAAAGCCATTTATTGAGTGCAAAAGCTGAAAACAAGGGATAGATAAGACTTATAAATATAAGAGAATAAATAAAGTGCATTTAAGGAACGTGTTTAGAGCATACAATTAACTAGAACACTAAAAAAATAATATAAAATTGAATGAAACAAAGGATGAATCCTACACCGAGAGGACTCGAAGATGCCGATGCGGAAGTGCCTGGACGTCGGGATTGTATGCCTCGATTCTAAGTCCTGAAAGGGGCGCAAAACAAACATGAGTGGACCAAGTTGATATATATATATATATAATAAAACAGTTATCAACGTACTAACCCTCAAGTTTTATGAAAACACATATATCATGATAAACATAGGTTTTCCGAAACCTAGCATGTCGTGCAATGTCCCAAAATCATAACTTATATATATAATAATCACTAGTGAATTGTCCGATAATCCCCAAGCCCCATGCCGGCTCCCCGTCTCTGAGCAAACATTCAGAGGAAAATACATTTCAGGCCCTATGCCAACACCAAACCGTCGACTAGGACGGACCGGAATCTATCCCTACATCCCGTAGTGGAAATGACCACTAGGTAAGTACAAAACCACTGAATATATATATATATATTGTAAAGCAACTTCATAGTATAAAGTCATCCATCATCTATACTATAAAGAGGTGTTTGAAACATGTTCTAAATATCATATCGTCATCCATCGGATATTCTATAAGAACATGGGTTACAGGAAAAATAGTAATAATTCAAACTAACCTCAGTAAGCATATTATCTCAAAGCATCTCATAAAACATAATTGTTAAATCATGCTTTTCATGTATGCATTTCTACTATCAAAACATGCATATTAGAAAGGGTCCACTCACAGATACTTAGCCGCCGAAAAGCCACGCAAACTAGCTACCACGAAAACGTCACAAATATTACCCTTAAGCACATAAAGGGTCCAATTAATAAAACTATATAATAGCAATTGAATTTGGGAAAACGGATGTCGGAAACAGATTCAAAACGTCGAATTACTTTAAGAAGGGTCCCGAATAAATTTCATAAAAGTCAACAGAATACTCCAGATGATATTCCCTGACGGAATATTCTCTGATGGAATATTCCATAAAAAGGTTTGACCCGGGTAGGGTTTAGGGTTGGAATGGTTAAAGGGTTGAGGCTTAAACTTTTAGGTGGGTTGAGTTTAGGTTTTTAAACTAAAAAGGTTTAGGACTTTAACATAAATAGGTTGGGGTTTTAAAGAGTGGGCTTAATGCCAAGGGCCTAAGACTTAAGGAATGGCCCAAAGGGCCTTTAACATTAAAACAATAAATAAAATAAATAATAAAAACTGAAATGGGTTTTGGGTGGGCTCGGCAGGAAAGGCCCAAAGGCCTTGGGATTTTTGGGTTGCAGAATTCAAAAGAAAGAGAAGGCCAGATTCGGCCAGAAAACTACAACAACCTTAAACAGCCATAACTTTGTCAAAAATCAACGAAATCGAGTGATTCAAAACAAAAGTTGTAGTTCTCAAAGAGAAGAAGAAAATGGTACCTCACATGACGTCTAACTAGCCGTGGTTTGACCAAAAAATGCCTTGAAAGCCTCGGAGGTCGCCAGAAACTAGGTAAGATTCAAATGAGTATAACTTCTTCAATACTCGACGAAATTGGTGAAACAAAAAGGAAAGTTGTAGTACTCAGCGAGACGAAGATATTGATGCCTTGTAAACCGGCCAACTTACCGTATTTTGGCCTAAAATTGCCTGGAAAGTGGCGGTGCTCGCTGGAAAATTTGGAAAAGCTTTCCCGAACTATTTTCTGTGATTCAAACGTATACACAACTTAAAACAAGCTTCAATCTAACCCTAAAACACATCCCCAGGGTTTTTAGAAGCTTACCAACGTTGAAAAATCAAGAAACTCGTCGGGGAAGATGATGAACAGTACCGCCTGAATGGAAGAGAGGGGTTTGGGGTGTCATTTCTTCGTTTTTTAGAACACAAGGGTGATGTTGATGATGTTTTGTTGTTGTGGTGGTGTGGTTTGTTGGTAAGAAAAGCCCTCGGAGGGGCTGAGATAGAGAGAGCCGAGAGAGTGTAAGGGAGAGTGAAGGAGAAGAGAGAGAGAGGAAGACTTTTCAGAAGAAAGAAGAAAAAAAATAAAAGAAAGGGAAAGGGAACCAGGGGACAAAACAGGGGGTGGGCCCTTTGGGCACACCATTTAAGACCTAAAAACCATTTTAAAAGCAAGATAACCTCAAACTTAGTGAAAATACAATTTAAATTAGGGGTGTGTGTAACAATATAAATCTTGGAGAATATCCAAAAACCGATCCAAAAGCAAAGCATCGTATTCGACCAACTTGTCATCCTCGTTCACTTTGGCTGGAAGCAGAAGCCGAAGTTGCACCTCAATGGACGCCATCTCCAAACTCCTGTTAGCCATTACTCCCCACAGATCCTCACTCTATGGACAACTAACCCACCACAAAAATTATAAAATGAGAAATTAGGTTCTCATCCTCCATTTTGTTATTCCATTGATTAAAATCTTATTCATTTTCAATTTTTGATCAAGGTCCTTGTATTAATAACATCATTAATTATTTTAATAATAATTATATGTACCCATGCTAATTATATGTACCCATTCATGCAAAACTTTTTAATCTTAAAATGTACTCATTCTTAAATATACCAATTTGTTATATGTGAAATGTACCATTTTTTTTTTATATAAAATCTATTCAATTTTTTTCTAATCCATTTTTAAACTTATATGGGTACATTCTTTTTTCTTTGATTTTAAAATGTATCCATATCAAGTTTAATCAAAGAAATTTACTAATGTTATTAAACATATATCTTTTTTTTTCTTTCTTTTTTGGTGATTCTGAAGATTATACCCATGTTTTGATACAATTATTTTTTTGGTTAATTTTGATAAATGTACCCATGTTTATACACACACACACACACAAACACAATAATATATTTATATTTTAATATTTTTAATCCCACAAATTATGATTTTTTATTTAAAATCTCATTTATATAAACAACTAAAATTTCTAATTTTTAATTTAAAAAATATAGTAACGTACATAGAAATAAATTATCACATTAATTTCAGAGACTTTGATCAAAAATTAAAAATCAATAAGGTTTCAATAAAACAATATTCATAGTTAAGGATCGCACCCAAAGTTTTCCATATAAAAAAAATTCAAAACTTAAAAAATAATAAAAACCCAAAAAATGAAAATTTGAACATATGAGCTTGAAATCTCGGATTGAATCAAAACACAATGGCGCAAGATTCTGATCAGGACCCACAAAACTAGAGCCTGAAAAATGGTGGAATGAGCCACATTAAGGGCTACCCTGGGCTGTAGCCCAGGTAGCTTTCGGTAGAGAATAAAATTTTACATGTAATTTTTACTGATTTTTTAATGTAGCCCATCATATATTTAGTTATTAATTCGAATTCTCTCGGTTTAATTATATAATACAGTTTACAAACCATCTGTTTTTTTTCTCACATCTTGTTTTCATCGCTTCTTGTACATATACAAGTTTGAATTTGTTTGAATAACGAAAATTTTTGGCTTACTTATGAAAATTTTCTTAAGCTAGCTGATACGGTGAAAATTTTTCTTTGTTTATAAATATTTAAATCTTTAAGCTAACCCACCCGGTAAAAAATTTCTAGCTCGGTCATTGTGGGCAAAAACCACGTGTAATGTGGAGATGACCCAGATAAGAATGATGGAGTATTTTGTTGTTGATAATAAACAAATAATATGGGCTACCTGAATCTGGGGATGTTTGGATTTTCAGCAAGAAGATGAAGACGAAAAGTGGGATAAGTGAAACCACAGAGAGAGAAAGGTGTGAGATCCAAATGAAAGGGTGGGAGTGATTATATATAGAAAGTATCTAGGCCTCGACTGTGAGAAACCATGACGGACGACCAATACTTCAACATCTCCCTCGGCGGCTGTGGCGGCCTGGTGAGTCTCTCTATTCCTGATTCCGATTCGTGGTAGCTTCAAATTTTGGGATTTCGTTCGTCGATTAGGGTTTTTCCTGCTGAATTTTTCAAATGCCATATGAATGGGTTTTCTTTGAGTTGGGAATGAAGGTGGTTTCGGTTTATTTGGATCAGTGAAATTTCCGGGCTCTAGAGGGAGAAAAAAGTTTCTGTAATAATCAATCGCCGGCGGATTCGATGGCCAGAGATGAAGAGGACATCGCCGGGGTTATGGACGTGAGGGTGGCGTCTGGTGTGGGAGTGAGAATGCAAATTGGTGATGGGAATGGGTGCTCAGTGGTGCGACCCTCTTCATTATTTTAATTTGAGTTAATTTCAGTTAATTAAAAAAAAAATATTTTCAACATTTAATATATAAAGTTTTTTTTATCCTAGAATGATACATAAAATCTTAATTTAAGAACACTTTCATATATATGTTAAACTTGTTATTAAATCAGCCGTTAACTAGAGACGTGACAGTTACATAGACAGTGACTAAGAACCACATGTCATAGAGCCCTACAAAAATATTTAAAAATAAATAAATTTAAAGTTAAAAAAAAAAAAAAGTTTATGGGCTGTCCCCTACCACAACCTCCAACCCCCTCCTTCCCTTCTCTCTTTAAGTAAGTCCACCTCTAAGGATTTTGCGCTAGCACACAACGCATTTATTCACTCAAGTAAACAGTAATAGACTGGAGTGAACAGTAATAGGCCAAAGCATCTCCATCCCTAAAAAAAATGCGCTGGCACCCAGACGCATTTATTTGGTGTTTTTTTTTTAAGTTTATTTCGGATAAAATTTCAAATACACTTAAAAAAAATACACACTAAAATAAAATTACATACTCATCAAATAAACTTTAAAAAAAACACACTAAAATAAAATTAAATAAACTCATCAAATAAACTGTATAAAAAAACACACTAAAATGAAATTACATAAACTCATCAAATACACTTTATTCTTCAACCACAAACTTTATTATTTATAGAAAAAAATAACATTTTTAAAAATTTTATGTATTTTTTTTAATTTTATGTATTTTTTAATAATTTTTCTGTATTTTTTATAATTTTTAATAATTTTTAATATAATTAATTAATCTGGACCATTGGATTTGAAAAATATTCAAATCCAAGAGTCAAAGAGTTGGCACGTGGCCACTTGCCCAGCTTCTTGGTCAGTCAGTTTTGAGCTGGCGTAGAGACCAGCATGGGCTGTGCCCCAGGCTGTTGTGCGGGCGGGCTGGAGATAATGGACGGGGTGCTGGGCTGTTTTTTGGACTGAGTGCTGGGCATTTTGCCCAATCCGGTCGAATTGCTCTTCTGCACACCCTCTCCTCACACCCACCCTCAATTCCCTCTCCCAACCGTCAACGCTATTAATCTACACTCTCTCTCTCTGACCCTCCTCTCTCTCCTCCACTTCACAGCCTCCTTCACTCCCTCAGACAACTAGCTCATCAACTGCAGCTCACCCTCCAACTCCTCCGTCTTCAACCGTGTCATTTCGGCGGACCAGTACAGATCCCGGCCGGGTTCCATTTCAATCGCCGACCAGAACCCACCTCCCAATTCGACCCACCTCTACCGCACGGCCAAAACCCATCATCCCTTCCCTCTCCACATTGCCGTCTCGAACGCAAGCACGAACTCCCGCCGACCACCTCTTCTTCCAGATTAGATCCATCGGCGCTATCTCTCTTGTCGAGAGACCCATCCTCATTGATGCAACGACTCCTCCGTCCCCGTCTGTTCGTAGGCCCATCCCTTCCCGTCGAATCGCAGGCCTACCCCTTCCCTTCGTCAAATCTCCAAAATCCTAAATCATAATCAAATTCAAAATCCAAAATTTTCGAATTCGATTCATAAAATTAGGTCCATCACAAGAATTTGGCAGAGACTTGAAATTGGGCAATTACCTGAAAAGAAGCTCGAGGCTTTCGTCGGAGATGACCGTCCTCTTGAGGCGGAGGTTTTCGATATTTTCTGGGGCTTCGACGGCGGCGAGGGGGCATATGCGGGTGTCGCGGTGGGTGAGGGAAGGCTTTTGGGGGTTGAAGGGGAATTGGAGGGTGGGCTTGGGGGAGTAGGAGGGGGAGGGTATGGCGCGACGGCGTTCGACGACTCCGATCCCTTTAGTTATGAACATCAGATGATGGCGGCGGACCGGCTTTTTTCCTAACCTTGTGGTTAAATGCTCCAGCATGCACACCCATGGTTAATGGCTTTGAAAGCTGGTACTGGATACATGCTACTCAACCAGCCATATGTCAGCAAAGTCCGCACTGAAGTTCTTATCAACACAGACAACCAGCCATATTCTACTAAATTTAGCACACGCTCATCACTATAGAAGCTGTTGTTTTTCCTGCCACCTGTGATTTCGAGCATTAACACCCCAAAACTGAAGACATCAGATTTTATTGAAAATATTCCCTTCGTGGCCTATTCTGGAGACATGTAATCACTGCACCAAGTGAAGAAGGAAAGGTGTATATATATTGTACACATCTATAAAATTGCATTACATGTATCCAAAAGCAAACATGTGATAAAATGAATGCAAGCATTGCATCCTTACCGCGTCCCAACAATCCTACCAGTATTTGCTTCCAATTCATTATCGGTGAATATCCTGGCTATACCAAAATCTGATATTTTGGGGTTAATATTTTCATCGAGCAGTATGTTACTAGTTTTCAAATCTCTATGAATTACTCTCAATCTCGAGTATTCGTGCAAGTAAAGCAATCCTTGAGCAATTCCTTCAATTATACTGAAACGCTTCTTCCAATCTAGTAGAGCTCTGGTAGAATCTGTCCATTAATATAGAGTACGCTAACTAAGAATATATCAATAAATAAACAGTTCAAGCAAAGGAAATCAAATGCTAAATTAATGTAGTTCTAATTAGTTCCCAGTTACCAAATAAAAAGTTGTCCAAACTTTTGTTTGGCATGTACTCATATATCAGCATCCTCTCTTCACCATGAATGCAAAATCCCAAGAGCTGAACAAGGTTCGTATGTTGGAGTTCAGATATGAGCATTAATTCATTTTTAAACTCCAATGTTCCTTGTCCTGAACATTTTGAAAGCCTCTTTACTGCCATCTCTCTTCCCGTCACCAATTTTCCCTGAAACAATATATTTATCAGTTGATATAAACCGAAAATACACTTTGTACTAGTTAAAGTGTTACCTTATAAACAGGCGCAAAGCCCCCTTGCCCGAGCTTGTTTTCTTCAGAGAAGTTGCAAGTGGCAGCCAAGACAGATGCGTAGCAAAATACACTTAATTCAGAATTCCCCATCTTTCCATAATTTCGAAACCCACCACCATGATCACCACGTCTGTTAGATCTCATGAAGTAAAGCGATTCTGATTCATTCTGAATCTTTCTCCCGTTATCATCTACATGTTTAGTTTAGGGTAGAAATTAAGTTAACATTTCAATTTAGGAAAATGCTCGTTAAAGGCACTACAAGAAAACTTAACAATAGTCATCGACTCTATAGTTGTACAGAACAACGGGGTAAATGACATATCAGTGACTAACAATCTCTTAGCCAGTCATAGGCCTTTTACCAACCGCATTAGAAACTGATAGAACTTTTACCAACCAAATTCTGTACAACTAATGTCAGTGGCCATCGTCAATTTTTCTTGCAGATATGTGAAACTCTGTCAAACAAGAACGTGTTATTACGCTTCAGAATTTAATTACCTGAAAGTGAAAATTTTCTTCTTTTTAGTTGATACAAGATGCAACTCAACGCTACAAGTAGAGCAGTGGGAATAGCAATGACAATCCATAGCTTACGTGCTGCATGCAGAATATTAATTAGCCATGTTCCTCCATATATACATATTCTTGAATCTAGTATTACACGCCCCGATCTCGATGTCCTCGGGACATCGGGATGGTCACGTACTGGCCGACACCCGAAGGATGACAAAAGCCATTTAATTAAGTAAAAGCTCATAAATAAGCTAAAACTGCTAATTAATAAAATTATGGTCATACACATAAGTTCAGAGCATACGTCTATTACAGAGTACAAACAGAATTTAAGATAGAGATGTGCTATATTACAATAGATGTCGAAGCACAGGAAATATAGCACTGAATCATTGGTAGGGAAATGTCTCATAACTTAAATCGTAATCCTCGTTCGTAGGTCCTGAAGGGGGTGCAAAACAAAAATGAGTGGACCAATTTGATATAAGTATAATAAAACAATTATCAACATATTAACCCCCAAGTTTATGAAAACACAAATATAGTGAAAAACATAGGTTTTCCGAAACCTAACATGATGTGTAGTATCTCAAATTCATAACTTGTATAAGTAATAAACACTAGTGATTTATCCGATAACCTCCAGGCCCCATGCCAGCTCCCCATTTCTGAGTAGACAGTCAGAGGAAAATACACTTGAGGCCCCATGCCAGCTCCCCGTCTCTGTGCTAAATAGCCAGAGGAAACACCCTCCAGGCCCTATGCCAACACCAAACCGTAGCCCGGGACGGACCAGAATCTATCCCTACGTCCCGTAGCAGAAAGGACCACTAGGTAAGTACAGAACCATTGAATATATCTATATTGAAAAACAACTTCATATTATAAAGTCATCCATCATCTATACTATAAAGAGGTGTTCTAAACATATTCTAAATATCATATCATCATCCATCGGATATTCTACAAGAACATGGGTTATATAAAAAATAATAGTAATTTAATCTAGCCTCAGTAAGCATGTTATTTCACAAAGTACTTCATAAAACATAATTGTTAAAGGGGTGTGCTATCCAAACACCCCATTTTACTTCTCACACATCCCTTGATAATTTCTGTCCGTTGATCTTCTTCAATTCATCCGGTCCGACGGCTGAAAATTAAAAAGGTGTATGACAAGTAAAATGGGATGTGTGGATATCACACCCCTTGTTAAATCATGCTTTTCATGTATGCATTTCTATTATTAAAACATGCTTTTGAAGGGGTCCACTCACCGTACACTAATGGTGCAAAGCTGTACCAAAAAAGTATAACGGAATCACCGTTAATAATTGCACCTATTCACATAAAGGAGTACCTTTAGTCAAACTCTATTCAAACGATTGAATTTGGGAAAACGAACTTCAAAAACGGGTTCAGGACGTCGAATTAAGATCGAGAACCCAAGATCGAATGGGTTAAGACCGAGTTAAGATCGAGAACCCAATATCAAATAGGTTAAGACCGAATTAAGATCGAGAACCCAATATCAAATGGATTAAGACCGAATTAAGATCGAAAGCCCAAGATCGAATGGGTTAAGACCGAACTAAGATCGAGAAACCAAGATCAAATGGGTTAAGACCGAATTTAAATCAAAATCCAAGAACGAAGGTTAAATTATGATCATGGGATCGTAACCAAGGCTAAATTATGACCAATTGATCGCATCTGAAGGATAATATATGACTTTGTGATCGCAACCAAAGGCTAAACTATGAGGCTAAACTTGTAATGAAATTTCAAGTCACATGATTTTTTGCAAAAGGAGTATTTTTCCTCTACAAACTAAGATGACATACATGAGGGTAAGGCTAGCCGACATTCACCTCTCCCAGACCCTGCGTAAAGCAGGAGCCTTGTGCACTGGGTACGACCTTTTTTAAACTAAGATGACATACATTTGCAGAGAAAAAATGGGGCATCTGTGGGTGCAAAAAATAAGGCTGAAGCAAGCAGCAACTTCCTAAATTTGGGGGAGTGGAGCTAGAATAAAGGGGCTTGATCATGGAAGATGGAACATGGAGAAATAGAAGGAAAGTGGGACTTGGAGCCCAAGTATTTTATGCCTATAAAGGAACTAGAATCTAAGGAAGGGGGGATTAGATGGCTTTACAATGTCTTGCAATTATTTTGAACAACGACTGACTTGAGCGTCGGAGTGTTTCCTTGCAGGTCCCCTCGCTCTCATTGTTGACAAGCGAAGATAGTGTCCAAGGCTTCTCAACATGTTCAAGATGTGTTCAACATTACTTGTTGGAGGATTGGAGGAACCGAATTTTTCCGCTCCAACAGTTGGCGCCGTCTCTGGGAATTGAACGAAAAGTCAAATTGAGAAGCTAACGAAATATTATCCATCCCAGCTATATACCTTGGGGGCACGGGCTGAGACATCAAGCAGAGAAGCACTCCTACTTTTTCTCATATATACCTCTACTAGTGGACATATGGGGTATGTCTTGAGGCAGCCACCAACCAACTTCGGGAGGGTACGAGTGTCCTTATTCAACGGCTGCTCCACAGATGTTGTTTAAGCTACGGTGTGGCATGATTCCAAGGCTTCGAAAGGCATTCAATGGAAACAGTCAAAGTGGGGGGCACGATCTAATTAGCAGGAATGGTAGAAAATGAAGCAAAGGAAAGACATTCAGTTGCGAATTATTAAGTAAAACGTTCACTAAAAACTAGTGGCCACACTCTCGCTTCTCTCAAGAGCAAGATAAGAATCCTCTCATCTGATCCATAATGATTTTCGCAGGATATATAATAGATTATTCACAATGTTTACATGCATACATGATTTCGTTGGGTTTTTGTGCATTCAGATTTAAATGTTTATTATGCAATTTCCTAACTCTTTTCATTTGCGTCGAGTTCTTATTTGGCTGAACTGAACTATGTACCATGATGCTTTTAACGGCTATATTGGGAATGAAAGTGAAGGAAAAAGAGGAAATGCATGTGGCTGTTGGAAGTGAGACTAACCGACCGAGAATTTGGGGCACATCGTGTACCGTTCGAAAAAGAAGTGATTCAGGGTTCAACGTTGGACCAACCAGCTTTACACACGTTGTCTTACGATGAAGCGATCAGACCTGATCGTCAAATACCTACAAATGAGAAACTCAAAGGAGATGTCATTTCAGATAATACTCGGATCGACATTGGCGGCGCGCCGGACAATACTGGCGGAGATGGGATACCATTTCACTGTCATGACTGCAGATACTGATGAAAAAAAAGTATAAGGATGGATAAGCCTAAAGCATTGGTCATGGTTCTAGCTGAGGCCAAAGCAGATGCTATTATTTCAAGGCTCCAAAAGTGAGAGACCAATTGAATGGGGATGCTCCTGCTACACTGTTGATTACTGCAGACACGGTGGTGGTGCATGCAGGGATAATAAGTGAGAAACCATCTTGCAAGGAAGAAGCATGGAATTTTATCAAGGATATTCTAGTGGTCAAGCAGCAGTTATAGGATCTGTACTGGTAACCAACCTTAAAAACCTGAAAAAGAAACAGTGGTTGGCGCAGAGCAGAGGTTTGTCTTTATGTCATACCAGATGAGGTGATCGATTGCCTAATAGAGGAGAAAATTACGCTCAATGTTGCTGGCGGTTTGATGCTGCAACATCCATTGATTTTTCTATTTGTAGAAGCAGTGATACTGATAGGGTTGACAACGTTATGGGATTGCCTAAAGAAGTCACAAAAAAACTGATTCTGGAAGCAGTCTAACTATATATTGTTGTAGAGTGGTGATTGGGTTCTTATTTGAAACTTAGCAGCTGCTGATGAATCTACGATTTCCAAAAAACTCCTAACACCACGAGGACAAAGAATGCATGCAAGATGAAAAAGTTTTGGAAAATATTGAAGGGCTTTAACACACTCTTAACTTTTCTATGGCGTCGGCAACAAAGGCAAAGAAATTGCCTAAAAGATAAGAATTCCTTCACTCTTTTCAATTATAAATTAAGATCAATGCAATTCACAGTCACTATTTGGAAGGAAAAGAAGGAGAACGAAGTTTTGCTGCATACCAAAAATGTACATGGGCAAATAAGGAGGCTAGGCCATTGAACACTAATTGGTGCAGGAAGCATGAGCTAAACCCAAAAGGGGAAGATTTCTATTCTTTCTGTTTTTATTATTCTACGAATTATTGCATGAAATGCATTTTTAGCGTAATACATATGATATAGCAAAATGGTATAATCATCGTATATTTTATTGCCGTAGTGCAGTATGATAAGCAGTTGTTAATTTGTTAGAATCATAAATCATTCACGTTTTGAAATTTTAAGAAAATTTCGGTTGAAAAATCATTAAATCGGAAGTTTATCCAATAGTAACATATGGAATATGTGCAGAGATATTAGGTTCAGTTGAAAATTCATTTATTGAGTTTTAAATCTTTAAATTGGTGAAGGTCCTGGAGAATTGGGGACATGCATGGCTTAAAACTTTCATAAAGGTTTATCTAAATATTGCTGCAACTGTATTAATCATGAAATGTTTTGATTTATAAAGAGAACAAAGAAGCCAGAATGGCCGAAAGAGAAACTGAAAGGAAGAGGAAAATTAGACAGCGCACCAATTAAATTGGGTTGGGGGCGTGGAAGCACCACCTATCAAATACATAAAGTGTTCAGCCTTAATGCATTTATCACCAAAATATTTGACTCTTTTTGTCTAGTTGAACAGGGCATTTGTTACCATGGTATATTGCTAATACACATATGGGCACCTAAAAGGAATTGCTACAGGCCCTGTATAATCAAGGGAAGACATCACGTATTACAAGGAAGTGATTCATTCAAACTACATGTTGATTTCCCAATCTACATCAAAATCAGATTGTGATTTAGTAGAAAGTTAAAGAGTCATGTTTCACTCATTATCTAAATACTTTGGTCACCGTGAATATATGTTTAATTGTTTGATCTCGATCAGAGCCTTGTGTGTTCTTGATTTTGTACATGTTGGATAAAGACTTACCCATAAAGATTTTAACGTGATCAGGAGCTCTTAGCAGATACGAGTGTTTGTATTGTGCCCACCAAGGAAGTAAACACCTATGTAGGTGTGCGTTCCACGCTACTAGGAAAGCCATGTGCGATGGCGATACAGTATTTGAACATCACTTGGTTGCGGATCAAGATTTGAAATTCATGCTATTCATTGTCTAGATAAGTGAACTCATCAGAGCATGAACGAACCGATTAGATGAAGATGTTCGTATCATGATAATGGCAGGTTTTGTGGCGATAAGGGCTTCCAGGCCAGGAGCATGTTCAGACTTCGACCTCTATCGGAAACGAGAACCACTTAATTTCATTAAGGGTAAAATGAAGATTGGGGTTAGCTATTACTCCAGCGAAAACAAGTAAGAAAGTTTAGAATTTTTCTTTTTTTTCCTATGATTGGATGTTCATCAACTTTTATATGGTGTGTCAAACTAGGCAATGCTACTCTTGAAATTTTGCTTAGTTGTTGTCAGAGAGCGAAAACCAATGCATTTGAACAATTCTGGGGGCATGAGTGTACTACCAGAATTAAGATCGAAACCCAAGATCGAATGGGTTAAGACCGAATTAAGATCGAAAACCCAAGATTGAATTAATGGGTTAAGACCGAACTAAGATCGAAAACCCAAAACTGAATGGGTTAAGACCGAATTAAGATTTAAGACCGAATTAAGATTTAAGACCGAATTAAGATTGAAAACCCAATATCAAATGGGTTAAGACCGAACTAAGATCGAAAACCCAAAACCAAGTGGGTTAAGACCGAATTAAGATTGAAAACCCAATATCAAATGGGTTAAGACCGAACTAAGATCGAAAACCCAATATCAAATGGGTTAAGACCGAACTAAGATCGAGAACCCAATATCAAATGGGTTAAGACCAAATTAAGATCGGGAACTTAATATCAAATGGATTAAGACGAATTAAGATCGAGAACCCAAGATCGAATGGGTTAAGACCGAGTTAAGATCGAGAACCCAATATCAAATGGGTTAAGACCGAATTAAGATCGAGAACCCAATATCAAATGGATTAAGACAGAATTAAGATCAAAAGCCCAAGATCGAATGGGTTAAGACCGAACTAAGATCGATAAACCAAGATCAAATGGGTTAAGACCGAATTTAAATTGAAATCCAAGAACGAAGGTTAAATTATGATCATGGGATCGTAACCGAAGGCTAAATTATGACCAATTGATCGCATCTGAAGGATAATATATGACTTTGTAATAGCAACTAAAGGCTAAACTATGATTGTAGCCGAAGGCTAAACTCGTAATGAAATTTCAAGTCACATGATTTTTTGCAAAAGGAGTATTTTTCCTCTACAAACTAAGATGACATACATTTGCAGAGAAAAAAGGGGGCATCTGTGGGTGCAAAAAATAAGGCTAAAGCAAGCAGCCACTTCCTAAATTTGGGGGAGTGGAGCTAGAATAAAGGGGCTTGATCATGGAAGATGGAACATGGAGAAATAGAAGGAAAGTGGGACTTGGAGCCCAAGTATTTTATGCCTATAAAGGAACTAGAATCTGAGGAATGGGGGATTAGATGGCTTTACAATGTCTTGTAATTATTTTGAACAACGACTGACTTGAGCGTCGGAGTGTTTCCTTGCAGGTCCCCTCACTCTCATTGTTGACAAGCGAAGATAGTGTCCAAGGCTTCTCAACGTGTTCAAGATGTGTTCAAGATTACTTGTTGGAGGATTGGAGGATTTGAGGAACCGAATTTTTCCGCTCCAACAGGGTGTGTTATCCACACACCCCATTTTACTTCTCACACACCCTTTGATAATTTCTGTCTGTTGATCTTCTTCAATTCATCCGATCCGACGACCGAAAATTAAAAAGGTGTGTGAGAAGTAAAATGGGATGTGTGGATATCACACCCCTTGTTAAATCATGCTTTTCATTTATGTATTTCTATGATTAAAACATGCTTTTGAAGGGGTCCACTCACCGTACACTGATGGTGTAAAGTTGTACCAAAAAGGTATAACGGAATCACCGTTAATAATTGTACCTATTCACATAAAGGAGTACCTTTAGTCAAACTCTATTCAACAATTGAATTTGGGAAAACGGACTTCAAAAACGGGTTCAGGACATCGAAATTAGCCTGAGAGAGGTTCTGGACGAAACCCCGAAAAGTCAACTCAAAAAGTCAACGTTGACCGTTGACTGGTCAAAATCAAAGTCAACTCTGACAGTTGACCAAGTCAATGCTGACTGTTGACCTAGTCAACAGTTAGAGTCAACTGGTTAAAGTTGGACTAGGCTTGGATTGGGTTGTGCCGAATGGGCCTTAAGGGTTTTGGGTTTAAACTAAGGCTAAAGGGTTTGGGAAAGGGTTGAAAGCCCACTTTCTAATTGGCCCTAAGGCCTTAATTCCTAAAACAGAAATTTATTAAAACCTAAAAAGGTTTTGGGTTGGGTCACGGGCCTCAAGCCCTAAACATAATGGCCCGAAGGCCTTTTGGGTCCTAAAACAAATAAAACTAAAATTAAAAAGGAAATGGGTTAAGGTTTTGGGCTAGCCTCACCACACGGGCCTAAGGACCGCTTGACTTGGAACCGGCTTGCACGGCCTGGCGCACCAGAGAACACCGGAGCTTCTAGAGCTCCGGCCGACCACCAACCACAACCCTAGACTCCGATCTAGGTACCAAAACGAAGTACAATACGAGGGGAGTGTTTTTATACCTTCCTTTCGCCTTGGAACGACCAGAGATGGCCAGAAAGTCCCTCGACGCCCACGGTTTGCCAGAAATGGGTGTGCCTACACCCGCCTTGATTTCATCCTAAAACCTCCCAAAATCACGAAATAAACTCAATTAAACCACATCTCACAAGATTCTAGGATGAAAAAGGGAAGAATTGAGGCTTACCTTTCTGGTTTTCTGTGTTCGCAGCACCGGAAAGAGGGAGAGAGAGAAGGATGAGGAATGATGACGATGGTCTTCCTCGAGCACGAGTGTGTCTCTGTGCGTGGTGTCACTGGGCGAATTCGGTGAAGAGAAGGAGAGAGATATGAGGGAGTGAGGGTTTCGAGAGAGAAGGGAGAGTGCAGAGATATAGAGAAGAAAGAGAGGGGGTCTCCCGCTCGGGGGGGGGGGGGGGAGGACAGAGAGAAGTGAGGGGATAATTGGGGTGCTGCCATGTGGCAGCTTGAGAAAGAAAAGGAATCCAAAGTTTTAGATCCGGATTGGTAGTCAAAATAGGACCAAATAGATAGATTCATAACATTTTGGGGTAATTACATAAATATATTTTAATAAATGGGGTTGGGTGTTACATAGTATGAGCTCAAATATAAAAAAAAACCTAATAATAATACATACACATACATCAGCTTGTTGATTTGTAAGTTAAACAAGTCTAGCTAATTGAATTAAACAAATAAATTACTAGCAAAAAAAAAAATGAAAACAAAAAACTACAAACAAACGAATATGATTACCGAACA
This sequence comes from Malus domestica, assembly GCF_042453785.1. Classification (NCBI taxonomy): domain Eukaryota; kingdom Viridiplantae; phylum Streptophyta; class Magnoliopsida; order Rosales; family Rosaceae; genus Malus; species Malus domestica. The sequence goes on from NC_091665.1 coordinate 35,263,086, forward strand.
ACCGGCATCTTAAACAGAAGGAGTCGTTAAATTTGTAGTTGAAGTTTTTCATTTTTTTCTACATGACATGTATGTTGAGAAGAATGAACATATGTGCGTAGCTAGAGTTTAGAGTCACGGATAAAATTTTGTGATGAAGGTTTTATTGGCGTGCTTGATTTTCTTGGCAAAACAAAACTACCATTTGTAGTACCCGAGCCGGTGATGTTTTCAACGAACTGACAGTCTACAATCCAAAATCGGCATCCAGTGTGATTATCAGATATTGGGAAGTCGAATCCAAGGCAGTCACAGTTTTACCAACAAGTAGCCTTACAATCAGTATTACTACTACCAAACCAGTAGGGGTCTCGTGATGTATTAGTGATATTGCTTGGTTCAAAAGAACCATTTTTGAGCTCAAATTCACCACCAAATTCTTTCATACATTCACTCGGGCGGTCCTTTTTCACGCACCCTCCCTCAGTGTTATAGCCATCACATTTTTCTGCTTGTGCAACATCAAGTTGTACACGATACTCATACAGTGACCCAAAGGGGTACAACACCAACTCTTGTGGAGAGCCACCTTCTGCAGCAGTGTAAGTAACGTAGTCTTCATTTTCATTTGAAACAAAGCTAAATCTATATTTCATCATGGAATCATCGGATAATATATATTCAAATCTCCCATCTGATTTTAAGACTCCGCTAGTCCAAAAAATAACCCCTTTTCGCCTCAGTTTCAGATGCCCTTGGTTGGGGTCCCAATCAAGGGTGAAAGGCCCAGGAGCTGGGATGAAGATACCCAACCATGATGAAAGAGACCAAATGTGGCCGTTCCTATGGTTCACACCTAATTTCATACCAGGAAGAAAGGTATCAATGGGATAATCAAAACTTTGCCGCAGAAATACCCGGTTCATCGATCCGTCCACAGAATTCACCTGTTGTAGTACGACAAGATTGCCAGAATCCAAAAGGGTAGCCACAACACTAGTATTACTATTACTAGTATGTGGAGCCGAACAAACCACAATAGGATCTTGATCTTCATCTGTTTGGGAAATCTTCAATGTATTGTTGAAGTCCAATGTAAGTAGTGGGGATGAAGGGTATAAAACAGGCGAGTCTCGGTTGCCAATCCATGCTCCATTTGCAGTTGCAGAATCTCCGTGATGATAGCTAGAAAGCTACAGTTGGAACCATCTATGTTATTTACAATAAAAGACAAAGTGAAATTGCCCCATGCAGAGACCAAGGAACTTGAGGAATTGAGAGTATCACCTTGTTTCAGCGTGTCTCTTCCATCATGGGAACTCCACAGGCATGCAAAAATGATCAGGAAAACTAAGTTGATGATAGCCATGATCAACGAGCACGAGGCTGGTGTTAAAATATATTGATGTATTAATGTTGTTGGGGTTTTATGATAAAGCCACATTCGTCAAAGCATGGCTGTGCAAGTAATATTTGTTAGACCGAGTCAATCTTATCCCAAACTAAGCTCTGCAACAAACTCTTCATAGGATAAGATTGCTAGGTCCGGTTTCAGTTTTGAATAATTCAAAGATAAGTTGTTGTGATTTTGTATTTTTGAATTCAAAGTTATCCGTGTAAATAGGGTATTCAAAACCCTACTTGTAATCTGAAAGTATTGTATAAATACACTGCGACCCATCGTTATATGGGTGTGCAATCAAAAGCTGAAAACCCTAGTGCTCTAAGTTTTACATGGTATTGAGCCCTACAGTCTAATGACAAACGATCCAATTTTTTTTCCACCCATTGTCGCTTCCATGGCTGCCACCAACAACACCAACAACACTAACTCCACCACTCACATCAATCCTTCCCCCTACCCACTGCTCATTCCTCCATCACCTCTATGACTAGTGTGGTTAATATCAAACTTGACCGCTCGAATTATCCGCTTTGGCTCGCTCAGATTTTGCATGTTCTCAAGAGCCGTGACCTGATGGGTTACGTTGATGGCTCCATTGTGTGTCCTCCTAAGACTCTGGCTGGCACCACTGACGTTAACCCAGCCTACATGACTTGGATTCAACATGATCAGATGATTCTCAGTTGGATCAACAGCTCTCTCACTGCTTCTGTTTTGTCGACAGTAGCAAGCAAACGCACGTGCCGTGCAACCTGGGAAGCATTGGAACAGTAGTATGCATCAACTTCCCAGAATCGTATATTGTTTCTGCGTACAGAACTGCTGTAGACGAAGAAAGGTGACCTCTCTGTAGCTGACTACTTGGATCGTATGAATGCGATCGCCGACAACCTTGCTCTGGCCGGACAACCAGTAAGTGATGATGAACTGGTTCAAATTATTTTAAATAATCTTGGTCCTGCATTCGAGATGACTGTGAATGCAGCACAAGCTTGTGATACTCCAATCACTTATCCAACACTTGAAGCTCTTCTGCTGACAACGGAGAGACGGATGACGGAGCAAGCTGTGTTGACTGAAACTGCTCCGATCAATGCTTTTGTAGCGTCACGAGGCCATGGTGGTCGCTCTCGTGGCAATGGACATGGAGGCTCTCCGTTCAATCGTGGTGGTGCCATCAACAATGGCAATCAACGAGTTGGTATTCCTCGCAACAACAACAATCAATGTGGTGGTGCATCTGCAAGTACTGGTGACCGGTGCAACCTTTCTGGAGAACGCATCAAATGCCAAATTTGTGGCAAACCTGGCCATCCGGCTCTGGACTGTTACCAGCGGATGAATACAGCTTATGAAGGACGCATCCCCACCAATCGTCTTGCTGCCATGGCGTATTCTCAAGTGATGCCTAATAATGGAAATTGGCTTCTTGACACGGGTGCCAATGCTCATGTCACCCCAGACCTTCAGAATCTTGCAAATCCAAAAGAATACACTGGTAATGACAACATTGGTGGAGTAGGTAATGGTTCTCAACTTTCCATTGCACATTCTGGTTCGAATCAAATTTCAACTAAGTCTTGCTCATTTAACCTCCATGACATTTTACATTGTCCATCCGCATCCACTAATATCATTTCGGCACACAGATTCACCCTAGATAACCATTGCTACATACTAATATTTCCTTATTTCTTCCTTGTTAAGGACCTCAAAACCCGGAAGACACTTTTCCGCGGGAGATGTGAGAATGGATTGTATCCATTTCCTGGTGGTGGTGGATTGTCCAACTATCCTATTTCAGTGTGTGTCGGTGTTAGAGTCTCACCTCAGAAATGGCATTTATGTCTTGGTCATCCTGCTTAGTCAATTATTAAATTTTTTATTACAAATAACCAAGTACCATTATCTGGTACAAGTACTGTAACGTTTTGTGACTCTTGTCCATTAGGCAAAAGCACTAAACTTCCCTTTAGCAAGTTTGTGTCCGTGTCTTATTGTCCATTAGAAATTTTGCATTCTGATGTTTGGAGTTCACCTATTATTTCTAATGAAGGTTTTCGTTATTACTTGTTGTTTGTGGATGACTACTCACGATATTTGTGGATCTTTCCCATGAAAAATAAATCTGAAGTGTTTGGAATTTTTGTGCCATTTAAAACACATGTTGAAAAAATGTTTAACAAATCTATTAAAGCTCTTCAATGTGATGAAGGTGGTGAATACATGAGTCGCGATTTCAAAACTTTTCTTGCTACACATGGGATTTCCCAACGTTTTTCGTGTCCAAAACATCCTGAACAAAATGGAATTGCCGAACGAAAGCATCGTCATATAGTTGAAACAAGTGTTACAATGCTTTCTCATGCTCATATGCCTTAAAAATTTTGGTTCAATGCATGTTCCACAACTGTTTATATTATAAACAGGCTTCCAACAAAGGTTTTATCTAACGTGTCTCCCTATGAAAAATTGTTTCAAAAGAATCCAAAATATGAGGCATTTAAAGTGTTTGGTTCAAAATGTTTTCCACTGTTGACTCCTTATACACGGCATAAACTTCAACCAAAGTCCAAACCATGTGTTTTCTTTGGATATTCACTGAATCATGAAGGATACAAGTGCTTGGACTTATCCACGAGACGCATTTACGTGTCTCGCCATGTTTTATTTGATGAGGATTCCTTTCCATTCAAGGAACTTGCATCTCCCAATGACGACGTCACTATCACAGGTACACCTTTGACCCCTGACTTGATTTTAACCACAACACCCTCATCAATCTTGGTACCTTCCATATCTTCACCAAATCTTGTCGAATCTCACCCTAGCCTCAACCACCAGCCTGAGTCAAACTTGGTGTCTAGTGATCAGCCACATATCACGCCAACTTTTACTCCCCAGCAAACTGTTTCAAATTTGGACCTTACTCCTCCTCCACCTATCATTACCATCCCTTGTTTAAATAGGACACCTCAACCTAGTTCAACATTAGGTCCCACCAATGAGCAAGACTTGGTTCACATTCCAT